>NW_026535811.1:0-663750 GCF_028551555.1 Melozone crissalis | reverse complement strand
AAAACCGGCCGTAAAGCGCGACTGTCGTAAAAGCTGCCGTAAAGCCCGACTGTCGTAAAAGGTGTCGTAAAGCGCGACTGTCGTAAAACCGGCCGTAAAGCGCGACTGTCGTAAAAGGTGCCGTAAAGCCCGACTGTCGTAAAACCGGCCGTAAAGCGCGACCGTCGTAAAACCGGCCGTAAAGCGCGACTGTCGTAAAAGGTGCCGTAAAGCCCGACTGTCGTAAAACCGGTCGTAAAGCGCGACTGTCGTAACAGCTGCCGTAAAGCCCGACTGTCGTAAAAGGTGTCGTAAATTGCGACTGTCGTAAAACCGGCCGTAAAGCGCGACTGTCGTAAAAGGTGCCGTAAAGCCCGAGTGTCGTAAAAGGTGCCGTAAAGCCCGACTGTCGTAAACCCTGTCGTAAAGCGCGACTGTCGTAAAACCTGCCGTAAAGCGCGACTGTCGTCAAAGGTGGCGTAAAGCGCGACTGTCGTAAAACCGGCCGTAAAGCGCGACTGTCGTAAAAGGTGTCGTAAAGCGCGACTGTCGTAAAACCGGCCGTAAAGTGCGACTGTCGTAAAACCGGCCGTAAAGCGCGACTGTCGTAAAAGGTGCCGTAAAGCGCGACTGTCGTAAACCCGGCCGTAAAGTGCGACTTTCGTAAAAGTTGTCATACAGCGCGACTGTCGTAAAAGGTGCCGTAAAGCGCGACTGTCGTAAAAGGTGTCGTAAAGCGCGACCGTCGTATAACCGGTCGTAAAGCGCGACTGTCGTAAAAGGTGCCGTAAAGCGCGACTGTCGTAAAACCGGCCGCAAAGCCCGACTGTCGTAAAACCGGCCGTAAAGCGCGACTGTCGTAAAAGGTGTCGTAAAGCGCGACTGTCGTAAAACCGGCCGTAAAGCGCGGCTGTCGTAAAAGGTGCCGTAAAGCGCGACTGTCGTAAAACCGGCCGTAAAGTGCGACTGTTGTAAAACCGGCCGTAAAGTTCGACTGTCGTAAAAGGTGCCGTAAAGCGCGACTGTCGTAAAACCGGCCGTAAAGCGCGACTGTCGTAAAAGGTGCCGTAAAGCACGACTGTCGTAAAAGTTTCTAGACTGCGTTCTAGGTAGGTTCTAGACTGCCTTCTAGGTATGTTCTAGACTGCGTTCTAGGTATGTTCTAGTCTGCATTCCAGGTGCGTTCTAGACTACGTTCTCGGTATGTTCTGGACTATGTTCTAGGTATGTTCTAGACTGCGTTCTAGACTACGTTCTAGGTGCGTTCTAGACTAGGTTCTAGGTGCGTTCTGGATTATGTTCTGTGTGTGTTCTGGATACATTTCTAGGTATTTTCCAGCTGTGTTCTAGATACAGTTCTAGGTACGTTCCAGAATGTTCTAGATAAATTCCATATATAGTTCTATGTATGTTCTGTATATGTTCTGTATATGTGTTAAGTATGGTTCTGAATACACTTCTAGGTATGGTTCTATTTTATATAGAATTATGTATAATATATATTCATAGTATATAATAGATAAAATATATAATTCTATATAATATATATAATACTATATATAAAGTATATATTCTATTTACAAATATTAATTGGGTTCACTCCAAGGATGAATTGAATTTGGCTGCTCAGTCATGCCACAAGCCGGTCCTTCACCTGAATGGATGTGCTTGCTTGAATGCTGGCCAGTGCCTGATGGCTGGAAGGCAAATGAAACTTTCCCTCACAAAACTGTGCAGTGGTATCATGGGTTGGCTGGGAAAAAATAATGTAATTTCCTATGCCCGTTTGAGTTACTGATGATTATTTTCAGATTCAGAATAGAAGCATAAATTGTCAAAGCAAAATACCAGCTGAGAATTCTCTGAGGAAGAAGGAAAAGCCAGGCGTTTTTATCATCCCTAAAAGTTTGTGTTTTGAAGAATCCAAACATAAACTTAACTTTTGAGCATTTATGTTTATACAATTCATTGTACTCACAGGAAACAACATTAGGAATTGATTACCTTCATAGCTGTGTGGACTAAGTTGATTCCAGTCATGTACAGAGCTTGTGGCATTTTACTTCTACAATTTTAATTGTTATCCCAACCTCAATTTGAACCTGAAATGTCACCAGACAATCCTTTTTAGGTTAAAATAGAAAATAAAATATTGGAGCCTTTTGACTTCAGTAGTCTAACTCTGCTGAGTTTTCAGGATCCATCTGTAAATTAGTTTGGCTTTCAGCTTCCACTGTCCATAACATGTTCACTGTTCATGATTTTAACTTCAGACAGGGAACTGATGTTCAGGCAAAAATGGATGGTTTAACACATAGCTCTAGATATAGCTCTAGATATAGCTCTAGATATATAGAATTAGATATAATATATATTAATAATATATAATATATAAAATATGTGATTATATATAATAATAGATATAATATTATATGTAAAGTATATATTCTATATAACATATATTTCTATGTATACTATATATTTCTATACATATTTTCAACTGCTTCTCAGATGAAAATGATTCAAGAACACTTCTCTTTCCAGACCAGTGACAAAATTGGATTTTCAGCAGAACAAAACACATGTGAGCTCTCAGGTGGGGAGCTCCTGAGTCCTGAGCCCCCAGCTGATTCCAGTGCTGCCTTCTGTCTAATCCCAGCCTGTGTTGGCAACCTGCCCTCCCATTTCAGCAGAAATTCAGAGAGCTGAGCTGGAATCACTGGGCACAGCACAGTGGCTGGAGCTCATCAGCCTGTTCCATACAGAAACCAGCTCTAGCAGAGTTATTCTGCTCCTGTGGTGTGCTCAGCTGGCCTGAGGTGAATCAGTCTGTTTGAATGGATTGCCTGGGAGCATCATGCAGTAATAGTCTCAAAGTGCATTGTCACCATATCCTTACCTGCTCAAGGAAAATTCCCTGGAGCTTTGAGTGCTAAGAACATGGAGTTCATGGAGGAATGGTTTCCTTCAGGCTCTCTGGTTTCCCCATATGTTTTTGGTGGCAACTGATTCATGGAGAGGATGAGAAACAAGTATGATGTTCTGTAGAAAAAGGTTAATTAGTTCTGTTGGTCTCTGACTATATTTCTGTTATTAATCTGTTTTAGTTAGTAATTGGGCAGGTCACCTGTGCATAGGACTGGGAGTTGTTATAACTCCTCTAGGTGAGGCTGTAGCATGTTTCTTCAATCCTTGGCATAGAGAGGAGTCAATACCATGTTATTTAATGGAGGCTGAAGAGTGTTTGTGCTCCTAAAATATTTGAGACAAGGAAGATCCTATCCATAGTGATTTGATAAAGGACAGGGATCCTGCCCTTTCTGTCTGTCAGTGCTGACTCGCATGTGTTTGCTATTTGCACCATACCACTGCCTGTGTAGCTCTTAAGACCCCCTTAGGCATCCAGACACAGTCTGTATCTCAAACAGCCTAAAAATTCAATGATGATATGAATTCTTTTGGAGAATATTTTTCTCTTATTAGGTTCCTATCTCAAGTGAACAAACTGCTTGATTTACAGCACTGTTGTTTGAGAGGTTCCCTTTTGTAGCTGAAGATTCGTGTAATTGCTACTTTGCAGCAAATAAAAAAAATTTCTCTGGTTCAAACTGCAATTTGACTATTTCTGCTGTGTAGAGCCCATTATCAGAGCCTTGATGAGGCGCAGAACAGATTTGGATGAAAATGATGAGATTTGGATGAAATGGCCCTCCATCAGGGCAGGCTACAAAGATCCTCCTCTTTGAGGTATTGGCCCTTTTGATGCATAAAATGCATGAAAATTTGCTTGAAAAGTGCAAGTTGATGAGTAAAAGAGAATTCACAGTAATTGTAGTGAAATGAAAAAAGAAAACAAGGCAAAAGCATTGGAAAGAATATGTTTAATTGCATGTAATTACTTGATGTGGGTTTCAGTCAGGGAAAAAAGGAGAAAGGAACGTGCTAAATAGCGCTGGTGTGGCAATTACTCTTTGATGATTTTCTCAAATGACTGAATTTTGTGTATTATTTAAAAAAATAAAGATACAGCAACAACAAAAAAAACCAGGAAAACCACACACACTACTTTATGTCGTAAGAACTTTGCTGTATCAGTCAAAATGCTCTGCCACGTCTTTCACCTCATGATTTTTGCATGTGTAGACAAAATGAACTTTGTTTCCTGGTAATGCTGTGTCAACATGCTAGGTGGGATGCAAGTTTAATAATTTTAACTATCAGGGTGTGAGTAAAACATTGCCTGGGTTATCTGATAGCCTAAGCACTTTGAGATGGAACTTCTCAGTTGAACAATTTTTTGACATGCCAGGTTTGCTGACAAACAAATCTGAACGAGTTGCAGTCTGGTGAAATAAAAACACAAGAGAAGCAGAAATAGAGGTCCAATAGAAGTGGGACAAGGTTCCTAGCACTAATTCAAATGGTTTTGTCTCTAAACAAGTAATCAGACTGTGGTGGTGTTTGAGGGTCCCCAGGACAAGGAAAGCAATGACATCTGATAATGCCTCATCTTCCCTGAGGAGGCTTCCAGTAAGGAAAGGACAAATGTGGGAGTCTCGGGCTTCCCTTCTGGGAAATTGAAAATCGAGGAAGAAAACTAGATAGGGACAAAGAAAACTGATGCTATCCTTCTGATAACAGAACTGAACTCATAAATGAATTTAGGACTGGTCCTCAGCATCTTTTAGGATTCTGTCAATGCACCTGTGACTGAGACTGGCAGTGATTGCTGTGCTGGGCAAGAAAACTGGAAGTGAATTCCAAAATGTTGAGGAACCAATCCAAGACTTTTTAACATGTGAATAAAGGAGGTATTTCCCTTCTCTATCAGAATAGTTTCTTTGACTATACTTATTAGAGTTTTCCCAGGTACAAAAATACAACTTCATTTCAATGTGAAGGATTAGTCAAGGTCCAGCTGTATTTTGCTTGGAAAAAAATTCTGCCTGCTATATCTGCACCAGAGCAGGCTTATTGGTGGAATTCTCTTCTGCAAGATGTGGCAATTTTGGGGGGGGCTGGTTTTGGTCCTAATCTGGATTATTTCTTCTGGGTTTTGTGATAACTTTCACAGATAGGCAGGTAACTGGTAGTATTCTCCCAGTCTAAGTAGGTTTCTAGGAAAATGGAGTAGTAATAAAAATGTAGGCATAGCAAGCTAAGGAAAGAAAAGACCTGTGCTGCATCTTTGTAGCCTTTTTTTTTTATTTCACTGTGATGGAACACCACTCAGCTGAGTAGGGAAATATTGTCCAGTTCAGACTGTAATTGAGTAGAATCTGACTTATTTGGGGCTGAACACAAAAGTGAGGATAAATCAAGGAATTAACAAGACCAAGACAACAGACTCTACTTTCCAAATCCCAGAGTGCCAGTGCTGGAAAGTTTATTGTAATGGAATTTCAAGCCGGGATTTCCAGGCTCAGGAGGTTTAGTTATTTTGGATGCATTTCAGATCAGCAGTGCCTACTTGGCATGCTGTCTGCTCCTGTTGCAGCATTCAGTTTTGTGACAGGTTCTGTGTGAGAAACAAGAATGGCTCATATCAGCACACCTTGGCAGCTTTATTTCAGCTGTAGCATTTTCAAGGAGAAGTTCCACAGCTGTTATTCCTTGTAACCCTGGGCCGGTGTCTTTGCTTGGAGTGGTTGAAAAGGACGTGCAAACTGAAGGCTCCTCCCCATAGAAAAGTGTCAGCTCAGCTGCTCTCGCTCCCAACGTGTGCAGAGTTACAAACACAGAGCCCTGGGGCAGCAATGCCATCAGCTGGCAGTTCAGCAGTTATAGTTTACCACAGGGGATGGAATGGTTTTTTTGTGAGGGTTATCTTATCAAGGTGCTCGCTGGGGGACCCATCTGTTTCTGCTCATGTGCTTCCAAGGGTGACGTTTGCTAGCAGGGCCAAAACCCCCCAGGGAAACTGCATGTGAGCACAGTTCTCAGGCGTAACCCATTGTAACTGCATTTGCTCCTGTCTGTGGTCTGCAGAACTCATCTGATAGGGAGTTTCTTTCCCAGTACTTTGGGTGAGTAGACTCACTCTAAATCCTGCTTCCTCTGTTTCTGCACTAGGGTTCATCCAGCACTGAGTACTGTGGGAATGTGTAAAATCAGAGGGGTTTGGGAAAGCTGCAAAAGGCAGGCCTCAGAGACAGCAGAACTGTGATCAGAGCTGAGCAGCAGCCATGAGATTGGTCAGCAGAAAAACTATTTAAACTGTGGAAAAGCAAGGACAAATAGAACAATGGTCTGTGTATTAACACTCGCCTAGAATAACTCCCTAAGCTACAGGAAGTTTATCTAGCAAGATATTAGGAAGTTCTAGGCTTAATACTGGAGCTCTGTGCATTGTGTTTAAGGCTCACAAGCAGGTATTGTATTTGAAATAAGCAAGCATTGTTTAAGCAAAGGTACCTGTGCTTACAGTGGTTGGATAGAGCTACTGTCAATGTGCTTTTGCTTTGTGTGATTGGGCAAAAAACTGATAAAGTGAGTTGTGACATTGAGTTCTTGGTCTGCTGCCTGGGATGTGAGCTGGTGGCATCTTCCCATTGCTATAACCATGGAATGAGGCTGATGCTGGAAAATCAAACGGCTCAAGGATGTTCCCAGCAGCCCTGCCCTGTTTGTGATTTGTGCACGGACCCCTGCCAGTGTCAAGTACTTGGCACAGAGCTATGGTGAGAGGCACTGTGAAACTCCTGATCTCCTGCCTTCCTGCTTCCTCCCCATGTCCCTGATCCCTGAAAGCGTTTAGCCGTGACAGCACTTCTCTTCACTTTAGCCATGACAGCACTGCACTTCATGTCCTAACAAGTATTGGTTGCACAGAGGTAGTGCTGAAACTGTTGATGGTGCTGTTATTAGATGACCCCTGACACTCACCAACTAACTGAGAAACTGGAGACCATGAATTTCCCATTTCTCCTGAAGTCACTTTCTTTCAGAAACTGCTGCACAGTCTTCCACACAACGCATTACTTAAAGGCGGAGATGAGAATTCAGGGAGTGGGGTCTGACTTCCAGCTGAGGTAATTGTGCAAGGCTACTGCCAGGGAAGAAGCGAGGCAATCCTGGCTGGATTGAAAGCTGCCTCACTGTGAGCAGCCCCTGAACCTGGAGAGAACATCTGGGTGCTCGTTAGGCTGCTGAGAGGTGGGTCTGACAGCTGCTCCTTGTGTGCATAAAGACACAGAAAGCACACAGTCCTGAGGAAGGGAAAGCTGGATGTTAATTGGCTCCGAGTGACTTCTGGTGCCAGGAATGCTCAGCATGGGATGATGCTGGGGATGTAAATGGCAGGAGAGAATTAATTGCATATTGTGAGTGAGGAAGGACTGTGGTGCTCAGAAATGAGTTTAGCTCGTTTTGTTGGTTTTCTGGTAATTTTTCTACTTTGGGTTAATTTTGTGGTAGTGATTACGCCTAAATATTTTTCCAAGTCTGAAATTAGTACTGTGGTTATCTGTTGAAAAAGTTCTTAGTCTCTTATCAGATTGTTTTTGTATATATATTTGTATATATTTATTTAATTTAAATAAATATAAGTAAAAAAATATATAATACAGAAAATATATATCTATTATTATATTAGAAGGTATTCTCTCTAATATATATAATATCTATGAATAAAATAAATAAAAATATCCATATAAATATCATTATAATTTTGAAAAATAAATTTACTTCCTAAATTTTAAATCTGGTTCAAATAAAGGGGTGTCCTTGGTTTTTATTTGGTTAGAGGCAGGAGTTTTATTTTAAGTAATATAAGTAATATAGAAATGTGGATTTTAAGATAGAAATATATAATAAATATATAAAGAGAAATTGCTAAAGTATGAATATAAATTTATATATAAATATATGTAAGTAATATGAAGAGTTGTAGTATAGAATATATATAACATTATACGGCAATATAAATTATAAATGGGAATATAAATATCAAAATATGTAAATATAGTTTAAAAGAAATGGAATGTTTTGGCTTTTACTTAAGTAGAGGCAGGGGTTTTATTTTGAATAATATATGTCTTCCAGAAGTAAAAATCTTGACGCAGAAACATTTAATCAAATATAAAAAATATGAATAAAAATATATAAAAAATATAAATAACTACTCCCATCAGATGTAATATAGAATATAAATTTATTTCTAACTTGACATTGGTAAAGATAAATGTATAAGTAAGCAATATACATTAATATACATTATAAATACAAATATGAACATAAACATTGAACATTAGGATAAAATCTATTTAAATATTGTTTAAAACAAAGGGTTGTGGGTTTTTTTATTCTTATTGTGTTAGAGGCAGGGTTTTTATTTTAAATAATACGAATGTAGATATTATTGTCATATATTTCTAAATATTGAGATATACAATCAAGATCTAAATATATATATAAACACAAAATATAAAGAAAAACAAATAATAGGATGAGATGTAATGAAGAATGCAAATAACAGTATACATAAGTATACATTTTAAATGTAAATGTGAATATGAACCTGAAAAATAGAATTTTAAAAAATATTTAAATACAGTTGAGAAGAAAAGGGTTGTTTTTGGCTTTAATTTGGATGGAGGCAAAGGTTTTATTTTAAATAATCCAAGTGTTACAGGAGTAAAAATCGTAACAGAAATATATACTTATTATGTAAAAATATGTATAAAAATACACAAATAAATTTAAGTTTTAGGGATATATGCAATATGGAATAGAAATGTATTTATAAAAAGAAATGTATAAATGGACAGTGTACATCAATATACATTGTAAATAGAAATGTGAATATTAATATGAAAAAATATTTTAAAAAATACCTAAATATTTTTTAAAAGAAATTGTTTGGGTTTTGTTTTTTTTTTTTGTGTTGTGTTTTGTTTTGTTTTGTCTTTTATCCTATTAGATTAGAGGCAGAAGTTTATTTTTCCTCTTCCCCGTTGTTTTGGGGCATTTATTTCAGAGCAGTTTTCGGCGGGGGCCGCCCCTGTTCTTTTTCGCCGCCTTCCCTGCCCGCAGCCCCGAGGCGCGCTGCGCCCCCGGCTGGGGCGTGCGGCAGTGCTGCCGCCTTGTGGGCAGAGCGCGGTACTGCAGCCCTGCACCGAGAGGCCGCCACCTTGGGAGTGGCGCGTCGCGGATGTCGCGGACTTTTAATTGACCTTCTCAGCATGGCGGCGAAAAGGGCGGGGAAGTGGAGGACCGGGATGGGTGTAACTGGACTGCCTGCATGGAATACCGACGTCATGGCGGCCCCGACGGATTTTTCTGTGGCATTTCATGTGTACCCGACACATGCTGTGGGCTCAGTGGCACCGCGGGCGGGCGTATTTTGGCGGGTTTGTGCCAGGCATCTGGGTTAAACGCCTCGCTGTGCCGGGGTCCTCTGACGGCCGCCTTCCCGCCCTGAGGGAGCCGAGCCGGGCCGAATTGTTCCTAAGAGCCGAAGAGCCGAGTGTGGCCGGAAACAGCCGAGTTTACCCGAAGAGCCGAGGGTGGCCGAAAACAGCCGACTTGAACCGAAGAGCCCAGGGCGGCCCAAAATAGCCCAGTTTACACCAAGAGACCATGATAGCCGACTGGAACCGATAGCCGAGTGTAGCCGGCACTGGCCGCATTTAGACCAATGTGCCCAATATGACCGAGTTTAGCCGAACCATGCCGAGTTCGGCCGAAGAGCCGAACCGAAACGACTTTAGACCAAGAGCCGAACCAAGCCGAATTCAGCCGAGTTTCATTCAACAGAACCGAACAACGCCGCAGCGCTGTGCCTGCAGTGCGCCTGTGCAGACGGCAGGGATCGCTGTGCCTGCAGTGCGCCTGTGCAGACGGCAGGGATCGCTGTGCCTGCAGTGCGCCTGTGCAGGCGGCAGGGATCGCTGTGCCTGAAGTGCTCCGGGACAGACGGCAGGGGGCGCTGTATAAAGAAAGTAGAAAATATCAACTCTCTATAAGAAGAATTAAAAGCTCTATGTCATGTGCAGCAGTAGAAAATTTCAGGCTCCCAGGGAATAAATAGTTTTCTTTAAATCAGTTTCGTTTTGGAGTTTTTTTTACTCCCAGGTAGCCTGAAAGTTACTACTGCTGCTTTTTTATTCTAAAGCTAGAAAGGAAAACCAAGATTAGAAATACAGGGAAAGAAAGAAAGAAAGTAAGAAAGAAAAAGAAAAAAAGAAAATAAGGAAAGGAACTGAAAGGAAGAAAGAAGGAAGGACAGGAAGGGAGGAAGGAAGGAAGACAGACAAAAAAAAAATCAAAAACCAGGAGGGCAAGGAGAAACCAAGGGGAAAAAAAAAAAAGATAAAGAAAAAAAAAAACCAACAAAAAACAAACCCACAGAAAAAAAACTCGAGATGGGTGAGAAAACCCCCCCCAAAAAAAACCAAGATGGGCAAGAAAAATCCCAGAAATACCACAGAAAAAGAAAAAAAACAGGAAAAAAAAACCAAAACCAAAAACAAACAAACAAAAAAACCCAAACAACAACAACAACACGATGGGCAAGAAAACGCCCAGAAGAGAACCCCAAGATGGGCAAGAAAAATCCCTGAAAACAGACCAGGGAAAAACCCCAAGATGGGCAAGAAATAAAATCAGAACAAAAAACCAAGATGGGGAAGAAAAAATCCAGAAAAAAAAAAAAACAAAAAGAAAAAATAAACCCAAGGAGGGGGCAAGATAAAACCAGAAAAAACACCAAGATGGGCAAGAAGAAACAAAGAAAAAACCCAAGAAATGCCAGAAAAAAATCAAGGAAAAAGGGAGTAAAAGACCCAAGAAACAAGGCAAGAAAGAGAGGCAATAAAGGCCACAAAAACTCAAGAAAAAAAAACAAGAAATGCCAGAAAAAGGTACGAAAACGGTTCTGCCAGGTGCGATCAAGGTGAGCGGGTTCAGTTTCAGGTCCAGGAGATGAACAAGTGTCAGATTCGCTTGGGGCACTGCTGTGCAATGCAGCTGTGACAGGATTTATGTTTAAATACAGTTTAAATAAATTGGGGATTGTTTGGCTTTTATTGGGGTATAGGCTGGAGATTTAATAAAAAATATAAAAATAGAAATCCAAATATATCATATATATGTCGATATCAATAAATATGTAATATATATAAATATAAGTTAAAAATATATTGTGTCAAAAGAATATATCTATTATTATATAAAAAGGTATTCTCTCCAATATATAAAATATCTATAAATAAAACAAATGAAAATTACAAATATAGATGTGAATAGAATTATGACAAACAAAATTAATTTTAAAATTTTAAATGGGGTTTAAATAAAGGGGTGCCTTTGCTTTTTATTTCGTTAGAGGCAGGGGTTTTATTTTAAATAATATAAGTACTATAGAAATGTAAATCGACATACAGAAATATATAATAAATATATAGAGATATAAAGATATAATATCAAACTATGAATAGAAATAGAAATCTATGTAAGTAACATGAAGAGATGCAATATACAATATAATTTTTATTGTACAGTAATATAAATTCTAAATATAAATGCGAATATAAATATGAAAAATAGGGGGCTCAGAGCAGCCCAGGTGTGAGTGTGAGGATGATGGGGGCTCGGAGCAGCCCAGGTGTGAGTGTGAGGATGATGGGGGCTCGGAGCAGCCCAGGTGTGAGTGTGAGGATGGTGGGGGCTCGGAGCAGCCCAGGTGTGAGTGTGAGGATGGTGGGGGCTCGGAGCAGCCCAGGTGTGAGCTGTGAGGATGATGGGGGCCCGCTCCTGCTGGGGCGAGGCTGTTTTAGGGGGAGGCTTTGCCTCAGCTCCCTTTTGCATGGAGCTGCTGAGTGGAGGGGTTTGTGGGGCGCTCATGGAAGGACTGCGGGAGCTTCTCACAGGGTCGGGGGGAACGCCTGGATCCGTGCTTGGATACGTGGAGCATCGCTTAAAGGAGGCGCCGAGGGACGAATCTTGGTGCCGGGGAGCAGCGGCTGAACAGGTGAGCCCGTGTGGGTTTGGAGCCGGGAATTTTCTCCTTCCCCTTTGCAATTTCATCTCGCCAGTCCCTCCCCGGATCCCCAGGAAAAAAAATGGGGCTTATGAGCACAAAAGGGATTAAGGAGAAGGAAGCAGCTACTCTTCTTTTATTGTCTGCGTTTGAGCTGAGGGGATCCCTCTTCACTTGGGGTTTTAAGGGTGTTGATTGCAGGAAAAGCTGCCTTTTCCAGGCTGTTACGGGTATCCCGGGGGTGACAGGGAATCCCTGCGTTCTATTTTAAGGGGAATGGGAAAAGTATTCTTGTGGTGTTATGGGTTTGATTTGAAGGCAGCCACCCCATTTTCATCACCCTCGGGTTTAAATGGAGGGGGCAGCCCTGGTGTCCCTCCTTTTCAAGGGTTGGAATGGAGGTCGAAATCCCCCTTTCCCATCAGTCGAAGGCTTTCATTTGAGGAGCGCCCCTTCTTTTCTGCTCTCGTAGGGGACGAAACTGAAGGGGAGAAGGCATTTCTTTGCCCTTGTTGAAGTGAGGTGAGCCCCGCCGGCGGCGTCAGTTTCGGGGTTCGGCTGCGGGAAGCCGCAGCTCTGGCAGCGTTTGCAGGGCTGCAATGGGGCTGTGCCGCTGCATCGGAGGGCGCTGCTCATGCCCGCGGCCCGGCCCGGAACGTTCTCGCTCGGGAGCGCCGCTGGCACGGCCCGGGCAGCTGCCGGGGCGCACGGGGGATTTGGCGCGGCCGGGCCGGCCGAGGGCGGCAGTGGCGGAGCCGCGCCGGTGCGAGCCGTGCGGAGCCGAGGGGAGCCGTGCCGGGCCGGCCGAGGGCGGCAGAGGCGGCGCGGGCGCTGCTGCGCCGGCCCGGGCGGTGCCGGCCGCTCCGTCCGCTCCGGGCGCGGGCTCGGGCGCCGCCGGTAGCCCCGGGCCCGGTGCCGGCCCCGGCGGGCAGGGGCAGCGGGCGGGGCTCTCCGGCGTGCAATGCTTTTTACGGGTCGTAGCGTGAAGCAGCGGTTCGCATTTTAATTCTGTTGCGGCGGCTTTTATTAGCGTGAGTGTGTAGTGTTTGTTTTGGGGGGCTTGAGCCGTGTCGTTCATACCAGCGGGTTTTAAGTCTTGATAATTGCCTGTGTGTTTATCGTCTTCCAGAGCTTTTATTTATTTGATTTGTTTGATTGTAGTGTATGTTTTATGGTTACGGGTAATTTGGGAGACATTGTTTATGGTTACGTTTGTCTTTAGGCTTTGTGTTTGTTTCTAGGTGGTATTTTTATTTTGATAGCTTGAGGCACTATTGGTTTATTCAGTTGGGAGTAATTTTTTTGTTGTAAATTTAAGTTTATTTGGTTTTGGTTTTGGTGGGGTTTTTTTTGTTTTTGTTGTTGGTTTGTTTTTTTTTTTTTTGTCCTTTGATGTATTTGATTGCAGTTTATTAGTTTAATTTTTGGGAACGTGGGTATTTATATGGTGGGTCTCTTTAAATAGTTTTTTTATTTGGGTAGGAATTTTCTTAGTTTTTAGTGGTTAAGATTTTTTTCCACTTCGTTAATTAGTTCGGTTTTTAAAATTATTTCTACGGAGTATTGGTTCTTCTTTGAGTTAGTGTAGAGGTTGTGTTTTAGTTGTTTTTTTTAAATAATGTTCAGGGTCAGTGGAACTCTTTGGAGTTTAGTAAATTGGTTTGATTTTTTTCTAAGTAGTTTTTGTGATTTGCTGTGCGTGTTTCTATAGGGTTTTCTTTTATTTTGGTTCCATTTTTCTGATGTGATTAGGACTGTTATGGAAAAGAGCATTGTGTGGTTTTTTAGCTTGATGTTTTTGAAGATATTGGTGGCAATTCGATGCTGTTTGTTTCGTCATTTTATTTAGGAATTGGACTTTAAATGTAAAATTATAACTATAATTAAACAAAACAAAGATATGTATAGAAATCGGAATAAAAACTTAAAATTGAATAGAGACCGAATACATATATAAAAAATCCATGTAGTGTAAATCATTATATATTACACTAGGATATAGTATTTTTAAATACAGGGTAGGGTATTATATTTGTTTATAGATATACAAAAATAGAGATTATAAATAGAAACGAAACCACAATCAAAATATAAAGACAGAAATGTATGACAAATATATGCAGACATATATAGAAATAGAAAATATTCATAATTATAGAAAAATAAAAATTGATACAATGATTAATACAAGTAATACTGTATATATAGTATTCAATGATTAATACAAGTAATACTGTATATATAGTATTATAACATGTTATAGGAAATATGTATAAAATATTTATAAATACAGCAGAACAATATGTTATCATATACTATTTAAAAAACGATTACATCCATATGAAAATTATAAAAATAAAGATATTTTTAAAATACTCAAAAAAAGCAGGTTTTATATTTGCCAAAAGCCAGGGGTTTACTATAAAAATAATGAATATTAAAAAAATAAAGGTAGAAGTTTAAGTATAAAAAATGTGATAAATACAGACAGATATATAAAATTTAGGAATATAAGAAAAGATTAGTTGCAACGGTGGATATAATAAATGATTTAAATAATCATTTAAATATAAATTTAGAATATTATCTATAGTCTAAATAATTAATAATAGAATAAGTCAAAAGAAACATGAAATAAAAATATGAATATAATTATAAAAAGTATAAATTAAAAATGACAGTATCTTTAAAAATAAGGGGGCGGGTTTATTTTTATGTTATTAGAGAGAAATGCAAAATATAATTTCCTTTCGGGAAGGGAAAAGGAACCTTGCGATTTCAATGGGGACCAACAGAGGAATCCTTGGTGCCTGTCCCTGCCCTTGATGGCATGCCATGCCTTTTGATGGCTTTGACTTTGGGAAAGATTTTGTTCTTTTTTTGTTGTTTTATGGAGTGTCCATGCCATGTCCCTCATATCTTGCCCCCTAAGTTGTGTCTTCCTCCTTGACTTTCTCCCCTGCTTTTGCAACATCTGGGAGCTTCGTTTAAGCATGTTTTGATCCTTTGCAATGCAGCTGATTTCCTCACAACCTATTTTTTGAAGACACTAAAACTCCTGATTTTTTGGTTTTTTTGAGGTTTTTTTTCAATTGCATTTTATTTGATCCTATCTCCTTTCCAGAGTGTTTGTAAGCCTTTCTTTTTAGGCTTGCAAGATTCCTTTTCCTTTCCCGAAAGGAAATGAAATTTCATTTTCTTAAGAGAAAAGGGATCTTGCGATTTCACTCCGGACCAATAGACGAATCCTTGGTGCCTGTCCCTGGCCTTGATGGCATGCCATGCCTTTTGATGGCTTTGACTTTGGGAAAGATTTTTTTCTTTTTCTTTTTTTTTAAATTATCCATGCCATGTGCCTCATATCTTCCCCTCCAATTTTTGTCTTCCTCCTCGTCTTTTTCCCCTGCTTTTGCAACATCTGTGAGCTTAGTTTTAGCAAGTTTTGGTCCTTTGCAATGCAGCTCGTTTTCTAGCAGCCTGTTTTTTGAATACACTAAAACTGAAGATATGAGGGAAAATAGAATTTCAGATATTGTGTATATTAAGGGGTGTCTTTGGTTTTTATTTGGTTAGAGGCAGGGTTTTTTGTTGAAATATTTTAAGTATTATAAAATTGTGAATCTTAATATAGAAATGAATAATATATATATATAGACAGTTTACTAATCTATGAATAGAAATTTAATTATAAATATATGTGAGTAAAATTCAGAATTGTAATATGGACTATAAATAACATTGTATGGCAATATGAATTATAAATGAGAATATAAATATAAAAATAGGTAGATATATTTTAAAGGAAAGGGAATTTTTTGACTTTTATTTAAGTAGAGGCAGGGTTTTTATTTTAAATAATACAACTGTTACAGATGTAAAAATCTTAACACAGAAATATATAACCAATATATAAAAATATGTATAAAAATATATAAATAAGTGCTTGGAGTAGATGCAATATAGAATATAAATTTCTTTATAAGTTGACATTGATAAAGATAAATGTTTAAGTAAGCAATATACATTATTATATATTTTAAATATAAATGTGAATATAAATATGAAAACATAAGGATATATATATTTAAACATTGTTTAAAAGAAAGAGCCTGACGGCTCCCAAACCCGCCAATCACGGCCCGCCTTTCTCCGTCGGCCCTGTCCAATCACAGCCGCCCTTTCAAACCGGAAGCGGTCCCGCCAATCTCAGCCCGCTCAGTCGCGGCTGGACCCCTCAGACTGGCCCCGCTCGCCCGTACGTCTGAGGCGCCGCTCCCGCCACCGCCGCTTTGGGAGCCGGCGGAGCAGCGTCCCCGCTGCCGCTGCCTCGGCAGGAGCTGTTGCGGACGGGAAGGGCGGCCGGGAGCTTCCAGTTCAGGTCCTGGTGGGGATCAGGTTCTGGTCCAGGGAAACGGGCAGGCGGCGGGGAGCGGGCGGACGCGGCCACTGCAATGGCGGCGGCGGGAGCAGCGCTTGAGGGGACCGCGGGGAGTCGCGGGGCCGAGCGCGGCGGGAATGGGCGGGCTGGGATTGGTGGAGCCGGCAGGCGCTGCCTCGGGTTGTGATTGGCTGGCTGTCCGCCCGCGGGGCATAAATAGCGTGCGTTGGGGCGGTAATGGCGTCAGTTGGGCGGTGAAGCGAGGAGCGACGGGAGCTGCGGATGCGCGATCCGAGGAGCGGCGCCGCGCCCGGACGGGCCCCTCGCGGCAGCTGATCCGGGGAGCGCCGGTGAGCACGGACGCGGCGCCTGCGGCGGTGTCTGGGGGCCGGCCGTGTCCAGTTCTTTCTGCCGCGCCCTGCGTGGCTCGGGTAGCTGGCGGCTGATGTGGGGCCTGGAGTGGCGCGGGGGGGGGCGGGGGACGGACGGACCGCCTGCTGTCACTGGGGGCTGGGAAGTAGCCGCTTCGCCGTTTCTGGATTTAAAGAAATGTTCAGAATACGCAGAATAAAGCTTGCTTTTTGTTTTTTATTACTTTATTTTGGTTTTAGTTGTGATGTTTTTTTTCTTAATTGTGTTATTTTATTATTGCCCGTTTTAATACATCTTTTTGGTTTGATTTGTTTTCTTTACTAGATGTCTCATGTTAACTCGGTAAGGGTTGTGGGACTGGGGCTGAAACACCAGTTGTGAGAGCAGTGGGGATATAAAACCCCAGGGTGTGGAATAATGATTTTGGCATGAGTCAGGCCCAAAACCGTGTGGAGTGGTGGAAATACTGAGGCTAGATAAATGCCATGGGAGGAAGGCATGGAGCTGCAGCACAGGGCCTGCAGGTTATGCCTGGGGGTTCCCAGCCCCTGCCCCGTGGTGCCAACGAGGGGCTGAGGGTGTGGGGGCTCAGAGGGTTCTAGGGCCCGAGAACCAGCCCGACAGTGCCTTTTGGGATGGGGGGCAGGAGTCCAGTGGCTATTCCCAGCCCCTGGAGCTGCCTGAGGGGAGGTGAGGGGGCCCTTGTGCAGGTGCTGGGCTGAGAGCCAGGGTGAGGGGCAAGGTGGATGTTGAGCTTCAGGCCTCCAGTGTCCCCAGAGTTGGGATGCCACTTAGGGTTGCCACTTAGGGGTGGGTGGGTGGATGGGACAGCTTCTAGAGATATTGAAATTGAAGGGATGGCAGTAACTGATTTGTGGCCTTGTCAACAGCCCCAAGGTGCAGTGAAAAGCATGAGCAGCTTTTAGCTGCAGCCAGTAGGAAGCTGAGGAGCTGGAGCTGAGGCAGCAGAGCTGGAGGAGACAGAAATATGGTAGGGTTTGGTGTAAAACTCCTGTGGAGCTGGGATAGGGATTGTGGAGCGGGGAGGTGAACTGCATGGTTGGAATTGAAATTGCTGTAAGGGCTGTGATCTGAGCGCAAGAACCAGAGCTAAAACAAAGATCCAGTCCTGAGAAGCAGAAGTAGTATTGTGTGGCACTACTGTGCAGATGTGGAGCAGGAAGTGCAAGAGAAGAGCTGGCAGTTAAATAAAGCTTGTGGGACTGGAGCTGAAATCACTGGGGACGGGGTGGGGACTGCAGTGCTGCAGAAACAGTCACTGCTATAAGGGATTCTCACTGTGGATCTGAGGACAAATCGCAGAATGGGACACAGAGCTGGAAGAAGAGAGCTGGCAGTGAAATAAAGCTTGTGGGTCCAGAGCTGAAAGAGCTGAAATCACTGCGCCTGGAGTTTTCATCAATGCGGGTCAGGGATCGGGGCTGCGCACAACATAGGAGCTATAGGGCTGGCACAGAGATGGTGAAATAAAGCTTGTGGGTCAAGAGCTGAAAGAGCTGAAATCACTGGGCCTGGGCTTGTTATCATTATGGGATTGGAGTTGCGGCTTAACACATCACAGCAACCTTGGGGTTGGTAAAGGGATGGATGGTGGGGCGGGCTTCCAGAGGCTCGTGCGGGAGCTGAATTGTTGCCGACCTGGAGCCAAGGGAAGATGCTGCCATTTCAAGCTGGAGAAACACAGAGCTGGAACTGGAAGAAGAGAGCTGGCAGTGAAATAAAGCTTGTGGGTCAAGATCTGAAAAGGCTGAAATCACTGGGCCTGATCTTGTAATCTATGTGGGACTAGAGTTGCGGCTTAACACATCACAGCGACCTTAAGGCTGGTAAAGGGACTGGAGTGTTCTTGCGCCGAGATCACTGTAGGCCTTGACATGGATGCAGGGGCTGGGTATTGCGACTAACAGTAGAACAGGATGTGTGGAGTGGGAAAAGGGGGCTGCAAGCTTGCGACTGAATACCCCATTGATGCTGGAATATTGCCTGCGCCTGTCATGGCAACTCTTGGGGCGCAGCTGATATCACTGTGGGGCTGGGAAGTGGACTGCAGGGTTGGCGCTTTGAATTAAAATGGCAAAGGCATTTGATGGGGGCTCGGAATAGCACCAGGTGTGAGTGTGAGGATGATGAGGGCTCGGAGCAGCCCAGGTGTGAGTGTGAGGATGATGGGGGCCCGCTCCTGCCGGGGCGAGGCTGTTTTAGGGGGAGGCTTTGCCTCAGCTCCCTTTAGCGTGGAGCTGCTGAGTGGAGGGGTTTATGGGGCGCTCCCGGCGCTGTCTCATGGAAGGACTGCGGGAGCTTCTCACAGGGTCGGGGGGAACGCCTGGATCCGCGCTTGGATACGTGGAGCAGCGCTTAAAGGAGGCGCCGAGGGACGAATCTTTGTGCCGGGGAGCAGCAGCCGAACAGGTGAGCTCATGTGGGTTTGGAGCGGGGAATTTTCTCCTTCCCCTTTGCAATTTCATCTCGCCAGTCCCTCCCCGGATCCCCAGGAACAAAAGTGGACCTTATGAGGACAAAAGGAATTAAGGAGAAGGAAGCAGCTACTCTTCTTTTATTGTCTGAGTTTGAGCTGAGGGGATCCCTCTTCACTTGTGGTTTTAAGGGTGTTGATTGCAGGAAAAGCTGCCTTTTCCAGGCTGTTACGGGTATCCCGGGGGTGACAGGGAATCCCTGCGTTCTATTTTAAGGGGAATGGGAAAAGTATTCTTGTGGTATTATGGGTTGGATTTGAAGGCAGCCACCCCATTTTCATCACCCTCGGGTTTAAATGGAGGGGGCAGCCCTGGTGTCCCTCCTTTTCAAGGGTTGGAATGGAGGTCGAAATCGCCCTTTCCCATCAGTCGAAGGCTTTCATTTGAGGAGCGCCCCTTCTTTTCTGCTCTCGTAGGGGACGAAACTGAAGGGGAGAAGGCATTTCTTTGCCCTTGTTGAAGTGAGGTGAGCCCCGCCGGCGGCGTCAGTTTCGGGGTTGGGCTGCGGGAAGCCGCAGCTCTGGCAGCGTTTGCAGAGCTGCAATGGGGCTGTGCCGCTGCATCGGAGGGCGCTGCTCGTGCCCGCGGCCCGGCCCGGAACGTTCTCGCTCGGGAGCGCCGCTGGCACGGCCCGGGCAGCTGCCGGGGCGCACGGGGGATTTGGCGCGGCCGGGCCGGCCGAGGGCGGCAGTGGCGGAGCCGCGCCGGTGCGAGCCGAGGGGAGCCGTGCCGGGCCGGCCGAGGGCGGCAGAGGCGGCGCGGGCGCTGCTGCGCCGGCCCGGGCGGTGCCGGCCGCTCCGTCCGGTCTGGGCGCGGGCTCGGGCGCCGCCGGTAGCCCCGGGCCCGGTGCCGGCCCCGGCGGGCAGGGGCAGCGGGCGGGGCTCCCCGGAACGGCGCCGCGTGCCGGAGGCGCCACCGGAGGAGCCGCTTGCCTGCCGGGAGCCGCGCTCCGTCCGGGGCCGGCAGCGAGCGCGGCGTTCGGCCGCTCAAAGTTCGGCGGTGCCGTGGTTCGGAGACGCTTTGTAGGCATTGATTGCATCGTTGTGTTCAGTTTGCAGCGGCTGTACGCTAAGGGATACGGTGTTCTTCCTGAGTTGTACGGTTCTCGGTGCTGGTAGGGATGATAAAGGTTTGTTTTGGATTCAGTTTTGTAGTCGGATTTTGGGTGGTGTGTTTTTTTGGTTTTTCTTTTGTTTTGTTTTTTGTTTTTTTTTTTTTTTTTTTTGCCGGGGTATTGTGTTTTCAAAGGCGCGCAATGGTTTTTACGGGTCGTAGCGTGAAGCAGCGGTTCGGATTTTAATTCTGTTGCGGCAGCTTTTATTAGCGTGAGGGTGTAGTGTTTGTTTTGTGGGGCTTGAGGTAGCGTCGTGTCGTTCATAGCGGCGGGTTTTTAATCTCGATAATTGCATGTGTGTTTATCGTCTTCCAGGGCTTTTATTTATTCGGTTTGTTTGATTGGAGTGTATGTTTTATGGTTACGGATCACTTGGGAGACATTGTTTATGGTTACGTTTGTCTTTAGTCTTTGTATTTGTTTCTAGGTGGTATTTTTATTTTGATAGCTTGAGGCACTATGGGTTTATTCAGTTGGGAATAATTTTTTTGTGTCAGATTTAAGTTTACTTGCATTTTGTGATTATTCTTATTGTTGGTTTCCTTATTTTCTTTTTTTTGTTGTTGTTGCCTTTTAATGTATTTGAGTATTGTTTATCAGGGGTTTTTTTTTTGGGAACATGGGTATTTATATGGTGGGTTTTTAAAGTATGTATTTATTTGGGTAGTTATTTTCTTAGTTTTTAGTGGTTAAATTTTTTTCCATTTCGTTAATTAGTTTGGTTTTTAAAGTTATTTTTACAGTGGATTGGTTATTCTTTGAGTTAGTGGAAAGGTAGAATTTTGGTTTTTTTTTTGTTTTTTGTTTTTTTTTGTAGTAACGTTCAGGATCTGTGGCACTGTTTGGAGTTTAGTAAATTGGTTTGACTTTTTTTTAGTACTTTTTGTAATTTGCTGTGTGTGTCTCTATAGGGTTTCCTTTTATTTTGGTTCCATTTTCCTGTCGTGATGAGAATTGTTACCAAAAAGAGTGTTGTGTGGTTTTTTCGCTGGCAGTTGCTTGGCTCTTGGAGGTATCTTGACGGTTTTGGAACATATTGGTGGGAATTCGGTGCTGTTTGTTTTGTCATTTTATTTAGGAATTGGATTATAAATGTACAATTAGGACTATAACGATAATTAAACAAAACAAATATATGTATAGAAATAGGAATAAAAAACTTAAAATTTAAATATAGATCAAATATGTAAAAAAAATCCATGTTACATAAATCATTATATATTACCATATGATATATTTTTTAATACAGGGTATTATATATGTTTTTAGCTATATAAAAGTATAGATTATAAATAGAAACGAAACCCCAATCCAAATATAAATATAGAAATGCATGACAAATATATGCAGACTTGTATAAAGAAAATATTCATAAATATAGAAAAATAAAAATTGATACAATACATAATACAAGTAATACTGTATATGTAGTATTTTAATATAATACTATATAAAAAATGTTTTGAATTACAGTACATCAATATGTTATCATATAATATTTAACACATTATAAACATACTTATGAAGATAATAAATAGAAATATTTTTATAAAAATAGTTAAAGCAGATTTTTTATTTGCCAGTTGGCAAGGTTTTGACTATAAAAATTATAAATACAAACAGTATAAAGGTGGAAATGTAAGTACAGAAATATGTCTTAAATACTTACAGATATATTTAAAATTTAAAGCTCTAAGAAAAAAATTAGTTGCAGCAGTAGATGTGGTAAATAATTTAAGTAATCATTTAATTATGTTTTTCGAGTTTCATATATCTTGTATATAAATATTAATATAATGCGTCAAAAGAAACAATATATATAAATATGAAAGTAATTTTACAAAGTATAAATAAAAATATTTCTATGTCGTTTAAAGGAAAGGAGGTTTTTGTATTTATTTGTTTAGAGACGGGGTTTTTATCTGGAATAATAGAAGTGGTATATAAATATAAATCTAAGTATAGAAATATGCAGTCGATATATAAAGATATTTATGAAAACAGAAAAGATAAACAAATATCAATAATAGGAATAGACGTAATATACTATATCAATTGCCTAACACATCCATATCCGGTATCAATATGCATGTAAATGTAAATATGAAAAATAGAAATATAAAATATATTTCAATATGGTTTTAAAGGAAGGGGGCTTGTTTGGTTCTTGTTGAGTAAGAGGCAGGCGTTTGGCATTTATTTTAGAGGCTTTTTGAGGGCATCGCAGCTGGTTTTCTGCCCGCCTTCCCCGCCCGCCACAGAGCGCGGCAGCAGCCGGGGGGCGGCGGCCATGACGCGTCTCTGCCGCGGCGCAGGCGCGATCGCGACCTCGGGAGCGGCTCGGCCGGGACGCGCTTGGCCTTGACCCCTTCTCGAGATGGCGGCAACGGGGGCGGGAGAAAGGAGCCGCGCGGTCCGTGCCCCAGACTGGCTGTTGGGCACCCCGAGGCCGCAGCGGGATTTTCCGTGAGGTACGCAGTGCCGAGCACGCGGGCTGTGGGCTCAGCGGCGCCGCGGGCGGGCGGGTGTTGGGCGGGCGCCGACAGGCCGTGGCAGAGCCGCCTCACTCTGCCGAGGAGTTGCAGCCGCCGCCGTCTCGGGAGTGGCTCGGGTGACCTTCCCAAGACGGCGACAAAGAGGGCCGGGAACTCGAGGCTCGCGGTCCGCTTGCGGCGCTGCCCGCACGGCGCCCCGATGGCGGCGCCGCCCCGGCGGGGTTTTCCGCGGTGTTTCCGGTGCGGGGCTCCCGGGCTGTGGGCTCGGGGGGGCTGGCGGGTTCGGGGGGGCCGCTGACGGGCATTGGCGGGGGCGCTTCTCTTGGCCGAGGTACTCGTGGTACGTGCTCTGCTGCTGGAGAGGGGTTTTGTACTGGAAAAGCTCATTTTATTTGTCCGAATGAAAATAAGCTGCCCAGTATGGCCAAGCAGACAGCAGTAAGACACTTGCTTTGGTAGAGAATTTAGTGCTTCAAAGTAGGAGGTTTATTTCATTTTAGCGTGGATGACTTAATAGTCGTGACAATGTCAACATTATAGCCAACGTTATTAGACAGATGTGGAGGAAAAAAATACACTGATATTCCTGTGCTGGCACACATCTGTAGGTGGGAAACAGCAGAGGAGCTGCAGTGTACAGCTGTTAGCAGAAAATTGGGGAAGAACTGCTCTGGTGAATTTGGGGTTCAGGTTGAGGATTCATCAGTGGTGCTGTTAACACAGTCAGAATGGCTCAGCGACTCTGTGCCAGGCTGGTGTGGCCTCAAAGGCTGCCCCTGCTGCTGGCAGAGTGTGTGAAGCGTCTGCTGAGCGGGCAGCGGCATCCCCCCGAACACCTTCTCGCAGCAGGGACGGAGACGGACCCAGCCCAGCGCGTGGAAATGGATCTCTCCAGCTGAACGCTCAGGTGAAGCGAGCAGGGAGCGTGCTCAGCATGAACCAGGTGAGCTGCACGTCTCCAGGGTAATGATTCTTGCACCTTCAGAGCCACAGTGTCGCTGAGCTTTTTTTTTCCCCAGGCTTTCCATCACCTCTCAAACAGACGAATGCTCCCCTTGGAGGCTGCTGTGCCCTGGGGAGCCTGGCAGGTGGCCCCGTTGGTGAGAGGAGGGCAGCTGCAGGCAGGCAGCCCCCAGGAAAACACGGGAGTTTCAGTGGTTTCTGATGCCTGAGGAACGGGGAGATGGCGTGAGCTGAGCAGGAGTTAAGCACGGTCGTACAGAGGCCTGGCTGTTATGATTTAAGATGGCTTATTGAATATCTGTAGTTTCTATAGATATTTGTATATCTGTCCAAGTAGGATATAGAGCCTTGTGCAGGAGGAAAAGAACTCTTGATGTAAGATATGACCTGGGGGAGGCATCATGCCAGGCTATCCCTTCCAGATTTGGACGGCTTCAGTGTCTTGTGTGGCATGATGGGAAGTTCTGAAAATTAAGATTTCCTCTTTGGTGCGGGTCAGATGGGTGACGCCTGGCAGCTCGTGCACTGCCACTGTGCTAACCTGTGTGCCTCTCCTTCCCTCCCTGCTCCACAGGCAGCACAACACGGGAGCAGCAGGGAGAGCTGGCTTTGTCCTGGAGGATCCAGGAGCTCGCGGTGGATATCTGAGCCTGCAGCTCCAGGCTGCCGCACGACGGAAGGGCTGCACACACCCAGAGCGTACAGGTACTGTCACAAACGTGGGCTGTGGTGGCTGAGCCCTCAGGAGCTGGCGGTGCCAGCTGGGAGAAGAGCAGTAGCTTCCAGCCTTTTCTTTTGTCTGCGTTTCCGTGTTCAGTCAGTCTGATTACTTCTGGGCATTTGCCCAGCAGGGTGTGAAATGCTTCAAGGGCTAAAGGGGGAAAAAAAGGGAAACACAAACTATAATCCACACCTCAGGAGGGAGAAGACATCTGTCAGGACAAACGCTTAAGAGAAATGGGATGAAGAATACTTGTTTATTCAGTCTTTGGTGTCTGTAGCTAGTTCAAAGAGGTCTCCCAGTCCTTCCCATTAGCAGAGCAAAGGAAGAGCAGCAAAGCCCTCAGGCTAAGCCATTAAAAGCAGCAGCAGCAGCTTTGTGTGCTGGAGTGTGGCAGGCATTCCTAGGTTTGCTTTTTGGTTTTGCATCTAGCACTGGTAGAGGAAAGTTCTTTGCAAGGTGATAGTTTCAGTTAATACATCAGCAGGAAAAATCACCCTCATTAAAAAAATAATGGAGAAGGCAAAAGGCTTCAAGCCTAACAAAGATGCACAATTGGAGTTTAAAAGTGTTCATTGATTATTATCCACTGTTTTTCAGGCTGTGTGCCTGCACAGGCGTGCAGATGTTACCAGCTGGAGATGCTCTTTAAATCAGCATTTCACATCCGCTTCTCCAGGCACCAAGATCTTTTCAAACAAAGATGGAAATCCAAGGCCAGTCAGTTTTAAACTCAGTTCAGGTGAACAGGAAAAGTCACCGAGGTGCCAAAACTCTGAACTCTTGGTCCTTCAGCTGTTCTGACAGAGTTCACATTATTGTGCAGAGAGGGCACATATATAACCTCAAAACTGATTTTTGAAATCACAGTGGTGAATGTTTGGGTTTATTTGGTTTTCCTGAGTCAGCAGGAAGAAGTAGATTTATTCTTGCGCCCACTCGGGGAACAAATTCTGCTTCATGCAGAGAACCACCCTTCTTCTGCTTCAAGGAAATGATAATTTAATTTAAACATGAAATGAGTTCCTCACCATTGACAATTCGGTTTTCTGTTTGTCCATGACCAAAGAATATTCACATAAACCAGGTTGATTTAATTGCAGTTCAGTAATGCCATTCAGCTTTCTGTACTGATAGAATGAATCAAGTCACTGAAATAGAAACAGGTGTTTCAAAGCCAGCAAGAAGATATGAATATGAAAGCTCTGCTATTAGAAAGCTAAAAGCTCATTTTCTCTGTATTTAAACTCACTTTGTGGTGGTTGCTGTGCTACCGTCTCTGCACCTACTTTATGGAGCTTTGAACTATAGCAAAAGAAGTCTTTGAAAATGACAGACCTGAGCTAAACTGAAACCCAATGGGAGACCATTGTCTGAAGTTTTTATAGTGGATAGAACTTTGTATTTAGCAATATTGAAATTGGTTACTCTGAGGATTCAGCTAGCCTTTTCTTCCAAACCTACTGAACTTTTTTTGTTTTTCCAACGTGTTTTGGTGAGTTTTATCTGTTCCTAAGCTTATACTACCAGCATTAACAGTGTTAGTTTCAGGGTATGTGTAAGTTGCAGCTACTGATAAGAGCACTAGCTGTTACCCTCTTTAATGAACATGGAAATGGATCAAACTTTCAGTAAGAAATATATTTCCATAATGTGAAAAAGTAGCCTGCATTCAGCTGATCCATCAGAAAACTGCTAGGCAGGTGCTCTGGTGCTCAGGAGGCAGAAGGGTGATGCCAGGTAAAGGGTCTGAAGATATTGAAAAGCTGTAACAAGGAGATTGGTGAGAGAAGGAACATGGTAAAAAGTTTTCCCTTTGGAAAACCAGGAAATGCAGTCAGCTGTGAGTGTAAAATGTTGTGGTAGATTTCTTTCAAGATGACATCTGCGAAGCCCTTTTAGGGAAAGCACAGGTACCATTACACCAGGAGGAAGCAGGGCCGCGTTTGGATGGTGAATTCCACCTAAGGGAAGTGGTGGTGGATAACTTGGGTGCTGCAGCTGGAGCAGACCTAGAGGGAAAGGGGATGCAGCTCCTGCCGGGCACTGGCAGGTCTCTGCTCCTGGTCCAGCCAGTGAGGAAGCGTGGCATGGCTAAACCTCAGGTGCTGATGCAGGCAAGCAAGGAGAGCCTGTTGTGTAAGGCTTGGGCAGCTAAATTCAGGGAACAGGAGGCTTTATTCTGCTGGGCCTAATGGCAGAGAGATGGATGGGATCCCCTCATGTGCCTTATTTCACTCCCAGAGTGATAGTTTCTGTGAAGAGGAAATAAATGAAATTGTATCCCAGCAGATCCATCTGACTGCTCTGAAAGCACCTGAGGAGAGCCATTCCTGCAGGAGGAATGTTGGTCATGCAGCAAATGGCTGCTCTCTTGGCTTCTGCCTTGGCACACCCGTGTGTGCACACATGCTGCCACTGGGGATTGGCAATTCCTCTTGGTGGCTCTGAAAGGCTCCCACGTGGTTCCTCAGCTTGGCTGTTTGTCACAGGGCTGTCACTTGTGTGCCTCCATGCTGGAGCAGAGAGGGAGGGATGTGCTTGTGTATGAATACCTGCACTGTAGGGACTCTCAAGGTGCTGAGGAATTATTGGGTATTGAAAAGATGTAATGGACGGAAACCAGAACAAAGGAAGTTCTTTTTATGCATTAGGAGAAAAAGGCCCTCTAGAGGGAAGGTCAGTCTGACAATAACCTAGGTAGGGAAAGTTCACTGTGAATGTAGAGGTGATGATGTGAGTAGTTGATAAGGTCCAGGAAAAAGCAGAGAGGCATAGAGAAGTAAATAGGAAGTAGACTGTTGTATGAAATAGCTTGTAGAAAATGTTAATGCACTAATGAGCAGCTGGAGGGGAGAGGCTGGCATTCCTTCCCCATCCTGGGCTGTTTAGGGTTCTGCTCCAGTGGCAGCAGCAGCTGTTCATGGCCAGGGGAAGGGAGGCACACCAGGATGATCCAGGAGGCCCCTCTCAGCTTTAACATGCCCAGGATTCATTTGGTTCCCTCTTGGCACAGGAGTGCACTCACCCTACTCCGATTTATATATCCAGAGTTTTCATTTTAATGCTCTTGCACAGAGGAGAAAAATATTACAGCCTGACAGCAACTTGAAAAAGTTACTTGCCATGGGAAGAAGTGCATTTCTGCTGTTGTCACCAGAGATTGCTCATTTTCTGCCCACTAGCCACAAGTGCATTAAAGGCTCAGGAATGGTAGCACCAGTAATAAATAATTATCCTAAGCTGCAATATGTGCTGTGCAGAGACTTTCAGCCATCATAAAGATTCCTTTCTGTACTGCCAGATTTCTGTACTGTGGAATTACAAGGGTTTATTTTACTGCAAAGAAAAAGCTGTCTGCTGATAAGATCACATATCAAAAATATGCAAAAATATTCCCTTTCCATTGGCTAAGGCAGGGGCTGCATCCTTCTTTTGCATCCTAATTTGGAGACCCAGAAAGTGTAGTGCTAATATTGAGTGTCTCAGCAGTGTTTTCCCTCCGTTCAACCACACAGCACCCCCATCTCATTCCTCCATTCAGGAAGTACCAGGAGAAGGGGGGGTTGTTCTGTAGGAGCAGATTGCAATCTCTGTAAGGCTGCTGTGCAGTCCTGGGTGCTCGCTCCTCTCTGGAACATCAGGAAGGAATAGAACTCAGCCTCTTTCCTTACTGAGGTGCACAGAGAGCCCAGTGCAGCAGGGAGGGAGGTGGGGAGCATGTGGTGCATCCCTCTGCCTTTCCTTGAACAGCTGGAGGTACCTGTTCTCACTCAGACTTCAGCAATATGAATGGAGTAGATAATTTCCTTGCTCTTGTTAAGATGGCCGTATCTGGGAAAAGCTGAGCTTTGGTCACTGGAGGAGGCATCTCATCAGGGGTTCTGAGTGATCACAGCTTTGTTGAGTACACTCCATGAAAAGGAGGGGAATGCTCTGAGGATTATGATCTCCCTCCCCTGCTTTCCTGGCTTTCCCCTAGGATGGTAAACAGCAATTATTTGTCCAGGGTGGGCAGATGCATCCAAGATGTTCAATTTCCACCAACTGCAAGGCAGCAGGTGGGGATAATTTTTTTTTATTACTTGATTTCAGTCTTTTTTATTCCCAGAAGAACTTGGTTTTGTGTTTTGATTTCCTCAGTGATACACAGCATTTGGGAACTTTGTACAAATCAGACTGGAGTCTATTCCATATTGCAACTTGAGTGAGCTTCTCTTCCTTTTAGAACTGAGATAGCCAAGAAAGCACCCAATACAGAGTTGGCAAGGTCCTTGCACAGTGACCTTTATGTCTTAACTCTTCATCCACCCCTCTGTAGTTTCTAAACTCTCTGCTGTTGAGTTGCTTTACTGCATGTTCCTTTCAAGTCTGTGCAGGCTGCTCAGACTTCCTCCCAAGCATTCTGTAGAAAAGCACAGGCAAATACTCGCAGTCTTCATGTCTTGCATCACTGACTAAGTGTTCATCCTTGGGACTATTTGATGATTTTTGCCTTTTCCCTGCTTTTGAGCCTGGGTTTTAGGGCTGCTGCATTTCAGGTGACCTGGCTGCTTTCTGAACTCCCAGTCCCCATCTTTGAACCTTCCCTTCCTCTTGCAAAGGCCTTAGTATTGATGGATTCAGGCAGGAGATCCCATGACACCTGGACATAATTTATCCTGAGGTTTCTCTGCAAACAGGGCTCCTGTTTGTTTGGTGCTCTCGGTGACAGCACCTTCGTGCCCAGAGCCATGCCCAGGTAAATAATTCCAGCAGTCTGCTGCCAGGGAGGGATGCTGCTGGGCTGTGCTGAGGAGGTCACTCCCAAGCAAGCTCCTCCTCTGTCAGTCCTGCTCCTCTCAGCTGATGAGTAGGATTGGAGAAATGGTGGAACAATTGAACACCAAAGAGGGATGAGTGAGGCAGAGGCCAAGTCTGCATTGCAGGAGGAGAAGCAGAGACGCTGTCAGCCTTTGCAGTGAGATGCACGTTGGAAGGCAGGGCAGGTTCACTGAATTGCTTTTGTAATCCGTTCATTTTACGGGATTTGAAAAGTCTCGTTTTCTGAATTAGTCAAGTTTCAAAGCCTTCATTTTATACCAAGTTCCTCTAGCCCAGCATCTTGCTTGCAAGTTGGAGTTCAGATCTGAAATGAGCTGGTGCTTCTTTCAAGATTTTCCTTCTGCTCACTCCTCAGAGCCCTTGCCAGCCTGCCTTCAGCAGTAACAGGTATGACAAGGGTTTGATTTTTTCTTCTTAGGCCCTACTTCACTTATTCCACGTTGCATGAAAGAGTCCCAGGTCAGGCCCAGGAGTCAGG
Organism: Melozone crissalis; assembly: GCF_028551555.1. Taxonomy (NCBI): domain Eukaryota; kingdom Metazoa; phylum Chordata; class Aves; order Passeriformes; family Passerellidae; genus Melozone; species Melozone crissalis. Next base: position 633,951 of record NW_026535811.1, on the reverse strand, counting down.
AAAATCCTTCTGAATCTCTGGGGTTTGTTCCCATTTTTCTTGGTAACATCTTTCAGTCAATTAGAACGAAATTGTCAAATGAAGTAAAAATCTGGTCTTCATTATAATGACCTCAGCAAGGAGCAGCAAACAGAGAAGGAAAAATCTCCAGCACCTGTGATCTTGCCTTTGATGAGTACAGAGAGACTGTGAGGTGCTAATGATACACTGGACACAGAAAACAGGTGCCAGCAGGGGATTTTTTTTATCTGTGTTATTCCCACAGAGCTTTTGAAAATAATTATGCCTTTTTATACTATTTCAATAGCTCCTCATGCCTACTGTATTCCAATTGCACAATTCCAACTATGAAATCACTAATTAAAATATATTCACAGCAACGTCATTTATTGCAGTGAAATAGTTGGGGTGGACACAGAACAGTCTTGAGACTGAATTAGCCTTTTACCTATCAACAAAGCACAATGAAGAGACAGGGGGGAAAAAAGAAAATAAGAACAAGGGATCTCTGTTCCAAATACTTCTACTTTACTTGCATGTTTGAGGAGTGACAGGTGAGAGAAGTGTGGTTGATTGCTATCCAGCAAAATTATTTAATGATATTTCACTTTTCCAGTAGCCAACAGGAGTCCTTTTGTACTGGAAATCCCACAGTGCAGGAAAGGTAGATGGGAAAATGGTAGAAGCAGAGTTGAAAAGCTGTTAAGCAGAGCAGCTGCTGCTGTCCCAGCCATGAGACAGAGCAGCTCCCAGTGCAGAAGGACAGCTCAGATGGTGCCTTCCCTGTGGGAGCAGAAGGTGCTCCCAAGGGGGAACCAGAGTGAGGGGAAATGCAGGGGGGGCACTGCAGGGGAGATGAGCCTGTCCTTGGAGCTGTGGGAGGGGATTTCCTGTGCCAGCCCTGGTGCCTGTGGCCCTTGGACTTGGATTGTAGAGACTTGGTCATTCTTTCATCCCTTTTGTGTTTTATTTCATCTCACAGTGTTGGAGCTGCTTTTAGCAGAGAACGTTCCAGTGACCTGTTTCAGAAAGAAAATGTTTTAATTTTCTAAGTCTTTCCTATTATAACTTTTCCCGTTAAATACCTGACACTCAGAGATAACCTGCGCCCACTTTAGTCTGGTATCAGGGCTCTTTGCTTGCTACTGCTCTTATGCAATAAGCTGTGCTTGAGCAAAATTTTACTTAGTCATGCTGATCCTCCTGATATTTCAGTACAGCAGAAGATTGCAATGAAATGAAACTAAAAAATGGCTGATTTCATTATGCTGTGCCTTTACCTGGGGGTAACTGCCACATGATAACCTCCCTGGCTGGAACCATTTCCAGGAGGTAACAGATGGACCAAATAAAAGCTGTTGCAGAGGTGTGCTCATGGTCTAGCAGTCTGGGCTAGTTTTCTCTAGGTACAGCACAGTTTGGTGTTTCTGTAATTATATTTCAGTCACATGTATCAAATCAATCCTGCAGACTTGAAATGACTTGCTGCTTTTGGTTCATCACGTAGGGGCACATTTTAATTCTCCAGGATGGTTAATAGCTTCATGCATTCATTATTTGAGTAATTCCTTAAATCCTCAATGCTTACATTGAGTGGCTTATATTTTCTTTTATTGAAATATGTTGCAGGAAATACCTTAGAGCTACTTCATGAAGTTGCATCGTAAAATGCTGTGTGCCTCAGGAAGAAATACTCATCCATTTGTAATTATTGCTCCTTAATTGCTTCCTCAGGGGTCAGTGCAATACCAGGATTACAGTGAAGTCAGTTAAGGAAATGTTGATTCATTGGTGTTTTCACCTCAGGTTGGGATAATGCTACTCACAGCCTGGGTGAAACAAAAATCCCCTTTTCCCCCAGGAATTAGAATTTTCTTCTTATTATTTTGAGTGTACAGAGATGGAAGTGCAGAGTGACAGAGCTGAGATCCAAATGGGACTCTAAGGAGTGTGGAAGCTGTTTGGGAAAAACTATTTGAAATGGCCCTGTGGGTTCATGATAAATAGAATTGCTTTCCCCGGTGGTGATTGGGTTTGATTCCTTTTGCTCCAGCTGGTTTAGTGCAATACATTAGATGGTGATGCTGGGTGATGCACCCCAGTGAAAATGTATTGATTTTCTGCAAAGTCCATTTTTTGAAGTGTCCTTACACTGTTTTTACATACATTTGCTTGTGACTTAGTTGCTGTAAGCTGCTGCACCGTCCTGCTGATGTAGCTTAAGGAGCCATGTAAAGCTAGTGCAAAGGTTGAAGAGATCCTTCTGGAGTAAAGAAGGAATTCAAGTTTTTTATAAGTTAAATTCCTCAGGATTTATGTCAGCTTGTTGCTTATGCACTGCTGACACCTCACCTGAAGTATCTGTTGAGTTCACATTTAAGGGCCTGTGCCACTAAAGGACTGAGCTCAGGGGGTCACATGGTGCACATTGGGGCATTTAAAGACTTTTCACAGCTGAAGGAAAAACACCAAGAGCAGCCTCATGTCTGTTTTAAAGCTGTTAAACCTGCAGAGATTCCTGAAGTACAAAATGGAAACATCCCTGCTTGCTGTGCCCCTGAGGGAGCTGTGTGATGGAGCATTGCCATCAGGGAAGGGAAGGGAGGCAGTGTGAGCAGGGGAGAGCACAGAGGACAGCAGTGATGGTCATTGTGGGAGAGGGGATCACAGCAACTGCTGATGCCCTGGGTGCTTTCTGGGATGTGAGTGGAAATGCCTCCATGGATTCTCCCAGCCTGTGGCACTCAGAAGCACTGCCCAGTACCTCCCCTTGCACAGAGTTTATCTCAATCCCGTTATTCATTTCACTCTTGAAAATAGGCTTTATATGATGCTGCCTAAAGAAATGGAAGGGTGTTCTCAGTTCTCAGCTCACTGGTAATAAACAAGGCCTGTGCACCTTGGTGCTCAACTCATCCCTGAGGATTAGGATTTAAACCACATGAAGTTATTTTGTTTGTTTGTGTTTTTAATCTGCACTGGGTACTGCTCTTGGTACTCAGGTTTCTTTCTTTTCTTTGTGGGTTTGTTTGTTTGCTCTCTAGTGCCTTTAATATCTCCCACGTGATTGATTGTTGAAGCCCTCCCCAGTTCACGAGCACAGCAGCTCCCAGATGAACTGGGATGAGCTTGCAGAGTCAGCTGGCAGCAGGAGGAGAGGACTGGTGTGTGGCAGCAGCACTTTGGAGTCACTGGGGCTCAAGGTGGGCAGGACCCAGCCTTTGTCACCTGCTGTTTGTTCTGCTGTCCCCTGCTGCTCCAGGAGAGCCAGTGGGGGCTGGTTGGATGGAGCTGTCACTGTCACTGTGTGTGTGTGGGGCAGCTGCAGAGGTTTGTGCAGTGATCCTCGGAGCTGCCTTCAGCCAGGAGGTTTCCCACAGGGGGCCGTGCCCGGGTGCTCTGAGCACGCTCCGCTTGCCCAGGGTCGTGAGGGGACAAATGTCCCTTTGCTGTCCCCCTGGCCACGTGCCAAGGCAGCCAGGCCGGTGCACGCTCAGAGGCACCTCAGGGTGATGTCAGGGATGGAGCTGGGTGTGCGGGTGTTTGGTGGGAAGCAGTCGGGGCTCAGTGCCAAACCCGCAGGGATTCAGAGCGTGGGCGGGAGGGCAAGGCCTGCTGAAGCAGCAGGAGTGGCTTTGGCTGCCAGCACAAACCCAGATGAATCCCACGGTACCTTTGGGACCAGGTGCCTGTGCAGCCCCTGGCAGGGCTGGAACATTGGTGCACACTCACAGTTTAGGATCACACGGCTTTTCTTTTTTGGCCTTTTTTTCCTTAGCCTTGCTGTTCAAGACAAACTGTAGCAAAATGGGACAGCATTTTGATTGCTGTAATCAGACCCACCACACTTCAGTGCTCTGGAGTGGTTTTCATCTCCTGATTTTCAGCTCTCAGTAGCATTTATGACCCACTTTGCCTCCTCTTGAAATCCCAGCTTCTGAAACAGAGCACCCACTGTAAGAGGCTGTCAGCAGCCTCAGCAGCTGTGAACTCCTGTTTCTCAGCCCCTCAACAATGTGTTTTGTCCCTGGATCCCAGGAAATTCTCTTGGATCGTGACTGCTCTTTGTCCTTTCCTGATGATCCTAAAATTTCAAGGGAAACATTAAAAAAGCCCTAGAAATTATTGATCTGCTTCCCTCCTTAGTTTAATGGGCTCTAACTACTAATTGCCTGTGAAAAACCTAGCCTAAGCTATTAATTTTTTCATATCCTCCTTTATTTTATCAAAAAAATTGATAATTTAATTTAAAAATTTAATTAAACTGAAAAAAATTTAATCAAACTGAAAAATTAAAAATTTAATTAAACTGAAAAATTAAATTAAACTGACCAGAAAAGAACCCAAAATGAGTACAAGTTATTGAATTTTTGGCAGATATGAATGTGCTAATTAGCTTTCAATTCAGCACAAAAACATCTCTACTGTTTTTTATTAGAAGTAAAGAATTAGAAAAATGCTACTTGTCCAAGAACAAATAATAGAGCTTTCAGTATATTGAGACAATATTGGTAAATCTTACTGATATGCTGTTTATAAAAGAAATCCAGTGCTGAAATTCTAATGAGATTCTGCACTCTTGAGTCTCCCTCTAGTTTTGAGAACAAGGCAATGTATAGTCCTTCCTAGAGCAATTGAAATGGTTTCCTTTCTGTTGTATGGTTTTGCACTAACGTTTCAAGTTCTGCTTTCGTGGGCCTCCTTTCTCCTTGCTCCTTACTGAAGTGCTGAGGATCATTTGAGTCAAACCCATTAACTCTGCCATGGTTTTCAATCAAGACCTTTGCAAAATGCCCAGTTCCACAATGGCTTTAATGGAAGATATAGATTGCTTTATATTTGATTTAGATCTCACCCCTGAGCTTGTTTGCTTTTTTCTCCCCTCAGGTTATCAAGTTTTGCCATGATTTTTCTCAGTCTTTTCTTACCATAAGCATGTAAGCTGGACACCTGCTCTGCCTCTAATTATTTCTGCCCTGCACTGAAAGTCATTAATGTTATTTCTGGTGATTGCAGCTGAAAATGAAAACATTCAATGGAAAATCCAGGGTCTGCTGGAGTTAAGGAAAAACTCCTCTTGAGTGAGCATTTTTTCCTGCCCATCTGGGCCTACAGGTCAAAATATTATTAATGATTAGATCCTGGTGTGTCTCCAGCCCGTCTCCATTGGAAACATCGATAATCTCTAACTGCAATAGGAACAGCAGCTAAACCACGAGCAAGGGACAGGTTGGTGTGGAGGGGCAGGATGGGCTTTTCCTGCAGAAGAGGTAATTGCTGCTTGTGTCCCTTGCAGGTGTGTCACTGCTGGAAGGAAGGATACACAGAGTGCAGAGGCAGGAGGTGCCTGTGGAGATGGGATTGCTCTCCCAAAGAGATTTGGCTGCTGCTGCAGGTGGAAGGGAGCTTTGCCCTTCTGCAGCCGCCTGACAGCCCCTGGAGGAGTGAAGGTGATGGGCTCGGGGTTTTTCCCCAGGCTTGTGCAGAATGTGACAAACACTGAGCCTGCATCCCTGGGGCCTTTGTGAGACCATGGGAACAGTGTCCCTTGTGTCCCTTGTGTCCCAGCTGTACTGCCAACAGGCCTGCACGGCAGTGGGCAGGGCTGGAGATGGGACTGATCCAGGGATCTGTTTCACGTGTGGTGAGGTTTGGGAGGGCAGTTTTTGTGTGTCATTGATGGAAGTGTGCTTTTTACTCACTGAGAATGTGCCTCCCAGCTCCAGCAGCTCTAGAGCACAGCTGCACTTCTCAGCCTGCCTGCATCCCAGCACAGAGCTTGCACGCTGTAGGGACTCAGGAGAGGGGGGATAGGAAATATTGTCTGCTAGAAGAGAATTAAAGAGGAAAAAAAGGGGAAACTAATCCAGTGTGGCTCAGGGCTCCCTCATGTTTTACAGAAGGCTTCTTCCATAGGCTCTGCTTGTGATTCTTTTGCTTCATTTTGGCCTCCTGTGTTTGTCAGTCACCTTTTAAATTTTGGCCTGAGAGCCTCCTCAGTGCAGAATGGATAATGGACAATGCTCAGAAGGGTGGTAACTGGAGACAGCCTCAGTAGGAAAGCCCTCGTTCCATCACTTCCCAGTTTGTGCTGGATGGGGATTTTTATTGTATTTCTCTTTCTGCTCATACCATATTTCAGAGACGCGACCAGCTTAGCTTCTTGGGTTTTCAGCAATGTGGGCTGTTGGTTTTGTTGGTTTCTTTCATTTCCCTGGTGAAAAATCTGATGTCACCAGTGCACTCAGAGTGTACACAAACCTTGAGAGAAAAGAGCAGATTTGTTTATTGAAGAACATCCCCATGTTACTTCTGGTGGTAGGGAAGGTGTAAAGGCAGAAAATGATTCAAACCCCCTGTGTCCTTCCTGACTGCAAAGCGAGTTTTTAGGAATATGGAGCACAGTAAGCCAGCAGACTCACTAGATGGCTTTTTCTCTTTCTGGTTTATTTCATCATTTCCATTTGATGCTGTTTGCAAGGCACAGGTCTCCCCAGGTTCTCCAAGGTGAGCCTGTGGGCAGTGATGGATATCACAGCTGTGTCTCAATATCCAGCTGCTCTTTGTGTGCCAGTGGGGAATGGCTGCAGGGCTGGCTGGGGTGCCCTGGGTGAACCTGCTGCTCACACAGAAATATTTCTGAGTAATGGCACTCAGTGGCCATTTAGTTTGGGCAGTTGCTGATCCTTGGCACAGACTGTTGGGAGGGTGGGACAGCAGAGAGAAAGCAGATGGAATTAATGGAAGCATGGAAACTGTTCAGAGGGGAGGAAAGCCTGCTCACTCTTTGTTCTCTGCCTCTGTAGATGGAGGATTGGGGTCACAAAAGCTCCATGTGGGTTAGGATCCTTGAGAATGTCAGGAACAGAGAAATGGAGGGACTGGAAGAGAGTGTGGATGCAGCTCTTCCATCCCTGCCCTCAGTGAATGCAATTCTCTGCTCTCTGCATTCCAACCTGCCAGAGCCTTTTCCTTTCAGCCTGGATGGTTTCACCTCTGTGCCAGGCAGCAGCCCCAGTGCTGAGGCACAGCTAACTGGAGCCAATCACTGCAACCCTCCTGGAGGCTCTGCATTGTGCATGCACCAGCTCTAGAAATGGACAATTAGAAAGACACCTCTTTGAGAAAGTGCTCTTGTGGTCAGTACAACAAAATGATTTCTTCAGGTTCCAGTGCAGAATGGGCGGCTGCACAGCACGTGCACGGATTTCTGGAGACACAATACAAGGGAGATGGCAATAATAACCTTTTTCTGTCACCAGAGAGTCTGCACAAAGATTCCAGCAGCATTTTGCACAGTGTGATAAAAAATGTGTGAAACCCTCAGCATCAGTGCAGGTTCAAAGTGAAACAGAGTCAAGCAGAGTAAGGCACCCATAGAGAACAGAAATAGCTGAATGATATTAAGGAAGCCAAGATAACTGGAAATATTAACAGCACCATGGCTTATAGAGCCTGCTTCTGCTAACAAAGGCAATCTTTAGCACCCAGGGTCTCCATCCACTCTGAAAAGACTGGAATGACCAAAATAAGAAAAGTTTGGGTTTACAATGGTAATTTGAATTCAAGGTACTGGAACTCTGACCTCTCCATGCAAAGAGAGGCTTCCAGTCTCTGCCACCAAAGTGGGAGCCACTTGCAAGGGAAACAGGGAAACTCCCTCAGCATCAGCCGGGGCCTGGAAGCACAGGTGGGAGAACAAAGTGTTACCAATCTGTCAGCCTAGGAAAGGCAAAAATCAGAGAACTATTGATTTTTTAACATCATTGGAATCAGTAATGGGTCACTTCCTTGTGAGAAATGACCTGTCTTGGTCCTTTCCAATCCTGTTGCTTTTGTAAGGAGTTTTTATTAGGTAACCTATTTCTGTAAATTATAGCTCAGATTTCTCAACAGATGGCAAATCATCCTCTCAGTAAGAATACCTGTTTAATTTCTTATTTCCACTTGAGAAAAATGTACTTTGCAGTGAAGTAAGAGTTGTAAGGGAAGTGATATTTAAAACAGAATTACGGATATAAAAATGTTCTTTGCAAACCTTGGTTAGGTTTTCTTCCTTGTGGTACAAATTGTTCAACTTAAACCTATTCTCTAATCTTCCCCATTTAGGACTGGATGGCAAAGTGCACTGGTGAGGTGGTGAAGAGACAGGACTGGGTTTGATTCTGTCTCTGAGGCTGCTGGGTTTTAGCTGCCTGTGATTGTCTCTGCATTCCTTTGTGTCTTCCTATGATTTTATGAGAAATAGATAAGAAATCCACTGCATTTCTCATTGTGGGTGGAGGTGTTACCTTGAATACTTTTGGCTGTTTTTGTTCTGCCTGGTCAAATACTTCACTAAACCTCTGTTTTCTGGTCCTTTCTGGGGAGCCATCAGAGCACTGTGAACTGTTCTGCTCAAAATTCCAGCATTAGCCATACCTGACAGAAGGACAACTTCTAAAAGAGTGACATCAGAGGGATTTGTTCTCAGCCTCTCTCTACCCTAAAAAAACCCTTTTTGCTGTTCTCCAAATAATTCTGGCATTACACACAAAAGTGGTCACATAAAAAGTTGTGTTTTCCCAAAGGTGCAGCATCTTGTTATGAGATTAATGTGCAGTTTAAGGAGAGAGCCTGCAATAGGATCAGCCCCATTAGTTTGTAGAGCTGTGTTCTGTACATTGTCAGCTCTGGCAGAGAAGTAGAACAGGTTTAGAGCTGATCTTTCACCTGCACACCAGATCCCTTGGGCTTAGTTCTGGTATGAATAACAAAAGGTTTGGTTAATGAAAAACAAAAGGTTTTAGCTGTTGTTTTCAGTCAACTATTTCCTATACCCTGATTACAAGGAATATTTGGAGTTATACAGAAACCTTCATACACCACCTTCTCTCAATGCCTCAGAGCTTGGGATTTCATTCTTTCTGTTGTTCCTATTGTATGTGTAAGGGGAATCGTGCAAATGGTGAGTTCAGCTTCGATCCATATTGGCTGTGGCATCAACATCTCCTTCCCTCAGTTCCCCATTTCAGCTCATCCAACTGAAAATGTTCATTCCCCAGCAGAGCAGAGTGACCAAAGCCCTCTGAGTCTGTACAGGCACAGCTGGCTTGGTACCTCTGCCCTGGGCTCAGATATTTTGGGCTGTGTTAATGTTTTATGGTGTTAAAACAATTTCTTTATCTGATGAGATTCCTGTAGGATATCCTGCAGGATAATAATTAGGCTGGGTAGTTCCATCCAGCCACTGCAGGGCTAAAGAAGAAAAGAAGAGAGGATGCAGTTACTGAGCAAGGCTCCATCCTGGGCAGTGCTTGTGGATGGCTCCAGGAGCATGGCAGGATTCAAGGGCCCACGGCAGCAAAAAATGAAGCATGCCACTGAAATCTTATTCCAGGTTTCTGTAGGGTTTTGGCACAGCTTTAATGTTTTAATTGAAAGGAGACCCTAAGTGTGACACAGGGAATTGCTGCTGCTGAATTTTCATGTTATCCAGAGGGTGCCAACAAGGGATATGGAACAGATGCAGTGTTCTCAGAGTAGATGAACCAAGAGAGTAAAGCTTTATTCAATGAAAGACCTAAAATATTTTGTATAACAAAGCTGGTTTCGTGCAGTTAGGAAGTCCCTCTAATCCCCACTACTGAGAGGCTGAGGAAGAATTGCCATGTGAACAGCCAATTCTCAGTGTGAGAGAGTTCTGGGGTTTGTGTATGTGCACCCACTCCTGTGACCTCTCTGATGAGATGCAGAAACCCCCATGCACCAAAGGGGTTTGGTCCTGCTCTGTCCTGCCCTGCCCTGCCCCTTCCTCTCCCCTGTCCTGTCCTGCCCTCCTTAGGGCAGGAGCTGCCCCTTAAACGCTGCCCAGGGGGATTTGATCCTAAGGATCCCTCATGCCCAAGAGCAGGGAGAGGAGAGTTCCAGCCTTGAATGAAGTCACGGGGGAGCAACTGTGCAGGGGGACTCTGCCATGGCTTTAGAAGAGAGCACGATTGTTGGAGGTGACCTTGACAAAATGGACACTGGGATGGAATTCAGGGGGAGCTGCCAAGGGCAGTGCAGCTCAAAGGGTGACCCTGGCCCATGGCTGAGGGAGGGAGGGTCAGGCAAGAGCTCCCTGAGCAAGTGAAGGGGGAGATGTGATGGCAGAGGATGAGAAAGGTCAAAATAATGCAAAACTTGAGTCCATGGCTGCCTGTGCTGAAAGAACAGTGCCTGGTCGCGTGCCCATGGATATTCAGAGCAGGGATTTGGTGCAGCTGCTGGGAGAAGCTGGCACTGCCCTGGGATTGCTCTGCCTCGCTGCAGGAATGGTCCTCACACGGCCTCCCAGGCTGGCTGCAAGCTGAGCACTGTCCCCTCAGGCTGAGAGGTGAGGAACAGCAGAGAGTCCCCTCTGTGCCCCCTGTGGGCAGCACCCCTGATCCCCAGCACAGGAGCTCAGGCTCCAAGCTGAGCACTGTCCCCTCAGGCTGAGAGGTGAGGAACAGCAGAGAGTCCCCTCTGTGCCCCCTGTGGGCAGCACCCCTGATCCCCAGCACAGGAGCTCAGGCTCCAAGCTGAGCACTGTCCCCTCAGGCTGAGAGGTGAGGAACAGCAGAGAGTCCCCTCTGTGCCCCCTGTGGGCAGCACCCCTGATCCCCAGCACAGGAGCACAGGCTCCAAGCTGAGCACTGTCCCCTCAGGCTGAGAGGTGAGGAACAGCAGAGAGTCCCCTCTGTGCCCCCTGTGGGCAGCACCCCTGATCCCCAGCACAGGAGCTCAGGCTGCAAGCTGAGCACTGTCCCCTCAGGCTGAGAGGTGAGGAACAGCAGAGAGTCCCCTCTGTGCCCCCTGTGGGCAGCACCCCTGATCCCCAGCACAGGAGCTCAGGCTCCAAGCTGAGCACTGTCCCCTCAGGCTGAGAGGTGAGGAACAGCAGAGAGTCCCCTCTGTGCCCCCTGTGGGCAGCACCCCTGATCCCCAGCACAGGAGCTCAGGCTCTGCTGCCAGCTCTGCCGCTGGGAGTTTCCCTCAAAGGCTGCAGCTGCCTCAGAATTCCTCGCTGGAAAGGGACTGCAGGGTAATGCAGCAGCTCTGCTGCTCTGTAGTTTTGGTTAGCACCACGTGTTTTGATATCCCATCCTAACAAGATAAAAGAGGTTATGGATGAGCAAAGAGAACAACCTAGAGGGGTTTATGTAGCAGTTGTTAAAGTTAGTGCTCCTACTTCACAGAAATTGGTAACAACCATTTTCTGTGTGTTCCACGTTACACTTCTTTTTCCCCCTCTCTTTTGTACACCGCAAAGCAACAAACGCTCCTTTCCTCTTGCCATTTATCTTCTCCTTCCTTTTTCTTAAGGGATGGAAGAGAAAATGCAAAAAAGATTCATGAAAAGCAGAACATCCTTTGAACATTGTGCATTCCATTAAACCCGACAGAACCAGAAAAAAATCCAAAATATTGTCAGTCCTGAGGTATCAGCCCATCTTCCTTTTTGAATTAAAAGACTTATCCAGATCTACTATCTCTCCTTTTAGCAGAGCTAAAACTTGGGAGAAAATGTATTGAACCACGAGGTCTCAGGGAAATCTACAGATTTCAAAGCCCTCATCTCTCAGGAGTTTGTGCCTGAACCCATCACACAATTTGGTCTTATTTTTGCCAAAGGACTTGAGAAATTTTAGATTACAAGCTTGATGATTTATATCCTGATATTTTTTTCTCCAACAGCATCAATTGCTTCAAGTTTCTGAACCGGACAGAGCAACTGAGTAATTTATTTTTAAACATAAATAGGGAGAAAGTGTTTTTTAGCATTTCTGTTTTCTTCTCCAAAAGGCATGTAACATCAGCACATCTGGACAAATGCAAATCGTTTCCATGTGAGCACAAGCTGGAATCTGGCATACTCAGGCAGATGGCATTTATCCATCAGCATTCACATACTGCCTTATCAACACTGTAGGCACTCCTGGTTTGGAAAAGCTTCATTTATCACTTGTTGAATGCTTGAAGCTGAGCTGCTCTTGCTGAAGAAATTGTTTCTTACATTGACAGATTCTGAGGGCGACTTTAAAAACCAGTAATGAAAAAACCCTGAGCCACCTGTGTGTGCCTGCTGTGCCCCACAGACCCTGGCAGTGGCCTAGAAGCAGCAGGGTGGTGCATTGCAAGTATTCAGAGTTTACACTGGTCATCACATACTGAGGTTGTGTATGAAGCACATTAGGAATTAATACTGAAAGTTTCCTGTTTAGCGAAAATTGTAGTTACTCAACAGGCAGATTTTGTTTCCTGTTGGTTTTACAATTAGCTGGTTTGTTCCTGAGAAGAATTGCTGCTTTATTTGCAGAAGTCTGTGTATCTTTTTTAATCGGCCAACACACGTATTTGTCTTACAGACAAATGCATTACGTGCTACATATTTCATCACTGAGTGGCTGCCAGAGATGCATTTCCATATCTCCTCCTCATGAATCAGCAGAACACCTCTATAAATCTTCACTCCCTATAGAACTTTTTGAATAGCGGTGTATCCTCATTCTGATGTTGTATTTAGCTTTGTCAGAGACACTGTGGGCCCTCTTTCCTTAAAATACTGGCTTACTAAAGATTTCAACCACTACTTATAAGCAAGAGAGGGAATCCACATCTTCTATCTAAAATCACTAAAGGATAGACAGACATTCGTGGGTGGGAAATTCTGGCAGAACAATGACTCCTTTGCAGCAGCCCATGTAATTAAAGAGAGGATGAACATTGGTAAAAACATCATATCCTTCCTGTCCTCTCCCACTCAGGGCAGGAGAGTGAGGAGTTCTCACAGCTGGCAAAGCTGTATTTCCTGTCAGCTACAAGGAACCAGAACCTTGAGCCCTGAGCACCACAGCCAAGTGATTCATTTCTCAATGGCGCTGAAAAGAGAGGGGGGTGCTTGAATAAATCAGTGGTGATCTTAATAAACTGGGAGCTTCTAGGTACTAAATCTGTCTGCATCTGATCTGAATTGCTATTGCCTGTCAGAAAGTCATCCACCATTGCAAGTTGCAGACAAGCTTCCTGGTAGCAGATGTTTCAGGGAAGCTGTTTGATGTGGGAAGTTCATTGTTTGGTGTGCAGCATGCCCAGGAACAAAAGCCAAAGCAGAAAACATTTCCCAGGTAACAGCAATAACTTCTGTGCCACACCAAAGCCGAGTTTATTGGTGAATGTAATTTGTAGATGTGGATTCCAGCATGAATCAGTCAGCGAAGCACTATCATAATTCAGCCCATCTCAAAGAGATGCAGTAATTCAGTATTTGTGTCCTTGTGACAGCAGTGCTGTTTCTACTCACTTTAAATTCAGCATTATTGAATCCCCTCTGGGGCTACAGCACAAACTGAGGCTCGGTTTGGTGCCTGCCAAACAAGCGTGGTGTGTTCCAGCAGCCGGGCTCTGGGGAGAGCTCCAAGGGATTTGGAGCCCAAAGGAATGTGTCACACTCCCTCAGGGCTGTGGGCAGCAGCTCTGGGGCCACCTGTGCAATCCACGTCTCTCACACCAAAACCCAGAAGAAACTGGGGAGGGAAAATATTTGCCTGCCCCCTGATATGGGTTCATTGACTTGGTGTCATAAGAGAAAGGGCTGGGGGTGGGCTGTGTGAAGGATTTCAGTTCAGGGTAGCCAAACTGCAGTGTTTCACTGACACCCTCCCACCATCTGACACGTGGCTGTCCCTTCTGTGGCAGGAAGGCAGCACAGTGAACATTTCTCTGCAGCCATCAGAGATTGTCACACGCCTCTGCTCTTTCTCACCTCAGCGTGCACCTTGAAAATGACCTCTGGGGACAGGCTGGACACGTGATGAGAAGATTGCTGTCCCAGCCAAATAATACCCCAGAAGCTGTTCCACTGTCGCCTCTATCAAACTCTCCATTCTCTTTGCAGTTATAACAGCAGAGTCCAGTGCTCTTTTCAATTTCCATTATATCAGGAATTTCCTTGGTACATTTTCCTCCTCTCTGTGGTACTTTAGATCCGTGTTTTGTGAAAAGCTGTTCCTAGCATAACTGGGAGCAATTCCCTTGTGAAGTAACTGCTGACAGATGGATCCATTTATCTCCTAGGCATGGTGTGCTGGGCTCCTTACCTTGTCACCTGTGCCTGCTGTTTGAGGATCCATCCTCTGTGTGGGTGGCTCAGGGAGCCCCGGCCTGAGGAGCTGCACCAAGGGGGTCATTCCCAGCTCTGGACGACGGATGGCTGCCAAAGGTTTGGAAAAATCCTCCTGCTTTGCCCTACTCCTCTCATCCATCAGTGTCCAGTGGCACTGGGGTAACATTTTCTGCAGAAATCAGGGGATATTTGCTTATTGCTTGTCCTCTCTTCTCCTTCATTTCCCTATTCTTTATCTCCTTCTGTTATTTAGCTTGGTAGGGCCGTGGGTACTTTGTGCACATCGCTTCTCAGGCCTGGGACAGGAGATTGTGTCCCCTCCAAGGGGTTTAGTGGCTCAGCCCTGGCTCCAGGGCCATCTGTGCGTGCCCCTGTGCCAAAGGCACGGAGGACAGCCCCAGCACAGGGGATGGATGGCCAGCTGCTGTCCCAGGGTGTGCAGGGGTGCCCAGGTCCTTCCCTGGGTCCCATGTGAGAGGTAATGAGCGGGGAGTGAAGGACAGAGAACCTTTAAGGTGAGGATGAGTGAATTTCACCTACTGCAGTGGAGAAGCTGGAGCTAGCAAAGGGAAAAGAGAAGAAGTGAATGGCGTGGAAAATGGTGCTGGCAGGACACTGCACCACGAGCAGAGGGAAAGATCATTGGTATCAAGGCCTGGGTGCAGCAGGCGCTGCAAGTGGAGGGTGTGTCCCTAAGCCTGACCCTTTCCTCTCTGTACCTCTGGGAAAGGCTGCATTGTAGGACGATGGAAAGGAGAACTCACATTTAGCCCCAGGAGCGGGTGCCTGGGGCTGAAGGTGCTGTGGGCTGCAGTGTCCCTGTGCTCCCAGGGCCAGCTGCCACCCCAGGGCCCCGTTTGCTGGGACCGGCCCCGTGTCCCTCTGGGGTGGGGATGGAGCCCTGGCACAGCCGGGGCACTCGTGGCTGTGGAGGCTGCTCGCCCTGGGCAGCACAGGGTGCCAGCCCCAGCCACACACCGTCAGACTTGGTGATCAGGAGCCAATTGCTTGGAGCTGGAATTGTTCCCACTGGCTGTTTTTGATTCCATTTTCCTGTGGAAAGGTTATTGAGAAAGCTGTTCCAGGTACTCGGATCACGCGTTCCAATAAGTTTAAAATTTAAACTTGTTCTAAGAGAGGATCACGTGTGTTTCAGGCCTGCATGCACCCCATATTTTAATGTTGCTAAGGCAGCTGTGACCTGAGCACAGAAATGCCGTGAGATGGAATGGCAGAAGCCAGACAGAAGAGGGACAGGGAGTAAAGGTTAAAGAAGCCTCATTAAAATGTATTCTGCTCGGTTTGGCAAAATAATGAGAACCAGCCCTTGATCCATTTTCCTGAAAGCAGGGATGAAATGCTTTAGAGGCCAGTTTCATTCTCATTAATAGTTTTTTTCATTAAGAAGGATGAAAACTATCTAATGTGATAACTGTGAAGGAATGCAGAGTCACTTTCATTATGACCATGAACATTTGTTTGTGGCATAAAATCACCCTTAGGCAGGAAAGCCCTCTACTCTTGCACACACACACTTGGTTCTTTCAGCTGGTGCTGTAAGGAAACGCCTCCTTCAGGTGCCTCACTAAACAAGTCCAAATGCCACAGACCAACACGGTGGGATCGCGTTTCTGTCATTGTCCATTGTAAACTCCTTTTGTTGGAGACAGCAAATGTGCACTTGAGTCATTCCAAGGAATGCCGGCCCTTCCACCTCCTTAAATTCCATATTGATATCTGCAGAAAGCAATTGAATCCATCTTTCCTTTGCAGCCCACACAATGAAAAGACAAAAATCCCAGGTCTTCCTAAAGATAAATAATGTTGCCTGCGGGTTTACATTAGGGATTAAGTGTCTGCACTCTGAATAACTCTGGCAATAAATTAGAGGAAGGGAGGCATAGCCTTTGGCTCTTCTTCTGGGGCTTTGTTTCACACTGATTTTTACACAGCACTTTTGTTCCACTTATGTTTGAGGACAAAATACAAAATGGTTTCAGAAAATATCTTTCCTTGCTCTTCCCTTTTCCATTTTCTTAATCTAAACATGAACCTTTTATTTTCCAGCTCCCTCAGAAGGGTGAGGCTGGGCAGTGGTATTCCACATGGAGCTGCTGCTTTGTGGCTCTCCCTGGGGCTCCCAGCTGTGCACAGATCCATCCCCTGTGCTGTGGTGAGATCCTGGTTGGGGCTGCAGCCAGGATGGTCCCTCCTGCCTCGGGAGAGTATCCACAGCCTAATTGTCAGCTCTGTGCTCAAGGTATGAATGTTCCTTTCTAAGGGTGGGGCTCTGAAGATCTACCAGCATATTCCCATTTTTCTTACACAAAGGGTTGAATGGATACTGGCAAGAAGAAGCTGTATTTAATTTTTGGACAGTAGTGTGGGTTCTACTTGTAAAGCGCTTTGGACCCGCAGATCTCCATGTGGTCTTGCAGAGCTCCAGACTGCATCAGGAAAGGAGGGCACACTGTGAAGCAAGGAAATGTCTCCTCCCACACTGTTTAACCAGAGCAGGCAGCTGTTTGCTTACATGAGGTATATTTTTACCCTTTGGTTTTGTGTCCTCTCCCAAAATCAGCAAGGCTGAGGACTGATCACAACTATTTCACTCCCTGTTGGCTTGGACATGTCTTTTTTTTCCCTCCCCTCTGACTTTCCTTGGGTTTAGATGTTTGATTGGAATTATCCCTGTTTTGCTCCACGTTGTGACTAGGTAGGCTTTTAATATAAACACCTGAGCACAAAAAATCAAGATTAAGAACCTGTTCCACTTGAATTGAAAGCATTATGGCTCCTGAAATGGGATACATGAGGTCTGGGATACCTCAGCTGTAGGAATCAGGTTCTGATAATTACAAATCCTATAGGAAATTTCAAAATTAATTGTTTCTTCTCAGTGAGGGCTGTGTAGTGTTGCCTGCCTATGTCATTGAGCTGAGGCTGCTCCTAGGGCCCATGAGCCATTCAAAACAAGGGACAGCAGCAAAGAAACAGTAAAAAAATACTTTGTGTGATTTACCAGCCTACATGGAAACAGAGAGCAGGATTCTGTTTAGCTTTATGGCAGAGGAAGAGACTTGGGTTTTGGTCTTTGACAATATATATGGCTCTGATTGAGCATTCAAGGTAATGAGCAGCCCTGGCTGTAGGAAAGGGTGTTTGTAGGATATCTTTTCCTGGGTGTTTGAAATGGAAGCCAGGTCAGTACCACTGGGGAGGTGCCAGCAGATTGCTCCCAGCCAGGCCTTCTCCCAGAGGCCCTGGGGCAGATTTCCCTGCGGGAGGGGACACTGAGGGGCAGCAGGGGCTGCTGCTGGCACTGCTGGGGGCATTGCTGCCCAGCAGGGTGTGGGAACAGCTGCTGCTGCTGCTGCTCCCTGCGTGTCTCAGTGCATTCCTGCAGTGCCATGGGCGTGGAAAAGGGACTGTGGGCTCAGAAGGAGCATCCCCTCAGACTCATCCCTTCAGGCTGGGCAGTGACAGCTGCCAAGGGAGAGCAGAAGGACTGAATAATGCAGAAATCACTTGGGCACACCTGGGAAAAACACCTCCGAGTTTCTTTCCCTAAATGCTGCAAACAGCTGGGAACTGCAGCTGTCTGACAAACTTCATCTGGTTTCCCTAAAGAATTTTGATTGTTTTTTTAGATAATTCCCAAAGTGAGATTTTTCAGCTTTGAGGCGGTTCTGATTTGCAACAAACGCTGTTTAAAAGTCAGAGGTACGGACACTGTAAAGGATAAAAAACTCCCTGCAGGCAGAGTTTGCTGAAAAGTGCCCAGAATTAAGGTGGGACCACACCCTGACAGAGAGAGCCTTGCAGCAGCACTTTCCAGCACCTCCCTTGGCCGATGTGCCACAGAGCTGGGGACTGGCACCCTTCACTTGGAAGGGCACAGTCACTTCAGTGCTCGTGGTGTCATGGGATCAGGAGGGGACTGTCCCCTGGCTCCCCATGGGTGCTGCCTGTCTTGGGGCTGAAGCTGCGTGAGTCTCTCTGCTCTGTGCTTGTAACCACAGACTGTGGATTCATCTTGAGTTGAGTCTTAAAGTTCTTAAAACAGTGCACCCATGTGGAGATAAATGACTTTAAATGCACCCTGAGGCAGTTGTGGAAATTTATGTGCAAAGAACTTATTTGTATGAAATTGTTACTCATGTGAAATTGTGATAAAGCTCTGAACATAAACTGGAATTTGGAAACCTTGGCTTTTGGCTGCCTTTCAGGAAAGGCATTTTATTTTCACCCTGCCCTTGGTAATCCAGAATGAAAATCTAAGTGAGATGGAAGGGTAGCTGCCATGTGCCACCTTGCATTGGTTGAGGAAGTTATTTTACATAGTTCTGGGAATTCTGGCACAAGTTGGCATCATCTTTTCAGGCTCTCATTTGTGAAACCTTGCCCAGTAAGGTGGCATTGGGTAGATCCTGAGAGCAGTGCCCGAGGGAGCTTGTTGTGGCAGGAGCACAGGCTGGATGGGCAGGGCTGTTTGCAGAGCTGCTGCCCTCATGGGTTTGCCTCTTCTCCCTCAGTTCTGCCTTCATCCCCTCTCCTTGAACTGTCTGCCCTTGGGCAGTCTGTGCTGTGCGGCCTGTGCACAGAGCAGGTTGCAGACTGACAGGGAGAAGCAAACACCCCTGGGGATCAGTGCTCAGTCAGTCCTTGGCCTCAGGGCTGGCTCTGTTGCCCTGTGCCCCAGCCCGCCCCGCAGCTGGCACTGGAAATGATTCCCTGCCAGCCTGCAGGGAGGTGCCACGCCTGGGCCGTGCCCCTGAGCATGGCTGTCTCTGGGCTGTGCCCCCTGGCAGTTCAGACTGGCATTAAAATCAGAGACAAACAAAGTGCACGGAGGGGCTGGGGGAAAAACTCCCCCTTTCACATTGCCGTGGTGGGCAAGTGAGTTTGTGTCTTTGAGCTTTTGGGCTAAGGATAAATGGATAATTGCCTCCCTTCCTTGCTTTTCCTCCAAACAAGGACAAGAAATTGCTCCCCTGAATTCCAGTTCAAATGAATGGAAGTCTGGGGGAGAGGAAACAGACAAACCAACGAGGAAGTGTTTTATATTTGGGGTTTTCTTTGCATCTCGTGGCAGGTGGGTTTGGTGTGTTGCACAGCTGCCTTCTGAAACGAGTCTGTGACTTTGGCATTCCTTTGTAAGAGAGCAGCAGTGCTGAATCTCATATTGATCGTTCCCCAGGCTTCCATCTGGGGCCTGGGATAATGCACAGTGTTGTCATTGCCTTGTTATTTATTGTTCATGTGTATCCTATTGATTTGCTGCCAGGAACTCACAGGTCAATTTGCAAAAAGATAGGCTATGATTTATCATATCTAGAAGATGATGCCACGATGGGAATGCTTTTCCCAGGCTGGCAGGGCTTCAGGTTTGCTCTGTCTCCTCTCAGGAGTGCAGCACAGTCCCAGATGGGTGGGATCCCACCTGGATTCCCCCCTGGAGTCTCTGTGACTCTGATGGAGCTCAGGGGGTGAGCGGCTGGACAGGAGCCCGCGCTTCAGCTGGAACTGCACTCCCAGGGAATGGCTCCTCCCTCACTGCTCTCTGTGCAGCTCAGAGGTCACAGAGTCAGTGCAGCTGCATTGCTGTCACAGGGAGGGAGGAGGGGAGGAGACGCTTGGTGCACAAGGAGCCACCGAGGTTGGGCATCCCCGGGTGGCAGGTGCTGAAAACAGACGTGGAAAGTTATTTCTGCTGGATATTTTTGTTTGCTCTGCTAACATCAGCTCACTACCAAGGAGTAGCAGCCCGGTTCCCAACAACTCTGTGCACAGGAGGCCCATCTTGGAAACAAAACAAGGACTCAAATTCTCCTCATCTTCATGGGACTTAGTGCTGTCAGATTGTAGCTACTGGGAAAGCAAGGATTATAAAAGTGTGTGAAACTGCACTTTAATTCCTGCGGTACAAAACTCCTGCTGCATAATGTACCAGGGGCTGGTTTTTAATTACTCCACACAAGATGTGCCAAGTGCAGCAGGCTGGTGTATCCATACACTGGCTTGTGTGCTGTTATTTTTCCCTGGAACCCATCCAGGTAAACCGAACTCGCAGTGGGGGACTCCCAGTCCGTGTTCTGTTTACACTGCATTGAATTTTCCTGGCTTCCTTTCAGCAGGAGCCATTTGACAAGGGAATTTTTTTATAGCACAGAACCCTTTTGCTGCCAGTGGAGATTTTCAGTTTTGGGCCTGGGGTGATGTGTCCTCCTGGTCTGTGGCAGGGAATTGGATGCTGATGTTAAACCGTCCTCTCACCAGCACAGGTCACTGGAATCACCTTTCCAGTCTGGGAGGTTTTGTTCTGAATTACAGATCATCCACGGAGCTCCAGGTGAGACACAGCCCAAACCAATCCCTCACTCACAACGCCTTCCATGGCAAGGCAATTATCAGGCAGCTGAACTGCTGCCCTTATCCTACAGGGCTATTGCAAAGAATGTCTTTGTTTGTTTTCCTTTCCTGCTTATCCAGGTTTTCCCTCCCATTTTGACACCATTGGGATATAACTGTGTTAGACAGGAGTGAGGTCAAATGAGATTTCCCGCTTTGAGTGGAGGTGTGGGGTCACAAAATGTGCTGTGGCTGGCTGCTGAATGCCTGTGAAATCTGGCACAGCAGCACACACACACACACACACACATATATATACACACCTATAAATACTTCAGTATGTATTTATCCTAATATCTGAGGAAAAAGATTGCCGTGTTCCCAGACTACTGGAAACTCTTAAGCACTGTTGTGCACTCAAGTGCTATTGACAGACACCAGAAAACATTCCTTCTGCAGAGAATTCGTGACTGCTTGAGTTGAGATTTTTTTTTTTTTAACTGGAGAATTAACCAAAAATGCCAGATCCTTTCAGTAGTTACTGAGGGATCTTTGATTGTTACATGCTTTTATATAAAAATGTTCCTGAATATTAGATGTAGAACATCTAAGTTGTCGTTTCAAGATCTGTTCTCCTTTAGAAGCATCGAAAGTGTTACAAAATGGTCAAAATCTTCTGTTTCAGTAGAGCTCAGCTCAGTAGAGTCAGAATTTTTCCATCTGACAGCTCAACAAACACAAGGAGTTTCATGTTCTGCTTTAATGTTAAATATTGCTTTGTAAATCACAGTAACTGCTTCCCACCAAACCTGACTTGTGCTTTATTTCAGAGACCTGCCAAAGGAAAGCCTTGCACCTGTCAGTGACTTGTGAAGAGCCATTCCTCATTTCTGAGATCCCTGCCAGGAATGGGAGAGTTACCAAGAGTTTCTGAGTTCCTCAGACAATCAGAAAACGCCCCAAGCCCCTTCTGCAATCGTGAGTACGGATATTTATTTCTCAGCTTGGGTTCACTGACGGACTGAGGCATTCTGGCTGCTGCAGCGGCACTTGGGGAAGCTGGGCTGTTTGTAAGGAGCCAGTGAGCAGAACCTGAGGTGAGCTCAGAGCCAGTGCACAGCCTGCAGTCTGTGAGCAAACCCGTGCACAAACCCAGCACTTCAGAGCTTCTCTTCACACCTGGCAGCCAAACCAGATTTAGATTTGCCTCACTCCTTGTGGAAAAGGGAAACAGCAGTGAAACATGAGTTAGGTTAGTGTCTGCTGTACAAATTCTTCCTGGGTGATAAAGGATGGATCGCATTAATGGCTGTTTGCTCCCAGCACTGTTCCCCAGTGCCCTGGTCTGTAAAACCCTCCTTTCTTTCTGCACTCATGGAAGTACAAGCCAGAGCTCTGCAAGCCCCCCCTTTGGCACAGTTCCAGAAGAGCTGCCCCAGCAGATCCAGCTCCAGGGCATCACTGCAGCGCCAGGGATGTGGGCTGGGCTCTGGGCAGCAGCAAACATGAAAACAATCAGATTCATGGAAATTCAGCCTGTGTCTCAATCCTAAAATTGCATTAAAATTAAACTCCCTGTTTCTAATTCTCATTCAGTGGAGCTAAGATGAACCTCAGGGTTTTGGGGTTGCCACGATGGAGTTACGGGAATTGATTTTGTTGCAACATGAAGTTCCAAAAATGGGAAATAGTGGCAGGTTTGGGGGCTCTTTCTGCTTTCTTTCCTTTCTATTCCTGTCTATCCAACGTGGCAAAAATGCAATCTAATTGAGCAGCAGGAAGGCGACCTCCATGAAGTTAGCAAGTGAGGGAAAACAAGGTAACCTTTCAGGCTTTGAAGGAGCTGATACCAGGAGAAAAACCGTGCCTGCAGTACAAAGCCAGAAGTTATCACCTATCCCGAGAGATGTTTTCACAAATCAACAAAGAGCACAAGCCAGGAGAAAGAAAAGAGTATTGCTGTGCTCTGTGTCCCTAGGATGGGAAACTGAGAAGCTGTGAGCACAGAGCAGGTAGGAGCTGGCTGTCAGAGGAGTGGCAGCTTCCAGCAGAGCAGGGATAACTCAGGAGCCTCGGGATGAGTCTCTGCTGCCCTGCACGCTGTGCAGTGTTTCAGTCAGAGCCCAGAGGGAGCAGAGTTTGCAGGCAGCCACAGAACACCACGCCAGGCCGTGCAGAAAGAGGATTGCAGCAGAAATGGGGCTCCTCCAGATCCGCCTGAGACCCAGAACTGACGCTGGATGAGGCTCAGCCGCAAGAATTGTCTTAGTTCCTTCTTTGGTCCTCTCACCCCAAATATGTTCAGCTTGTGTTTTGCTTCAGCATGCTTCTATAAATTTTCAGAGGATCCATCTGGGAAGCATTTCCAGGATGGAAATGCTCTGACCTTTAGATGTTGACAGGTGAGGTGCATATTCTCATGTTCTGTATTATTGACAGTAATGGCAGTGCTTCCTTTTTTTTCTGTGAACAGTGTAAGTTTTACGTGTTTGTATGACTTCAGTATGTAGTTACCCTCCTACAAAACAGAGTTTATGTGCCAGTGCTTTTATTCCAGGGACGTAGGTGCAGTCCCACACCTGGATAAGCCCATGACTCCATTCAGGCCGTGTGTGCAGTGGCACCCATCCAAGTGCTCCGCAGCACGAGGCCGTGGATGTGCCCGCAGAGGCGGGAGCCCGGGCACGGCAGGGCTGCTCAGGCAGCTCCTGTCTGCTGTGCTCAGGGGGATTCCTTTTCCAGAGCAGCTCTGTGCCACTCCTTGCTCCTGCAGACGTGCCTGGTGCCCCCTGATGTGTGGCAGCTTTTAAGGGCGCGTCTCCCCTGATGAGGGCTGCACAGCCCTGCCGCTCATCCCGCTCAGCACTGGGACAGAATGTAGGACTGAACCCCAGAGGTAGGAGCCAGTTCTTGGTTATTTCATTGTGGGAAACTTTTTCCTTGCAGCGTGTTTGGGGAAGGATGGGAGATAGATCTTTTTACCTTTCTGGTTTTGTCTCTTTCTGTGGTGCATCGTACCCATCCCTTCCATAGCTGAACCAGTGGGTCTGAACTTTCTGACAGGAATTCAACAGAAATCTTTTTCACTCTTTTGTCCCCCTAGAAGCAGCCCAAGTTTTTGGGGCAATCAGTCTCAAAACATTTCTGTAAAATTTCCTTTTAGTTCTTGATGCTGCTCAGACCCATCAGACCGACACAAAACCCCCTCAGTAATGTCCCCAGCCCCAGTGGAATGGCTGGGCTCTCTGAACTGCAGCCTTGCACTGTCACACCATAATTACATTGCAATTGTAGATGTAATTGTGGCAGGTTCTAGGCCACTGGCTCTGAATCCCCCTGAATCCTCAGGGCTGAGCGTGGCATTTGTCTGTACTTTGCTGTCACTGGGGCTGATCACTCCGTGCTTCCCAAGGGACCAAGCGCTCGCTCTGCGCAGCTCCTCGGAGCTGAGGGTGCCTGCCCGCACTGAGAGATGGCTGAGTCAACGACCCCGTAATGTTCAGGTTGGTTCGGCTTATCTAGTTCGGTTTTGCTTATCTAGTTCGGTTCGGCTGAACGCGGTTCTGTCCCGTTCCGTTCCTTTCACCTCAGTAAACTCGGATCGCTTCGGCAAATCCCGGCCAGCGTCGGCCCTTCGGGTACGCTCGGCTGTTGTCGGCCGCACTCGGCTGTTGTCGGCCGCACTCGGCTGTCGTCGGCCGCACTCGGGTGTTGTCGGCTCCACTCGGCCGCACTCGGCTGTTGTCGGCTCCACTCGGCCGCGCTCGGCTCTTCGGCCGTCCCTGACTCTGCTCCGCGGTGCAATGGCGGCCGGTGGCGGGGCGCCGCTGCCCGGCCTGAGCCCCGTGAGGGGACAGAGCGCCGGCACAGCCGCCTCAGCCCGGGCCACCGTGTCCCTGCCCGGGCCCGCGTTCCCCGGAGCGCGCCCTGCAGCGCAGAACGCGGCCTCGGAGGCAGGAGCGGGGCCGATGCCCTCGGCTCGGCAGCGGCGGCGGGAGGCGGCGGGCGGTGCCCTCAGGTGAGCGGCCGGAGCGGGGGGAGCGGGGCCGGGGGCACCCACAGGGGGCCGGGGCGCCCACAGCGGGCCGGGGCTGCTTCGGGCGCTGCTGCTGCTGCGGGGGACCCGCTGTGGGTGGGACGGGGCTGTCCCGGGCCCTGCGGCTCTCTGGGGTCGCGTTCCGTGGAATGAAGCTGGGGCTCGTCCCGGCTGCGGGGACAGCGCTTTGTTGTGTGGGAAACAAAGTTCACTCCTGAGAACTTTGACACGTTTTTTAAGGGATGAAGGGCAGCGCTGGGGTGCTGGGCTGTTTGCCAGGAGCAGCCGGTCACCTTAAACCGTGTTCTCGGTATTCTGTTCCATTGCAGCGGTGTGTGCGTGTTCATTGGAGTTTATACGTGTTCAAACAGTCCTTGGAGTTGAGATGTTCTTTTGCTTGGTTTTAACCTCCGTGCCATCTTGTGGATTTAGCCAATATACTTTATTTCTTCCTGTGGTGCCATCCTGTTTTATTTTCACTCCCTCGTTATTTGATAACGAGAGTCAATCATTTTTTCTTTTTTTTCGGTGCTCTTGTTTCTGTTTCTGTTATCTTGTGTTTCAGATAAGATTGTCCCCAGATGTGGCAAATCACCTAATTATCTTACACCATTGTCTGAGTTCCTTACATGTAAAAGCATTTTACCATTTCACGGTCTCTGTTATGCTACAGTCTAAGATAGCATCTGTTACCCTGCTGTTTATAAAAGCTCTGCAGTGCATACATGAGCTGACAGATTGTACTTTATCGAGAGCAGTAGTCACAGATTGTGCTCTCTCAGGGTGGTTGTGGTCAGTGATGCTGTGCCACAGCTCACACACGAGTGGTTGTGTTTCATTCAGGCCGGGCTGGGCTCTGTGTCCCGGGAAGCTCCGGGATGGGGGTCCCTGTGCCCCCCCGGGTCCCAGAGAGAAGCTGCTCCTGTGGCTGCAGCCGAGGGGCACTGGGAACCCTGAGCAGTCCTGATGGAAGCCCATGACAAACCAGGCTTTGTTGGGTTTGGGATTTGCCATTTCCCCCGCTCCGTGTGTTTTGCCTTAGGAAACAGGAGCCGGGCACCGAGACATTTTGTTACCCTATGGGGACGAGTTTGTTTGTGTTTATTTCCCGAGGCACCGGAACGGTTCGGGTCCCGGCTGGCACCGAGAGGCTCCTCTGTGTCCTGGGGGGACGGTGGCGATCCAAGGGGTGAGGGCTGGGCAGGAGGGCGGGCAGAGGGGAGAGCGGTGGCTCTGTGGGGATGGCACCTGGGAAGGGCCCCCGGGTTCCTGCTGGGAGCCCTGGGCACAGAGCTGGGAGTGCTGGGCAGCGGGGATGGGGCAGCCGAGTGCTGGCAGTGCCGGGGCTGCAGCGGCTGCTGCTGCTGCTCTGCTGCTGCCCCGTACCCGCTGCTGGGCCGGCACCCTCGGGGCAGGGCGGGTTGGAAATGCTGAAATGCTGCAGCAGCTCCCTCACACTGGGCGGGTGTGAGCGTGTCCGGCTCTTCCTCAGGGCTGGGGCATGGCCAGGGTGCAGAGCTCACGGTCAGTCTTGTTCAAACACTGGGAATGGCAAAATATTCCAAAGCAGAGACTTTGAGGAAATAACGCAGGCGAGTCTGTTGCAGGGACAGGTACGGGCTGTGCTTGTTAGAGATGCACACTCTGGGTGTGTGTCACACCCCTCTGGGGACAGCAGTGTCCCCGAGCTCCCTGAGCCCGTGTTCCCTGCTGCAGGGCAGGGTGTGCCCAGCCCCGGGGCTGTGTGGCCGCTCCTGCCCGGAGCAGGGACACCCGAGCTGAGCACAGAGCTGGGCCGGTGGAGCGGCCGGGGACGGCTCTGTGTGTGCCGGGCACTGCTGTGGCCGTGTCCCTGTCACGGCTGCGGGGCTCCCTGGCAGCGCCTGGGGCTCTGTGCCGGCAGGAGCGGCTCCGGGCCGGGCTCTCGGTGCCGTCGGTGCCATCGCGCGGCGTTGGCGCGGCTGCCGTGGCCTCTGCGCCGTGCCACCCTCGGTGCCAGGGCGGGAGCCGCGGGCAGGCCCCGTGTCCCGTGCCAGGGGCTGCCGGCAGCGCTGTGGGCACCGGGGGTGCCCGTGGAGCTCTCCCAGAGGGCACACGCTGTGCCCCGCAGCCCGGGCAGCGCAGCTGGCAGGGACTGCAGCCAGCTCTGGCCAGGGCAGGGCCGTCCCAGGGAGAGGGACCGAGCTCTGGCACAGCACAGGGACGGGCTCTGCCCTGGGGCTGGCACCGAGCGCTGCAGGTGGCCGTGGCAGGGCTGGGCTGGAGCTGTCCTGGAACAGCATCAGCTGTGAGGGCAGTCTGTGGGACACAGCTGCTTGGTGCCCTGGCTGGCAGCAGCTCCTGGGCTCTTCTCCTCTGTAACCTGTTCCTAAGGGGAGCCCAGAACTGCGAAATCAAAAGGAAGGGGGATGTGGGGTGAAAGTTGCTTTTCATTTTTTAAGTGTTGCTGTGGATTTTGGTGTGCCAAGTGGCACTACCAGAGCAGCACTGGAATAACCAAACTTTGGGACTCTGCCCTTCATTCCTTTATGTGTTCGTGTGGGTGCAGGAAATGCCAAATCCCAGAGCAGTTCCATGTCTGTAACTCCAAGTGCAACATCTCTAAAACCAAGTGCTCATGGGGGCTTTCCACGTGGATGCAAATGGTCAAAGGCCTTTCTTGTGTCCCAGAAGCAAAAACCCTTTCTCTGTGAGGTTTTGAGGGGATTCTCTGTGGGATTTTTGTGATGCAGCATCCCAGGTGTCCCTGCCTTTGTGCCAAGTCCAGTGGCAAAGGAGGGAATGGCTGACACGTGGGGGCTGGGATAGAAATGGTTCTGTGAAATTGGGCAAAGAATGCGGTATGGAAAATGAGCTTCCTTTTAATGTCTGCAATAGTCAGGAATGAAAATGCTGGGAAAGGACAGGTTTGTGTTTGCATTGGTGTCACCTGCCATGGGTAAACCCCACAGGGAGCAATCAGGGCAGCAGTGGGAGTGTGACAGTGGGCACAGGGGTTTGCAGGTGAAGAGAGGCGAGAATGTTGATCCGTGTTCAGAAGGCTTGATTTATTAGTTTATGATACATATACTGCATTGTAACTGTACTGAAAAGAAATAGAAGGAAAGTTCTCAGAAGGCTGGCTAAGCTGAGAATAGAAAAGAATGAATAACAGAGGAGCTCAGTCCGTGATTGGCCATTAATTATACATTAATTATACACATCCTACAGCCAATCACAGCTGCACCTGTTGCCTTCCTCAGCAGCAGAGAACCATTGTTTGCATTCTTTTTCTGGGGCCTCAGCTTCCCAGAAGGGAAAATGCTAAAGAAAGGATTTTAATGGAAAGATGTCTGTGACCCTGTGAGAGCTGGGATCCTTTGACTTCCTCAGTGGACTTAATTTTCTTTTCCTCCTCTCTTTCAGGGCAGGCAAATCACCAGACTCCTCCCACCTTTGTTCCAGGCTGTCCTTGCCGGAGCACCCTGGTCCCTGCCATGCCCTGAGGCACAGGGGGAGGGAGCCCTGTCCCAGGTGGCTTTGGCACCTTGGCAGGGATGTGGCAGCAGCCCCAGAGCAGCTGGAGGTGAGAGCCGGGGGTGAGACTGAGCAGGGCTGATCTGGGGCTGGGGCAAGGGGAGGAGTTTCCATCCCCTGGAGCTTTCCTGCTGGCACGGGGCAGCACAGGGAGCAGAATCCATCGTGCCCCTCCCTGGGCACTGCTGCCCTTGGTGTCCCTGCCGTGCCACCAGACCGTGGCACTGTGCTGCCGTCACTGGCACCGCCAGCCCCGGGGCTGTGCCCTCCTGCCAGCCCCACAGGAGCTCCAGGGGGGCCCGTGTGCCCTGCTGGCAGCGTGTGCTGGCAATGTGCCTCATCCCTGGCAGTGTCCCTGTGTCCCTGGGCTGCCAGCCAGAGCTCTGGGCTCAGGCTCAGGGCTGGATTGCACAGGGAGGGTGGCAGAGAGGGGCTGGCAGAGCCCAGCTGGCAGCCTGGGCTGGTGCTGCAGGGGGGCTGGGGCACTGCAGGGAGTGACTGTCCCTTCCCTGAGCAGCCCTGCAGATCCCAGGGGCTCCTGGAGCAGCATTCCATCCCTCACCTCCCTTTGTGCAGATCGAGTCTCCAAAGTGCCACCACGAGCCATTCTTTGGTTTCTCCAGGAGAAAGGCTCCCAGCAGAGACAGATGGCAGTGGAGGCCAGAGCTGTGTTTGGAGCAGGGAGTGCTGAGAGCTGAGTCTGCCCGTGCTGCCACAGCCTGGGCACAGCCTGGGAACAGGGACTGGGGCACTGCTGGTGCCAGGGAAAGAACACAGACTCACAGCCCTTCAGCCTGACAGTGCCTCCACTGAGAGCTCAGCACACATCCTCAGAGGTAAGCCCAGCATCTGAAGGAAAAAAAAAACACAGGAGAAAAAGGTGATTTGTTTTGCTTTAAAGTTATTTCAAGTTCTTATTACAGCCCAACCAGCATTTGCTCTTGATTTTGGTTGGGTGAGTAAGGAGCAGTGGGCACAGATGATGCCATGCATGCAGCTGAAATCCTGGTGCAATCTAGAGGGGATACAAGAACTGTTTGTGTGGGAAAATGGAATGGGAGGGGATGTCAGGGGCAGTGAGGTGGCATTTGTGAGGGAATTGCTGAGGTCATTGAGGGGAGAGCAGCAGACAATTCCCCTGGGAAATCCGAGGGCCGCAGCCAGGCCTCTCCAGGGCTGAGGGGACAGCACTGGGACTCACTGTGCGCTCCTTCCTCGGCAGCAGCCAGCAGGGAGGGGACAAGAGGATCCCTGTGGGATGGGGCTGGAGAGAGCGAGCAGAGGAGCGGCCTCGGGCTGGGGAAGGGCAAAGGGACCAACGCGGGGTCACCAGGGCACCTGTGAGGAGCAGAAGGGACACTCGGAGGCCACATGGAGGTGAGGAGCGGATGGTTTGGGGCAAAGTGTGAGTTCATCTGCACAGAGATGAGTAAGGGCACGTTTAGGAGGGAAAAGCTGAGGCGAGGAGCTCACCCACCCTGGCACAAGGTGTGTTTGCACAGCCTGGGGCCAGAGGTGAAGGTCAATCCAAAGCCAGCCCTGCTCAACCTCTGAATGCCAGGAGAAGTTGTACAGGCTGCCCACTGAGGGATTAAAACCACATGAAAATGAAACCAGGAGCATGAATGAGATTCCTGGGAATCCCATTAGCTTGTTGTCACAACTCCTAACACAGCTCTGAGCTTTGATGACAAGAATGCGTTTCTTTATTTGGGTTATTCACTGTGTGGGATGTGGGGTTTATTTGGGTTTTAAAGCCCTCGTGGTGGCCCTGACACTGCTCAGGAGCTGGAGGAAAAGCAGAGCCAGAGCTCCTGGCAGGCCCAGGGTGTTTTCCCCCATAGAGGATGGAGGAGGAATTGTCTGGGACCTGGATTGTCCCTCTGGGTGATGCCGCTTGCTGTGCTTTGTGTAATTCCGTATATTTAATTCCCAAAGCTTCCCAGCCCAGGGGTTTGAGCTGACGGGGCAGGACAAGGATTGTTCTCTGTGCGGTGCCCAGATTTGGGGTTCCCTGTCAGCTGTGCTGGCTGTGCTGAATCACACCCAGAGCCCCAAATTCCCTGCTCCATTCCCGCTGCAGTGACCTCCCAGTGCCCCATGGAGCTGGGCATTGCCATGCAGGGCTGCTGCCTTGGACAGCGGCTGTGCCAGGAGCAGCAGAGCTTCCAAGGGAGCCCAGCAGCAGCACGGGGACAAGGACAGGGTTCTGTGGCACAGAAGTGGCATTTATACCCCTCACCCCGGTGATGTCCCTGGGGGCACTGGACAGAGCTGCCTGGAACTGAGCTGGTGTCACCCCCTGAGCTCCAGGATGGAGAACATCCCGGTGGTGTTTAAAGCAGGAGAAGGCAGTGGCCAGATGTGCTCCCAGCCCGTGCTGGGGCAGCCCCTGTGCCCAGGGGGGACATCTCTCCCTGCAGGAGCTCAGCTCCTCTCAGAGCCTCAGCAGTGGCCTCTACAAATTCTTTTCCCTCAGGAAAGGGATGCACATCCCTGTCTTCAGCACACCTCCAGTGGGACCCACCTGTGAGAGCTTTCCATCACTTGTGCACTTGCAGCTGGATCCTGAACACTCCAGACTCCATCCCGCTGATTTTCGGGTGTCTCTGAGGGCTCCTGCCTGGGGTTCAGTATCTGTGGGGGAAGATTGCCTTGGCTTTAACGCTGCTGAGGGACGATGGCCTCAGGCTGGGAGGAGGGAAGGGATGTGGGGTGGCTGGGACGTACCTGCAGCCGTGTGGGAGCTCTGAACCGGGCATTGCTGTGCCAGCCCCCGTGCAGACGGGCCGTGCCTCCGGTGCCAGGTGATGCCAGCTGCTCCTTGGGCTCCTCCCGGGCTCCGGGTGCTCCGTGTGGGCCGGAGCATTTCCACGGGCCTGCTCAGAGCAGCCCCTGGCCCGGGAGCCGCGGTGCAGGCACAGCTCCTGCTGCAGATCCCACAGACACGAGGGGCCGCTGCCTTCAGGAGCCTCTGGCTCCTCCTGCCCCGCGCTCCCGGCCAGCCGGGACACCCCGAGGGAACAGCAGGGAGCGCGGCTGGCAGCGAGCAGGAGGCACCGACGCCTCTGGGCCAGGGGAGCAGCCCCGGCCTCGGCAGCCACCGTGGCTCTGAGCTGGCAGCACTCACCTGCAGGAAACGCCCCCTGCCGCTCTCCAGAGGAGCCCTCAGCACTCGTCTGGTTCGCTTCTTCCTGGGGAAACAAAGGGACATGGTGGGAGCACATTCACAGCTGCTGGGGAAATCCTGGAAAGGGCAGAACAATCAGGGTCATGGGGAAGAGCTCGGTGCTGCCAGGTTGAGTGCCAGCCGGTTCTGCCCTGCAGCCATTGCAGGGGCCGGTGTGCAAAGCAGCACTCACAGAAGGGAAGGAGCTGCGTTTGTAGGGGAGCTCTCTTACTGGCAGCGGTCATTGCCATCCCAGCAGGGCTTTGGAACAGCCCTGGCATCGGCCCAGGTGTTTGGAGCAGGGCGCTGGCAAGGCCAAAAGTCTGTGATTGATGGGCGGCCGGGCCGGTCGCTGCTCAGCGTTTGCCTCGATGATCCTCGCGGCTCTGCAAATAAAGAGCAAAGAGTTTTCACTGTTTTTCCCCAGCGTTTCCCTGGGCTCCGGTCCCAGCCCAGGCACAGCGGGAGCGGGAGCAGCAACGCCTCGGCCCCAGCGGCCGTCCCAGAGCGGCTGCTCCCGGCCGGGGCTGCAGCCCCCGGGGCGCGGGCACGGAGAGGGGGCTGCGGGCGCTGCGGCTGCGGGGGAGCGCGGGGCTCGTGGGGATACCGGGCCGGGGGAGGGGCTCGGTGTCCCCCGGGATTACCGGGCCGGGGGAGGGGGCTCGGTGTCCCCCCGGGGTTACCGGGCTGGGGAAAGGGGCTCGGTGTCCCCCCGGGGTTACCGGGCCGGGAGAGGGGCTCGGTGTCCCCCGGGATTACCGGGCCGGGGGAGGGGGCTCGGTGTCCCCCCGGGATTACCGGGCCGGGGGAGGGGGCTCGGTGTCCCCCCGGGGATACCGGGCCGGGGGAGGGGCTCGGTGTCCCCCGGGATTACCGGGCCGGGGGAGGGGGCTCGGTGTCCCCCCGGGGTTACCGGGCTGGGGAAGGGGGCTCGGTGTCCCCCCGGGGTTACCGGGCCGGGGGAGGGGGCTCGGTGTCCCCCCGGGGTTACCGGGCCGGGACGGGCAGCGGCGCTGAGCGAGCGGCGATGCCGATGGGGTCTCGGGGCCGGTACGGGCGGTCTCCGTGTCCTTCCCGCTGCGATCCAGCGGCCGCTCCCGGGCAGCGTCGTTCTCCTGGCGGGCGCGGCAGCGGCACAGCACCGGCTCCCTGCCGCCGCAGCCGGAGCGTGCCCGGAGGCCCGGCGGGACCCAGCCCCGCGCCGGCCGCAGCCAGAGCGGCGCCGCCTGTCCCGGAGCGGCTCTTCCCGCCCGCGGTGATGCCGGTCCCGATCCAGCCCCGATCCCCCCTCGATCCTCCGGC
Organism: Melozone crissalis; assembly: GCF_028551555.1. Lineage (NCBI taxonomy): Eukaryota > Metazoa > Chordata > Aves > Passeriformes > Passerellidae > Melozone > Melozone crissalis. Next base: position 601,449 of record NW_026535811.1, on the reverse strand, counting down.
CCCGGCACCCCGGGTAACTACCCCAGTGCCCTGCCCGCCGGGGAAAAAGCGGCTCGGCCCGGCTCCCACAGGGAATACCGGCGGGACCGGGACCCGAATCCCCGGGCCCAGATCCCGATCCCGGTCCTACCTGAGCGCCTCGGTCCCCGCGCAGCAGCCGCCGCAGCAGCAGCAGCAGCAGCCCCGGATCCGGATCTCCGCACCGCGCTCCGACCGCCGCTCCCGCCGCATCCCGAGCCGAGATGCCCCGCAGAAAGCGGGACTGGCGCGGCCCCGGCGGCTTTTATGGGCGGTAGGGGGGCGGGGGGGAGGCGGGGCCCGGGGGCGGGGCCGGCACAGGTGCAAGGGGCGGGGCGTGCGCAGGTGTGAGCGATACCAGTGCGCCTGCGCGGGGCGGGGTCTTGGGGTATTTAAGGCGCGGGGGGGCGGCCGGCGGAGCCATTTGCTCCTCGGCGTTCGGTGGGGTAGGTTGCTGTCGGTCGGGGCTCTATATCTCTGTTTCTCTTTCTTTTCTTCTGCGTTTCTTTTCTTTAGTATTCCTGTTTCTCTACACCTCTCCTTTCCACCCTCCCTTCCTCCCCTCCCCCACCCCCCACACCCACCCCCCCCCCAAACCCCCCCCCCCTCCCTCTCCCCCCTAGCCCTCCCCTCCCTCCCCCCCTACGGCCGCCCCCCGCCCCTCCCTCCCATCCCACCTCCCTATTCCCTCACCCATCCCTACCCTACTCATCCCTACCTAACCCTACCCTATTCCTCCATCCTCTCCCTTCCCTCCCCACCCTGCCTTCCCCTCCGCCCCGTCCCCTGCCGCCCTGCACACCCCGACCTCTCCCCCGCTCCCCTATTCTCGTTCTGTATTCCCCGCTCTCCTCCTTCCCTCGCGGCGCGGGGTGCCGGGCAATAATAAAGCCCCGAGGGCCGGAGCCCGGCGCCCCCGCCCTCGCTGGGGTCCCCACACGGGGCCGGAGCCGCTCCGCGGGTCCCCCCATTGCAGTTCAAGCACCGCCCCACACCGCCGGGGTTCCGGCTGTCCCTACATCACACTGGGGGGGGTCCTGGGGCGGGGGGTGCGGGTTACAGCGGCCCCCTCGTTAGGAGGGGGTCGGGGGGGTGGCGGGGGGGTTAGGAAGGGCCCCCTCATTAGGAGGGGGTCCTGTGGGGGGGGGTGGGTAGGTAGGTAGGTAGGGCCCCCTCCGGAGGAGGGGGTCCCGGGGGGGGGCGGGGCGGGCCCCCTCCGGGGGAGGGGGCCCGGGGGAGGGGGGCGGGGAGGAGGGGGGGCATTCCCCCCTCCTGGCCCCGCCCCCCTCCCCCGGGCTCCCTCCTCCGGACGGGGTCCGGGCCCCGCCCCCTCCCGGGGACCCCCTCCTCCGGACGGGGCCCTGGGGGGGAGGGAGGGGGGGCGGGTGGGGTGGGTGGGAGGGGGAGGGGGTCCGGAGGGGGAGGGCAATTCGTGTGTGTGTGTGGTTTTTTTTGTTTTTTTTACACGTGTACATGTGTTTGTGTTTCACGGCGCGGAGTGACGTGCCCCCCTCTGCTTCCCCCCCCACCCCACCCGCCCCCCCCTCCCCCCCCGGGCCCCGTCCGGAGGAGGGGGTCCCCGGGAGGGGGCAGGGCCGGGACCCCGTCCGGGGGAGGGGGCCCGGGGGAGGAGGGCGGGGCCAGGAGGGGGGAATGCCCCCCCTCCGCCCCGCCCCCCTCCCCCGGGGCCCCCTCCCCCGGAGGGGGCCCGCCCCGCCCCCCCCGGGACCCCCTCCTCCGGAGGGGGCCCTACCTACCCCCCCCCCCCCCCAAGGACCCCCTCCTAATGAGGGGGCCCTTCCTAATCCCCCCCCCCTCCCCCAAGGGCCCCCTCCTAATGAGGGGGCCCCTTCCTAACCCCCCCCTCAGGACCCCCTCCTAATGAGGGGGCCCCCCACCCCGGGACCCCCTCCAAACAAGGGGGTCCTCAAACCCGACCCCCCATCCCGGGACCCCCTCCAAACGAGGGGCCCCCGTGGGATGGGGGAAGCGGAGCCCCGGCGGCGCCCCCTGCGTTCAACCACGGAACTGCATGGGGACACCAGCGGGGCTCCAGCGGGGCCGGGGGCGCCGGACTCCGGGCCTCTGGCCTTTATTATTGCCCGGCAGCCCCAGCCCCGCGGTGCGAGGGAAGGAGAAGAGAGGAGGACGGGGAGACAGGAGAGATGGGGGTGCTGAGGACGGGAATGGAGAGGGGTCGGAGTGAGGAGGGAAGCGGGAGAGGAAGGGAAAGGCCGAGAGGGGAGAAGAGGAACGGTGGAGAGAGGAGGAACAGAAGGGAGAAGCGGAGAAGGGACAGGACAGGAAGAAGTGGGGGGCGGTCGGGTTTGGGAGGAGAGGAAAGGAGAGTTTCAGGGCGAGAGGAAAGGGGCAGAAAGAAAGGGGAATACGCGGAGAAGGAAGGAGGGCTAGAGAGAGGAGCAGAAGGGGAGGCCTAAACCTCCGCGCCTTACCTGCGGAGCCCACACAGGGAGCTCCGTACGCACCGAGCTCTGGGTGAGCAAATGGCGGCTGCGGCGATTTCCGGGGTCTAAATAACCTCGGCCCCGCCCCGCGCAGCCGCACTGGGGCCCCGCACACCTGAGCTGGGCCCGCCCTGCACACCTGTGACGGCCGCGCACGCGCTCTGCTGTCCCGAACTGCGCACGCGCTCCACTGTCCCAAACTGCGCACGCGCTCTGCTGTCCCGAACTGCGCACGCGCTCTGCTGTCCCGAACTGCGCACGCGCTCCGCTGTCCCAAACTGCGCACGCGCTCTGCTGTCCCGAACTGCGCACGCGCTCCGCTGTCCCAAACTGCGCACGCGCTCTCTGGCACGGCCTCCTGCTCTGTGGCCCCGCCCCTCACACCTGTGCTGGCCCCGCCCCCGCACCGCTGTCCCCGGCCACGCGGGGGCGCCGCGCTCGCACCGCGCTCCGTGTCCGCCAGAGGGCGCCCTGCGGGGTCCCGGCCCTACACGGGGGCTCCGCGCCCGCACCGGGGAACGGCCGCGATCCCGCAGCCGGCAGCGCCCCGTGCCCGCGGCCATCCCGGGCCCCAATCCGATCCCCGGCCCGGTGCCGCTTCCATCCGCCCGGCGGGGCAGAGGCGGCACGGCCCGGCACACCCCAGCGGCGCTCTGCCCCCCGGCCCGGGCACGGTGGCGGTGGCCCCGCCGCGGCGCCCCCTGCCCGCGCTCCGTGGCCCCGCCCCTCGCACCTGTGCCGGCCCCGCCCCCCTGTCCCCGCCGGTCCCGGGGCCTTCGCTCGGGAGCCTCGCTCGGCGCCGTGCGAGCCCCGCCCGACGGCCGCTCCCGCGGGGACCGCTCGGAGCCCGGGGCGCTGCGGCGGGGCCGTGACCGTGGCCCGGGGGCCGAGCGCCGCCTGGGTCTGCCGGGGGTCCCGGGCGGTGCCGCCTGTCGCCCGTCGGTATCGGGACCGGGACGGGAGGAGCCTGGCTTTCCTGAGCCCGCAGAGCCCCGTCCCGGTGTCTCCCCCGCGTCCCGGTGTCACCTTCCGCGTCCCGGCGCCGCGGGCGGGAGAGGCGGACAGGGAGCGAGAACCGCCGGCCCCGCGTTCCCGTCCCGCTCCGTCGGGCCCCGGCCCGCCTGCCCGCACCAGGGTCCCCGAGCAGCGGCCGGGACCGCCCAGGCCCGGGGACACCGCGGCTCCCGCCCCGCCTCCTGCCCCCGGCACCTCCCCGGGAACGGCCCCGGGGCCTCCGGAGCCCGAGAGCGCGGCGGGGGCCCGGCCCGAGCCCCCGAACGCCGCGCTCCCGGCTCGTCACCCGCCGCCCATCGGCGCCGGGGAGAGGCCCCGCCGGTGTCCCGGCTCCGGGAAGAGCCCCGGGCCGGGGCTCCCGTTCCGAGCGCTCGCACGCAGGATTCGGGCTCTGTCCCCGGGCCCAAAATGCAGCGCTTGGCCTCTGTGCTCAGGCCTGGGCCAGCCTCGCTCTGCACTCCCCAAACACAGGGCTCGAGTCCCCGCTTCACAGCCCTGGGCCCGGCCAGATGGGGCTGGGCCCAAGTGCCGGCAGCGGAGACTGTGTCCCTGAGCCCTCCTCACCTTCACCACCACAAAAAAAACAACAACCCACAGGACTTAAGACTCCGATTCTGAGACCAGAAAAATGCCCGATTTATTAGTCTCAGTTCACAGGGTCGTGGAATTGACTGCGGACATCGCCACAGACGGTGGCGGGGAATGGAGCTCTCACACGTTTGATTCTGTTGTGGGAACTGCTTCAGGCTGGCAGAAAACCACGGGTGGGATCAGAAGGCCGGGAGCCTCCCCTGACAGGACGCCACAGAACGCAGCCCATCTGCAATACCGCGTTATCCCAGCAGTGCCATATCCCGTTATCCCAGCCGAATTTGCTGTGCCGCCTCCGGCTCACGGAGCGATGCCGCTCGCGGCTCCCGGCGCTCCCGCGGCGCAGGAGCAGCCCCGGATCCGCTCGGCCCGCGGGAACCGGAGCGGTGCCCGGTGCCCGGGCCGGAGCGGCAGCAGCGGGTGACGATCCGGGCGCTCCCGCCCGGGCCCTGAGCTCGGGCCGAGGGAGCTCCCAGCTGCGGCTCCCCAAGGACGGCCGCGCTCCCGTGCCACGGCAGCCGCCCCGCCTCTCTCGGGGACAGCGGCAGCTCCGGGAGAGGAACCGGAGCCCCGGCGGGCGGGGCTGGGCAGCGCCGGCACTGAGCCCCCCGCGGTCTCTGCTCGGGCTCCGCCAGGAGGAGGAGGCGGACGGGAGTGCCCGGGAGGAGCCGGCACTGCCGGCCGACAGCGCTGGGCCCGAGGGGAGAACTTGCTCTGTCTGTGCTCCTTGAGCGGGACTAAGGGACGGCCAGAAGCTTTAATATTCATTTTACAGACTATCGCACACCGACCGACAGCAACGTGCGTGATGCAAAACAGCCACGATGTCTGCGGGCTTCAAAACAAAGACAAACAACGCTGTTCTCCTTTCCTTCTTTATGCGATTGCACATAGCTAAGATTAATAACACCTGATGCCATTTGCTTTTTAAAACTCTGGCCAATACCGTGCCACTGACTAGGTTTCAGAAGCAGAAAGATGACAGCCATAAATTAAACCTGATGCCAGATCTTTGCATATTTAGCTTTCCATTACAGAAATCCCAGGATGGATCCACGTGCTCCTCTGCTCCTATTCTCTCGGATTTTGTCTCACTCTAATCTCATTAGGGTGCCCTAACTCCAACCAGTTCTGCTTCTCAGACCAGAGCCTGCTGCCACCTCTGCTCGTGACGTTCGCAGGGCACACATTGCTCCCACGCTGACAATGGCAAAACCAATTGCCTCTCCCTCTTCCTGCAATAAACAGTTCAGCTTCTGGGGAGCTGCAGCTGTGACACTCACGAGCAGCTCTCACATGATCCGAACGTGGAGCTGCTCTTTTTCAAGTCTTCCCCTGTAGAAAACACACCTTGCTGTAAAATGTCACCAAAGCAGGAATTGCTGCTGAAGCTCTCTCAGCGCACAAGGGAAGAGCCATTCGCGGGGCTAAAAGTGCCTCATTCCCACTTTCCACTGCTCCTGGATCAACCTGTGTGCTCATTTCCATCTTCCTGATGACTCTTGATTTTTTGTAGTGGACTCAAAGCAAAGCAGAGGTGAGCAAAACCCCGCCTGTTGACACGATCCTTCCAGCTGCTTTTATTTATGCTGTTCCAGCTGTATTTATTTCACGAATAAAAGGCAAATTCGAGAGTCTTTTAATCTCCACGGTTTCTGTTGTCTTTTGCTTGCTTGGACTTTTGCTCTCTGCCCTTTGCCAGTCTGGGCACGCTCACCTTTCAGGATTCCCATCCTGTGCCCTGCCCGGGCTGCCTCTGGCTCGGCTCCCTCGGCAGCCGCCGCTTTCCCCGGAGCTCTTTGCCTTCAGCTCGCGTCCCCGTCCATCGGCCGCGCCTCCCAGCTGCTCCAGCCCGGAATTCCCGCCTGGGAACGAGCAGGGATTCCCTCCCCTGGCCCAGGGAAGCCTCACCCCCGCACACATTGCCGAGGCTCAGGGGGCCGCTCCAACCTTGGGTGTCCCAGAGCTCCGGCTCAGTCCCAGGGCAGAGCCGGGAGCCTGTCCCAAGGGCCGGGAGTGCCGCACGCGGGGAGCGCAGAGTCCCCATGGAGATCGGATCCGGCCGAGGCAGCCCAGCCCGTTCCTGCCCACAGAGAGCTCCGGCACTGCAGCCCGTTCCTGCCCACAGAGAGCTCCGGCACTGCAGCCCGTTCCTGCCCGCAGAGAGCTCCGGCACTGCAGCCCGCTGAGGCTGGCACACAAATCCCCGCTCTGGGCACAGCAGCGACTGCAGCGCGTTCAGGAGAAGGCACACGCAGCGATCGTGGCTCAGTCCTGAGGCTGCGATCGACATTCATTGTCAGTAATTTCAAACAATGATTTCACCCCGCTGCTCGGTTCTTTCTACAGCCGGGACTCCAATAAGAGGAGAAAGGAGGCAGTTTACTGGAGGCCCTTTCCTGCCGAACACTGAGGCTCATTCAGGTGCTGAGAGAAATCGCAGCCAGGGAGAGCTGCCCCTGCTCTGCTGGGATCGCACCCTGCACTCACCAGGGAGAGGCGTCTCTGTGAAAATCGGTCTCAGCATTTTTATGCCTCCTGGTTCCCACTGAAATGATTTTGACCAGAACTGAGACTGCTGAGCATCAGTGAGCAGCCAAGGAGACTTTCAGCAATCCCCGTGACCTGGCAGAAGTTATTGCTGCTGACGGCCTGAGCCCTGGGCTGAGAGTTACAGCGGCAGCAGCAGCGACAGCCACGCTGGCACTCCCCAGAAACAGGAGAAACTGCCCCTGCCCTTCGTGGGGACAATGTCTGTTGTGCCTCTGCAGTCACAGCCTCAGCACTCACTTGGCTCCTACAGACATTAATTCCTCAGGCCTCCCTCACAAGGCATCCCCGCTATTCCATCGTCTGCCTGCCGGGCAATGCTCCCCTCCTTATTTCAAAGGGGAGAGCGAAGAACTTGGCAATTGCCCCTCACTGAGCTCCTCTCACATCATCTCCCACTCCTTTCATTTCCTTACCAGCAAGGAGAAACATTAAAGGGGGAAAAAAGTGTGCTGTGGTCTATGCAAGGCCAGAAAGTGGCCTGAAGAGACAGATTTTGGATTAACTCTGGCTGTATAAAACCAAAGTCAATTAGGATTTCCCCAAAAAGAAAAAAAAAAAAAAGAAGGAGTGGCTAATTAAAACTATTTATAGAGTCAGATTAAGGTCTGTTCCTCAAGGTTTTGGCTTTTGGCACTTCTGTAAGCAACACGACAGACCGTGGGCAACTGTGCCAGACCGCACAGAGGAGGACTCGGAGGAGGAATTCATTCCCTCATCCAAATCAACCGAATTGACTCGGACAGGAATTCCCTCTGGAGCGTCAGTGCTGCCCAGGTACCGGCAGGGTGACTGGCACTGCCACCCTCGGCACCTCTGCGCTCGGCGGGCACGGCCGCGGGGCTGCGGGGCCTCTCTGAGCTCGCTACTCTGAAGGGAAACTCTGCGGCACTGCTGAGATGGTGCCCTGCCCTATTTCCCTGTGCCCGTGTCCCAGAGCAGCCCCTGCTGCTCCACAGGGCCCTGCCGGGGCTGTGAGCAGCAGAGCAGAGCCCTCATTGACTGACTGACTGACTGACTGACAGACTGACTGACAGACTGACTGACTGACTGACAGACTGACTGACTCACTCCCTCCCTCCCTCACGCCCTCCCTCACTCCCTCCCTCACTCCCTCCCTCACTCTCTCCCTCACTCCCTCCCTCCCTCCCTCACTCCCTCCCTCACTCCCTCCCTCCCTCCCTCACTCTCTCCCTCACTCCCTCCCTCACTCCCTCCATCCCTCACTCCCTCCCTCACTCCCTCCCTCACTCCCTCCCTCCCTCCCTCACTCTCTCCCTCACTCCCTCCCTCACTCCCTCCCTCCCTCACTCTCTCCCTCACTCTCTCCCTCACTCCCTCCCTCCCTCCCTCACTCCCTCACTCCCTCCCTCACTCCCTCACTCTCTCCCTCACTCCCTCCCTCCCTCACTCTCTCCCTCACTCCCTCCCTCCCTCCCTCCCTCCCCCGCTCCCCGCAGCTCCCGTGCCCTGCCCATGTCCCATCCCAGGCCTGGCCGGGCAGTGGCACCGGGCAATGACAATGCCCTGCCCGGTGTCCCCGCAGCTCCGGCACAGCTCTGCGGCCAGGGCACAGCAGCCCGGTCCCCGGGGGCTCTGACACCGCGGGCATTCGCTGCCACAGCACCGTGGTGTCACCTCGCCAGCAGAGGGACTCCACGGAGCCCACCCAGCGCTTTCGGAGCTCTGCCTGAGGGCTCTGGGCACCGGGGCACGGCTCTGACCGAACTGCCCCTGAACGCTCTGCTACAGGAGGGAATTCCGATGGATGCCTGGTTTGCTGCAGCATCACCTATCGAGTGGCCAGTTAGGATTTTCTGTGTGCCAGTTTCAGATTGAACCTTTGCAGGGTTAGATTCGTGCTTTGTACGGGATGATGTGTCACATCACTCCTGGGCTGGGCTCACCTTTGAACAGTCCCAAGCGCACGGCGCTGCCCAGACCCAAGGCAATCGTTCCTTTGGGGGCAGCCCCAAGCCCATTCAGAATTTCACCACTGGACCCAGTGATCATAAGGGGTTTTTCCAACCTAAATGATGCTATGATTCCACATGCCCAAACTCAGAGGAGTCCACACAAACAGATGTCATGTAGAGAAAGTACCTTTCAGGGGTGTTGATGTAAATTACAATTATTTTTCCCCCAACAGATGGACTATTTTCTGCTCAATATAAAAGGCATGTGTGTTCCTACCCAAAAGCTGTAATTTACCTGACATCTTCTACCATCCTAAACCAGAGCAGTAAGGAACAGCCACAAGAAGCATGGAAAACCACCGGCGCCTGCCCAGAGCAAAGCCCATCACTGACCGTGCCAGGCACAAACCAAAGCCCATCACTGACCGTGCCTGGCACAAACCAAAGCCCATCACTGACCGTGCCTGGCACAAACCAAAGCCCATCACTGACCGTGCCTGGCACAAACCAAAGCCCATCACTGACCGTGCCTGGCACAAACCAAAGCCCATCACTGACCGTGCCAGGCACAAAGCAAAGCCCATCACTGACCGTGCCCAGGCACAAAGCAAAGCCCATCACTGACCGTGCCAGGCACAAACCAAAGCCCATCACTGACCGTGCCCGGGCACAAACCAAAGCCCATCACTGACCGTGCCCAGGCACAAAGCAAAGCCCATCACTGACCGTGCCAGGCACAAACCAAAGCCCATCACTGACCGTGCCCGGGCACAAACCAAAGCCCATCACTGACCGTGCCAGGCACAAACCAAAGTCCATCACTGACCGTGCCCGGGCACAAACCAAAGCCCATCACTGACCGTGCCGGGCACAAAGCAAAGCCCATCACTGACCGTGCCTGGCACAAACCAAAGCCCATCACTGACCGTGCCAGGCACAAACCAAAGCCCATCACTGACCGTGCCAGGCACAAACCAAAGCCCATCACTGACCGTGCCGGGCACAAAGCAAAGCCCATCACTGACCGTGCCAGGCACAAAGCAAAGCCTGAGTGCTCGGGTTCCTCTCCCCTGTGCCGGAGCCCGTTCTGCCCCTGGGTACAACGCGGGGCCCAAAGCCATCGCAGCCCTCTCTGTTCATCTCTTCCTTACTCGGTCAAAAAAAGAACATCCATGATTGCAGTTTTCAAATAAGTTTCCTTCTTCGAATTATTTCTTCAGATTTGGCACCAACTCCCTCAATGCAATAATTAATTTTAATTGGTTCACTGACTGAGGATTTAGCTGTACTTTTCCTATTAAATCCAAACAGTTTCAGTACAATGTGTTCCCAGCCATTTTTCTTTTCTATCCCTTGCATCATGACTTGCCTCTTCACTTTATTATACTCTATTTTATATTTCAGATTTCAAGCTGAAGAAAAACCCCTCTCTCTGAAGAAGATTTTCCCATCAAGTGAGCCATATATATTTTTAATAGGGATATCAAACCCAGCCTGACGGCACAAACACCTTGAGACACCTTCTGGACACGAATGTCTCTTTAAAAATATTAAAGCTCTAAAGGTTAAATTGTTTGCAGGTTTATCTGAACCGAAAGAATAAGAGATGTTGCAATAGGACAAAATGATGACTCGGGTCTCTAGGACACAATCGGTTTTGGAGGATTTCTCCAGCAGCCCTCGTCCATAGGGGTTTGCACTCCTGTTCACCCATTTAACATAGAAAATATGTACACTTAACAAAGGGTTACCAAACTATAACACCCTTTCTTTAATCCATTAACAAAAGCTAAATGAGATACTTGGGAAAATCCTAACGCAAAGAAATATTTTGAGGATAGCATTTTACTATTCAATAAGCCCTTATCCTCTTAGCCAAATTACTGGGGTGGAATCTGGCCTTTAGTTTACATTTTGAACACTAATATTGTAAAATGGGACAAGAGGACCTTTAGTTCCAGCTGCCTGTGCTGGTTCCTGCTGACCCTATATTGACACCAAATAAACACGGTGCTGGGGGTACATACAAATTGCTGCAGCATAAAGAGAACTTCAGTTGTTTCTTCAGAAAGAGTCCCCTGCAACACCATCAAATTTCTTGCCAAGCCAAGGCATTATTAGGTTGTGGGCTCTCTTTTCTACTTCTTCACTTTAAACTGTGATTCCAAGAAGAAAACACTTGTAGATGTTGCTGCTTTTACAAGAAAGGTGATGTGTGGGGACACAGAAAATCACAGCTCTCTCTTTCCCAGGAGTATTTTGGCAGCCAGCGGGGAAACCCTGGGAGAAGCAATGCCAGGCAGAAGATGCAGGACAGCCCTAAATCCACCAATGCACTGCATTTATGGCAAGGCAGGGGCTGGATTGAACACGAGGATGGTGCAGGGAGACAAGGAAGGAGAGAGGAGGAGCAGATGTCAGTGTGCCACTGACATTCATTTCCAAAAAGCCACTGAAGAAGTTTGCCTGGATGTGCAGAAATGTCTGGGCACGGCTTTGTGGGCCAGGAAGAAACAGGGGGAAAGGACCTGACCCATCAGCCTGGGAGTTTCATCTTGAGACACCTCATCCATCCCCACAGATGTTCAGGAACAGAGATCTCAAAGCTCCTTTAAGCAGACATTGCAGGGCTCGTGTGCAAAGTCTGTGCTCACACAAAGATGTTCACTTCAGGTTTGCTGGAACTAAGTACTTCAAATCTGGAGCTTTTATTTAAAAGTGCTCTGTTAAAAGAGTGGCACTTTTCAAGCTGCCAGTATAAATTCAGAAATGAATTTTTAATATCTCTAATGGCATGTTTTCCTATACATTACTAAAACCATAGCCAAAGGGAACCATTATTATCCACATGAGTCCAGGGCATCAGACAGCTAATTAATAGCAGATCACTCTTCTCCCAGTTCCATGTTTTTTTAAATGTGAGGATCTCCATAATTGAATGTCATACAAAACATAATGCAAAGCATCCAGCTTTTTCCAAGGTCCAGCAGGAGCTGAGTGCCATGGAGAGGATGTGCCAGCACAGAGCCAGAGGAGCTCTGATGTTTACTCATTGAAAAGCTACAAATGCAAATCACAGCAGGACTCAGAGTGGAGCCTGAGGGAATGTGAGAATAACTGGAGCCCAGCTGGAATGAAAAATCCTCTGGAGCAACAAATTCAATATGCCAAGAAAAAAAAAAATAGGTCTGAATGCAATAAAGTCTTGCAAGCAAACTGGCAAACACGGCAGCAAAAGCTGTGCTCAGAGATGGAAACCAAAATGTAAAGGGGGAGGCTGCCATGGTGGGAACGGAGACCTGAAGCACATTAATTAATTGCATTCTCCCAAATTAAAACAAGGACACTGCCATCCCTAAACTCCTGCATGGAACCAAGCGCCTCAGCCTTCTGTCGTCCGTGCACAACCAAGCTTCCTCTGTGCCTTCCTAATGAAATGTGTGCAATACCCAATTACCAATCAGCTGCCAATTAAAACCCTATTTCCCAATAATATCATCCTGCTAACTGGATTTCCACGCAGCCCTTGGCACCCTGGCTCGTGAGCAGCTCTGCCATCCATCAGTTCTCGTGCTGCCAGGTCTGGGATGTGCTGAGCACACGGCCAAGGATGCCGCCCGCATTCCAACTGCTGCTCTCCGCACAGGCAGAGGCGGAGGGGCGGCACAAACATTTCCACGTGGAACTCGAGTAAAAGTGACCGCGCGGTGTCCCTGTTGCTCCAGAGAAATTCAGCAGCCGGGGGATTTTCCTGGGCATGAGCTGGGACGGGCAGCGGGGACTGACTCCAGTGGGGATGCACCCACAGGAGCTCTCGCTGCTTTTCCTCCCTTTCCCAAACTCCACACGTGCCCACGCCTCTAAAGAGAAATCCAACAGCACCGCCTGCCCAAATGCCCCTGGACACAGGGCCCAGTAAACAGTGAGCTCTCCTACAAGGTTTACCTGCTGTATTAAAAACCACAAAGGCCACCTGAGTCACCTCAAAGACACGGGAACCTTCTCTTTTCTAAAGGGAACAATGACCCACGGATGCTGCACAGAAATTGCTCATTATCCAGGGGAGGCCTTTCCCTACCACGTTACAGAATCATTCCCTTCTATTTCAGAGCTCCCTTTCCCCCAGGTGCTCTCCAGCGTGCTGATATGAATTATTTGTGACAGTTAACATTTACTGAACAGCACTGGAATACCCTGCCAGCCGTGGGGAAAGGGAGCCAGGACCTCAGGCAAACACAAAGGGCCTTTCCCTACGGAAAACCAGCTGTGCAGTGTGAGGATCACTGATTTCAGCAGGGCTGGCTGCTCCACACCAGCCCTGGCCCAGGCAGGGCTGCCTGCAGGAACCTCAAAGGAGCAGTTCCTTACACGTGATATCCACACACACATCGCAAATTGGCATTACAAAATCCTGACCATCAGAAGCAACTTGGGATTCCCAGTGAGTTTTTCTGCCCAGAAATCTGAAATCCAAAAACTCTTAAAAGCAAACAAGTGGGAGTTAAGTGTTGCTAACAGACTTGGTAACATTACTCATGACTTGGTTTGAAACACACACACAAATAGGAAAAAAATAACCCTGTCACTAAGACAGTTCTGAGTTGTCCCAGCTGATTAAAAAGCCCAGCCCAGCTGTCACATCAATCTCCAGGTTTTATACTTGGTGCCACAGAAAGCGGTTTTGCTGCATTTGCCATGAAGGCACGTGCCACAGTGTTTAACCACATCCTTTATTTGAGACGGAGCAGCAGAGATCCTACACGTCTCTCTAACCTGGAACTGGGTTTCAGTTTGGGCTGCTCGTACCAATCTAATCCCAGAGAAGTGTCAGCAAAGTCAGAAGCCATCAGAATTTCAGCTTCAGTCTGGAACAGAAGCAGCAAGGGCCCTGCCTTTCCTCTCCCTACAATTTCAGAGTTCCAGCACTTGCCAAATATCCTACTTGGGATGCACCTAAACAATCTGAATCCTCAAATAACACCATTCCCTGGGCAATAAAATGGAATTTGTGTAGGTTGTTTAGGATCTCCAGAGAGTACAGGGCAGGGGGAGGGAGGGGAAGCCCTGTGAATGGGAATACAGAGTGAAATTGGAACTGAGGCATTTCGGGAACATTGCTGAGCTGAATGGCAACTCAAAGAGCCCTCACTAAGCCATGGATAAAAGCCCCAAACCCGCTTTATTTTAGGCTTGGCTGCACAGGGAACTGTGTGCTAATAAACTGAATAATCAAAAATAAATTGTTTCCATGTTCATTTCTTTAGAATGAACACCTGCACCACGGTTCCACCACATTCATTAAAGCTTGTGCTCTGACATTGCACAGGACAAGTTTGGAGGAACTGTGCTCTCTGTGCAGAACTGGGCTGCTTGCTTTTCCACAGGGAAAGCTTTCCTCTCCCAGAGCAGCAGCTACCCACAATGATGGGGTTTCATTAGGGACAGCTTTGTGTGCAGTGCTCAGCTGCAGGGGAAGAATTCTGAGAGGACACCGAGGAATCCAGGCACATAATGCCATTAGCTGAAATACTGAGGGGCATTGCTGAATTCCTTTAAAATAAACCAAAATTTACTGGCTAATGGTACTCGCACCTCGGTAACTGTTAGAGGCTCCAACTAAGCCAAAGTCCTGTTTGAGCAGCCCTGGCACAGCAGAGGAGAGGGGAAAGGCGAACATCACAAATGTGAAGCTCCTTCAGCACCAGCCGTGTGCACAGCCCGGAGGTGACAGTCACTGCTCCCAGCAAACGGGACCGGGAGGAAGGCACCTTCCTCCTCCTCCTCGCTGCGCACAGCGCCGAGCCCGGCCCCAGCCCTCCGTGCCAGCCCCACACGGCGCTCCGTGCCACGGGCACTGCGGGCGGCACGGCCGGCACAGCCGTGAGGGCGCTGCGGCTGCCCCGCCCCAGCCCCGAGCCCCGGCTGCAGGGGCCGATCATCGGCTCGGCCACAGCCACGGGGGGCTTCTGGTCTGGTTTTGTTTGGGCAAGCCCAGCTCTAAGCGCCTTTCAGTCGGAATTTCACAGCATATCGAACAAGTGGTGGCTATTAAAAATGCTTTTTAAAAGGTGGCACACACAGAAATAAACATCCCACGCCTCAGGCTGCCGTGCTGCCCGTCCAAGCCCATCGCCGAGAGCCGAGCACGCCGTGCCTGAAGCGCTGCTGAGGGACACGAACTCCCCGTGAGCATTAATGGTCCCCAGGGCAGGGCAGTGCCAGCCTGGGCCGCGCTGAACAAAGAGCCCTCGTCACACTGGTGTGATCGATATCTGCCCTGCGCCGCTGCCATCATCCACGGGCTCGGCACGGGACTGACCTGGATGCAAACGGCAGAACTGGCCCCAGAGAAAAGAGGAATGGATGTGGGCAGGGCAGCCTTTCAGGGCACTGCAAAGAGATGGCAGCACGGGGAAATGCCACTCCTCACAACTCATCATTTTGCCATTCTCCTTCAAATGAAAAAAAACAAGAGGAGATTCGCATTTTTGCATACAGAGTGTATACAGTAACTTTTTGAATAGCCTTCAGAAAGTTTTAAATGGGACATTTTTAAAGTGCACCCATAAAGCCATGATCTGTATTGGCTGGGATGTGAAAAAAATGGTAACGAACATTTAGCCAGAAGCCCTTTTCTGAACAACAATAAACAAGAAGATTATTGGAATAATACTTCAGTTCGTTGTCACTTGCTAGAGAATGGGGATAAAAATCAAGCAGAGAGCTGGAACTTCCTGAACTCCTGAGTTCTGATTTCTGGAGCGCTCAAAGGACATGAAACTGTACACAGAGGGCACATATCAAATATCTGGGACACCTCTCCTTTCTCTCCTGCAGTTTCAGCCCTGCACTGACCCGAACCGACAGCGCCCAGCGCGTCCTCAGTGCATTTCATCTCCCAGCTGCCCTGGGCACAGCACCTTGGGCAGAGGGCAGGGGAGGGCATTTCCTACCCCTCACCTTCAGGGCGCAGAAACTGCACAGTGAGGGGAGCCATTAGCAATTGTTAGGCTCATGTTTCATGTTCATGAAACCCCATGGAAGAGGTTTCAGAATCGGGTCTAGCTTTAGCTAAGATACATGAACGCTGTGTGGGCAGCTGAAAAACAGGTGATGTCCTCAAGTATTTACCTCTGTGCTCTGCAGGGCTTGGGAGGGAATGCACACTGCCACAAGAAGGACACGGTGCAGGGAGGAGTTAATAAACAAAAGGAAACAGAACCTCTCGGGTTTCACTGTGAATGCACCTTGCAAAGGGAAGTCCCCAGGCTGCTCCTGTGAGCAAACTGACTGATGAACGTGGTTAATGCACACACAAATGACAAAGGCAATGCAATCACTGCAATGGCATCTCCCTCGCATCCTGGAATTGCTGATGAAGGATGAGTGACACTCTTGGAAAGGCAAGAACACGAACAGTGGTGCCTTGATTTGTTCTGCAGCACCAGGGGAGTCTGCCAATTTCCCGGCAGGCACTGATCTGCACTTCAGGATAACATTACACAGATTTGCACTGCTCTTATCTCAAACTCCAATAACTCCTGGAACCACAGAGCAAACAGTTCTGGGGGTGCATTTCCACCAGCCTGATCAGGAGGCCTGAAAAATGAGTCCTCCAGTCAGGGCATGGTGGCTGCTCAGCTCGTGCTGCTGCCACTTCCAGCTCTGCTGCTGCAAGCCCCACTTGAGCATCGCCTGACCCATTTCTTTACATTCTGACACATAAATCTCTAAACCTCCATCCTTTCAGCTATCTATCTAACCAAAATACCATCAGATTTTAAAAAAAGAAAAACAAAAATTGACATTTAGTGTTGAAAGCAAAAGGCCCACAAAACTAAGACTCTGCAATGACTAACCAATACCTGAGGTATTCTGAAAGTCTCAAGCCCTCTGTGGCAGTTCCAACCAGAAAGAGAACCACAGGACTAATGCCAAACCCAAAGCCACATCAGTGCCATCACAGCACAAGAGGACAGGAAAAGCCTTTTTGCTCTCTGAAGTGGCTTCTTCAGAGCCGTGCCAGAAAATCTTCAGGCCATTCAGAAACTAAATTATGGCCACTGAATGCAGTAACCCTTCAACTGAACAAAAGCAGATTTAGCTCTCCACATATATTTATTACACAATAACAGAGACAGAAGTCTTTTTGAAAAAAGGTCTCATCTGAAATTTCATAAAAACGTGTGAGTTACAGAAATGCGCTACAAGGACAGCAGGAGTCTTCATGCATCCCAAGACAGCAGCAATGGTGATGCACGCTTTGAATATCTGAATTTCTGTCCATACTGCAAAAAGCAGTTAAAGAGATGTGAGCTGGTGATAACAGCAAAACAAATAAAGCTTATGACAAAATACATTTTCCCCATATTGAACTGCCTGAAGAATTCTGGCATCTCTAGAACTGAAATGCAGTAACAATTCCCTTCTGAACAAGATACTCAAAATTCATCCAGTCCAGTGAGCTGCTGAGCTCCAAGGAGGACACAGTGAATGTCAGCACATAATTCCCTCGATCAGACCCTCAAAAGCTGCCCTGTCCCACGAGTGCCAGCTCCCAGAAACAGCCTTTGCCAGCCAGACTCGGCTCCTGCACTCTCCTGCTCACGTGTGCAGACAGCCAGGGCTGCCCCTGTGAGCAGCCCCTGCACACAAACCCTCCCTCCTCACCCTCAGCGCTGGGAGAGGGCACAGCACGGCAGGAACGCGGTCTCTGATAACCCAGCTCAAAGAGATGCGCCAGCATTTCCTGCTGTACAACAAAGTCAAGTATTAACTGAAGTGACAACGGGAATCCACATCTTTCCCTTGTCTCACAGATCTCTGACTGCAGCATTAAACCCCCAAGCATTAAAAGAGCTGATTTATGTTGGGGGGTTTGTGACTGTGCAATATTCAGGCTGATTTCAGCAATCAATAATCAAACCAGCCCTAGAGAGTCAGGAGATGCTGATTATCTCCAGCTTGCAAATGAATTCCTAAGACAACGCAGAGCTGTGAAGAGCAGCGGGGTCCTGATGTGGTAGGAGGGGACAGAAAAGATGGGACCAAATCAAACTGACATTGCTTGTATGGCACAGTGCCTGAAATCCTGCTGCCCAAATAAATGAACCAGCAAAATAATAAGTGGAGGAGCTCTTAATTGGCTTAGCTAACCAACCATTTAAAAAGAAATCCAGCTTGATGGACTTAATGTTGATTTCTCCAGCCAGAACCCTTTTGTTTCTGTTATGATTGTTGTGATTAACACAACTCTGCCCAGGCTCCCCAGGCCATTTATTACCCCTAGCAGGGATAAAACTGAGCAAGGGGAATGCAAATTACAGAGGTGAGAGCCCTGTACAGCACAAAGCTTTGCAGCCAGAGGTCAGCTCCCATCCTTCATGCAACATCCATCAGCAGTGGCAGCGCACCAGCTCCACTCCCAGCAGCAGCTGGAGAACACAGACTCCCCAAACAATTCCCCTGCCTTGAGCTGGGCCAGGTGAAACCCAATTCAAACAGCCAGGGGATGAGCAGATCTGAAACTCCCACAGTTTCACTCTGGGGTTTAACTGAGCCTGCAAAGATCTGCAGGAATGCCTTGTCACCATCCGTCCCCAGGTACGTGGTACCAGGACACAGCACAAGGACTGGGCTGCATTTTCTGTTCTCTCTGTGTGGGGCTGGTGCCTGAATGCACAGACTGGATTCACCTTTCCTTCTCTTTAGACAGAGGCTTCTTTGCTCACTTTCTTAACTGTCTGCTCCTTTTGCCACCTTTCATCATTTGAAGACTCAGAGTTTAAACTATAAAATAGTTATTAAGTAGACATTCAGAAGAATAAAGATGCTTTGGGGCTGGAGATGCTGGTAACTCCTGAATAATTCAAGCCCTGTTTTTCAGGGGAACACCTCAGGTAAGGCAGCAGCCACCAACACCCAGGTGCTCTGCTCCTGCTGCTGTTCCAGCTCCTTCTCATCTCCACTGCCCTAAACAGGCTTCATTTACCTCAGGTTCCCTCTCATCTGCCTCATTTGCAAAAGAGTTTCAGATGAATAAATAACACAGAGGATGAGGTAAATGCACACAGGCAAAGCTGACAGTTGTCAAGCTTCCACCGGCACCTCACATTAATGTTCTACACCTCTTTAATGTGTTCCTTTAATGTGAAAAGGCCACTGCAGGGAAGGCAAAGAAATGTTCAAATGCTCAGCAGTGATGGAAAACCTGCACATTCTATGTTCTATCTTCAACTCAGGCTTTCAATTAAAAAGAAAGAGAGGAAGAAAATTTAAAACTGAGAATCCAAAACCATACTAGCACTGCCTGCTAAGCCCAGCTGAAACACTGCCCCAATGCTGTCATTAACCAAAGGAGTGACATTCCTTAGAACAGTGACAAAGCCATTTAACTGCTAAGGAGAGCTCTGGAAATGTGTGAGCTGCCTTGGAAAGATCTGGCATGTGATGACAGGGGCTCTCACCACAGGGCTGCAGATGCAGCTGGAGGGTTTAGAAACCCAGGTTTGGATCTGGAGATCATCAATCACACTTTAAACTTATTTAACAGCACAGGAAACATGCAGAGAGACAGACTGGGCTATTTTAAACCTAGATGACACCCTTGTAGGGCTGTGTGTGTGTGTGCAGATGGACTGTCAGCAGCACACTGAGTCTGCTCTGCCCCTCTGTCCCTCACAAGCGCTGCTCTGTAAGGGCAGCTCAGAGCCAGCCCCGAGCAGCCCCCCAGGCTGTGCTCCTGGGATCAGGGACACACACACCAGGCTGTGCTCCTGGGATCAGGGACACCAGGCTGTGCTCCTGGGATCAGGGACACACACACCAGGCTGTGCTCCTGGGATCAGGGACACACACACCAGGTTGTGCTCCTGGGATCAGGGACACACACACCAGGCTGTGCTCCTGGGATCAGGGACACCAGGCTGTGCTCCTGGGATCAGGGACACACACACCAGGCTGTGCTCCTGGGATCAGGGACACACACACCAGGCTGTGCTCCTGGGATCAGGGACACCAGGCTGTGCTCCTGGGATCAGGGACACACACACCAGGCTGTGCTCCTGGGATCAGGGTCACACACACCAGGCTGTGCTCCTGGGATCAGGGACACACACACCAGGCTGTGCTCCTGGGATCAGGGACACGCAGCTGCCCTGTCCCATGGCTCGGTGTCACTGAGGCTGTGCCAGCACCAGGCACCACTCTCAGGCCTGCACAGCTCTTCTTTGGGCCCTCAGCACAGCAGGGCTCTCTCATGGCAAACACCAACATTTCACCCACTCCCACCGGTCTGCCAGGTGTCCTACAAAACCGGTGAGCCCTGTTTCCCTCTCCAAATTCAATTTCAGGAAGTTGAACATCATGTGCCACATCAGTGGGGTCCCATTTCCTAACTCAGAAAACAGAATCAAAATGATGGGTAGCCAGCATAAGCCTGGGAGGTACTCCTGACGTTCTCCTGCCATGCTGAAGTAGCTGCAATTGATATTCATTATTTCCTTTAACCTGAGAAACAATTAGCTATCACATGTCCTTCCATGGACACATCCAGAATGGAGTCATAATGTAGTCCATGAATAAACACAGCAGCTGTTCACCAGCATGACAGTCTGATGTTCCACAAATTAAAAAAAAAGAACAAACAACCTAAAAAGGTTGTGTGATTATTTTAAAACTAGAATGAATTATATGTGTAAATAGATTAGCACCAGCTCTGGACAAGCAATTAGACAGCTCATTACAGGGAAAATGCAACCGAAGGCTCCAACAACGACTGCCCATCTGCTGCCCAGCCCAGGTGATGGAGAACTCTCAGGTTGGTTTGTTTGTTTAGCTTTAAAAAAATCTGTTCATGTAACTCAGACACAGCCACCAAGTGCAACACACAGAAGTGAGAGAGAAACTCAGCTCTCCCACAAACAGTTCCCTTCTCCTGTGTCCCACCGCTGCTGCCAGCCAAGGAACAGCTCCTGTACCACCAAAGCACAGAAACTTACTCGAGAGCTCTGCTCCCTTTCTCCCCTCATAAAACCACTTTGCTGTTGGAAACCAAAGGCTGTGATCCTTTACATGGGAACGTGCCATTTTTTCCTGGCTTACTGCAGTTCTTCTAAGATGTGCTGCTTTCCCTCACTAAACACAATATTTGAGAAGGGATGTTTTTCAGTAATTTATTCCCTCAAGAGAAATTTACAGCAACTCAACTGATTAGGCATGAGTCTAAGTAAACATGGAAATGCTGAAATGCTTCCAAGTGCCTGCACCACTCTGTGAGCATCCGTGGGGTGTGGGGGAGCCCCGTGGGGAGCCCGGACCCACTGGGGGCTCTGTGAGCATCCCTGGGGTGTGGGGGAGCCCCGTGGGGAGCCCGGACCCACTGGGGGCTCTGTGAGCATCCCTGGGGTGTGGGGGAGCCCCGTGGGGAGCCCGGACCCACTGGGGGCTCTGTGAGCATCCCTGGGGTGTGGGGGAGCCCCGTGGGGAGCCCGGACCCACTGGGGGCTCTGTGAGCATCCCTGG
Source organism: Melozone crissalis (assembly GCF_028551555.1). Classification (NCBI taxonomy): domain Eukaryota; kingdom Metazoa; phylum Chordata; class Aves; order Passeriformes; family Passerellidae; genus Melozone; species Melozone crissalis. The sequence continues at coordinate 580,373 of NW_026535811.1, read as the reverse complement.
GGTGTGGGGGAGCCCCGTGGGGAGCCCGGACCCACTGGGGGCTCTGTGAGCATCCCTCGGGGGTGCCTGCACAGCCCCAGCCCCACTGGGGGCTCTGTGCCCACGCCCACAGCTGCGGCCCAGCTTCTCCTCTGCCCTCATTCCAAGGAAATGCCACAAAGTTCTCTGTACCAACAAGTGAAACTGGCATTCTGTAACTCAGGAATCCCAGCTCTGCTGCTCCACATTTTTCACAGTTTCACAGACAAACAGAAAAGCATCACTTAGCTGAATACCTCTAAATATCTCTTTTACAAAGATATGTAACACAAAGTCAAGAAATGCAGCCGCAAAAGAAAATAAAACCAAATATTTTTGCTAGTTATTTTCCTTTCAACTGTATTAAAAAGCCCACAAAGGTGCTCCTGAGGACACAAAAACATTGAATTTCTTACCTGAGAGATGTGCAGAGTCACGAATCAGGTGCTTTCCTCCTTGCCGAAGCCCTCCCTCATGGTTGGATTCTTTGTCAGGTTTCCAGTTAATTTTAAATACAACTTCTTACCCGTGCTCACCTCTTTTTGCCAACTATTAGCTGGCACTAGTGCTAACACACCATACACACCCACTGCATACAACCTTCAATCCCAAAGGGTAAGATTTCACTCTGCAAGTATAAGTTCTTTAGGGAAAAATGACCTCTCCTTTCTTCTACCTTCTAATCATGTTCTCAGAACAGCCCCTAAATGCCAATCATTTCCATAATGATTCCATGTTGTTCCAGCCTGTGACTCTCAGCCTTGCCAGGAGAGATGGTGGATCCCAACCACTGGCTCTCAGCAGGGACCACTGTGTGCACAACAGCGACATACTAAGGGCAGAGCAAGCATTTACACAATAAAGCTCAATTTAAAATCTTCCCTTCTCAAAGTATAAGTGTTATCTGGAAACACTTGGTTTAAACATTAACATCAATTCTAGGGGGAAGAAAAAAGATCTCGTGATATTTTTGAAAGGGGAACGCTGTTTCTCAGTCAGCCTCATTTAAATTGTAGTTTACACTGGCTGTTTGCTGGAGATTTAGGGATGGGAGACAATGTAGCAATTAAAGCCTAAGACATTTTCTAGCTACCTGAAGTTCGCATTCCATGAATTAGACAAAAACCTTGCGCTTAAAGGATAAGCTGCTGAGAGCACCTGAAGGCTGCAAGTTACCATCGCCCTCAGCCTCCCTCAAACCCTCCCACACCAAATGGAGACATAATATTGAAACACTTTCATAAAAGCTTTTCTCTTACTGAAAAATAGTTATCATGTAGATCACACAAACCCATCAGAACTATTACAGACCAGAAAAATTCCAATAAACTTTTGAAGTTTGAGCGTATTTACAATTGCTTCCTTTCTCAGCTGTTGCCCATCTATAATTAACACTATAAAAACAAAGTACCTTTAAAAAACGCAGCACACACCCGGTCACGGTACCACAGTCCCGGCTCCAGCAGAAGGCAGAGGATGAGGAACGCTGCTGCGGGATATCATTGTCCTTAGCACCTTCACCCCTTCGGTCTATCCAAAGCATTTCTATCAGTTTTCCAGTCACGTTTCGGTGACAGATACAAATAAAGTCACAAAATCTACAAACTCAGTGGGATTTCAGGAACAGTCCTCGGCCGGGGCTCCTGCCTTCCCCTCACGCACACACTGCGTGTCTTTAAAGCTTGCTGATGATTCAGGCAGAAATCATTGAGTCCATTCACATTTAATTACTTCTTCAAGGGCTGTTTTACCACTTTTCGAGCTATAAACTCAATTACGTATATTTTTTCTCCACGCTTGACGAGGAAATTCCCGCTCTGGAGCGGGGCTGTAACACTGACCGCAGCTGACGGGGCTGCGGTGATGGCGGCGATCCCGAGGCAGGGCCGGACGGGCTCGGGGCGGTCTGAAGGGCAGCCAGGGCTTCCACAGGATCCTGGGATCCCCCACATCCACAGCAATGAGGTTTCCAGGGAGGCAGCCCGGGAGCAGAGCGGCCAGGGACGGCAGCTCCCACACCTCGCTCCCGTTTTCACACGGACACCGGGAGGGGCTTTTGCCCTCGAGGCTGAGGCGGCTCCGAGCCGGGCCCAGGGCTCGGCTCTTTCCAGCCACAGCAGCTCCCACCGCCTTAGAATCCAAGCTTTCAGCAAGCAGCACTGAAATTTGCTGGGGTTTTTCAACTTCCTTCATCAAGACTCCCAAGTTTGAAGTGGAAAACACGAGATTCTGAGCAGTGTCACAGAGCCACCTCTCTGCCGGCTGGGCTGAGCCCTCAGCCCAGCCCATCAGGCCTCAGAGCCACCCAGCCCCTCAAACAGCAGAAACTGCTCTTTCTGTGTCCCTGAAACAAGTTTTTAAAATTTGTTTTTCTCCAAAACTTGGCATTTATGTTCCTGATCATCCTGAAGTAGAAGGCAGTATGTGTAGGCCTCCCATATACCAGCATTTGCTCACTGCATTTGGACTGACACTTTTAGTGTTCTTTTTTTTTTCTTAAAAAAAAAAAAATCCTAATTGAAAGTCCCCCAGAGAAGCTGTCAAGTTAAATTTCTGACAAAGGTAGCTGCTTCTGCAGGTCGGTTTTCAAATCCATGGCTTGACGTATGACTGACAGAGTGACACATGGTGACAAGAAAAGAGCTCCTTTGGAAGAACTTTTAAAAATTAGTGTTTTTATAATTGAGCTGAAGTTCAGGAAATGGGAAGACAAAGACGCTTTGCTGGTTTTCCATGCACTAAGAGGCCGTGTTTCAGAAAATGAGTTTCTCAGGAAAATGTCTCTAAGGGCAGCATTTCAGGATACGTTTAAGTCCCACAGAGATCCAGCAACACTGCAGGCTGAGTACAGATGTAAATGCTGCTAAAAGGGTTGATTTTCCTGACAGGCTTTCAGATCCACTGTGAAGGGAATATGCATTTAAAAAGGGGCTCACACCCCTAAGCTGTGCCAGTGTTGCTGGCAATAATAAAGTACTGGTATGCAGGCATTTCTGAACCTCAAAGTTCCAAAATTTCTTCTTAGCTGCACTTTAGTCCTTTTTTTTCTGTCCGAAATCTTCTTTCCTTCCAATACTCATGTTAACTGAAGTTGGTAGATTAGTATATTTTATCAACTGCTGCAGTTCCACCTTTGACTGTAATTAACTTTAGGTCAGGTCCTGAAAAAAAAATGTCAATAAATGACTTTTAAAAGTCTTAATATCTTCAAAGTATTATGGAACAGTTCTTTAAATGTATATTCAACCACCTTTTTTATAATTATTCTAAACAGAAGGTCTGGTTTTCCTTGTTTTCAAATGAAATTACTAATTCTGGAGAATTTTCTTACAGAGATCAAACTTGCCCTTAAAACAATGTCTTTGTATTTTGGGATTGTTTTATTGTCTTTTTTTTTTCTTTCTGCATGTCTTTAAACACTGACCAAAACGCCACTTCTACTTGCAAAACATTTATTTTCAAAAGTTTCCTTAACTTTAATCAACACACGTATTTTCTCCAGAGCCTTTCAGAACACTCCATAACAATCAGAACTTTAATTCAAAATGAAAAAACCCCAAAACAGGTAGATAGAAAAGGGAAGGGCCGACAGAGGAAGAAAATAAGCCTTGACAAAATGCAGGTTCTTTCAGCTGTTACTTGAACATGGCAAACAAGTTTTCTCTTTTCCCAGTGCCAGGAAAGGTTTCAGCACTGCTGGATCCTCAGGCACAGCCTGGTGCTGCTGGAGAATTGTTTCTAAATCCCAGTCTGTGGCTGGAGGGTCACAGCAGGCCCACAGCCTTGCTAAATGTGTTCACCAAGTGTGGCTGTTCAGCTGCAGCAGAGGTGCACCCTGCACTCTGGGATGGGGTCACAGAGGGGAAAACCACAGGGATGGTGGCAACAGGAGGTGACATCCTCGTACCTGGGCCAGAGTGTGTCTGAGCCCTGGGTCACTGACAGGGGTGATCATCCTGGCCTTGGGGGCAAGGAGCTGTGCTCCTTTGGCAGCTTTCCCAAACAGAAACAATTGGCTCTTTTCTCCAAGACACAAGGCCTTGTTGCATCGACTGGAATGGTGAAAAATTCAGGTACCTGGACAAGTGTGAAAGAGAAATATGGATTAAAAAGCAGAGCTATTCTAATCCCCAAACTATTAACTGTAAATATTTCTGTTTATTCATTATACACAGGATGTATCTCCAGAATATATTTATATGCCTGTAAACAATGAACATAACTGAAATTAGATGTAAGGATATAAAACCACGAGGGCTGTGTTTATAGATGAAGGTCAGGCAAATGTAAGTCACTGGTGTTGTGACTGTGTTGCAGCAGAGTAAGGTGAAAAGCAGAGATCCAGGTTTCCACTCCCATGCTGTGCTTCCTCCCAGAAGAGCACAGAGTAATCCATTTATTTATCAGAGCAAAAAATTGCTGAAATTTTACTGTTTCCTTCCTATTGATTCCTGCTCACTGACGAGCTTTGTAGGGCCCTGATTTACATCACATCCAGTTCATGTCAACAGTTCATTTATGGCCTACACCCAGAGCAGCTCCTGACTCACATGTGGATGGGGACAGAAGCACTGATAAATACAATGAGCTGTTTCTGAAGCTCAGGCACTGATTATTGAAACTGGGCTGCTGAAAGGTGCCTTTATCTGCACAGTGTTGCGGACAGACGAGTCTCATCTGTTAAGCTTCAAAACTCAATCCAGGGGTTCCAATCACAAACTAAATCTTCTTTTCCCAGACCAAAAGAAAGGGGAAAAAAATAAATACAGGTGCATGAAGGCCTGTTGTTCCTAAGAAGTAACAAGCACCTTTGGATGCTGCAATGGGCTGCTTTGTTTATTTAAGAATTCCTCCTTCCTGCTTGACTTCTGCCAAGAAACTGCTGTTGAGGCAGTTCCTTGGGTTGGAATTCTCAAGCTAATCCCAGCTCCATTTTGTCTTATCTTTGTCATGAAATAAACACCATTGGTATCTGAAGCAGAGCCACAAACAGCTGTGCTAATTATACTAGAACAGCACCTTTATTTAAGCTCCTTCTTTAGCACTACTAACTAAATAGTAAATTGAGTATTTACACAACATATTAAAAAATGCAGATTACACCTACCAAAAAACTCTGCGCCTGTCTGGAAACCATTACAACCCATGAACTGTGCAATTGATAAAAAAATGCAGTTAAGGCAGCCTGGTGGGGGAAGTACCTGACCAATGTTCTCTCTCAAAATTGACAAAAGTTACATGAAACCAAAGGGATTTGCAGTGCTCCTGACAGAGGCTGCTGTCAATTGTAACCCTCCAACCCAAAAGCACAGAAGCTGGGGACAGCACAGCCACCCGGCCACAAACCACATCTGGTACCCATGGATATCAGCAGCCATGAGGAATGGGTCACAGGGAACCAGCACAGAGCAGCAGCACCTTTGGAAAACAAAACCAAGGCACAACAAGTCAGCCTCAGCAAACAGGGACAAGTTTGTCCTGTTTTGCCTTAAAGCCAAGTGTTCTGACAGTCATGAAAGTAAATCTGTGATCTGCACACACCATCCATGTCCAAGTTCTACTCCTCATTAACGTGAATAAGATCTTAAATTTCTAATTGATATTTTTATCTCATTTACAGGAGAGGAATATTTTCATCTTGGAAGTATTGAATTGGGTGTTGAACATCCTACATTATTCTAAGGTACAAATGCTTCCCAGACTGTTCTGCTGTCAGCTCATCAGGCACGTGAGGCACATTTACAGAAGTGGTTTCCATGATGCGATGATAATAAGGGAAATCACGGATTAGAATGCATTTCATTTCACTATTGTTCATTTTATTGAGTCCCATTTAATGGATTTATTTCTCTTGGCAGTGTTATCTTAGTGCTTCACAATACAGTACAAACTCTGGATTTAATTAATAATGTAATTAATATTCCTTTTGCCTTTTCACAGGATTGTTAAGAAAAATAGAAATACAAGATCTAGGAGTTGATCATGAGGTACCAGAATGAGGCCACTTCCTGAGAAAAGTGTTCCTTGCTGCTTTTGTTTCATTCTGTTGCTCACTTAATTGGTTTCATTCCCTTTTGTGCATTGTGTAAAATTACTGTACACTTAGGGTATTTGCTACAGAATAAATTAATATTGCCAGAATCCAAGTGGGAATAAATTAAGTATGCCCTTGAACAGCTAATATCAGCTATTTCCTAATTTTTGAGGCACTGACTGCTGATATGGGTTTAATTGAATCCATTTGGATAATACATATATTTCTTGTACACAGACATGCTTTTCTGAATTATCTTAATATGGGTTATACCAACTATGACTGTGTCTACAGGGAAAATGTATTACTAAAGTTGTTACTTAATAATTAATCAGATATTAATCACAGTTTTTTGTGTTTCCAGCCAGCTCAGGCATTAATGTTTTTTCATTATTTACCAATAAGTGACATTTTTATATAGAAATAATTTTTCCAGTAGATGGAAGTGTTGAAAATATATACAGACAAAATCCCTTTATTTCTCACCATTCTACTCAGTAATGCTCTCTTCATTTTTGCACTGCATAAAATCTGTTGGTTTAATGAGCACTTCCAAGGATATATAGCTATATCTATATGGCTTAGAACATACAGCTCTCATCAAAATCTGGGTTTTCATTTCAGAGTACAATTCACATTTGCCCTTTTAAATGGCAGCTCCTGTTTTCAGGCCTCCAATTAGCTTTAAATCCCTTTAACCCCACTACCTCAGAAGAGGGGATTTCCCCCCTTCTTCTTCCCCTCATCATAACTTGTACAATTTCTTTGATTTCCCCAGGCCTGGCTTGCCCAGGCAGCTGCAGTGGATGCTGACTCCATTATCCTGGTGCTGTGCCTGCCTGAAAATTGGCAGAATTAGCGAAGTGGAACGGGAGGAGATCAATAAAACACCTCTCTGTGTTGTGAGCAAAGTACCTCATGTGCTGTGCTCGTGTGCTGCACAAAGAGCAGCGCTGTCAAAGCTGGAAATAACCTCCCAATTGTCTCAAACAGACATTAATCACCTGCTTTAATATCATTATTTGTACCTGACACAAGACCAGCCAGGAGCCAGTGCACAGCCAAGACACAGAGAAAGGTGGATGCACATTATAAATATTAACTAACACATTTCAGGCTATAAACTCGCTTTGGATCCCTCTCTTCCTGAAGGATTTATTCTCCAGCACAGTGACCGTGTACATCCTGTCCCATCATGGCTCTCCTTTCAGACAGCTCTTTCCTCCCTTCCTGGTATCTCTTCCCGAGCTCCTCCCTGAATCTCACCCAGAGCAATGCTATGTGCCCATAATGGCAACAGTATTTCAGAATATTTTTGGAAGCCCACTGAAACAGCCAATTCATCTCATATTTTTTTTTCCCTGAACATTTCAGCAGTTTACAGAACTGTGGGGTGAACGCTGGACCACAGTGCAAACAGGTGTCATGTCTGGGGCTGACCTTTTTGGTAAATCAATCACAAGGAAACAGCCATCCTCCCGAGGCTGGTGGCATTACCCTGCTGCTGGATAGTGGCCATGGGTTAAAAGGTCTCCCGTGGGTCTGAGCTGAGCAGGAACATCTGTTTTTCCCTCTGTACATGGAGAAGAGGAGTGTCTGCACACCCAGAGTAAGTCACCTGTGAATGCAACCCATCAGCTTTGCTTCTCTAGTTTGCTGTTCTGGGTTAGGCTGAGATCCTGTTTGAACGTAGAACATTTCAGTAAATCTTACAGAGAACAAGAGAATTTCTGTCCCCAGCTTAGGAAGTGTAAGCACTATTTGGGGAAGGCATCCCAGCAAGACAGACCAAATGAATCTGATTTAAATGAAGCAGGAAAAGCTGGCCTAGAACTACTTCCTGGTAATGCTTTTGCTGCCCAACTTGGCACACACATGTTTGTGTCTTTGCAAGAAATTTACTGAATAGAAGTAAACACACCCCCTCATTTATAATTCCTTGTTTAAATGAAATTTTGACATATTTAGGAATAACCTGGATACAGCTAAATACAAATAAAACTTCAGAGTGCACATTAGAATGAATTACTTCAGGTCTTCTTTCTAAGTGAAGCAGCAGCACTTGACAGTATCATTAAATACTATCAATACTACCTATCATCAACCCACAATTTCAGGGAAAACAAACAAGGAGAACAATTTTTCACTAAAAAGGGACAGACTTGTAATAAAGACAAAACCAAGCTACTTCTGGTAATTTATCACTACAGGAAATAACACTATTAATTGTATCTTAATTCATCTAACTCCAGTAATGACTAGATTAGCAGTACTGTTGCTTTATATTTAAAAAATCTATTAAAAATCTATTTATTAAAACTGGAATCTGAGAAATGGGATTCAGCAAGGTATTGGCTTTTTAGCTTTGTCATACCAGCTATGAAGTAGCTTTTTATGCCAAGTCTTTGGATTTTTCTGAATTCTCCAAGCTGATTCCCATTCCCTCAGTGGGTCAAAGTCTTGTCTGAATTAATGGACTTTCCCCAGACATATTTTGTGGAAAAATGAAGCAAGAAATCTCCTCCATCTAATTTCTCTCACAAACCCTTTTATCATTCTAGCTCTCATTCCTCATGTTCCATGGGCATCCAAGACTGAAATAACAATAGATGGCAATTAATAATTTAAATACCCGGTCACATTTAATAGGAAATTAACTTCCATTTTATCTCAGAGTTTTCTACCTCCCTGATGCAGTTTTTGGATTTCTTAGTTTCCCCCTTGCTCTTTTTGCTTATGGAAGTCAAGAATCCTGATAAAATGCTGAAGTCACTGATATGCCTGTTAAAGCAGTTCCCTGGAAAGCATGCCATGCCAATTGATTTGCTGAAGTAAATATACTAATTTATTTTAGGTATATAGGAATAAATCAAATGTTTGCCAGAGGAGCCTAAGCAGATATGATGGAAACAAGCCAAAGCTGCCCACCTGCTGCAATTGTTTGAGAGGGAGGATTCATTTCACTAAAAGAGCACATTTGATGTTCCTGAGATTAATCCTATGACTCTTTGGCTGGAATCCCAGTGCTCTCCCATTTAGTGGACAGCACATTTCATCATATTTTCATACAGCTCACAAAGCAGATGAAGTCTTTTCTGTGCATGTCACCAAGCCCTGTGTTGCCACAGCTCCCTGTACTGGAGATGGAAGGTGCTGCTTTGGAGCAAAAGCATTTTCCAGGGGCCAGAAGGTTCAGTCTGTGGCATGTGACAAACCTTGCTCTCCTCTGGGGCTCCTGGCACGGATGATCCCAGTGCTGTAAGGCACCACAGAGAGAGAAACATTTCCACAGACTGAACAACAGAACAAGGGGAAAAGGGGGTGAGGGGAAGACACCAATGGAAGCTCTAAAAGCCCACCTAGAAAAGGCACCAATAGATTTCATATGATGGCAGCTGCAGGAAATGAATTCATAACCCAAGGGAACAGCAGCATAAACCCTTCACACACGTACAAAGACATTCAAGCCATTGAATCACCAAAGGGGAGGAGCCCTTGCTCAGAGCTCTGGGTGTGAGCCAAGGGCACGTTGGTTTGTGTCAGTAACAGAGCAGGAACTATTCATTGTGGCTGCTCGTGGTGATACCTGAGCTCACTCCTGGCCATATGTCAGGAACAGAATCTGATTTTCCATGTCTGCCTGAGCTGTTTTCTACTTCACTTATGCTGCATCAGGCTGTGGGCACACAGATGTCAAAACAGAAGAGATAACAGAGATGGAGAATAAATTGATCAGGGCAGACCTGCAAGAGATTGGCACAGGAAGAACCAACTGGGAGAGGACTGCGATATTTCAAGAGCTGAACTCCAAGAAAGAATGCAAATTTAAATGAATGTTCGCTTTCCACAGTGCTTTGTGTCTTCAGGCAATCACTAGCAACACTCAGCAGCACTTCCAGAAGAGGCAGACATTTAAGGCAGGAAAACAGCAGCCAGTGCTCCAGTGGGCTCCAGGCAGCTGCAGGCAATGCCAATCCCTGAGTGACAAGGTACTGACTATGGGCTGGGCTGGGAAGGAAATTCCAGCCTCTTTCTGCTGAATTCTGCATCTTTTTGTTCAACAGGCCGGGGACCAGAGATGTTTTTATTCCCTCTCCTCTGCAATGGAGGCACGGAGCCCTGCCCTCAGCTGGGTTATCTGCACCTCTGGTGCTCCTCACACAGGGAATGGACACTGGCCTGCTCTGGGCCAGGGCTCTGTGCCCCTGCCCTGCTGAACAAAGATCATTCCTGGCCCTGTTCCCGCAGCAATGCCCAGCTTGGTTCCTCCATCAGCAACTCCCAAGCAACAGCAAAGCTGAACTGCAGAGCAGCTCCCAGAACCCTCATTTCCCCATCTCCACTAAAGACTCATCTAGAATTAATTCAGTACTGGCACAGCCATGTAAAAGAAGCATATTTTTCTTAATAAATATAAGATGTAGTACATTTAAAAAGCAAGTTTCTGAATTACAATTTAGGTAGGATTTTCAATTAAAAAACACCTATCAAAATAAAGACAAAGTTTGTCCCGCTGCACTATAGTCTCTGAAACTGTTCTGATCCATAAATGCTTTAATCAAGATTCATCTACCAGACCTTATTTCCACTGGATGATTCCATCATTGATTTGATACATGAAGCAATTTACATTAATAACCACAATATTACATCAATTATTTCTTTTATAATCAAAGCAGAAAAATATCAAAACCTTGCCAGAAACTGATATTAAAGGGTTTCTAAAGCCTCATATTTAAATAGTGTAAAATAGTTTAACTGTACATATTTGGTAAAGCAAATCTAATGGTTTCAGAGGAATTCTCAGATCGTGTAAATTAAGCCAGGCTTTAGGAAATCTAACCATAAAGCATTTTCACCCCTGCATCATTAGGAATTGTGAGGATACTTCTCTGAGCTGGTAGGCACAAAATATAAAAAGACAACATATGCCATCACTTTCTTCTGCTTAATTTTTATGTCACAACTTATGTACAGTTTCATAGACCATATTGCTGGGCTCTATTAAAGTTTAATTCCTGTGTGCAAGTAAAAGAAGTACAAGTACTCCATGGAAACAGTGGATCCAGCAGTGAAACCTTGCAAGGCAAAGAGAACAGCTAAACCACAAGATTTAAAAAAACAGTAAAAAGAGAATGAGCTAATTAACATTCCAAGGATTAATTTAGCCACAGAACATCTGTTTCCACATGTCCCTCTGCTGAGATCCACCGTGAGGGCTTGTGTGGGTTGGCTTTGAAGCTGTATGTTATTATCCAAGAAGAGGTTTTGAGTACAGCTTTTGAGAGGGATTATGGATATCTTAGTAACAGAGGGACCCCTGGGCCCCTTCTAACTACTCTCACTTCCTTGATTTCCACTTGACTTGTATCCATACAGCATTCTCTACTCCTGGTTGAAAAATTCTCCACTGGGCACATTTACAGCTTATGTTCTATTTTAACAACATGAGATTTCCATCCCTCATCTGCTTTCCCACAAAACAGGGCATTTTAATTCTCCTGTCCTGGATATTTTGCTATACAGCCAGCTAGTTACCTAGAACTCAGACAAAGCCCTTACCCATTTCTTTAATTCTTCTGCACTTGCTATTCCCCTAATTTAATAGCTGTTTTCTAATAAGTGTCTTTCCAATCATGTTCATACAGGTCCAAATAAGATCCCAGGGTTCTAACAATAAAGGAACCATCTGCAGCACTGTAAGAAATATCTTTTAATCTGGAAAGTTTCTAAGTCCCCTGCTTGCCCTCCTGATTATAAAAATGAAACATAAACTATTTTAAATCCAGACAAATGTTCCTGGTGGCGCTCTTTGTGGACAAGGCCGATGGATTTCTATCAGAGAATACTCGTGCAGAAATGTAAGGCTTTTAACACAGCAAATCTGATCAATCCACACTGACCAGGGTAATTAAACAACTCAGACTGAGACATCAGCAGCCATAATTCACGCACACACAGAGCTGGCCCTGTAAATCAGGGCTCGGGCAATTCGGTGGGCTCTCAGCAATGGTGGCACTGAGGTTTTTTAACTGCACCCATTCCATGTGCAACAGATTGCTCAGGCTTTCAGCACTGGCCTACCCAGACCTCTTTATGAACAAAGAGTTATTTTCCTGAATGAACTGAACTAATCCCACCACAATTAGCACGTGGCTCGTTTTCCTATCTGCAGGTAACACAAACCTGCAGGTCAGTAACTCCTCTCCCACTAGATAAAGTCATTAACACATGCAATAATGATGTTTTCCATTGCTCTGTGTTATTTCACTGAGCATCACGAGTACAAGATAAAGCCTGGATTGACAGCAAAGTCATTTCAACTCACCCACCCCCAGCTAAACATTAATCAGTCTCTAACTTGGTCATCACATCAACATCATCTCCCAGGAAAAAAATGCTAAACTTGTTAACTGCTGAACAAATTGAAGCAGGAAAGAGCCTTTTGTATTTTTAAAGGAATAATTGATTCAGCTCTGTGGCTGCTGGTCAATACCACAGTAATTGGAATCACGGTGACTAATGCCCAGACCATTTTACAGGCCTCTCTTATTAGCATGAACATTCCTCAGCTCACCTCTGGTGTGCTGGGCCAGGATGTTGCCCCCATTCTTGGGAGAATCGGCTGTTAAGCTGCATATGGAGATCTTATTAGGCAGAGCAAAACAATTCTATGGATGCTTCAGTTTATTAAAAGCAGAACTGGACTTGCTACTAAGGTACTGTTCTGAGTGGGTGTGTCTAATTACAAGGGCCCACACAGGGAAACAAATCCCTTCTGTTCCGTCTTGGGTGTATTATCAGCCTTGATTGCCCTTTTATATCAAAAAATAAGGATTTTCAAAATACCGAGCACCTTCTTCTTATTCCCCTTTTGGAAGTGCCAGTTTGGAGCTCTGGCATCTCACTGCTCCCTTTTGGAGAACATGAAAATAAAGGCCAGTGCACCCTGTCCTTGTCAGACACAGACATTTTCCCACTTCCTGCATAAATCCTGTGCTCCTCCAGCATCTTCTGAAAGGTTTTCATATATTTATTAGCAGACAAATTATCCGTTCCTTAAAGACTTTAATGCATTCCCTTGCCCTCGACTTGTACCTGCAAAGCAATTGTGATTCCAGCTGTGTCACTGTTAAATATGCCATTAATTACCTCAGGAAGGCATTAGCCCATACTCAGAACAGACTGTAAACATTTTATGTCATTAGGTAAGGCACTGAAGCTGTTTTTAATGCCACAACAGCTCTATTTATATACTGTGCTGCATAATTAGCTACTAATGAGGCTCTAACTTTCACTGCTGTAAGGCCTAGATAGCTGTTCCTCTTTCAACGAATTCATTTTTGCTGTCTCATTAACACACGAAAAAACCTGCAAATTGTATTTTAATTAAAAGCTAAACTACCTCTGTCTGGAGACACTAATGAACAGATCCACTCCAAGGGAGAGGCAAGAACGTTGCCAGGCAAGAGGACAAACACCTTGCCAGAAGAGCAACACAAAAAGATAACACAGCTCACTGTCTCATTTTCAAGGGCAGGCTCTTCTCTACTTCCTCCCCTTTTTTTCTCCTTACTTTTCTCCTTTTGTACCCTCAGCAAGGCTGCTTACCCTCAAACAGACAAACTGCAAGCCAGACCCTAAGGAACAGCAAGACTGCCTTAAAACCACGAGGGGTGTGTATTTTGAATCTTCCTGATGCTTGCTATTGCCATCAGTCTTCTGTGTCACATTTCCTGGCTTTTTCCTGTAGCTGCAAGGGCTGAAAACACAGCCGCAGAAACTCATCCCACTCCATGACTTCACAAGCTCTGCAATAAATCTGAGCACTGACCACAGTGCCTCCTTTCCTGACTGCTGAGGGCCCCTCATGCAATTCATCACGGAGCATTGTCAAACACAGCGAGTCACCAGGAGCAAACAGGGTTTGAAATGCACCGGGGAAGGAAGAGCATCCCGCTGATCCTAAAACACACCAGAGGCAATTGATTGTGCAGTGTTCCCATGGCAGAAACAGACACTCGGGGTGTTTAAAAAGACCTCTTAAGGCAACATAAAAAATAAAATGGAAAATGACATTCAGAACTAATGTTCCACGCTGTATTAAAGCACTCTGAACACATCCATCTGCAAGGGAATAACCCAGGAGCAGGACAGAATAAACAACAATTAGCACAGGAGAGAAGGAAGCAGCCCTTTGAAACAATGCAGACAGTTCCAGGAATGCTCAGGAAGAAGCTCCCCCAAGACCCTACAATTAGTGACAAAGACAGGACTGCACTGTTCTTCCTGGACATTGCTGACAGGAGCTGCATCAGAGAAACAGAGCGGAGGGAAGGTCACCATGGAAAGGTTTCTGGATTAACTGCCTGCTTCCCTTGCAAACACAGGATCCTGCCCTTGCTGCTCTGCCTCACTTCATGGGATAACTGGGAGTTCACTTCCTGGGGTGACTGGGAGCTCACCTTGTAGATTACACCAGACCCCTAAATTAGTCCTAAATTCAGGTACTTCATTCCCATCTCCCTCACCTGAGGAGTTCCTTAATCTCTTGTGAAGGGTTTTCCTAATATTCAATAAGTGGCAGATATTAGGAATGCTTAGCAGCCTATTCTCCCTAAAGATGAAAATCCAAAGTAAGCCAACTTAATTATGAATTAATTCCCTTTAAATCACAGCCCAAATTTCTCTCGCTGATCAATTATTTGCAGCATGAAATGATTGACAGGACACAGGGGCAGATTAATTTAGCTGACAAAAGTGATTTCAACTCTCATCAGAAATTTTCCATCCTGTTTTTTAAAAATTCACCTTGAAAGGTAAGTTTTGGCCTGCTTACAAGGCTCTGTGTTTTGACTTTGATATTGCTTCACACACAGAGCCCCAGTGCCACTTTCATTCTATTACAATCCCTTCTTTCCTCTTGCTAATACTTTACTTTTTTTAAGAAATAAGTCTTTCTGACAAAAAAGCAAACAATAAAAGCAGAACCTTCTTTCTCATGATCAACTATGAAGGCTGAGCAAATAGGATTAGAGCAGCAAGCTGGTCTTGAGCAAAAAAACTTTCAAAAGTATTTGAATGTATTGCAGATATCATTAGAGAAGGATATGGGACAGCCTTCAGCCCAGACTTATGGAGAACAAAGTCACTTAAGAGGATCTATAGCTTTACTCTTCCAATATTCTCTTGAATTATGTACCACATGGCACAAATCTGATCTATTACAAAAGCAACAAAATTGCTTTAGGAAGCATTTCCCTCTCTCCTGTTGATGAGGGTTATCTGTTTACAAATTCCAGGATGAGGAGCTGACATATTTCACCGAGTGCTTCTCATCAGTCCCAGGAATCCTGTCCAACACACTGCCAGGTGATGAGTTTGAAATGCTCAGGAGAGTTTTCATTTCAAACATGTGTGTGTTTTAATGAGCCACACAAACAATGATGCAAGCAGGATGCTGTGTGTGAGCAAGAGCAGCTCAGAGAGCAACAGCTGCATGAAAGCATGGCTAGAAAAAATTTGAAATATGGAATAAAACAAGCAATAAAGGCCAGGGCTCTGCATCCACATTTAGGTCATCAATAGGTTTATGCAGTGCTGATAAAGGAACACAAGTGGTCTGAAACCAGCTGCAGTGCAGCAGTTAAACCACTCTTTTCCAGCCTGTGCTCCAGAGACCCTTGGATGTCCATGGATTGCCTGTGGAGTCCCAGAAAGGCTTTGCCCATAAAAACAAGCATTATTTGTCCAGAGACTAAAACGAAACCACACGACTCCTCAAGCAAACCAGTAGGAGATGGCTGGAATTTCCCAAAGTCTGCTGTGCAGCACTGAACACTGGAACAGCAAATTGCATGAAAAGAACCATCATCAGCAAATACTTCAACAAAGAAGGATGGAGTTGGTATTTTTCACATGAGTAATTCTTATACCTGTCCCAATGTCATCTGATTATGCTTGAAAAATATCATTAATCAATGGCACTTCTTGTGTGAATAAGGATAACTCTCCTGAGAAGCTGAAGAATTTATTCCTTGATAGTTCATTCTAATGTACAACGGGAGCATTTCAAATGGCCTATTTACACAATTTTAATCTGAATAAAATAGGAAATGTCACCTCAATGCTAACACAACATTCCTCTAAATTATGCACATTTTAAAAGCTAATGAATCTGTCATTATCTCATTAAAATTTGTCACAGCAGTTATTTTTAAGTTATTATTGTGACTTTTAAAATATTTTGCCATTAAATGACTTTAATTCATTTGTATTACTTGTAGGCTTGTATGAAAATTTTTTTTATCATGCCTATTAGGATGAATGAGAGCAACGTGCTTTATTACACATGTTTGTGTGGCTGCCTTCACTCCCCACATCAATATGGAGTCTTTCAATCCTGCTCTCAGTGAAAGCAGAAACTAAACTTCAGATGATTTCACTGGAAGCAGGTCTAAATAATGAATTTATGCAGCCAGGAATAAGGATCAGAAATTACATTTAACTCTGGTTTTCAGTAATTTACTATGTATGGAACAAAAAGATCACAAACACACTGGTGTTAATTTAATTTAACTGGGTAAATGTAGCTCAGGCCTTAGCCAGTGTAAGACACATCTCTTCATTTGAAGCCTTGATGTGTCCCTTTATTCCAGTGCAGACTGTCTGCAGGTACAGCAGGAGCCCCCAAGCACAGGATCAGGGTGTGTGGCTGCTGGGGACCACAGTGACAGCAGTACAAAGTAATCCCCTGGGAAAGCCTGCTAATGATAATTGCACTCATTGCCACAAGTGCCCTTTTCCCTGCACACCCCTGCAGTGCACTCCTGGCCCTGTGCCCAGCACAGACACCACCTGGCACGGGCCCACGCAAAGGCAGGTGAGCCTTCTCCGTGACACAAATGGCACCTTCAGGGGGCTGAAGGTGACGCTGCCAGCGCCTCACTGTGCCCCAGCAGGACCCAAAGCCACATTCCCATCCCGGCTGCAGCAGGGTCCCTCAGCTCTGACTGCACACTCCAGTCCTGCCAGTGCTGGGAGTCACAGCAACGCTCCTCCCACTGAGACCTGACACACAAATTCCTGTTTCTGCAGAAAATGTGGGAAACACTGTACTCCTCTCACAGGCAGTGCTGGATTGGGCAGCCCCAAGGGATGTTCTGGCTCTGTCCTGAGGCTGTTGTGCTGTTTGCTTCAGATCCAGGCAGCTTCTCAGCACAGACCTACGAGTGCCGTTTGTGCAACCAGCACGGAGAGCTGGAAGAGTCCCCTGGATAATGGGGAGCTTTCAGCCCCAGAAAGACTGAGGCAGCAATTCAGGATTCACGTGCAACTAAAGGAGAAAAAGGCCTGCCATTAATCACATGCTTCAGGAACGCCTAAACATTTTTCCTGTGATTCTGCTTTCCTCAAGAATGTGTAAATGAGACTTCAAAAATACACTTAATAATTTTTTCTTTGTAATGAAGATAAAAATTCTGCTGCTAAAATGAGAGACACTCTCGTAAGGAAATGAAAGTGCAGCTGGAAGGTGTGGTGGTATTTGCTGTGTCACCATGCATTTATTAGCATGGCAGCTGCCACTCATCAGACAGAGGAAGAAAGCTGAGTAAAAAACATCTGCTGATTTCATCACTCATTTAATATTCTGATAAGAACTCAGCTAAATCACTGTCCAGTAACTCTGCTTATAAAACAGGACTTATGGAGAGTTTTATGGGAATAACACTAGATTAAAAAAGCTCTTTGCAGGCTTTGTATCCTTCAATAAAGATCTAGGATAAGAAGCACATTTCTTCATTATCTTCCAAGAACTTGGAATAAACTGCTCCTGTTTGCCAGGGGGGTAGGATTCCTGCAGGCTGCCCTCCCCCAAAAATACCCTATCCCTCCATTAATATGAAATATTTGGATTGTCTAGTGGGACATAAAATATAGAACATTTCTGTAGATAAACAAGGGAAAGAACTTCACAGGTTAGGGAGAAAAGAGACACTCATTTCTGCAGGTGATACAGATTCTCAGAGTGACAAAGACAATTACATTTTACAGAGTTTTTCTCTGCAGTTTCAGAAGTAGAACAGAAGGAATTTTCCATTGGGGTACAAGTATCTTATCATATCATTATCTCAAGCTTATTTCCTCATTTGGAAAAGTTACTTTTCTATTACAGGCTCTTCAAAAATGGAATTAAGATGAGCAAATAAATATTATGAAATCAATTATAGTCTTAATGGTGTTTTCCAGTGGCAGACCAGAGAACAGCATCATTTCATTTAGCTTGTCTGTTATACTGATACTAACTTATCTGAACACAGAAAATACACTGTACATTGCAGGAAATAAACAAGGATGGATGGAATGGATGGAATGAAGAGAGTGACATATTTTCCTCATTCCCTTAAAAAATTGCCTATCTCTTATTAAGTATAATCCCTGATTCCCACAGGCTCCTGGGGAATTGTTGCTATTAGTCCTTTTAGGATGAAACCCACAGTAGGTGCTACACACATCAATGATTTGTAGCTGACATTTAGATACTCAGCACCAAATGACCATGGCCAGTCAGCTCAGTTCACAGGAATCCACTAAAACACAGTGACCTGGGGGAGCTGCCCACACATCCAGGGGGTTTTGGTGCATGCCCCACCCTTTCAGAACAAAGGGCAATCCCCTCATGTACACCTCTGACTGATCCTTCTCTGACATGACACAAATGAGATTAATGGACTCAATACAGCCCTACTGTATTAGACTGCCCTTCATAATTACTCTGAATAACCTTTGTTTTACATCCACCAGGTCATTTATGACAAGTCCTCGTGTATATCCTTCAAGATATTCAAGTGCTGCTGAAAGGGGCTTCACTTCTTAAATTATGGCTATATATGTAATTTTTTTTGTCTTCACAGAAGGTACTTCTTACCACATTAAAACAGACATAAATCTACATTGCTGACTCACCTCCATGGCTTGTACTAATTCAGATTTCATTCACATGCCATGAGTGGTCATATATTTTAATGAAGCTTTTTGCAGTAAATACAACCCATGTCAGAAACTTTAAAAAACAAAAATAAAAATTAGAACTGGATTGCTATGTATGATTGGGAATATTAATTCATCAGGTTAGTACCCATTTACTCAGGGGCCTTAAACTACCCCTGTAACTCCTGCTCTGCATTTTCAGGGGTCGCTGTTGGACAGAGAGCTGTGGAATGTTCACTCAAAGTCAGCCTGTGCCGGCACCTTGGAAAAGTCCAGCTGTAAGCACTGATCCAGCTGTAAACACTGATCCAGCCTAATCACAGCAGTCTGGCTCTTACTGACATCAGACCTCCCCTCCTGCCTCACCAGTGCCTTTGGAAGGCTCCAAGCAGCTTCCCCTTACCTGGGAAAGCAGCCCATGGCAGCCCCTTGGCAGAACAGACAATGCTTGGCCAGGGATGGCACATTAGAAACAGCAGGGGGAAAGTGTTGATTTTTCCATCAGAAACACCATGAGAGAGTCCTCCTCTGAAATATCTCTGTCTGACATCCCAAACCCAAAAACACCATGGCAAATGATTAGCTGAAGTGCAGAGAGAGGAATAATTATTCTCCGGAACAGCAGACATGTTCCTTACCCTTTGTTCAGTGGTCCCAGCAGATGTTGTTCCCTGAACTGGACTCCCCCACTCCTCTGGGTTTGTGGTTTCACTGAAGAGCAAAGTCCCACAGGATGACCCTGTTGATTGAATTGACAGGTAAGTGGTGATCTGAACTAAACCCATGTTAAATCAGTTGATGATCTCCTGGGTCTCAAAATAAAGAAATGATACAATATTGGTGCAGGTAGGTTTTCATTAAAACATTTTAGAATAAAAGCTTTGTCAAATTCAAGCTTCGCACAATTTGTAGATCTGATCTTGTATCAATTGAACCTTTAGCACTTGCTTTAAAATATGCCTGTGCTATTTTTTTTCATACTGTGAAATCTTCCAAGAAATCATAAACAAATTATCATTCAGCAAAAGCACTGATAACAAATCTGACCTGCCTGAAGGCCTAGGGACAGGTTGCCATGGCCAGCTCTACAGGGTGCCAAAAAAAGAGGCAGAAGGAAAACAGACATTAAGGAGGAGCTTTCCCTATCCTAGAAAAATCCCAACAGGAGAGGCAGCACCCTGCCATCAGCTGAAGGCAGACCTGTGCTTTATCACCCTTCTTTCCAAGGTCTGGTTTGGTCTCCATCCCATGGATCTTAAGGAAGGATGGATTGAGCTGCTGCCTTTACAAGGGGAGATGAATGCAGCAGCTGCACCAGAGACAGATTCTCAGAGATAGGGAAGTGTCTGGGGCCTGAGCAGGAGGCCCCTGGGAGGTTTCCTTGCTCTGAGGCTAGATTTCCATGTAGGAAAACCGGAGAAGAGAATTCACTCAAGAAGAGCTGCTGGCTGGAGAGCCTCCCTTGGAGGTGCACTCAGCAAGGCAGAAACTGTGACAGAAATCAGCTCCTGTCTCTGTGGGCACTCAGCCTCCAGCCTTTACAGCCCATCTGTCCCTTCCAAAAGCAAGCACAGTTTTAGAGAATTTGTGTGACAAAAGCCTGCAAGGGAACTCCTGTCTCTTTTCATCTCTCTGTTCCTTCTTCCAGCCCTGCTAGACTTCCCCCATCTAATCTAATCTAATAATCTATTAACAAAGACTTTTTTTTTTAAATTCCCCCCAGAGCATGTAGTTCTCAGCCTCTGAGAGTGGCAGCTGATCCCTAAAGCTGCCTGCTGCTCCCTGAGCAAAGGGCAGGCTGATCCCTCACCCACCTGGGCAGGCTTCCTGCTGTGAGAGGATCTCCCTGGAGCAGAGAGCAAAGAGCACCCGGGCCTTTGTACACAGCAGTGACCTTGGGGCTGGGCACAGTGACCTGACCCAGGAGCAGCCTCAGGGGCGCTCTGCATCTCAGGCAGCTGTGGGAAATGTCCATGAGTAAATAAATAAAGCACAAAAGGCTTACACCCTGACTCCTGTGCCTGCTGTCCCAGGCTGACAGCAGCTCCCCCATTTCCCCCCAGACAGGAGTGGGGCAGTCCCTGCTGTCTGCAGGAAATGCTCTGAGCCCTCCTGCCCTCTGCCACCAGCCCAAATGTCCCACCCACACCACAGAGCTGCTCTGGAGTCAGAGCTGCCCTGGGGCCAGGCTCTGCATATCCAACAGGGGCGTGGAATATTTCTGAGGGATGAAGAGCCCTTGGCCAGCCAACTTTTGTACCACTGGGTATTAACTGATTCTCCATAAAACTTCATTTGTTTCCTGTCTAATTCTGCCTAGCACAAACAGTTTTAAACAATCTACTGCAACTTCTCTACTTGCTTGCCTTTCATTTTCTCCAGAAATTAAATACATTACAGCAGCATATCCTTAATGTTTATTATAGAATAAATGACTTATTCAGACATAAAAATACTTTGAGCCCTGTTGTGATACGTACAACGGTGTAATAGATAACCCAAATGCAGACAGCAAATGTGATGCCAGAAAACAGCAATACATATTTTATTGGGAGAAACTTGTGCTCTTCAGATGTGGCTTTGATTTAATATCTCTTTGGGCACTGTAGTTCAGCTGATATAACTTTTAGTCAAGAAGATGAGTAATAAGGATTTAAACTACAT
The DNA here is from genome assembly GCF_028551555.1 of Melozone crissalis. Lineage (NCBI taxonomy): Eukaryota > Metazoa > Chordata > Aves > Passeriformes > Passerellidae > Melozone > Melozone crissalis. Next base: position 558,667 of record NW_026535811.1, on the reverse strand, counting down.
GGTTTTCAAACTGCGAATTAGTTATCTGACTGGTTTTCACTTACAACAATGTTAAATTACTGTAGTATTTAATTTACTGGTATAGCAAACAATGCCTTAATCAATTTAAATTTCTTCTTCTCTTTTCATTCTTTCAGTAGATTAACAGATTTGTATAAACTGAATACAGTTCATTCTACTTTGACTGAGCTTTTAGACTGAAGGAAAGGAGGTGACCACTCAATGTAAATGGGAGGGGAAAAATTCTTTCTCAAATTAGGATCTCTTCACAGATCCTGATCTGATTTGTACTGTTGCTGAAATCAAGCCTTTGTAGACCAAGAACATTGTGATCACAAGATGAACTTCTGAGAAGATAGCAAAATTAAGGCGTGCATATCAAAAATAATGCATCAGGTATGTCTTTCAGAATGAAGATAATGGATGAAACCTACAGTGATCATTGGGAAACCTCAATGAAATAAGAATATTTTCATACTGGAGCAACACATTTCTAATTTGATATTACTTTCTCAGTAACCTTGACTAAACATTACAGACTGCAAGGTGGACATCCCCAAACATTTGCCTGTAATATGGAGAACAGACTGTGCCCATTGGAGGAGCTGAATCAGTGCAAGATCCTTTCCATTAGAAGCACATCTGGCATTCCCCACGGCTGCCAAGCAGATGTTTTAAGGAAGTCACCTTAAGGAAGGGTGAGAGGATCCATTTTGGCAATGGGAGCCCTGCCCAAAGGGTCAGTGAGCTGCTGGGCAGCCCTGGGCACACACACACACACACACACACACTGCTGAGCTCTGCACACTCAGGCCCTGCCAAGCCCTGGCACCAGCCCAGGTGAAGGAGCCCCTGCTCCATCCTGCCCTGGCGATGGATGCAGGCACACACAGGGGCACAGAGGGGAGAGCCAACAGCCCCAGAGCTGCATTCATCCAACATCCAAGCACAATCCCACTCTGCATTCCCTGCCTTGTTCCCAGCTGAGCTGCTGTGGCTGTAAATCCATGGGCATGGCTGATTCCCCAGGAACTGAAATAAATGGCTGCTCCTTTCCTGCCCTGCCAGGGCTGCACAGCCAAAGGAGTCCTAGAAAAGGGAGCTGCTTTCAGTTCTGGCTTACCAGCACTGCATCAGCTCAGCTCTCCCTGCAAAACCTTCATGGCTGACAAGGCAGAGAGCAGCAAAGGCAGAGCTTTGGCTTTCAGACCACAGATGAAGCTTCCAAAGGTTTCTTCTCTTTCTTTTGCCTGACAATTAAAAACAGATTAAAGCAGAGTCACTGTAAGCAGCACATCTGCAAGCACAAACCATCTTTATGCTGCACACAGGCAGAATCCCACTTGGAGATGGAGCACTGAGACCCAGAGTCCCTTCTCACAGCCTGTGCATTTCAGAGAAGTGTTTTAGAGAGCTCTCTCCACCCCACTGACGGCATCTCTGACGTGGCATCCACGGCCACAGCCTGCTTTCCCACTGCTCTCCCTCTGCTGTGTCTGACAGCATTTTTAGCATTTCACTGACCTAAAAATGGCTTCTGCCTGTTCCTGAAAATGCAAAAAAAGGTTCCACTAAAAACAGCACTTAGGGGGAAATGAGGATTAAAGAGCAGGCAGCACTTGAGCCATGTAAATGTGAGTGATGTCAAGCTGACTGCAGTGACAGAGCTCAAGAGCAATCTAATGGTGCTTTCTGCCCTTTCAAGTGAAGCACTCAAACACTGCCATGTAAGGCTGTTTAAAATGCACATTCTGTGACACTTCATTCAAGCTACAGCAGTGGTTTGATAAATCCCCTATTTCTGACTGGCACACAGCAAAACATCTCCCACATCCCTGTGTGTTGAGTCCTGTAAATTTAACAGCATTTTTTTTTTACACTGTGTATCCTGCAACATTTCTGTGCTGGAAAACCTCAACTTATAAAATCAGCGTCTCTAAAATTTTTGCTGTACCCTGCAGCCAGACCGTAACATGTGGCACATTTGAAGGCCTAAAATTTGCAGCTTTAAAATTTTTCTGACTGGAATAATTAGCTACTGCCCTGTATGCCTGCTACAATGTTTTGCACATAAATTACTTATAAACCACTGTGAGATTCAAACATGAATTTGACAGGGAAAAATAGGTATTAACTCCTGTGAGTAATTTAGGCATGTCAAAACTATAAATTGTTGCCTTACTTTTTTCTTTTTATGACTTGTGACACAAGAATGGATTACCTTACTGTTTTCTACTTAGGTTATGATTTTTGTCATTCAAACAAAGGCAGAGCAAGAAAGAATGAAAGTAAATTATTATGATTCAATGTAAACTATTTGCTGATGGTCTTAAAAAGGAAATTAATAGAAAAAATATATTCCTAAATTTCAATTCTAGTAATGAGAACTGTAACCTTAAGGGAAAAATCATGTAAAATGAACTAATGTATATCTAGTTTTGGTGCAATTATTTAATTCTCCATGCTGCAACATCTGACAGCAACTCAGATACGATGACCTTGAAGTTCTAAAAATAATGACTAAAATTTTTATCTTTCCTCTCCATTGTTACAGTTCAGTGTCACTACAATTCACTCACCTGGTGCCATTTTCCCAGTTGGTTGTAATTCTTGTCACAGAAATGAAGAGTTTGAAACCTTTCCCAGATCACTTTTAACATTCTGCATTTGGTTCCATTGCTAAATTCTATCCCCACATTCATCTACAGGCACAATCTCTGAACACATTTTGTAAGGGTTCACTGAGCCAACCAAGTGAAATATGGAATAATAACAAAATGAAACTTCTCTTTCCTTGCTGAATGGTGTGTTACCACAAATCACTAGAAGACATCCCAATTCTTATAAATCACACTGCACCAGGCATAAGAAAGGGGAATGACTCAGGAGAAAAGGAAAATATCATTGGTGCGCTCCTGATGTCAGAGTCACTGGTAGATGCCTGCCAGTGTGCCTGCACTGTGACATGCAGGTGTATTTCACTGGCTGTGCAAGAGCATCAGGTGCTCTGTTTAACAGCAGAATGATGCACTCCAGTAACTCTGCATCCCCATTCTGAGCCTGACTCCAAATCCATCAGAAAGGCAGCATTCCATGGATTCTGTTGTACAAAGGGTCAGCAAACTCACCGTGCCAGTCACAGAGCCTGGTGAGATCTCCTGAGGTGACTTTTCCTTCAGGTACTGAGCAGTTTCAGGAGGAAGGTCACAGTGCTCTGGTTTGCCAGTGAATCTGTCCTTCAGCTCAGCCTCTCCTTGCAGAGGGGTTTCCTGCAGCACCAGCTGCCCCGTGCCCCTCTGTGCCTTGCAGAAGGTCCAAGTCTCTCCGAGCCCAAATCCCTCAGGGACAGAATCAATAACAGACTGCCAGCAATACCACAGCCCAGTTCCCATCCCCTTTCCCTCCAACACACCCTATCAAGGAATGAAACATGCTGCAAACACAAGCTGAGACACAGGAAAATGCACAATGTGGGGAGCCTGTGGTACCCTAAACACAAATTGAACTGCCTGGGGCAGCACTCTCTGAGTGGTTTGTGCTCAGCTCAGCACAGGGAGAGGTCAATGCTCAGATGAATTTTTCCAGGCAGGCAGAGCTCAGTGTCCTTCCCTGTGTCCAATGGGTGCCCCCAGGCTTCCTTCACTCCCCCTGTTCCCTGCCCTGAACGCAGAACCCAGAAGGATTCAGGGCCACTCAGCCACTCAAACAAACAAGGAGGTGCACATTGACATCTGGGGAAAAAACTCTCACGAGTGCCCCCCATCATTTTAGAGCAGGATTTTTAACATGGGAAGCTTCCCTGAGAATTGAGTTGCCTCAAGACATTTTCTCCTATTTTAAAATGTTACCCATCTTTTGTGTAGAAGGACTTTTTTAACCCTGCTCATTTCTGGCTTCATTGGTAACTCTGGTGTGAGGGATTTGAGCGATGGTGTAATACTTGCCAACAGCCCTGTGGGTCCTGAACCCCACACAATTCTGCAATTCCAAAACTTCATGGACTCGTTTCAGTATTTTCCCACCATCCCTCTGTGCAGTGGTGCAAAGCACAGAGCATCTGAGAATTCAGTCACTCCAAGAGGAGTCATTTGTATCACAAACCAGGTTTCAATAGTGGAAAGGTTTCAATATTGTTATTCTTCCACTTAAAATGCTTCTGGTTTTATGTCTAACATGAGATGCTGCTTCAATAAGCCAGAGAAGCATTTGCAGTTTCTCTGCTGCATCAGGAACTTTTACATGTACACAGATCTGTCCATCCAGGCATCTCCAAACATGATGTAACACCTCTGTCATTTCTCATTGCATCAGAGCTCCACTACTTATTCAAAGCAATGTTACAAAACTGTTTTCTACTTTCACTCTTACTAGATGGATAACTGCAGAAGGTAAACAATACGAATTTAATTTTCTTTTTCTAACAGAAATAATATAGGCTGTTGTACTAAAACCTAAAAAACCAGATTTACTGATATTTGAGATGCACTTTAAGGACTGTTTTGCCATTAGCATCCAAATTCTGAAAATAAGAAATAGCAGATGCTTGGAAGCAGGGTCTAAAAACAGAACAGCATTTTACTGCAATAGGAGGCTGAAAAGGTACAGATTAGTGCTGAAACAAGAGAAACAACTTAAGGAATATTTTTACTTGATGTGATGTGCCAGGAACACTACAGAAATTCAGAACAGGTGTCAGGAGCTCAGTGGAAATGCACCTCTTAAATCCGCACTCACGTCTGCCCTCTTGCTTTCACACACCAATGGTTCACGGGGAAAACCCTTCAATACACATCCCAGTGTCCTGGTCACTTCTCAAACAGACTTCCTCAGAATTGGGATCCACAGAGACTCTGATCTGGCAGCCACACACAGCAGCATCAGGAGGCTCTGCTGGTTCCACCTGGAACGAGTTCAAACATCCCCTCTGCGAACAGCATCCAAAGGAACGGGAGGATGCTTTTAATTAAGAGCTCTACAATTAAATATCAAACAGCACATCCCAGTCTCAGCCTGACCAGGAAGTGATGCTTGGGTCTCTCCTGACATCAGCTCTTTCCTCACCTTCTGCCTCTCCTGTCCTTGTCCTGCTCTCAGCCGCAGTGTCCCTCAGCTGATGCTGCACGCTGCAGTGTGCACAAGGGCAAACTGTGCTCCAAAGGCATTCAATAAAAAAGCTGTTCCCCTGCATTAAGGCACCACTATTAACCTTCTCCAATTCTTTTCAGGCACTCTTCTTTGATGAAGGATTTTTAAATTGTACTGTAATGTTAAATGCTCCCCATCTGTTCAGGAGGGTGGTGCCATTCTCCAGAGGCAAGAATGGACTGAGAAGGATTTGCTCTGGAGGTGACTTTTGGGGCTTTGCTGCTGCTGCTGCTGCTTCCATCACAAGCCCTGTATAAATATCACCAACTGTATGGGACACTTGGCAACAGATACAGGAATGGCTTTCACTGACTGGACCCTATGGATAATGTGTGAATGTCCTGGAATGAGACAGTCTGGTCTCTGAGGCAGTAAAAGCACCCCTCCCCAGTTTTATTTATTGTCTGCTCGAATTTTGTTATTTCAGTTTAACACATTTATGTCCCAAGTGTAATAGTGCTTTGAATTCATGCCCAGCTTACATCACAGAAATTCATTTGCTAAAAGGGCTTTCTTTTAGTATCTGGTGTCTTCTGCAAGGACAAATACAGCTCTGGCATTTCCCTTCTCTAATCATGTTACTGAAATACATAAAAAAGCTCTTTAGAGATTAATGTGGTCTGGTTGCACATATATGATAGAGTTCTTACCACCTAGAACCTTCATTAAAAATCCACATAACAAAGGAGAATGACAGTTCTCCATAAATCCAGTTTGATATCTGAAACCTCCATGGCAAAAAAAAAAGCATCTATCACTAAGAAGCAACAAAAAAAACCTATTATTTTCACAGTATTTCAGATAATAATTTCAAAGATAAAAACCTGCTTCATACAGAAATATTAGCATGTCATCCTAGCCATTGCTTCAATTTGCATCATTAAATGCATTAACATATTCATAACACATAAAATGTGTGTCCGTGGATTACAGGACCCAACAATTTTAAAGCTTCAAACTTTTGCTCTAAAATAATCAAACTGCATGCATCGCCTTCCCCCAAGTGTGGAAGTGCAGCTGACACTGGCAGTGCCTCCCTGACACCACAGGCAGCTGGTGAATGCAGCCAGCCCTGCACTCCCCAGTCACGTTCTGTGCCCTGGCTGCGCAGCCCTTGCTCTCTCTGGGCTGGCACTGGGTGTGCAGCTGGGCTGGCACAGCACAATCAGCTTTTCTCCTCCAGGCCGCGCCCCTGCTGCCCCGGGGGATTTCCGGGCCTGTCTGGATGCAGGGACTGGTGCCCCGGGCTGCACCCTCCCCAGGACTGATGATCCCAAATATCTCTGTTCTCCCTCTCCCCTGGGAGCTCACTGTTCACAGAAACTGCCCCAGGCCCCGTCCCCTGCGCAGCAGCCCAAACCCAGCTGTGAACAGAAATTCCTCTTGGCAGCCTGCAGGGACTCCTCCTCTGCAGCCTCTGATCCATCGCTAGGGGGTTTCCACACCCTCTGAGCCGGCAGTCACTCTTAACATTTCTCTGCCTTATTTCTACTTCTTTTCATTCTGCTGCCGGCCTGACCTCTCTCTGCTCACCTTTGCTTCTCATGCTACAGTGGCCTGGCTGTTCTTTAACTCCTCCTTGCAGAGCCTGTCTCATTCCCCTCCAGTTTGCACCGAGGTGCCTCATCAGGCTCCATTTGGGAATGAGACCTTCTCCCTCTTCACACCGATGGCACTTGGAGTCCCTTGGTGCAGAGTTTAGCACAAGGATGTCAGTTCTGACAACTCCAATCCAGGCAGTTCATTTCTGATGCTCTAAATGAATCACTACAGATGAAATCTGGAAACCAAGCTGCTGGTTCAGAGGAAAGCTGTTACTGCTTCTGAGCAGAGCAAACAAAGAACTTAATACAAAAAATCAGATTTTTCTCCAAGAGATGATGTTACCTGTCACTCTGAGGAAGATCCTTTGAAATGTTAATAAACTGTATGGGATTAAGGTGTCCTGAAGACACCTGTGTGCCCATGAATTCCTGCAGTAAACAATAACAGAGTGAGGAAATGATACTAGGAATAAAGATGCTGAGTGAAGTCCAGCCTCAAAGGGATCAGAGATGAGGCATAAAGGTGCCCATTTAAAAGGGAAGCTGAAACATTTAGCTTATCTAGCTAAACATATTATGGCTATCTTAGCATTATTTTTATAATAGCAGAACCACATTTAGCTAATGCTCCACAAGCGGAACAAATGAAGCTGCATTTAAAGTATTTTATTTATAATTTATAATGGTCTATTTCCAGGAGATCAGACTAATGAGGCAAGTACTTAATTTTTGAAGTTATTTTTAAGAATTTGCATCAATTGGCATGGCTACAGAAACTTAACACTTCCCTGGAAGATCTAGACTGCTCTGTGTTGCTAATGAGTTAGAGGAGGTGTGGTAGGTGAGGGGGGCAAGCAAGCCTTTACCACACCCTGCTGATAAAACAGGAAAGGAGTTCCAGGGCTACCATCCAGCAAAAGTCTGTGCAGACAAAAAGCTAATTCAACTTGCAGAGAGAAATGGAAACCAAATTTTTCCTTTCACCTTACATTGCTGCTCTTCATCCCTTCCATCTGGTGGGATTTTTTTAATCACAGCACACATCCCATTGCTCACTAACTAAACCAAACTCTAACCTGGACTCTTGATATTACAAACAGAACAAAAAATACCAGTTGAAAGTAATGAACTCAGAGCATTTCCTGGAAGAAAAAAGGACAGCAGACCTTCAGGGCACTGGTTCGGGTCTCACACTGACACCTGCTCAGAACAGCTGAACCAGAGGGGCTCTGGCCGTGCCCTGTTCTGTGCTGCTCCCTCATTTCTGGGGCAAACCCTTGGGATTGGTGCACGTGCTCACATGGGTGAGCAGACTGAAGAACAGGGAGCACAAAGTCTGGGTAAAACCCCTTCTGCCCATTTCTGGCATTCAGGCCAGTATCTCCCTTCCTGAGGAGAGGCTCAGAGAAGGAACTGGAGCCATTCTAACTCCTGTCAGCACACACCTGGTGTTCAAAGCTGTCTCCAGCCACAGCACCTGCTCACAGAGCTGTGCTTCTGCTCGGCTTGTTAAAGCTGTGTCAACCTCAGAAGAAGATGAACAATATGCCAAAAGATACGTGAAAGCAAATTAATTAAATTTGACTAACCTAGCCTGCTAAGTCTGGTTTGCACTGAAAACGTCTGGCTGCCATTAGAAGACATATTTGTAAATTACCCACGCAAATTTTCACCAATATAATCTTCCTTTCCAATGTCTACTTTAAAGAACTCCAATTCTTTTTTGATTCAAATTCAGTAAAACCAAACAGACCCATTTAAAGCTTGTCAATACTGTCCCTCCTTTCAGGCAGCACAGTTTTAGACAACACAGATCCATCAGGTGTCGTCAGACAGAAATCTCCAATCAAGGTAATTTGTTTAAAGATCACAACCATTTATTTAGAGGCCCTTGTTTAATCACAGAGCAGTTTCAGCAGCTATAAAGCACTTGCTAAGTTCTAAACTGGAGTAAAGCACCTTTGAAGAAATACGCTTAATGAAATTAACAGTTTCACCAAACACTCTTGCAGCAGAAATGAAATAAAAACACCCATTTGGTGGGACAGAATTATATAAATGTATTTTTAATTATGATTTGTTAATAGTTGAAAAGTCAAATTCACTGAAATTAGGACTGAACTTCCCCTAAAAATCAGTGACTCCCATACTGCCCACTAGAGAGGATCTGGAATTTCTTCTGAACTACTTTCAGGTACCAGTGCACATTCACTGAGTCTCTGCTGGTAAAAAACTTACCAAAATGAAGCCATTTTAAAGAAAAAACAGTTCCCACTCATCCAGTCACACCTTTTGCTACACTTGCAGTAATTTTTGCAAACCCTTATTGCTCACACCAAGAGTGAACATTTGGATTAATTTGGCTGGGCCTTGTACAGAGCAAAGTGCTCCAGAATCCTCACGTGCTGGTTTTGGAAAGTTTTAAATGTTTTCTATTTTAAATTTACCACTGTAAAACTGTCACAAAAACCCTGCAAGATCACAGCTAACAGAAATTACAGCTGGTATGCCTAGATCTGATATGTAGGGAGTTTGTTAAATTTGCAAGAATTTTATCATTTCATTGCATTATTTTCTAATTCTCCAGTAAAGCTTTTCTGCAATGTTCAGTCTCACAAAGAAGTTTAATCTGTTAAATGCCTGACAATCTTCCAGAACTCTTCTGCTAAAGCTTTCATTCAGAACTATATTGAAAAGAGAAGCTGAGTAAAAGAGAACAGAACTGGGAGTGCTTTGAGGCATTTCCCCAGTATTTCTGTGTTTATCCACATCTTCCACAAGACATAAATCAGTGGTAAAATTGCAGCTGCCTGGTGCTCTTGGCCAAATGAACAGGCTCTAACCTTTGCTATTACCAGTGAGAAATCTTTCTCACATCCTTTTCTATTTTGTTGCTGAAAAAAAAGAAAAAACAAATGTCAAGGAGTCATTAAAACTTGTCAGGCTGGCAAGGTATCACAGGAGGAGAGAAAACATGCTGTGAGCAGCACAGTCTATTTCTCACAGTCGGGAATGAGGGTCAGTTGGAGGGAAAAGAACTGTGAGCTCCAGGAAAGATCTAGATGGAACTAAGTCAGGCATTTTATCATTTTACCCTTTTCTCTGCATGCTTTGAGCTTTGGGGGAATGGAGGGGACAGGCAGAAGTGTTTGAAGATGCTGGTTCAGAGTCAATTTAATCAACTCCACAGTTCCTGAGACTTAAAGCACTCACAGGTACCAGTTTCAGCTGGATGGATGCTGTGAGCCCAAACTGATAAAAGACCCGGTGCTAGAACAAGCAGGTCACATCACGTCACCCTCGGCGAGATGCCAAACGCCAGCGCCATCCCTGGAGGCCAGGAGGAGCACTGAGCACCGAGCACACACGGAATGGCCCTTTCCTGCTCTCAGCCCCATCCCTGGAGGCCAGGAGGAGCACTGAGCACCGAGCACACACGGAATTGCCCTTTCCTGCTCTCAGCCCCATCCCTGGAGGCCAGGAGGAGCACTGAGCACCGAGCACACACGGAATTGCCCTTTCCTGCTCTCAGCCCCATCCCTGGAGGCCAGGAGGAGCACTGAGCACCGAGCACACACGGAATTGCCCTTTCCTGCTCTCAGCCCCATCCCTGGAGGCCAGGAGGAGCACTGAGCACCGAGCACACACGGAATTGCCCTTTCCTGCTCTCAGCCCCATCCCTGGAGGCCAGGAGGAGCACTGAGCACCGAGCACACACGGAATTGCCCTTTCCTGCTCTCCAGGAGTCGGTGCAGCCGCCCGGGCTCAGTCCCAGACCCCGCAGGCGGAGCCGCCCCGCACAGCCCCGAGCTCCGGAGCGCTGCTGGGCTCGGCCGAGAGACAGAGCCCGCCCCGCCTGCTCTGCTTTGCCCGGCCCTCCCACAGCTCCTGCTCTGTGCCCCGGGAGCTGGAGAGTTCTGGCACCTTCCAAACCCAGATCCCCTCCGCCGCGGTCTGACACTCGCCCCTTTAAGGAAAGGCAAAGAAAAGGAATCGCTTTTCCTCCCCCATTTTTCTGGCTCAGACCTTTCCTTAGACCAAAGAGAGGCGGAGATCCTCGTTAGAGCAGCACGATCACCCCGATGAGTGAGAGTTGTTCGGGCAGCTGATTGCACAGCTTATTTAACCGCGGATAGATCCGAGTCATTCTCCTGACACAGCTCAACAGCCCGGCGCTGGAAAAAGCCCGGAGGGAGCGGAGCAAGGGCACACACCCCGATCCGGGAGCACAGCCCGATCTGCCCCGGGAGCTGAGGGGCACCCGAGGCTCGCTGGCCCGGGGCCGCTCCAGGGCCGCCATTGCAGCGCCGGCTGCAGCTGCAGCGAGTGCCGGAGCGCCTCACGCTGCGGATGGCCGGGAACGGCGGGGGCAGCCGCGTGGGGACATGAAATGGGGGATTGCTGATAACCCTGCTCCAGAGGCAGCAGAAATAACGCTGCTGCTTTCTTCCAGCTGCCCGCTAAGGCAGCTGAGCTCATAAAGAAAAAGTTCATCATCTGACTGTAATAGATTTTGCTTCCTCAGGCAACACAGAGCTGTGAAAGTGTTTAAAATGGGCTTTTCTCAGTGTAATCAATAAAGCGTTTACAGAGACTGGTTCTGTTCCAAAGGCCTTTTCAGCTCCTTGCACAGGACCCCCAAACACCAAATAAGCCTTTTATCAATTTCTATTTTATAACTTTCTCCTATTTCTTTATAATCCCTTCTCAAAGTACACAGAATGTAATGGCAAAAGATTTATTTAAATCATAATCTAAAAAAAAAAAACAACTCATCATTTCTAACTGAGATTGTCACTATGTGCAACTTCAATTCTAGTGACAGAAAAAGTATTTGTATTTTGTAGTCCTCTCCTCTCTCTGCATTTGAACATATGTCCAGGTTCAGAACCTCCTAAGGGCTATTGAGTGGGTATCGGCTTTACATGGATTGCCACCAAAAATGGGAGGTTTAAATGGTTAACATCACCAAAATCAGGATATTCACCTTCTTATCAAAACAGATCGATTTACAAGGCTTTCTTTTTTTTCTCTTTATCATAAAATGTTACTTGTCACTGTAATCACATGGCAGAATTTTGACTGGGCACACCACACCTAAAATTGCAAAACCTCAATTTGGGCTTTTGTGTCCAGCACCTGTGCAATCAGTTCAGATGGAAATGCATTAGCCCTTCTCCCACAGCAGCGTTCACCCTCTCCCCACTGACCACAGGCTCTGGCACAAGTAATTCAGGGGCTGGGCATTTGCAATAAATAATGAGAATTTTTCTGTGTCTATTTCAGAATAGTTCATCTGACTTTCCAAGACTTTCCATGGCTTCTCTTGTGGTTGCAGAGGTCAAAACTGCACTGCTGGTCTGTGTACACCAGAACCAAAACCAGCTCTCAAATCACCCATCCTCACCCATTTTCCCAGCCCACATGGACTTTCTTCCCCCCTGGAATCAAGCTGAGTACACTGCCAGGCAGAGCTTTTGCTCTCAAGGATTTCCTTCCTCTGCAGAAATCATTATCCTGAATTTCACCCAGAGAAAATGGTCCAGGGGAGAATTGAGTGGATGCCTTACCCTTCATTCCACAATGCTGAAACTGCCATGCCAAGCTGACTTCACTGCTTTTGCAATGAACAGCAAGGGAAGCTGGATAGTGCTAGGACTGCTTTATGTGTTCCTGTAACATTGGCTTCCCTCATATTCCAGCCATTTTCCCTAACAGAATTTCAGCAACAGGGACCCTGAGCATCCATTTCTCAAGAACTGGAGATTTCCTGCAGGTGCTGAGTGCCCCCAGCTCTCAGAGAGATCATCCACATCCTGAGATTTTAACCTGCTCTCATTCTTCTCTTGACTTCCCTTGCAGGAGTTTGCACAAATGAGGCACAAGGAACAAGACCAGATTGTCTGCAGATGGAAGCCACGGGGAGATAAATCAGGGAGGGAATTTCAAGTCTTGTAGTTGTTCTCCACTACCCCCCTGTGTGGCCACATTTAGTCCATACAAAAATATTCCTGGTGTGGGAATTACTGTGCCCACAGTGGAGCTACTGCAGAATTGCCACACGATGGGAACTGGGGCTGCTCCACATATTTTATAGCTGGACCCATGCACTAATTCCATTTTATTCTAGATAACAGGTTTCTTTCACCTCTAAGTAAATATTGGGCTTTTTTTCATCAGCAGCAGTCAATGAGTGGTTATCTCATATTTATGATCTCATATTTTTAACATCTGAGTGTCTTATTACCTTCCCCTGCCAAGCACAAGCTCTTGATCTACCACTTTGAACTCTGAGGGTCTCAGAAAAGATTTTTTTTTCTCTGATCTGTGGAGAAAGTACTAAAATGGTGAATAATCTGCTCTGAGAGGTGCCAGGGACTTGGAAAGCTCCAGGATTTTTTTCCCTCTGAGAAGATGTGGTCAGTGTTGTCGCAGGAGAAAAAACGGACAATGTTTGGAATCTGTAGAATTACCAAGGCTGAATATTTAGGCACTGAGAAACTAAAGTGACCTAGAGTAGCAGTTTCAGTTTATTTCAGCTGCTGATTTCCACATCCATTTCAACACTCAGGAGGTGCTGTCTGCAGCTGTGACAGCCTGGTAGCACATTTCTGAACTCTACCCTTCAGTGCCTCTGTCTCTCCTGTTCCAAATGTCACCATCAGCGTGTTCCTCTCCCTGAATTAACAGCCAAGGCCCTGAGCCCTGTGCAGCCTGCCAGGGTGATGAAAATGCAGCACTCAGGGCTGGCTGTATTCCCAGTGACAATCCAGTTACTTCAGATTCATTAAACAACCATGAAAAACTACCTTTGGATTGCTGGGCTGCCACAAAAATTCCCTATGATTCTGTGATACTCCCTGTGATATTGCCTGCCACAGAGAGCCATTTTGTTTTAGCCTTCCATTGCCTAATACATTTTATATGTACTCTTTAAAACAGGTCTTTTTTTCACAGTCCAGAAGATTGCAGCAATGCTAGTGACTGCTGAACCCAAAGCAAGTATTTATGAGCAGTGTGGGCCAAGGAACACTCCTAGCAAGACACAGTTATTAGAAGTTAAATCATAAACTGCTTGCAATTCACATCTAAGATGCTTACACAAAAAGGACAAATGCTGCCCATGATTATATTAACAATAACAGTTTGTCTCAAGCAGCACAATAATCCTCCTGCTCTGCTCAGCAATGCTCAGGCTTCAGCAGCAGCACTGATGGGATTCAGTTTGGGACAGGACATTTCAAAAAGACAAATTGAAATCCAAGCAGATGAGAACAACAGAGATGACAAAAAGGCTTAGAAAATAGGATTCAGAAGGGTTTATGCTTTGCATTCCTTCCACATGTATAAAGCAACTGGGACTTGAGAAATATCCCTCAGAGAAAGATGGAGTAAGAAAAAACTGCAGTTTAACTGAATGCTGAAATTGCTGTGTTTATCACTTTGTGTTTAATAATTTGGGTGAAGGCAAGAAAAATGAATGGGCAGACAAGTGAGGTGATTTTCCCATTTGCTGTGGCACAACACCACATGGGGGTGTCCCAGCTGTGCAGTGTGAGGAGGTGCAGGCTGAAGGTGCTCTGGCTGCAGGAGTATTTCCATGTCTGTGTCCTGGGGTGCTAGGTGAGCCCTTCTTCACTGTTTCATGACCTGCCCTCACTCTGTGCCCAAACACAGGCCTGAACAAAAGGCCTTGTATTTCCTGAAAGGACACCATTTCTGTCCTAGCCATTCAAGTTCTTCCATCATGTTCAACACTACAATTGAAATGGTAGAGAAAATAAATTTCCTTAAAAATAAAACAAATAACAAAGCCAGAACACAATTTTGTTCTCCTCCTTCCTTTCCCTGGAAACATTTTGCCAAAGAAAAACAAAAAAGGAAAGGCATCCAAAGCTATCCAAACCAGACCCTGAATGTTTCACCTTGCAGTGCAGAACTGGTGACAGCAGGAGCAGCCAAGGTGGGTCACAGCCCCTGGGGTCCCACTCCCTGCAGGGGAACAGCTGCAGAGGGAAGGAGGCAAAACAGCAGCAGCTCACTCAGAGGCTGCATTTCTGGAGAAGGTTCAGTGCCCAGGGCATTTTCAGAGACTTCACCCACCAAAATCCACATGTTTCTAGTAAATGTCTGTAAAATGGGATTTTTCAGAGGCTGGTGACTTCATAGGCAAATTTCACAGAGACAGAAAGAACTCATCCCAGGCAAAGATTGTTCCTCTGATCTCAAGCCTTTCGCTCCACCGTGCAGAGGATATGAGATAATTTGCATTAAATGCTTATGTGGTTTTATTAGCATGGCTAGTAAGAATTTTTGCTCAATTCAGTTTCAGAAAATGGGATTTCAGCTGCAATAGCAGGGAGAAGATATCTGAAAGGAAACAGTGGCAGGGGAAGGAGGGAAGGTCACAGGCACTTGGAAGTTGCAAACCTACCTGAAAATAAGGTCTTACAGTAACATGTGCTGGGGGATGGTGACAGTAAGGGGCACTAACAAGCCCACCTTCCCTATCTATGGAATACCAATTACCTGATGTAAATACATAACCCTCACCATCTTCTTACACTCAAAGGCTGAAAGGAAACAGCCTAAACTGAGTGGAAATCTGACTGCAGTTTAGGAAGCATTGACCCAAGGCAGCAATATTCATTCCTGGTTTATTGGGAGGGTTGCTTGAGGTTTTATCAGAAATATACTTATGCAAAACTAATAAATGCATTTTGAAATTTTTTTTATTCCAATTTTCATGTTATTTATATGTGAACTGCCACAGAAACAATGTTTTCAGGAAGAGAATTCAGACCTAATTTTGTAGTCACACATTGTCCCCCTCCTCACCCAGGTCCCCCCATACTGACACTTGAGCGATGTTCCCTTATTTACCTTCGGCTGCCAGAGGGGACAAGAACATTATGGGCTGCAAATGCTCAGGCTGACAGCAGCAACAGATGTTTATCGCTTCGGAGGAGTCTGCTCCCCCAGCACTAAATTAAGTGTTTTAAAATAAGCAGATAATAAGCCAGCAACACCAGGCCATAGATCTGTCATACCTAAAACACTGTAACCACCTGGTAATTCCTGCATGTTTGTTCAGGGCTGACACTGCAAACAACCTGACGGTGAATGTTTGTATTCATGGTATCCAGAGCAGACGAGTAGCTCTGAGGCATCACAGAGTTTAATGAATACATGTCTGACTGCAGGGCCTGAAAATGAGTCTCACAAGATGAAAAGCTTAACTTTTGAGTCACTACTCATAAAAGGTTAAATTTATCTAGTGAGAGCAGCTAAACCAAGAAATTGACAATTACTTAGCAAAATATAAAACCTTTCAGTTACTGCAAACTTCAGACTTGGTCAATTTCTACAATTATTTCAATTGCTCTTTTTTGAGGACTGCTGCCAACTTTGCCACACTTAATGATCAGAAACCCACTTATAATTTTCAGAGTTGATTTACGCACAATTAGTTGAAAAACTGGTGTTTGTTCTAGTTGTTGAAAAACAGGGTGTTAGTTCTTCTGCCTCTAGTACCCACACTTCTGATGCAGTTTTAACACGCGTATAATATTGTCTGTCTGTCTCCCCTGTGTGCCAGCCTATCAAACACTGTTCTGCTCATTTTCCATTCCCTCCCTCTGCATCCCTCCAGCCCCAACCTTCCTGTGGGGGGGACTCAGACTGTACATGGCTTCCCAAGTCAGATCCCATCATTCTTTTCCAATAGTATCAATATTTTTCTGTAGGAATTACCTTGCTGGATGTGCTCGACAACCACATCTGCCTTTTCCTCACTGTTTTGGTGTGTACCTTCTGGCATTTATAGCTGGTCCTTCTCAATCTCTATCATTTCCTCCAGTTCATGTCTTCAGTTCTTGATGTAAATTCTTGTTACCTGTCATCAAGAAAATATTGCCTCATTTCATAAATCCCAGTATTTTAGTTTTGAAGATAATTCTGTTTTCTCTGAATGATTTGCTAATTTTTTCTTTGATAATGTCCCACATTTTATTCTCTTTTTATTTTATCTAGATTAGAATACACTTGTGTCTCAGTTTTGAGACAAAAGAGAGGACACTCTGCAATGAGTACTCTTCTCTGAAGAGTTTCAACAATTCCCTTCCACTGACAGAAAATGCTAATAAAGTGAGGGGAAAAAAACCAAACCCAAACCCAACAGTTGATTAAAACAGAATGCCAGAGAACACAGCAGATGTTGAAGAAATCTCCCTTCCGCACTTGTGATGCACCAGCTTTCCCTCTGAGGGAAGCGGCGCTTCCAGGGAGCTTCCCTTTTCCCTCTGAGGGAAATGGAGCTTGCACTGAGCTTCCCTTTTCCCTCTGAGGGAAATGGAGCTTCCAGGGAGCTTCCCTTTTCCATCTGAGGGAAATGGAGCTTCCAGGGAGCTTCCCTTTTCCCTCTGAGGGAAATGGAGCTTCCAGGGAGCTTCCCTTTTCCATCTGAGGGAAATGGAGCTTCCAGGGAGCTTCCCTTTTCCCTCTGAGGGAAATGGAGCTTGCACTGAGCTTCCCTTTTCCCTCTGAGGGAAATGGAGCTTCCACGGAACTTCCCTTTCCACCCTGAGGGAAATGGAGCTTCCAGGGAGCTTCCCTTTTCCCTCTGAGGGAAATGGAGCTTGCACTGAGCTTCCCTTTTCCCTCTGAGGGAAATGGAGCTTCCATGGAGCTTCCCTTTCCACCCTGAGGGAAATGGAGCTTCCAGGGAGCTTCCCTTTTCCCTCTGAGGGAAATGGCGCTTGCACTGAGCTTCCCTTTTCCCTCTGAGGGAAGGGCAGCTCCAGCCCGAGCCCAGCACCTACCGGGGCTCTCAGCTCCTCTCCCGGCAGCCAGGGCGGGCGGAGCAGCGGGGCTGGAGCCTCTCCTTGTGTCTCTCCTGTCCCTCTCTCCCTCCCTGTGCTTTCCCTCCCCGGCTCGGCCCGGAGGCTGCTGGAAGATCGCTGCTGCAGCTCCTGCGAGCCGGGAAGGGAGAAGCTTTTTGCTGGGCTCAATAAAACCGAGCTGGCCGAGCCAAACCGCAGCCCCCGCTGGGCCCTGAGGCGCCCAAAGCTCCACCGAGAGAGCCCAAAGGCCCCGGGCCCGGCCCCTCACACACGGCCCGGGCCTTAAGGATCAACAGCCGCTGGGGGCAGAAAGCTGAGGATCCTGGAGCAGGCTGCCATCAGAATCGCTCCAAAACAACTTTAAAACACGTTTTAATAATCTTTGTAAAATCAGACTTTGTTTCACTTTTGTCAAATCTGGTTTTAGCCCTGTGTTTCTTGATCTCCAAAACTTTGCTCCTTGCATTAAAAAGCAGCTTCATTTTCCTGGTGACACTGCTGGGCCTATTTATCCAAGTACCCTTCTCACCATTAACAGGCTATTCTTGTTCCATGTTGCCATGCAGAAATATTTCCTATTGTCAGAAACAAGCACAAAAATCAGTAACAGCTTTTCCCCATTGCCAGCCTTTATCTCCAAACAGAGCACACACCCCTCAGCCCTGTGCCGGGGTTTTTCCCAAAGCTGACATCCAGTCACACAAACAGGGACCTGGGGCCAGGCAGGAGCACAGAGCTGGAGGCTCAGCAATGCATTGATCAGGCCAAAGTCACAGCTCAAAGTGGCATTTAGAAATAAACCAACAAACTTCAGGCTATTTCATCCAGAAAAAATTCCTCTTTTTGTTTACAGCTGAAGAACAATTTTATCTGTGAAAGAAAAAAGATTCTTTTTCACTAGAATTTAGAAAGCCAGTGAGAAGATCAGAGAAAAAGATATCAGCAACAAAGCAAAACTGTGGTAGACAGGGAAAGGCACTGCGGAAGATCTCGCGATGTCACGGAAAGCCAGGACCCTCAGATCCCCTCAGATAAGACCATCTGCTTCCCATAGATAAGAAACTAACATAGGAATGTAACCCGCCTAACCAAATTCCAGTAACTTTCCATCCCCTACCCAGTAACAGTCCACCTCTTACTAACCATAGATGGTAAAGACAGACCCACATTGACGTAGAGACCCCTTAGACTATAAAAACCCAAGAGATGAGACAATAAACGCCTTTTGACCGTCCATCACATTGATGTCTGCGTGTGTCATTGGCCCGAGTGGCCCTAGTGAGAGGGCTGCCGTGCCGTTTCCTCAGAACCAGGTCGCCTGCCTTGCATCAGAAGGCAACATACTGGTGCCGAACCTGGGACTGCTGCAGTGCCCGGGGAACGGGAATTCTCCTGGTCAGAGGGCGGCGGCTGTAGCGGCGGGTCCGACTACAGCGGGAGGGACGCCTCCGGACCAGCGTGGACCATGGAATCCACAGCGAAGGTCGTAAGTCAGGCTCATGAGCAATGGGGAATTAAAGGTGAGCTCAGGAACTCTAATCTTGCTATTGCAAGGCTCCTAGAGCTGGGGACGATCGGACGTCCGGTAAATATATTATATTCGGGAGCGCGGGAGACGTGTACTGCCGCCTCAGCAGAGGACTCTAAGTCCGCAGGCAGAGGTAAAAACCTCAGAGCGTGGGGGAAAGTAGAAGAGACCCTACGCGAGATGTTAGAAGAACAGGAGACGCGGAAAGCCGCGTGTACAGGTTTATTAGCTACACCACAGCCGGGGGTGGGGGCTGCGACACAAACCGCCTCCGAGAGCGATCGGATTGAAGGCGGGAACATGCGGGGGCCGGGCGCGTTCCATCCCTTTCCGAGCCCGAGCCCAGACCCCCCGGAGCCCCCAGGAGACCCCCCGGAACCCCCAGGGGACCCCCCGACCTTCCCACGGAGCCCGCCGGGTCCTAGCCCCCCCGCGGAACCATCCGAGAAAACCGCAGTTTCTCTATCCGTCCCTTCCCCGCCGGTCGCCGATCCAGCAGAAGAGGCAGAGCAGCGCGCGCGATGCTTCTGGCAGGGACCCGCGGAGAAGGCGCGGAACGCGGCCGGATGGTCGGACCCTGCCGGGATCGGTAAAAACTCACCCCCGCCATGTGCGTTTAAAAATGGCGCCGAACCACATGGCGAGGGCGGAAAGGGAGGAGGAGAAGGGCGGAAATGCCGTCAGGCTGCTTAACAACGCATGCGCGGGCGAGCGGGGAGGGGGGGCGGTCCCCGCGGTAGAGTGTCAGACCAACCAGAGCGCTCTATTCAAATTAGGTCTTTATAGGGCAAGGACCTCCCCCGCCAGGAGGCGGGGAGACCCCAGGGGGAGGGAGCGGCACCACCCCCAAAGGGAGGAGCGGGGTCGGAGCCGCACAAAACGGCACGGAGCGCCGGAAGTGTACCGGCATTCAGCTTCCGGCTCAGAGTCAAGTAACAGCTGCTCAGACAGCTCGGAAGTGCCGACCGAGCCCGGCTGGGACTCGGAAACCGAGAGAGCAGAATTAATGCGGTTTCGAGCGAAACCGAATAAAGCTTTAAACAATATCGGGAAACAATCGCAACACAAACTCACCGATGGGGGAAAAATAAAAGCAGCCTGTGGGGACCGGGCACCGGCAGCCTCCATGCACGCTTTCCCAGGGGGGGTTGCCGGAGCGCGGGGGAACCAACAAAGGGCATATACCCCAGTTAACCCAAAAGAAGCCAAAGGGATTTCAGAAATAGGGATCAACTCAGTTGTAGTACCCACTCCTGAGGACGGCCTTTCTAGCAATAACGATCTGCTCAATTTTGATATTACGCAAATAAGCCGCATGCTTTTGATGGGGCGGGGCGGATTGCATTTAAGCAGGAATGGCAAGACGACCGCGTTAGCCCAGGCTTCCGGGGAAGGACAGCTAGTCAGCGAGCACAGCTTTCCCTGGCAGCACCCTCACTCCAAGCATCCCGGCCCCGGGGAAACGGGAGAGGGAGGGGGCGCGCGGGCCACACTCAGCCTCCTCCCGCTGCAAATGCGAGACGGCCCAGCTACAGCAACCCCCAGTGGGGCAGGGGACCCTCAACCCCTATGCCCCCACAGGGAGCAGTCAATTTTGCAGAATTCTCCACCCCTGTTAGGAAGGGACGTTCTCTCCTTGCTCGGATTTCGGATCACAAATTTACCACGAGGGCCACTGCTGTACACCCCCCGCTGCCAATCAAACTGACTTGGAAATCATCAGACCCTGTATGGGTTGAGCAGAGGCCGCTGACAGAGCCTCGAATGGCAGCCTTGCTGGAACAGGTCGATCGAGAACTGCAAAAGGGTCACATAGAACCCTCCACCAGCCCTTGGAACACCCCGGTATTCGTGGTCCCCAAAAGGCCCGGACAAGGCTATCGTCTCGTCCGCGACCTGAGAGAAGTGAACAAGATGACCAGACCCATGGGTCCAGTCCAGACACTGCTACCCGCGAACTCAGCCATCCCCGCAGGACAGCCATGTGCAGTACTGGGTATCAAGGACAGCTTCTCTTCAATACCTCTGCACCCTGAGGACAGAGAGCGATTCGCCTTTTCGGGGGCATTTCGGAACGGCGAGCGGCCCAACCTTCGCTTCCAATGGAGAGTACTTCCGCAAGGCCGGGTCGACAGTCCCACCATATGCCAAATCACCGTGGACAAAGCACTGACGCCAGTCCGACACTCCTATCCCACCGCAACCATCATCCAGTATATGGACGACATCCTGGTCGCAGCACCATCGACAAGCCAAGTAGATCACCTGGTGACCACAGTCACGGAAACCCTTCAAGCCAACGGCTTCGAGATCGCGAGCGCAAAGATCAAGAGAGGACCCTGCGTGACCTTCCTGGGAGTAGGCATCACAAGCTCCTACGTGACACCCCCCGAGATGAAGACAACCGAGACATCGAGACGCTCCACGACGTGCAACGCCTGGTGGGATCGCTGCAGTGGCTTCGCAACATCGTCCAGATTCCTCCCGAGGTCATGGACCCTCTGTACGACCTCCTGAAAGGAAAGAACCCCGGGGACCCCAAGGAGCTGACACCGCAAGCAACGAGCTCCCTCGACTTCATCGAAAACCGGGTGGCCACTGGCACGCTTGCCAGGTGGAACCCAGCCATGCCACTGGACCTGTACGTCCACTTTACACCGAAGGGGGGAGTGGGAGCACTGGCCCAAGGACTTGCAGAAAAGGCCCGACCGATCCAATGGGTGGTCCTCGGAAGACCCGCTCGTGCATTTTCCCCAGGAATCGAGTGCATCGCCAACCTCATCATGAAAGGCAGGAGACTCGCCTTGAAACACCTAGGGACGGAGCCGACAAGCATCCACCTTCCATTTCGCAAGCAGCCGACCATAGAGTCAGCCGCAAAATCAGAGTACCTGGCCCTTGCTCTCTCCGGCTTCAGAGGAGAAATCTCCTACTCCTCCAGACCACCCTGGACTCAGCTGCTGACCATAGTCGACATGGGCATGCCGCCGAAGGTCAAGGACAGACCGCAGCCGGGACCAACGGTCTTCACAGACGCTTCCTCCACGACTTCAACCGCAGCAGCAGTGTGGCAGGCAGGAGAGCAATGGCACTGCGTCAAAGCGTGTGACCCCACGCGGTCAGTGCAACAGCTGGAAGCAGCAGCAGTGGTTTTGGCATGCGGACTCTTCCAAGACGAACACCTCAACATCGTAACGGACTCCATATTCGTGGCAAGGCTCAGCCTAGCCATGGCAGGACCAGGAGTGTCAACATCAGCAGCAGCCCTAATGCTGGAAGAAGCACTCTCCTCGCGACAGGGCACCGCGTCAGTCATCCACATCAACAGCCATGACCCAGTCAAAGGTTACTTCCAGATCGGCAACGACAAAGCGGACGCCGCAGCAAAAGGCGTTGGGACCTTGCAAAGAGCCCGTCAACTGCACGAGTCGCTCCACATCGGAGTCAAAGCACTGGCAAAGAGATGCGGAATCTCGACGGCGGACGCCAGACATGTGGTAGCCACCTGCCCTCATTGCCAGAAGTCACCCCTTTGGACCTACAGAGTCAACCCGAGAGGTCTCAAGCCCTCAGAAATCTGGCAGTCGGACTTCACCTGGTGCGAAATACTGAAGCCCCGAGCATGGCTTGCAGTGACAGTAGACACTCATAGCGGAACGATCGTAGCCACACAGCACCCCAAAACTAACTCCAAAGCCACAATCCAGCACTGGCTGACAGCCATGGCTTGGCTTGGTATCCCCAAGCAGATCAAAACGGACAACGGCTCCAATTTCACCTCCAAACAAGTACAGGAATTCGCCTCGAAATGGGGTATCACGCTAGTGCATGGCATCCCATATAACAGTACCGGACAGGCCATAGTTGAGAGAGCAAACCAGACCATGAAAGCCAAGATAGAAGTGTTGGCAAAAGCAGAAGGCTTTGCCAATGCCATTCCCCCAGGAGATCAGGCACGTATGCTGGCAACCGCCTTGCTGGCACTGAATCAATTCCCTAGGGGAGATGAAACAAACAGTCCCGCTCAAAAACACTGGGTCACTCGAACGCTAGAAGAGGGCCCACAGGTGGTAATCAGAAACGAGCTAGGCGAGTGGGAACGGGGTTTGAGGCTGGTGCTCACGGGGCGAGGGTACGCAGCGGTCAAAAAGGACGGCAAAATCAGGTGGTGTCCACTTAAGTCGATTAAACCGGACCTTCATAGCGAGCAGAATGAGACTGACGAGAATTGCGAGTTTTTGTTCACAGGACACGAGACGTCCTCATGACGCGTACATCCCCATTCCAGAGGAAAGAGACAGACCACCAAGCCGCCAGGCAGCACCCGAGAGACCCGCACGGGTGAGACCCAAGCACCAAGGGAGTTTCTGTGGGATTTTGCTGTTGGGGCTAGTTGCCAGAGGGCAAGCCAGCCCAGATCACTACCCCCATCAGCCCTTCAGGTGGGTCATGCGACACCTTAGTAGGGGCAAAGCACTCAGAGAAATCGCCACACCGTGCTCCGCATCACCGACAGGTTTCCAGGACAGCCAAAGGTACACCCCTATTCCCCACACGTCAAACACTCGTACCTATCCTACTGGTGCCCAGCTTCAAACCCTGGGAAAAGCTACTGCAATCACCCAGGGTGGGGATACTGTGGGCACTGGGGCTGCGAAACCATAGTTACAGATGCCAGGCCATCGGGGCCTGGGTGGGATCCACAAGAGCCAGACAAATTCCTACAGTTCACCAGGGCACCCATCGGTTGCAGAATACCCCTCTTCTTTCACGGGAACTTCCATCGAAACCCGCATAAAATCCCTAGATTTCAGGCATGCACCGATTACAACAGGACGGTCTTGCAGCCAGATCACCCTAGCTGGGCCACAGGACAGGGGTCCTTCAAGGGTCAAAAGAGAGGGAGAACGTGCGAATTATCAGGCTTCAACCGTCAGCACCCCGAGCAGTCGGACCCAACAAAGCGATTAAAAGCGTGCCGAAAGGGAGAAACATAACCTACCCCAAAACCTTACCCACAGGGGTCAGCAAAGTCCCGACCGGTCAAGCGGAAACCTTTCAGATGAGCCGCTTAACCGAGTCAGACTCAGACCCAATCCTTCGCATGTTAGAAGCTACCTTTGTATCCCCGAACGAATCCAACCCTAACCTAACCGAATCCTGCAGGCTTTGTTATGATGTCAAACCCCCCTTTTTACGAAGGAGTCGCCTTAAACACTCCCTTCAGTTACTCCTCAGCCAACGCCCCTCACCAGTGCAGATGGGACACCCCTCGCAAAGGAATCACCCGGAGTCAAGTCACAGGCCGAGGCAGACGCTTTGGCAATGCAACCCTAGCTAGGCGGAAAGGCAACGTCTGCACCAAAATCGTCAAGCCTAACAGGAAAAACAATAAGTGGGCAGTCCCATCCGCATCTGGGAGGTGGGTTTGCCAGCGATCCGGAGTGAGTCCTTGTGAGTTCCTTGCCAAATTCAATGATAGACAGGTTTCTAACAGTCACCTTCGGACCATGCCTGCTGAACAAGCTGGTCTCGTTCGTTCAGACCCGCCTGGAACGGACCAACATCCGGTACCTAGGCCGACGACAATTGCTGTGAATTCAACCGGAGAATTCAACCAGAGAATTCAACCAGGGAACACCGTCAGTCACAAGATCCTCCGAACTTGTCTGGCAAAAGCTTACTCAAGTTTCCCAAGACTCCTTTCCCTTGTCCAGTTACAACCTCATACCTCACTTAAGTACCTATGTGCATGTCTACCTCATTCATTTGTGAAAAGGGGGGGGGAGATGTGGTAGACAGGGAAAGGCACTGCGGAAGATCTCGCGATGTCACGGAAAGCCAGGACCCTCAGATCCCCTCAGATAAGACCATCTGCTTCCCATAGATAAGAAACTAACATAGGAATGTAACCCGCCTAACCAAATTCCAGTAACTTTCCATCCCCTACCCAGTAACAGTCCACCTCTTACTAACCATAGATGGTAAAGACAGACCCACATTGACGTAGAGACCCCTTAGACTATAAAAACCCAAGAGATGAGACAATAAACGCCTTTTGACCGTCCATCACATTGATGTCTGCGTGTGTCATTGGCCCGAGTGGCCCTAGTGAGAGGGCTGCCGTGCCGTTTCCTCAGAACCAGGTCGCCTGCCTTGCATCAGAAGGCAACACAAAACTACACTGCACTAAGAGATTGTTAATGGCCTAGCCTGCGAACACATTAATCTCTGCACAGTTTTTCTGTTACCAGAGAAACAGCACTGTTAGGTTCCCTTACCACTAAATTCAGCTTGGACTGATTCTTTCTTAGCAATGTTGATAATAGAGTCTGGTCTGATCACTCAGTAAAACCTAACTTTTCCCCTTTAAAGGAAACAAATATATTTTTTAAAAATTAGTACAACACAGTCCAGAAAAATATTGACTTTTTTTTTTTTTACACAAATGTTTAACACAGGCAAAGGAAATTTCTGCCAGTGCCAGATACTCTATTTTCATATACACACTGGGAGTAGAGAATTAAATTAAATTAAATTAGAACAGCAACAGCTGGAAAACATCAATGGATTTGCTTTCCTCTTTGATGTCCCCATGGTTTGAACTGTGTGTGCTGGTATTTTTCTCTGGTACTTTTTAAGTTCTCTCCTTATCATTACTGGGCTCTTTATTCATTCCCGTGTGCTGTCTCTTACCAGCTGCCTGCTGTGATGATCATCTTTGCAGTATCCATCTCTGCCATTTCCATCTTGAGATTATTGCAGCAAAATATGCAACAAAACATACAAAACTGGCCAAAGCAGCAAACAGGAATGAGACACATGCTAGAACCTCAGACTCATGAAAGAACATGCAGGATTTGATGGAAATCTGTTTTCTGTGACTCATAGAAAGCTACAAAAATGTGGTCACTTCTGTTTCAAAGGTCCTTTGGGAGAGATGTGACTTTATTTAACAACACAGCCTCCCCATTTCTGGACTTGGCATATCACCAGCCCCACTCTGCACTCCAGTCTGCCTCCAGTTTTGTTCTTTGCTCATTTCCCATCTCCTGTTCCCTCAATGTCAGTAAAAATCTCTTCACATGGACACATATCCATGTCCTACATACAAAGGAGAAACTGTTCCCTACTTCTGATACACTTCCTGAGATAAAGAAACTGGAACTGCACACGTGGTTCTAGATGTGGACATGTAATTTCATAATCTCTATTCCTTTCCAAATGACTTTTAGTGACAGATTTGCATTTTTACCTTTAACTGATGAAGGTGATCAAAGGAAACTAAAATCAAATTGCATGGAAGGCTTTTGTAACAGGAAATTTAAGAGAAGTGGGAAGCAGTCATTTCAAAATTGAACTCCTTAATCAAAATTCAAGACTCCACAGCTATCAGCAGCCACAAATGTTTTTGCAATGGATGACAAGATGGTATACTATCAACAGATACTCTCCTCTATTGCAAAAACAAGTGTCATTCATTTCAGAGTGGCACAGCCAGCAGACTGAGCAAAGTTATTACAGACTCAAGGCAAAAGAAGCCAGGTGTGCTTTACTTGCTTGGCAGATTTTAAATTCTTTTGACAACAGAAGAGAAGCTGAGAATAGAACTCAATTTGTGGAGCTCATTGTAGCATTATTTACAAGCAAAGAAATAAAAGTGACTGATTATCTATACATCATCCCATAAATTTTCCAGCCTAACTGGGATACTGAAAAAGGGCAGAGCTCCTTTGGTTTAAAATCTTCACTATCCCAGGAATAATGAGTGATGCTGTTTCCATGGAGAAGAGTCCAGAACTTTGCCCAGCTCTGATTTCCTGTATAATGTGAACATTTTAAGGCAGCAGTGCAATTTTAGGGATTTAGACTGAATAGTGCTTCATAGATTAGGTAAGAAAATAGTGTGACTTGGTGTTATTCAAATGAATGTGAATAGGAAATGTCTTCCTATATATCCAGGTAAATCTTCTGGCAGATTAGAATAATTTGACTGCAAAAACCTTTAAAATTAAACTACAGTTACTCCTGCACTAATGAAAGAACTTCCTCTCCAGGGAAAGAGATAAAGAGATTTCCATTAAATTCTTATCTCATATAAATGAAGAAACACATTTTCCAATACAGAATGAGAGCTTCAGTGCCCAGAAATCCTGCTCAGTTTGACTAGAAGGAGTATTTCCTAAAGATGTACCCTTTATCCTTGCTACAACCATCCAGATTTTTCACTGACTCAAGTGGTAGCTCTTTTGCCACTCTGAGAATTGACAACCATGTACACATCAGAAGATTCCAAATACTTTATTTCTTATGACAACTTCTCTCTGAGATAAGAAATAGCCATCACTGAGGAGCTTTGCCTGCTGCCTACCTCATGTGTACAAAACCCCAGTTAAAATCCGGAACTTCATTCCAGGCAATGGAAACTTCTCATCTCTTCTAACAGGGCCAGGATCCCACCCACACACTTTCCCTTCACAGACATTCTGTAGAATCCTCCAAATAAACCTAATTACATTCCACACATGGAATATGCCAGGACAGAATGGGTAAGGATTCCAAGAGCCACTTTCATACTTAAAAAGCACAATGGATTGGTACAAAATCTTGCTGATGTCACGTACCTGATGGAAAAGAACAATTAATGCTCTGTCCTAAAATTACCTGTGGGACTTGTGCATCACCACAGAAGTCTATTGGAGTTAGGTAGATGCACTTGGCTACAAATATTTTCCCTAATACTGCTGCCATTATGGAACTTCACTGTAGCAAGGAGAGGGAAGTTATGGGTAAGTTCTAGAAAAGAAAGATTTAAAATATGACAAAGTGTGGGCAACCATTTCATATACAGAAGAAAAGTGCTAGTGATGACCACACGTTAAAAACCCCACAGAACACAGGATAATACCAAAAACTGCACAGAACTTTCTCAGATACAGGTGGGCCAGTCTAAGGCAGCACAGACCCCATGTGCTGGGGCAGGAGGGGCAGTCACAGATGGAGCCAGTTCTGTTGGAGCTTGCCAGCTCAGACAGAGATGGGAAAATGGCCCATTTTGTCTGGATTCACTGCCTGTGCAAACTCTGGGCTTGACAACATTGCCCATTTTTCTTGCTTTATGCACATTGATTTCCAATCCACAAAGCTTGGAATGTTCTCATTTGTCTTCCAAGGGAAAATCTATCAGAAATCCCGTTGTCCTCTCCTTTGAAGAAAAGGAAGAAGGATCAGCCATTGCCTTTTTCTTTTAGTTCCTTCTCCTTGCAAGTTGTTCAAGAGTAAATTAGAGAAACTCACATTCATTTATGGAAAGGAAGATGTGGCATGGTTGGAGTTCCCTGCTGATGGTTTAGGGTTTTTTTTTAATTGCAAGAAATGCAGAGTTCATTGCAGAGTTCACTGATTTCAGTGGGAAATGTGAAAACGGAATAACGACACCACTTTTTTTAAAACAAGAGGAAATGTGGCAGGAGAAAAAATGCACCAAAAGCATCTGAATTATTGTAGCAGAACTCTCAAAGAATTGTTTAATGAGTCTTTAAATATATTTTAAAGGTGAAAACACAGAAAGCTGTCTTAAAGCATGAAGAAGTTGTTCACAGCCACTTAAAACTGAAATCTGGTAGTGAAAGCAGCCATGGCTCAGCTGAAACCATTGGGGATGTCACTGAGATCAGGGCTCAGAGCAGCAATTTATAAAACACTAAAATATATTCGTTTGCAGCTTACTGCCCAGTGCGGCTTTATTCTTTTCTTTGATACTTGAATTAAAATCTTCTATCAAATACTTCACCAAATGAAGCCACAAGGGCTAAAAGAGTCATCAGGAAAGACAAGGAAGGGAAGAACATTTGGGCTAAGCACCTAATGCTTGAACCAAGTTATTTGGGTCAGAATTACCTGGCCCACAGTTCTTTCAATGTAATTATGGCAGTGAGTTTTAAGAAAATTCTATTTACTCTGAAACTCTTCAGTAAACTGCCTTCATTTAAATATAGCAAGCATATTTTTGCTAGCAGCCTACAGAACAGGGATTAACTCTTTCAAGCTTTCTGTGAACACCATCTGGCTGTCACGATTGTTGCTATTTTACTTATCAAGATGTTTTAACGAATTTCCTTTTGACCATTTAGTCTCTGCCAGTGCCTTTGTGACTGAGAACAGGGGGCACTTGGTGTTCTCAGCACAGCTGTGCCACCCACAGCAGGTGCTGGAGCCTGTCCAGCGAGATGGAGAATGCAGGGCAGGGTTTGTGTGGGGAAACAATTTCAGATGGGGCTCTCTTGGAAGGAAGGGAGATCCTTCCAGCTCAGAAGGGGAGGGCTCTTGCTGTAGGTGCTGGGGTAGCTCCTGAATGATTCTCAGGAGGCATTTCCTCCTCACTGAATAAAACCTGTACTCAACCAAAACCAACAAAGCTTTGGAACAGATGGGAACCCCCATGTCAGAGTGGTCATTTAGGCTTAGCAGATCCCCAAATTGAAGAAATAATAAGAGGACTCTGGGAAATTAATTTCTAGGAAGAAAGATCACCCATCTGAAATACAAGTAGGTGAGGAAGGAGAACATAAGATAATGTGAAATTGCAGAGGAATGCCCCATTTAAACAAAAAATCTTGGTGTTGAGGACGGATATGATGTCTCCCTTGAACTAATATCTACCAACAGGAGTCTGTGTCTATCACAGATAATGGTTAAATTACACATTTCAGGGAAAAATTCCACACAACCAGCCATCACCTACTGTTACCAAGGCACGCGCCATCAGCATGGAGAATTCAGAAAACAGTGAAGAACAGTCTAGAAAACACAGAACAAGTGCTGGGTTTAGACCTCTCAAGCAATTTACTTCTTCAGCATCTTGAGGCTTTGCAGCAAGATTTCAGAGTTTTTCTGAAGCACTGCCCTAAAGGTGCTGTGAAATAAAAGCTGCTGTTTGAAACCTGTTTGATGACTTCATTCATCTCCTCCTGTTTTTATGATCAGCTCAGCAGCAGAACAATTCCCCCATTAGCTATCATCCCACATTATCAGAGGAGCATGAGCCTCTTGTGGAGGATAGATCATAAAGATGTACTGACAAAAAGCAGGGTTTGGATTTCCTTTTTCTTTTAAATTTACCTCCGTTTTGTGTCAAAACTGAATTCTATCAGACTACTCCAAGTGAACCAGGTCAGAGTGGTTCAAACCAAATAAAATTAACACATGACTGTGATTTAACCCAACAAAACAATGAGAGTGCCATTGGACTCATTCAAATGCACAGGGACCTCAGTGCTACAGAGCATTTGTGTCATCTTTTTGAAGAGAATATTGCTTTACAAGAAAACAGGAAAAATTATAGTTTTTTAAAGTTCTGATTGGAAAAATATTACATTTCTAGGTTAAATCAACAGATGTAGATTGGCTTGAAAAAGAAATTAAACCGATTCAGAAAAATAATGTTTACACATATTTGTTATTTGAATATATTCACCCATCATGAAGCTGATTAAGCAGAAGTTGATTCTGTATTTCAGATACAATCTCAAGACCATAAAAATTCTCTACTGTCCGTGTGTAATTCTCAGCTGTGCTCAGAGAATCCATGTGACATCAGCCAGAAGGGCCAAACACAACAGCCCCAGGTGTTCAGTGAGGCACCTCTGCCCAAAACCCAGAGGAAGAAATATTTCCCTTCAGACTGGGGGCATTTGACATAAAAGCTTCCTCACTTACCTGCCTGCACACCATTTCTAGAAAACCAAGAAAATAACTTCTAATATCAAATTCCTGATTCAGAGCATATTCCTTGCACCAAATACATCTTGGAAAAGAGCCTCCTTAAGAACATATTGTAAAAGATAAAAGACTAGGGATTTCAATGGTACGTACACCAGATATTGAAATATCACATCTATTGAAATATGAACATCACACTGAAAAATCACATACATTCAAAGCCAATAAAACAAAGTGTTTAAAAAGCCTCATGTAACCCCAAACTTTTAATGCACAGGCACTTCCTTTGAGCTGAGCTGGAATGTGGTTTTAATGAATACCTGGAATAAGCAGTTCTCTTGTACTTTCAGGGCTCAGAATTTTAACTGCTGAACTTGTCTTTGTTTTAGAAGTCTGAAATCACAGGTGTCTCCCACTCACAGCTGCCTGAGGATTAACATAAAAATTGACTTCAATCATTTGCATGCTGATTTTTTTCTCAAAAACATGTTAGGAACTAAAACCAAAACTGTGTTGATGATACAGATTATCCAGGATTCCTGTCCTGAGCAAAAGGACCTCCTGTGGCTCATATAAAGGAATTTAGAAGATAATTGCTATCCTATTTCTCACTGTACATTGAACTTTCAACTGCTTGAACATAATCAGCCTGATTATGCTTGAGCATTCAGTTGGGCAGACAATTAACTGCTTAAAAACAATCTGACCCAAATATTGCACACTGCTATGGCCATAGACTGCAAACACTATCAAATAATGCAATTTTCCATCCATTTAATTTCTCTTCCTCAAAAAAACCACCATAGGCCGCTTAAAATTATTTCAGCTAAACAGAACAGAAACCCCAAGCAATGGCAAAAAAATCTCTCAAACTGTTTGAAACAGCCAGAAGGTTTTGCCAGTGCATGGTGGAGAGAGAAAAGGCTGAGGAATATTCAGCTGAAGGGCTGCCCTTAGAAAACAGGCAAGTGCACACATACATCTCAAGTGCTTGGTGCAAGCCTTCCAAACTGCACTGCTCAGTCTGTGCAGCGAAGATCCAGATTTGCCTGCAGTTAGCCCAGCCTGAAATACTGCAACAAGTCATCTACAGCAGCTTTTCTCTCTCATTTCTCTACTGGAGTTATAATTTAAGGCACGTACCATGGCCCCGTATTGTGAGTCCTGCATTATGAACAAACAGGAAAAAGACCCAGTAAATGTATTACAAGTCTCACAGAAGGATGTGGCTCTTTATATATCCAGTTTCCCATCCTTTATGCGATCCTTCAGCAATGAGTTATGATGAAACAGCAGTTAAATATGCAGTTTTATCTGAGGAATTAAGTCTTACAGATTAACAGACTTACCTGTTAATGACACAGTAAACATTTTAGTAAAATTGCATAAAAATCCAGATCTTTCTGACTGCTTCCTTTTAACTTCATTTAACCTTTTTGAATATCCTTTCTTCATCCATTTACCCTCTATTTATTTCCAGTTGAAGATACAGTGAAGTCTGCAAGCTCTCTGTTTTTGAGGAGGGTTCAAATTCTTTCCGTACATTTGAAGTGGAAAGGTACCATTTCAACAAAGAAACAATTACAACACTTTCCCAGAATATCTTGCTTTGGGTTTGGGGCTTTGTTTCTTTGTTTGCATGGCTCTTTTGAGGGAGGAGTGTTTGTTTTTTAAAGGCAAGCTTTTCTGATGGACTCTTTGACTTCCATAACACATGCAGTGTTAGAAATAGGACTTGGCATCCTGCTGCATAAGACTTGTAAATCTCTTCTGGCCTTGCTTTGTAGCCACCTTGGAGTTGGAATGCTTCCCAATGATTCAGAGCATCCAGACAGAAATACACACAAAGCCAGATGCCCAGGATGACAGGCAGTTTACAGGCAAGCAGCTGGGAAATTGTCTTCAAAGTCAGGTAGGGGAAAAGTGAAGTTTTGCAGCCTGCTAAGGCATAAGGGCTACAGGGAGAAGATGAATAACTGGCCTCATTAGATTATCATCACTTCTCTGGCTCATTCTAAGAGAAGATCGCTGGCCCTCTATCCCACATGTCCTTTCCCTGGAGTTAGGAATGACAATGATGCTTTTTGCTTTGTGTCTGATACCTCTGGTCCCAAATGAAGAGTATTTTCAGCATGAAGCTGTCAGCAACTAATGGGAAATTGAAGATGCTGCATTAATTGAAGCAGATCATCCCAGTTCCCTTCACAGCTCCCATCAGCAATCTGAGAAGCTTCATCATTAAAATTCCCTGAAAATCAATTAAGAGAGGCCTAAAGCAGACTGGAACTCCCACAGGGTCTCTTTGCATTACCTCAAAAGGTAACAAATGTCAAGGGACAGAAGGTGTCAGTCCCAATAAGCTGGCTGTGTTTGCCTGGGAAAAGTTCATCAGAGAAATTAAAGACTCACACCAAGGGGTGGAGAACCAAGGTACTGGGATTTTGACAGCCAGTTGGTTCAGTGTTGAATCATATAAGTAACTGACATAGTCAGTTATTTGTTAGGGGTTTCTAGTAATTTTGGCTAATTGGAGGCTGAATCAGAGGTAAAAATACAAAATGAACACAATGAAAACTTCATTATTAGTATAATAACAAACCATACTCTTTTGTGGATAAACTTCCTAAAATAGATCTCTTCATCTGTTGCAGAAGCTAGGCACCAGTTGCAAGAATGGACTCTGTTAATTTTCATGCACAGATCAATTTTGGAGGAGCAAGTGAGACAGATGAACTGTAACTGGAGCAAGATTGAGCTACCCCACAGTCAGAGGCGATGCTGTGGTACAGCAGAGGTGAAAAAGCAGATGCTGACCTTGGTACTTAGCAAGCACTCAAGGAACAGGCTCTGTCCTGCTGTCCGTGGGACTTTGATGAAGAGAACTCTGATCTGTTGTGATGAGACAAAGTTGTTTTGGTCCACATGAGAAGCTGGGATGAGAGCTGTGAAAGATTCTCCTGTCCATGTGTTGGGGGGAAAAGAATGAGTTGGGCTTCTGTCCTGCTGGAACCTCTTTGAGAGGGGCAAGCTGTGCTGCTGGCTGCAGGAGAATCAAAACAACCAGTAATTTGTTAGGGTTAGTGATCTACCTGAGGAATTTAGAAACAATGAACTGATCTGAAAGAATGCTGCTGTGTTAAAGGACTCATTCAGATAACATCAAATTGTGCCAAAGCTGCCAATGTCCTTGGGTGTGAGAGACACTGAACATTTCCCTTCCCAGTGTAGGAAATTAAATTCTTTCCCAAAAAAGGGAGCTCATCATTAGATTCCATGAAAGCACCCAGGAAAAGCAAGTGTTCTGGAAACCTTACCAACTCTGCTAATGCCTTTTCTGAGGTGGGTGTGCTCTCATCCCAAATGGACATCTCCCTGACAAGGGGCTGTAAGAGCCATAAATGGGAGCTCAGTGCTGACCTGCCTCTCGCACACGGCCCAGCACGGACACGTGGAGCTGCAGCAATGGCACGGCCACGTCAGATGGCCGAGTGTTCTTCCACAGTTCTGAGGGAAAAAAGTAACTGAGCATTACAAGCACAGGTACCAATTAGGATTATCAGGTGTTGCGGTGTGTCTTGAGCTTCCGGGTCCCTTTCCCAGGTGTGCCTATATGCCTCTCCCTTCCCCCTCGCCCCCTTGCTTAGCGAGTCCTGTCAATCAGGCTTATCACTCCACCAAGGCATCGTGTGATTGGTCAAGTTCAAAAGATGCCCCTATGCCCAGGGGTCATTGGCCTATGTCTAGGTGTCCCTCGTCCCTTGAGACCCCGCCCCCTTCACCTGGTTGGTGGTCACCTGTCCCCCCCCCTCCCCCTGTCCCGGGAGCTTAAAAAGGTGATCAGGCCATGTGCTCGTTATTCTGCTGGAATCACTGTGCAGTCTGCACCTGTGTCTACAAGCATCTCAATGCGTTTTGACTCCCCACCCCCACTGACATTGCACCATAATTTGGGTTTATCTTCCCCAATAACTTGGACCCGGGCAACTGTGGGCCCTTGTTTTTCGATATTTTCAGGTAAAGATGGCACAGGGATAGCTTGTGCAACAATTTGTCCCTTGGGAAGAAACAGGGGTGGGTGGAAACAGTGCAGGCCGAGAACAAATTGCTCAGGATCTGATGTTGTCATTCCTGGAGCAATTCTGATCTCTTGTGGTGTGTGTTTGGTGTCCCCAATGACGACGTACTTACAACGAATTCGGTTCCAAGTACCCTTCTGTTCAGAATTGACAGAGACAAAATGCCAGTTGCTGTCCTTCAGGAGAAGTGACTCTGTAAGCTGCAACCTGTAAGGCTCATTGACAGAAGACGTGGTTAACACAGGATTACCTAAATCATAACAAAGGTTATTTCGTTTCACTTTCAACAGCGTACTAGCAGACTTGGTCTTTGAAGCACCTGCTTCACTTACACAAACATTAATATTATCGCGCGCTTGATTTGATTTGCTACCCATATTCCCTTGGCCTGCTCTTTTTATGTCTGCACGCCTGGCAGGCGGGCGCTCCCTTTTCAGTTTTTTTGTTGTTGACCCGCAGGGAGGGCTTGTAGTTCTCCTCCCCTGCCATTTCTAAATTCATCAAATTCCCTTTTCAGGGGGCACTGGTTACTCCAGTGCCCTAGGTTATTACAAAGCAGGCATGGTTTTGTGGGCTCAACCATTGCTGGTCTCCGCTGCTGCCCAGGGTACTGCTGTGCTGAGGGGAAAGGTGCAGGGCTGGCAATGGCGACAAGCTGATGTGGTCTTGGCAGCAGCCTTGGTCTGGAGTCTTCAGCCACACTCAGAGGCACTTTCCTGTTACAGACTAGAAGCGTGTCTTTTAATGTAGGAGTAAGTTCCGTAGGAAGGCTCAGGATTGCCGCTTGACACTGTGCATTTGCATTTGTAAATGCCATTTCCTCTAAAATTGGTTCTCTAGCATTTTCTTTTTTAACTTGTATTTCAATAGCTCTAGTTAACCTTTCTACAAATTTCACAAAAGGCTCTGATGGTAGCTGTTTCATTTTACTATAGGGCTCAAAAGGCCCTTCAAGTTGGAGGGAAAAGAATGCTTTTTCAGCTGCTTCTTTTACTTTCTCGAGTGTTTCTGCAGGAATTGCAGTAGCTTGGACTGAGGGGGAAGACCATTGGCCCTCACCACAGAGGTGCTCAATGGTAATAGGGTTACCACTGTTGTCTTTGGCTGTGTTTGGATCAGCATGCAAGCCTGGGAGAGCATCTTTTAGCAGCTGTTTCCATGCAGTTTCCCATAATTTGAATTCCGTGGAAGTCATGAGACAAGAAAAAAGCTGTTTTAAATCATGTGGAATCACTACAGTCCTACTCAATTCAGAATTTAAAAGGCCACGGAAATATGGACTGTGTGGACCATATTCTTTATGAGATTTACAGATCTCTTTAATCAATTGTCATCCAAAAGAATTCCAAATAGCAGTCGGGGCTGCCCCCCCTTGTGCTGCAGGCTGAAAGGTAACAGGAGCCAGTGACAACATGGGACTATGCATTGAATCTGCTGTTCCCTGCTCTGTATCCCTTGAAACAGAAGCATTGGGATCACAGCTACAGGTTTGGGGACCGGCAGTGGGTGTGTCCCCACCGTGGGAACTCGGGGAGGGGGCGGGGACAGGGGGCAAGCAAGGGGCGGGGAAACCGTGGGAACAGGGGGCGGGGTCAGGGGGCAGGCAGGGGGCGGGGACACCTGGTGACATCACGTCAGCAGACGCCCCCTGGGAGGAGTAGAGGGGCGGAGCTGAGGGTACTGCAGGAAAGGGGGGGGGAAGGGGTCACGAGGAACAGGAGGAGAGGGGGATGGGGCTGGAATTTTGGGATGTTTAAGAGGATTTTGGGAAGAAGAAGACCAGGTTTGGGAAGGTGCCACGTGGCATCCTCCATTTTGCGGACCCCCTAGGGATTGGGGGCCATTTTGGGCATCACTGCTCTCTGGAAAGCTGACTCTGGGTTTCAGAGTGGGGGACACAGGGGATTGGGAAAGGTTCCACGCAGCCTGGCCAGGGCCTTGTGGACAGGGCAACTCAGGTATTTCAGCAGACTTTGAAAGTCGACTTCTCAATGAGTGTGCTCTCTTTAAAATACCAAGTTTTGGGGTAAGAGGTTTAGGGGTTTTAGAGCTAGGAGAGGGAGGAACAGGGAGAGCAGAGGTACATGGCTTGGCATTTGGCTTTATCTCCATTTCGCTTTGTTTGAGCAATGCAGTTCGAATTTGTAAACTCCAGAACACAAATTTAGCTGAGGGTACATTGCCAGATTGTCCTAAGGTTATCAATGCATTCCCAACTTTATCCCAGAATTGAATATTGTGGATTTCTTCAGGGGAAATTTTTGGGAAGTGGAGGAAAAGCCATCTTATAAACTGTTTTAATTTTCCTTTAGAGAACTTCACATTACCACTAACAATATTATAATACACTCCTTTTTGTACAATGCTGAGTTTGGAACCCATGTTAGATGTAAAAAGCAAAGTACTTAATCCTGCCTGACCAAAAACAAAGCTAAAATCAGCTACCGATTTAAAAAAAAAACACAGATAGAAAGCGATAACGAACAGACAAAAGCTTCACAATGCAGCTGTATGTACTGCTTTGAAAATTCCCGGGCAGCAACAGCACGGCACGCCCTGCCGAACCGCGGTGGAAACAAAGCCTCCCCCGCCGTGGAATGCAGCCCCCCCGTGGAGCTGAGAGAGCAGCTTCCCCCACGCCACGTGGCAAGCCGAAACCCCGGTCCCCCGCGCCGCGTGTACCGAGAACGCCCCCCCCCCCCCCCCCGCGCCGCGTGTACCGAGAATCAGGCATATTGTCCCACAGGCTCAATTTAATCTTTATCCTAGCAGTGCAGCAATCACTGTTCCTCCTAACATAATTATGTTATGTTCAGTACAGCATTTCCATCTACATTTGCTGCCTTAGGTATGAGCCAGCACCAGCATTCAGCCAAAGATAAAAGTGCAAAGTGGATTTTAAAGATCCCCAAGACATTTTAATGAAGGAAATGAAATCAAGCCATCTTTTCTATCTCAGTGATTACATCTGATTAGAAAGCAAAGGGGAGCAGCAGAAGGCAGGTGAGGTGGTGCAGGCAGGGGTAAGGATCAAAAATATTCCTCTTCATCTTCAGTACCTCTCACGGAATTAACACCAGGATGAAGTTGCCAAAGTGAAAAATATTGTATAAGAAGGGGCATTGCCCTACACACGGGATACCTGTGTGTGCTTCAGAGAGATTCATCCCGAGTTCTCTCTGGCCCCTGTAAATACCAGGAACGTGAGGCAACCACGGGACTGTCCCACAGGTTCTCTCACAGCTTGTGAGGTGGGTTTGTGCTTCCAATAGCTATCAAAAGGAGTGAAGTCAACAGCAAGGGGTGGCATGATTGGACAAAAACACCAGTATTATTGGCACATGAGAAATTAAAGAAATATTGATTACCTAAAAGATCTGAACTCTGCACCTTACCTAGTGCAACTTCCAAGCTGAGGCTTTGAAACAGACATGGCAATTAACAACTTCTAATTTTTATGTCCTGTAGATATGAAATCCTCCGCCTCCCTTCTCCAGAGTAACCACCTGAGTAACCAACTATTGGCTATTAGGATTTTATACCATGGCCTTATTGTTTACAATGATCCTTTTCAGCAAACACACTGGTTGCATGACTACCTAAACTCAATGTACCCCCCACCATTTGTAAATGGTTACAAAGAGAAACTTTTTTTTCTGTCCTAATTGTTGACATCGTATATTAGCAGGAATAGAGTGAGTATGGAGCAAGATTTTACACAGCAAAAAAAAAAGCTCATAGACAATAAACCCTGGATCACAGCCCCAAAATCCTACTTTATACTCATTTCTTTGGCTTTGGGAAGACATTAGGACAGCCTGCAGCTTCCCAGAAATAAAACACTGGCAATCCTAGCTTAAGCAGCTGTTCTGCAGATGCAAAGGAAGACGTAGAGTGTTTGCTGAACAAGCAGCCTGAAAATTGCTCTCTCACAAATCAATAAGCATCAATATAAAGCACACTGTTACAAACCTTATATTTCCATATAACAGATCATGAAAAACCATCTGTCCATTCTGGTTGTTTGCCAAGCAGCCAGCCCAGCACACCATTTCGCTACCTGTATTTAAGATATCCTACTAATAAAGAATATTTCTTAACTGTTTTCATTTTGCCTGCACATGCTGATTAATAGCTTCATCATTTAACCCACCTCTTCCAAAGTCAGTCATGTACATAACAAGGAGATTAATTCCTGAAAGCATAACTGTGCTCCTCTTTAGGATTTGGAAAAAAAAAAAAAAAGCTTTAGTGAAATCAGTGAAAATTAGGGCCAATGTTTTATTCCACAGGAATTTCCCCAGTTAAGCATAATATTTGTATGGACTTCTAATGATCAATATCCTGTGCTCTCAATATCCAACTCCAGTCCTGCTTGTCTTTCAGATACTGGAAGCCAGTGGGTATTAAGAGAGAAATTGTACTCAGCACTGCTTTAGTCCAACAATTAACATGAAGAGTATTGGCAATTAAAATTCACACAATGGAGTATTTGAAGTGAACACATTTCAGTATCAGTAGCAGCACAAGGCAATGATGAAAAATCCACAATGGCACAGTACTGTGTGCTGCATTATGCAAATGGATGCAGCAAAGGTCAAAGCTTATCTAAATCTCATAATAATGTAGTCTGTAGAGAATAATTAATTTACAGTGTGCTTTCTTATATTGTGTACCACAATACTAAAAGCCATTTTATTTGGGAATTTTTTTGCTTTATGTTGCAGAGAGGAAGAATATCAAATGCTTTCAATTTTCTCTTTGGGAACCAGGGGGCAAGGGAAAGCACAGCTCTTTATTTTCCATAGCAACACCAGGCTAAAATTAAGCACCAAAAATGCTGCCTTTTAATTACTAAAATGCTGTTAAATTTCAGTGTTTAGGAATGAGATTTCTGTTCCCAACAGCTGCCTCACATTACAAGAGCAGAAGTGTTTGAACAACTCCCATGAAGCAAGCAGAGCTATAAGGATTCAGTTCTATCACACAGTTCCATACAGAGGGTCACAGTTGAGATGGAGAACATATTTGTGAATTACTGAGGCCCTGTGCTGGGGGGTGGGAAGTGTGTTCCAGAACAGAGAGGTTCTGACGCTGGAGCATAAAAAGCCAGGATGCAAACCTGAGTCTGAGGCGCTGGTGGCAAGTTGGCAAACTGGTGTTCCACGAGTTCTGGTTCTGATACTGTAATCCCCATCTTCTCCGTCCACTGGTCCAGCTCTGTTTTCTTCTCTCTGCCAAAAAGAAGAAGAATTTCTCAGCTTTGTAAGAAAAATAACCTCCAAGAGCGATGTTCAGAGCAGCCCAAGCTACGTTATGCAACCTCTTCTTCACACTTATTCTTAAATATATGTTACACATATAAATATCTTTAAAGAGTAGTCCTCTGACATGAGCCTCAAGAGAGCAGCTCTCTAAACAATAGGATGAGATGTTTGTGTTCTTTCAAATCCAAGGGATCTTATTCCTTCTTCTCAAATATTTGTACTGTCTTGGCATTTTGGGCTGGAAGCTAAAGAGAGCTGCCTGAGAACCAGATGGGGTCACACCGCACAGATGACAGAAAACTGCCATGACCAAGAAGCAATAATTCTCTTACAAGAAGCCATGTTTTACTCAACTGGTTTACACAATTAACTGAGGATTAATTGGTCCCACAGGAAATCTGTCATTGATCAGGAACTTCAACTCCCCAGTTCCAGCTTCACCTCCTGTAGCTTATTTTTGCCTTGTGATTTCTAGGAAGCTGCATGCTTATAGTTGTTTTCTAAGGAACCTGAACAACATGACCTTCATGTGATCCAGTGGCTTCTAAAGCTCATTCCCTGCCCCTTGCACACATCAGAACAACTCCTGTGTGGTTTTTATCCCCTTCATGTGACAAACTTGCACACAGGCAAGCGCCTTTCCCCATCCCCAGAGATCATCTGTCACTGTAACCTCGAGTGTTCATCACAAGATGCAGAACCAGACCAGTGGCAATGCCATCCAGACTCACACAGATCCAGCTGTGCTTCTGTCCCTTACCTTCACACACTCCAGATGCAACACCAGCAATTCCCAGGGAAGGTGGAAAGGCTGCAGAGGAGTTCATGTTGACAGCAGTTGCTCAAAGGTCATTTGGAGACATCCATGAGTTGTTTGCTGTAGCAGACAGTCATTATTCTTGGCAGCAGAAATTGGCAGGAAGCACTGCTATTGTCAGAAAGCATTACAAGTGTGTCATTTGTCAATATGTGCTCTTCCACAGAGCAGCAGGCTAAGAGAAGTCCATCTCTCAATTTAACTGGAAAAAAATAGCACAAATACCCTGACATGCTTTTATCTGCATCTCCTGATGTGGGCATGGAAGATTCTTTAGGAACTCTGCATCAGCCCACTATCCTGTCTGGGAGCAGAAAAGCAGAAAACATGCAGAAGCATTTTATCCTGAATTTCAGTTTCTGGCATTCTGCTCTGAGTTTTTCCAGAATGAACAATCTCTGTGACTATCCACCTGTCAGGCTCATCTAGCACTAACTCTATTTCTAAGCACAGACACTTGGATGTTGCTAGGTAAATGAACTCAGATCTGTTTGCCCTTTATTGGGAAGGGGAAAAAAACATAGTAAGATTCAAGATCCCTTGTTTTTTTCCATATATTTGAGCAAATGCAACCATAATACATTAAAGACTCGGAAGGTGGAAGTAAATTATAAATCCAAGTTGCAGCTCTCTATAATTTTGCATTATGGCACTACAATAATGGAATTAGTACAACTTGCATTTTAATGCTGTCAAGTTCCATTAAAAAGCATTATTTAGTCCTCCCCAAGCCTACACTCTAATAAATGTCAAGCCCCCAATTATTAGGTATTTAAATATTTGTACAAAGAGCCTTTAACAATGAGAACACACACTGCAGATACGTGTGCTGTTGTACTATTAAACTGAAATAAATAACCTGGGACAATTATTCCCAGTCCTAATAAAGCTGATTTGCTAATCAAATGTCAATAAAATGACTTGTTTTTAATATGGACACAATTGCACTAATAACTTAGTTATTAAATAAAGGCTTTCAGAACAAACACAGCAGCACTGTTATTTTTCCATGACACCCTTCATTCTCCTGCTGGCTTCCTTCACCTCAAGCACTCAGAATCCTTTTCATTCAGTAAAGCAGTCAAAGGCTGGCACTTGACTTTCATTTCCATCTTTGTCCCTGTCACAGGAGAGGGGACAAGCAAGAAGGTGGGGGAGATAACAGAGGGAAGGGAATAGTTTATAGCACAGCACCTTTTGTTTGTAGTTTATCTCACTGCTCACCACCCAGGTCTCCATTTTCCATTAGATTGTCCCAACACTTTCCTGTAAGAAAGGAAATGAGCCAATTGCTGCAGCACACTCTGCCTGGCCCAGTCTTTCATTTGACTGTCTGCTGGATGCATTCAGCTTTCCAGGAGTAGCTCAACAACTGAAAGCCAGGGCAATACCACGGGACAGGAATTACAAAGAAACTCAATGGGAACTGGCAATAGCAGAAGTGTTGATGCCAATCTCATGTCTTTGGGGCTGCTGACAGCTTTGAGTACTAATTTTGACCTTGACCATAATTCTTCTCCTCATTCAAGAGTTTTCCTTTTTATTCTGTTCATTAACAATGAAATTGAATTTCTAAATGGATTTCCACAGTGAAAGAGGGGGACATGCTCTCACTTCAAAGATTGACATATTCTTAAGGGACTTTTTATGTACCCTGTTGGTGAGTCACCAAGGAAAAGATGGTTACTGAGTTAGAAAAGCAATAAAAGAGGCAATGTACTAAAACACTACCTGAACATATTATCCATGGAACAACCAGTCTGATTAGCTAACAGCAACAGATAGGTTCATGATTACAAGTTTGATGACTCTCTGATAACATAAAGCACTTTTTTTTTTCTCAAAAGGAAGTTGCAGCACTTAATGCACTTGCTGAACTTAGTGCTGTCAGCCCTAGAAATCACTCAACAAATTGCACTCCTCAGAAATAAGATCTGCACTGCATGGTTAGAAATTTACAGTGTGCTAATAAATTACTTGAGAGATAACTTCTGATTTTCAATATCTAGTCCAAAGAACACTTACTCCTACAGTCAAAGGCCTTTATTGCTGATAAAAATGTAAATATTAGCACCAGTTACTTACATTTAATAATGACCATAACTGACCTGGGGCAAATTGTTCCTTACATGTAAAATCAGCAAAAGGTGATCATCTGTGATGATGGGTTTTGATTACACTTGCAAGATGCAATAACACAAGATAACTAGACCGTACACTGGGCTGACAGCTTTTTATAACATTCCCCTGGTTGGAAAAATATTTCTAGTCTTACTTTAGCTTTGGGGCAGACCAAATTATTCAGTTGCTTCAATGCATCCACAAATCACATTTCCTCAGTGTTTGTTTCAAGCTGTGCTGTGTTGATTCTATCACAAACCAATATGAATGGAATGCCACAATCACACTTGCACAGAAAGGAAAGCTTGAGGCACTACATCCTGGCACTGTCATACAGCACCCAAGGGCAAGTGAGTCCTTGACTGCAGGAATCATCTTTGTTATTACTCTACTATTGTTGTTTTAAAGACTGGTTTTTATTTAAGGACTAGTAATTATTATTTTAACATCACACCAAAAAACTTACTCAGAAGACAGTGTTTGCCACAAGAATGAACTTAAAAGAAATTAGAAGTACCATTTCAACTTCATCTTCCATTAAGGCAAAATTGGGCAGAACTGAGCTGAAGAGGTGGTGGCAGATCAGAATTGTCCAGGAACTAAAGAAAAGCAGAGTAAAATAATAACCCAGCAGCCAATTTAGTAGAAGTGACAGGATAACCTTTTCTAGCTGTGTGGTTTCAAGTTTCATTAAGGCAGAAGCTCCCAGACTATTTCCAGTGGAGGTGCAGGTGTGGAGCCTGCAGCTGTTCCACAGACAGCTCTTTGGTCACACAGGCTCCCTCAGGCTGACAAACTCAGACATACAACAAAAAACCATTAACAATTGTGTTAATGATGTCACACTTGTCCATGAGCAAGCATCATTATTACAGAGAGGCCTCTGTGTCAAAGGACGCCCTCAGAGACACTAAGCCTTGCTAGAACAATCTCTGTTAGAACCAGGGCTCATCCTGCAGAGCTCTGCAGCATCCCCACGTGCAGCTGCTCCATTTGC
Source organism: Melozone crissalis (assembly GCF_028551555.1). Lineage (NCBI taxonomy): Eukaryota > Metazoa > Chordata > Aves > Passeriformes > Passerellidae > Melozone > Melozone crissalis. Next base: position 514,610 of record NW_026535811.1, on the reverse strand, counting down.
TCCACAGGAAGCTCTCCCTGCAGCCACATGGATTAACTGTTCCTCTCCTGACACAGATCAGCCCTGCCCCATTCCTTCAGCACCAGCCTGACCAGTGCAAACAGCAACAAATTTCCTCTTTAAACTGACACTGCAAGGCTCATGCAGTGCACTATCAATACCTTTCTAGCTTTTTTCCATCTTGAAGGAGCACACACAGTAAGACGTGCAAATGAAGGCTACAGAATTTTGGAGTACCTGGTGTTGGAACCATTTGAATCCCCTGCCAAAATGGCCTTTGGAGAAAGATGGTGTGCACCACCAAGGCCTCTGCAGTGACCAGCAGCTGTAGAAGCTGGGCCTCTGTCCCTCCCCAGGACCAGCTTTGCCTTGCTGCTATCTGCCTTGCTTTGAGGACACATGGCCATGCTGCTGTCAGCACAGCAGCTTCTGGAAAACACCGTGACTGGGGTCTCACACTGCTTGTTCCCCCTCAGCCTGGGGCTCAGGCTGACTGCTTGCATCTGGGGCTGCTACTGTGACCGCAGCCTCAGGTTACACAGGCCTTGGCAGTGCACCTACCCTCAACTTGCTTAAAAAAATCTGCATTCCCACAACACTTCACAGGTCTAAGGGAAGGTTTAAAAAAAGTAAAAACAAAAAACTATCTTCTGAGAACAAAGAAACATCAGTTAATTTGTCAATGAGTACGGTTAAGACAGATGGAACTTTCATTTCTACTTTTATACTACTTCACTGATATTTTACTTATTTCAGAGGAATACAGTCTCCTCAGATATTCTGCAGTCAATGCAGCATACAAATTTGGCTACCATGGCCTGTATAAAGAACATTTCTGCAGTCATGCTGTTCATCTCCAGCCCTGCATTTGCAAACAAAGTCCACTTAGGGAACTTTGCTTACATGGGATGTTTCTGGATTTGTGTTGTCTTCCAATGCGCTGCATTACAAGAGAACTCTTACTGCAGCACATGTTTGAAAAAGCTCTTGCTGCATCAGAATCACAAAAGTTCTACAGAAGGTAAAAACCACTGTAAATCCTGCCTGCCTGTAAATAAGATGAAATGACTGATCAGTTGCTCTCTGACATTTCTGGCTGAAAGTAGCTCAGGCAACACATGCCATGGTAATGACACAGGAGGGAAGAAAAGCAACCTGCCCATTATTACAAGCACCAAAAGAGCAGAAGGATAAACCAAGTCTTGATACGATGTAACATCCTCGACCAATTTCAACAGATACTTTGTTTTCTGCCTTAAAAACACAACCTTGAAAAAAAAGGCTGTGCCCCACTCCTGCAGCACACAACTTCAGTTTAGGAAATTCTAGCCTAAATTCCAACTCAAGAACCCTGTCTTGGTACTGGCTGCAGCCAAACTCCAGACCTCATTTTACCAATTATGCCAGTAAGTGTTTGGATTAAGCACTTTGGTAATGCCTCTGCACAAGTAAATACCAGTGGCTTTATGGGGGAAGCCTCTTGCTCCACTGAAGGCAGAAGCCCATCTCATTGACGTGCTAGCCAGCCGTCCTCTCACTCCCCAAATCATGCATGAGAAGAAAAACTATTTTCATCCTACCCCAAACTGCTCATGGCAGTACAAATAAAGTGCTTTCAGCTTTACAGTGCCCATTACAATTAATTATCCAGAAGTCCTTGGCACAAACTGTGAGAAGCCCTTGCTTTTTGAATGAATGGACTCCATCAAAATTCTGCAGGCACCTGAACTGACTGCAAATGAACACAAACAGTTGCTGGCATTTTGTTACAAACAAAGGCCTTTTCTCTAGGAAGTTATGTGACACAGGATTTCACTGCCCTGGATTTCCAGGAGAACAGAGAGCATGATGCTTTTGCTAGCAGATAAAGCTAAGAAAGTGTGGTTTCTGATATTTAAGAGATAAGGCCAACAACAGGAGAAAGTACTAATGTTTTTAATTTTTTATGTAAATTTTTTGCCTTCATCAAGTCAGCAGAGCTATTTCATTATCACTCAGTTTATTCAGTGTCAATTAGACTGCTCATTATGCTATCATAAATCAAATAAATGAGAAATCTCCCAGGACCTCTGATAATACAAGAAGAGAAAGAACATCCAAGTAGACTACAGGCTAGACATTTTCAAGTGGAAGGGACAAACTCCATTAGTGTGTTGAACTTACCTAAGCACTGTAGTTCTCTTTAGTTCAAAGGCTACTGAGTTGACAAAAGCTCAAAACTTAGTAATGAATCCCTTTTTCCTTCAGGACTGGAATAGCAGAAAAGAAAATCAGCATTTTACCATTTCAGTTCCATGTTAAATCCCATCTTTTTGACACCCCATTTTTTAAGGTTAATATTTGCCTTTCATTGTCCTTAAATAAATCCTGCTCATTATACTCACTAAAGTTACCTAGCATTTTATAGTAGAGTCAGCATTTACTCTGTTGTGAGCTCTGCATAGTAGGTAATTTAAACTCTCTCCTTCCTCTGGGTGAAATTATTTCTATAAAAATGGCTATTCTAGGTGTCTATTTTGGGATGAACCTATATTACAGCTGCAGCAAAAAGGTTGTCATTAAAACTGAAATGCAGAAGAACTACACTCAGATTGCTTCACCCTTGTTCCACAGCACTTACATTTGTATTGATTTTATAATGAATGCACATGAGATGAGCAAAGTGCTGACTTGGCTTGCTCTGCCATGTCCACTGCTGCTTTCCTTGTCTCAAGTGAGGTGCAGTGTCTCACTGAACTATTAACAAAGACAGACTAACAAGAGGGGAATGATTTTCTCTTACAGCAAAACCATAACAGGGCTTCCCTCCTGAGGCACTAGGTGTTATGTAGCTTGGTGCTTTAAAACAAAAAAAACGACTGACACCTGTCATTTAGTGCTGTCTGCAATGCACAGCTTGGAGAAAAGGCAGTTTGGAACGGCAGTAAAACGCTGACTGAAGCACCACTAGCAAGCATCTCCCATCCCTTCCCCCTCAGCACACAGAGATCCCATGGACTGCAGTGTGTAAGGGTCTCCCAGGGAGGAGGGCAATGAGTTAGGCTGAAGTGAGGTACTAAAACACTGCCAAAGATTGGACAAGTTATCCCAGGACATCAGTCCCATTTCCTTACCTGTGAGACCTCCTGAAGATGTCATTCAGAGATAATATCTAAACCATTAGTGGCACCAGGAAGATGGAGATGGGAGTTCAGTGTCAGTGTAAGCACAGCTCAGAATGCCCAAGGAGAGCAATGCTGAACTCACACTTCACCACCGACCTTAAACAGATAAATCCTGTCAATAAGATATTTCCCCAAAGGTAAAGCACAAGGCAAATGATGATAATTGTCTTGTTTCTTGACAATCAGTTCACCTAAAGTGTTTAACACTACTAGAAACAGCATTTGCCACAAGACAATTAACACCAGGTGACAGACACAATGTCAAAGCTTCTTCCCAGGGACTCTGCTTCAGAGGCAGTTTCCTCTTTGCTTGGCAGGCTGACAAGGGACAGCACCTTCACAATGCAATGTGTGCAGGTAAAAACCCCTGAAATATTACACTTCGGCTCTTGAAGTGTTTATTTGTGCAGTGCATTAAATGAGAAGACACTTTGGTAGCTGTGCACTCTATGTAAGAAAAAGAAAAGAAAATCAGTATTACCTGAAAACACGCTTATGCTAGAAGGAGTTAAAAATAAAACAAAAAAACCACCACATTTTGTGCTTAACATATGATCAAGCTATGAATTTCCCATGAAGAGTAGGTCTGTTCTGAGAGACTGCAGAGGTGAGACATATCCTGATTTAACACCATTTACTTAATCTGGGTCCCAAAACTGTTTACAGACACTACTGAAGAAAATCATGACCAAGAAGGCCAGGCCACAACATGATGTATGCCAAGGGCACAGGTATAGGGCTTTTTATATCTAGAAATCTGCTTCATGCTAAACCAAGTGGGAAGTCTGAACCTACCCATGGACACAACAGGTTTTCTGTAAGGATGTGGCTGTAGCTTTTTTTCTGCCATCAATTCAGCAATATTCTAAAACTTGGTGGGGAAGAAGTAGAAATAGAAGTAGTGTAGCTGCACAAAGTTTGCATTGATAAAGGAAAACGTTTCATACTCCTGTTGCCCATTCAAGTACCTCACTGTTTCCAGCTACAGATTAAACTTCTTTACAATTATACCTGTGGCTGAGTTTTGAATTAAGCACCTAGGATACAGATAAAGTTGGGTCAAAATGTACTTGGTGCCCTGTGACCGTGTTCACAGGGGTCTCATGTTGAAGGAAGAGACGAGGATCTGACTCCGTATTTCAGAAGGCTTCATTTATTATTTTATGATATATATTACATTAAAACTACACTAGAAGAATAGAAGAAAAGGTTTCACCTCAGAAGGCTGGCTAAGCTAAGAACAGCATGGAATGAATAACAAAGGTTTGTGGCTCAGACAGAGCCTGAGCCAGCTGTGCTGAGATTGGCCATGAATTCCTAACATCCACATGAGACCAATCACAGATCCACCTGGCTGCCTTCCACAGCAACAGATAATCACTGCCCACATTTTGTTTCCAAGGCCTCCCAGCTTCCCAGGAGGAAAAAATACTAAGGAAAGGATTTTTTATACAAGTTGTCCCCAACAGTGCCCTATTATTTTATCTACCTCTCCACCTGGGTATTTAATACCTCCAGCACATGACTTGAAATGGCACAGACAAGGCTAATTGGACTCCATGGAAGGCTGAGAAAAGAAAACATTACAGTCACCTGAAAATAACTCCCAAAGGCTTTCCATTTCCAAGAGGCTTAGCTCCTTTTCAGGAGCATCACTCCCCTGCCAGCTCCCTCACAAGAACGGGCCAGTGCAGATGTGACAGCAGCACAGCAAGCAGTAACAGAGGCTGCTCCCCCATCCCAGTGACCCCAGTGCTCCACACCAGGGGGCCGGTCCCTGGCCAGAGCCCCAGACTGGGACACAGGAAGCCTCATTAGAGAGGGTGCTGGAATGCTGTGCAATGGCCTTGGGACAGCTGGGAGTGAGCTGCAGCTACAAGACACTGAATGGGCTGCAAAACCTATGACAACAATTGCTGCAGTGATTTCAATTTTGGTTAGGTACCACCTCCCTGTTGTAATCAGGAACAAGCAGGCCCAATGGTACCTAATGCTGGGATCCCCTGCTCAAAGTTGAATGGCTCTCCAGTAAATATTACATTATTTCCTCTGCGCTACTGTGACAACAAAGAAGCTCACTGCTAAGCTTAGAATTTCTGAGAACTTGTCTAAAGTGGTACTGAAAGTAATTCTTCAACTGCATTTACACAGAGAAGGAAAGAGAACAGACCATTACACACTTCCCAGGTTCCAAACTGAGCAGATTTCACAACTACAATACCATTCAAGCCTTCTTTTACTTGAAAAGAGCTTCCAAGACCGCTTATTTCATAGATAAAAATGGTTGCAGTAAAAGTGATTAAAATGTGTAACATTATTTTCAGTCCAACATTATCTCTGCTTCAGGCAAGGTATTTATACCTTTCATCAGGATTAACTGTTTTTACCAAGTATTTTTTAAACTTATGTCACTCAATTTTAATTCAATCCATTACACCTGTAAGTCTATCTTGGAGAGATTTCTGGGGATTTATTTCACAATAGATGAGCTTAATGTGTATTTCAGTGGGAGGCAGGATAGGTGCTTGGAGAGATATGGAGAGATGATCCATGTATTAATCTCCTAACAGAAGAATTCGGTATTAAAAGAGAGAGAAAGACAGGAAATGCACACACTGGCTGCTATTTAAAGCTTGTTTCCACCCATCTTCTCTTTCACACCTGAAAAAATATGCTGAAGCCACTGAAAACATTTCCTTTGGGAGCACATATTATTAGTGGCTATTTACACACACTGACTGGTGTGTTTGTCTGCTGATAAACACAGTGGTGCAGTGACATCCAGAAAGCAATTTCTGCATTGGTTTCCTGAATTTGAACAAAAGGCTCCCATCTGTGGCACACAGACCAGCAGGCACTTCTCTATTTACTCTGTCAGCTGCTGAGGGAAGCTCCTGTATCAAAACCACAAGTCCTGAACTTGAGGCAAATTCTGCATTTTGATTACATACTGATGAAGCCTGCTACAGAAATTTCACGTTTTTCAGGTCATTCCTAGAAAGGGTGGAATTCTGCTCCTACAACCAACATAACCTTCTTTTTCTATTCCTCATACCAAAAGGTACAGCTGCATTACATTTCCTTGTGCCACAACACCTGCATGTCAATTCCATTTTGCAATGTTTCAGTATTTGTTCAGCAACTTGCTACACACTGAAGGATTTTTCTCCCTAAAGCAAAAAGGAAGCCCCAAACTAATCTTCTCTCAAGCACAAATGCAATGTCTGATTCTGAAAAAACTGCCAGTCTAGTGCTTTCCAGCTGCATTTCCAAACAACCGACAGACAAAACGCCTTTCCCTCCAAGCCCTCTGAAGTGAATTGATTTGGTTTGGTGAGCATTACCCAGCTGCCTCAGTGTCATCTGGAATAAGGAGATACACCCTTGGCTTTGTAAGATCCACGCTCACAAATTGCTGAGCATCATACCTGCCTCAACATTTCCCTGAGCAGCTTAATGAGATCCTTGTTGAGTTCAGTCTCACCAGGTGTAAACCTGGGGCTGCTGTTGGAAGCTCCTGGCACCCATTCAATGTTTACTTGGCACATGGTACACTTACTATTTCAGTTGAGGAATGACTGCTGCTCTTTTGCACAACATTCTCAGACAGCTTAAAAGGACAGTGGAGCTAAACACAGCCCTTTTGCTCATTCTCTTGTTTTGGGGGAGAGTTTCCCACCTCCCTGCCATACATTTCTGCTTTATGCAGCAGCATTTGTTTATATTTGCATGACAGATCAGACACACTAAAAGCTCTTTGCCGTGTGTTATCAAGGTTTCCCAGATTGTATCCTGCTCCCCCACTGACAAGCTGGACAAAGAAATTCTTGTTGGACAGCAAATTAACCAAACTCACAAAATTGCTTCAAATTCTTGCAGATGGATTGTATTCTGCTTTTCCCTTAAAGGACAACTTACACACGAAGAAAATGAAAAAAATATTTATCCCCTCAAGAAACAACTCAAGCTACTCAGCAAGTTACAAGAAACAACACACTGATTGTTTTTGAATCCTTCCATTCAGAAAACAAACCCTCTTGCCTCGTTTCTCGGGTGAAGGGTTTAGATAAGATTCAAATGCAGGCATGAGGCTTCAGTTAACAAAAAAGACACTTAGTGACAATGGACAGCTAAAGAGCACTACCTCTACCAATAACAAGGCTGTGAAAGACTTTTTTAGAAGGAATGAGAGTCACATTTGGGTCATTCTCGAAGGGACAGCGCCTCAGTAACTCCCAGCAGATGCCATTCTGTTACTCACCCCATTATCCAGCTTTCAGACAGACCAACAGATGGGTTCACTACACCACACTACAGACTGACTCCTCAAGGGAGATACAGCACATCCACCACACTACACAGAAAGAAATGATGAAGGTACCATGAACTATCATCAAAAACAAACTCCTGGTATTTGCTAGTAAGCTGCTTTAATTTCACATAACATGGATATTCTATTTTTCAATACTAAGCACAGGTGAAAAGCAATAACTCATCTCCAAAACCCTGCTAGAATCTGTTTTATAAGACACTGAATATTCCGTCAAAACTCACTTAATCGGTGACACCAATTCTATTTTTTTACTATGTTTTCTGATCTGTATCTTAATATCTATGCATTTCCACACAAGACTCCTTCCAATCAATTTAACTTCTTGATTTTCCTCCATCTACTCAAGTTGTAGATGTTACCTTGAAAACCACTATTTGCTTACAAATTCCAGGATAGGAAAAGCAAACATTGTGACTTGGGATTAGCCTCAACTTGATCAAGTACTTGATAAAGTTTAACAGGATTTCCTACAGGATTTTGGAGTTGTACACCCCTCCTTTCAAAATCACCATCTCTAGTGCAAACATGCTACAAAGGAACTTCTTAAAGCAATAGAACAGATCCTTTTTAACTGGCCAAACACAATAAGTAGTTTTTCAGTAATGCAAAGCTCTTAGTCTTTCTAAAAAAACACATCAAATTCCCCAGCCCCAAACTTGAATTTCTTACTCCAGTAATAAAGTCAGCTTTATCTCTAAGCCATGTTACCAATGTAGTCTCAAGGTTAAAGCTGAGAACAGTCACAAAATGCAAGCAGCAAGAGCTGTACTTGGTCAGTAACCTTTTCCCTGATAGCAGAAATAAGAAAAGTGACACCATGATACTTGTTGCATTAATAGGAATGGTAATAAAACACAGTTGGGATTAGCATTTGAGAAGCTAAGGCTTGTGGACCAAATGCTTGCTGAAAATTGTGCCTGACCAATTGCTTCTTAACAGAGGTTCTTAAAATAATGACAACCAAATCTGACATTTAAAGAAAAGAAAAAGAACATTTGTCTGCTTCATTATGTTGAGCCCGAAAGCATTTCAGTTCTCTAGTTTCCTTTCGTTATGGTATTAAGCAGCATTACAACAGGAAAATACAATGTATCACACTTGAGTAATTCCACATTCTAAAACATACCCTTCACACTATGTCAGAAGCCAAATAATGCCTTCCCTTAGTTTACAATTGCGCTGCTTTGACTTGCTGATAGATACATATACCTGGAGGCTGTTTGCTTGGTTTTGTTTGTTTTCATTTGTCCTTTGACTTTATGCCTCAGGATAATCACCGAGTGACAGCACCTGTTGCTACTGCCGATCTCCCAACACTTCACTAGAGCACCTCCTGACCCTGCCTCACTGATGACACCAGTCATGGCAGAGGGAAACCAGAGATGTCATCATCAGGATGGCTGAGACCTCAGTTACTTCTGTTCTTCCCTTGGGAGAAAAATCCTGCTGGAACTGCTCCTGCAATATTCCTTACCCTTAAAAGTGATGGAGCAATTTGACTCTACTGTGCTTTTACACAAAAATCACCAATACCAAAAAGCTACATGCACTAAGAGACAGGGTGCTCTCTTTTTTAAAGATGTTGGGAAGCAAATCCTTTGTGAAAGATTCAGAGCAGGTATAAAATGGGAATATCTGAACATGCTGATACATAAGGGAGACGGAAGGCAGTATGGTAAACATCAAAGGCAGGATTTTAATGCAAAAAATATTAACCAGTTGTGCATAAAACACAAAAACTGGCATCACTTTTTCTCTTCACTTTGGTCACTGCTGTTACAAATACACTTAACACTGGAAATCAGAGCAGCAGAACCCAAGTTAAATTGGTTTCCTATAAAAAGTACATATCTTCATCAAATAAGAAACATTTCCCAAATTAGAATATTATGAAGAGGAAACTGGAACAAAAGCAGGCTGTCATCCTACTTGGTAAGGTGGCACAAGGGGTGGGGGGAAGACAAGACAAACTTGCTGGCATTAATTTTTTTTCTCAAAGCAAAACTGCCTAGATTTCACCAACAAAATGCTCTAAACAAATTTCTCAACTGAAATCCCCATCTGGGTTCACAAAGCCTCCTGTAGGCTGAAATAAAAAAACTTGCAAAGCAAGGACTCTGCAGAGTCATTTCCCTGCAGGACAAACTGGCTCTTTTGATTCCACCATCTGGCTGAACCATATCCCACCTCATGAAGCTGTTTCACAGCTAGTAAAATAGATGGTAGAAATACTAAAAAAGGAGTATTTCCTGTGCCATTAGCATGATGATCATTCCCTCAATGCCATTTTCCATAAGCACATGGAGTAACTCTGGTGTTTAACAGCTCCTTGTTACATAAAGCTGCACCCTGGTTTGGAATGCCTTGCCAAGAGGGCCACAATTGATCATTAATTCCTCACTGCACCTAAACACCGAAGGTTCTTGGACCTCAAGGAACACAACAAACCTAAATTAATTTAGTTTCAAAGGCTGCTGTATTTTGGGAAAGATACACCAATATGACAGCAAGAAATTACCTATTGGTCAAAAAATGGGCTTCCCTCCAAAAGTACTTTCTCATTAAATAAATAGAAACAACAAACCCCAAACTTTCACTGTTGAGCACCAGTAACACAGATTCACTATTTTTCATTAAGCAGAACCAGGTTTACTACAGAAATAGATCTCCAGGATTTAATGGAGAAGTAAACTTTTCTTAAGTAATTTCAAAGTATCTGAGGAACTCCAGCTTATCTGTTAATTATTCATCTTTCTGTTTTCATTTCCAGCTACTCTGGAGCTGCTGATGCTGGCACTCTCTACCAGGTTTAAGCATCCTTTCAGTTGTACTCTGCCAAATTAAACTGTCACTTTCTATTAAAAAACCTATAGCAGGAGGTTTTTCATCTTCTGATTTATACTTTGTAACAGCAAGTCAAAGTTTAAATTAGGACTGTACCTTATGAAATAAAGCCTAAGCAGTGCAGTGACAACCCCAGTGAGGAAAAACTCCTGCTTGCATTCAAGTGCACAGCAGAGCAGTTCCAGTTTGTGTCCTTTGGAAGGTTTTATTTTACACAGCTCCAGCCAATCTCACACTCTTCTTTAAAACAGCAGTGCCTTAGATTCTGTCAGGACACACCTGAAAAAAGATGCCACTTGCAATCAAGTGTCTGAACTGTCCCTGACTTTACTGACCTGCCACACCCCCAGCCTCTCTACCTTTCAGGTGTACTCAGCAGGCAAGGCACAATTCAGCTTAATTCACATTTCCTTTGGTGAGCTGCTCCTCATGAAACTTTGTTAAGGAGCTATGGACTCCACCATTCACTGTGTTGAACATTAAACCAAACCAACTTTTGTAGTTCAACAGCTCTGTAAATATTACTCATCCCTTTTCTCCGTGCAATCCTTAACAATAGAGTACAGTAATAATCCTATTTATTTCCCTTTAACACTACCTATTCTTGATCTATTTTTCCTCCTAAGCACTTCTACTCCATCTTCTCCAGTGCTATCACTCCTGTATTTTCTAGCACTTCACAGCTGAAGAAAACTTTGCCATAAGATGTGTTACAGACAGGGAGAAGGTGACCTCAGTGTGGGAGAAACAGAATTTATTAGGGTTACTATCACACAAGTGCTCATAAAATGATTATTTACTGTAATTACCAGCACTCTCTCCAGTATGTCATGTCTCATGAACTTGGAGATAATTTTTTAAAAAGTTAAATCGCCTATAAGCATAATTTCATCATGACACCTCTACCTTGTCACACAAAACCTTACTCCCATTCTCCTCCTATCCCAGGGATCTCTGGCTCACTCCTGCTAGCGACATTACCCCCTTGTCTGGCTCAGCACACTCTGCTGGGCTGGATTCCACTGGAGCCAAGAGCTACAGCTGGGGCTCAGCCAGAAGTGACTCCCCATTGCACAGACTGAGCCAGAGCAGAGACTGGTGAGAAGGAAGCAGAAGCTGCCCATGACACCCTCAGTACCCAATGCTGCAAGGTCATGAGAGAATAATTGAACTGGGTAAAAAGACTCATTTACACAGTGACTCCTAGGAAGGATTGTATTGCCAATCCTTCTATCAGAGTTTGAGGAATTGAATACTTGGATAAACTGGAGTTTAGACCTTGAAATATTTTAACTCTTACATACTTGTCATAACATTCAAATTTAATGTGGCTTTTAGCAACCAAAAGGTTTCTATTCAGTAATAATATGTCATGACAGCTTTTCATGTCTATAGAACTTTTAGGACAAAGGGCTCAGGTCTCCTCTCTCCTCAAGCATAAGCTTCATCTTCTGCACAATGAGTTCTCAGAACCTCATGATGTGATGTAGTGACCTTGATGTTCCCCTCTCCCACATCCAGGGTGTCCAAGAGCTCCTCAATGAGGCAGCACCAACAGGCTCCTCTTGCTGAATAACAATGAAACTTTTCCCAGAGTATTATTGTTCACCATTTGAAAAGTCAAACATCCCCTCCAAGTGGCAAGGCAACCACAGCACAACTCAACTGCTGCTTCCTGTGCTTGGTTTATACTTACTGATGTCTTGTGCTGCCCCACAGCTGGTTTTGGTACTCATTCTCTGCACTCAAAGCCTCATCCTCCACAGTGTGGCTCTGCTACCTTACTCAGAACAAAGTCAAGCTCCATTTGAAAGCTCCATAACTCAGATTTCATGGGGATTCATCTCAAAATTCCATTCCAAGCAGTTACACAGATCAACTACAGTGTGGGATCTCTTTTGTTTCAAACCCAGGACCTGCTGCTTCATTTGTGGCACTCCAGCTACCACATCCCTGAAGAAGAAATGAGTTCATCATTTCTTCAATCCTTCTGCCCTCTTTGCCTTCCACCCAATTCTTGCATTTCCAGGCTGAAGAGATGGCAAGCAGCTGTTCCTCACATGGAAGCCATCCCACTACTCTGATTCTCATCTATACAAGATCTTTACCTCTCTTAACAAACTTTGATGATCTCTTCCCTCCCACCACATTAAAACCAGGAATAACCCACTTCTTGGAATGACCACAGCTGCCAGTTAGAGGTTTAGAAAGCAACAAAGTCTAGAACTGACCATAAGGAAACAGGAGGGTAAGCTGGTCCTCATACCATTGCCACAAACAGTGTCTGACAACAGCACCACAGACCCTCCTCTCCCCCTCCCTACTTATGCCTAATTCACCTGGTTCACATGAAAATGCAGAACACCCAATTACGTAACAAATTAATCTGACTGAGAACACCAGAAATTAAATACTGTGGTAAGTATTTCCCACATGGGAGTTGCACAAATGGGGCAGAAAGTCGCCATATGAACTACACATTATTAACTTTAATTATTCAACAATTAAAGGAATGCTTTCCTCACAAGGCTTGAAGAATTCCCTTCTCCTATGCAGCCATTTTGCAACTAAGAGGCAATTAGAGATACAGCTTTTTACACAGCATGCCCCATTGGCTAAATTCAACAAATTTCTACTCACATGTGAGCAGGTTAGATTTTAATCACCCCTCACCTTTTGTATAAAGAATCTATAAACTCAATAACAATATTCACTGAAACTGCTCAGAAGTTTTTGCTATTATAAGCAGCAGAGAACAAACAATCACTACTGTAATTCACACAACTCCTAAGCCTAAACTCCTCCAGTAAGTGTGATACAAACTCTACCTGGATACACTAAAGCTGTTGGCAATTATTTCCACACAAGAAAACAGATTAAATCACCCCATCCCTGCGAGGGAAAGCAAAGATCAGCTTCCCTGTAGACCAAAGCTCTCCTGAAAAGAGCATGGCCACTCCAGGCTGGAAATAAGCATTGCAATCGCCTTCCTGGTGCCCTGGACAAGCTCCTCTGTCACTTGTACCCTCACTGGGAGCTCAGCACTCTGAGGGTCAGCACACACTCTCTATTTTTAAAGGGGACAGTACACTTCCATCAGTGATTTAATGCACAAACACTTGGAATGCAGAGGTTTCTTTAAGGTTACTTTTGATTGGAAAGCAGAGGACTACCTCTGGATTAGCTATTCCTACCTTGATGCAGTTTGTCCTGATACTTGATTAATTGTCACTAGGAAAATCATTCCCTTCACACTCTGCCAACCCTTCCAGAGGAGCCTTTGTCTGATAATAACCTCAAACACCAATTGCTGTGACAGACTCCTCTCCTTTCAATTGTTGACATCTCTGATGAAGACATAGCACACATATCTTTGCTGAAATCTAAGGTGATAGCCCCTGCAGCTCTCCAGCTTGCTTCTGCTCCCAAAAGGTACAGGCGATATTCCACACTTTTCTAGGCAAAGATAAAATAAATGTCTTCATTTAATAATTACACTGAAAAGTATAAACCCTATATTTTAAAAATACAGCAGACTAGGATCTACACATACAAGGATTTACTTTAGGGAAAAAATATTTATTATAATGCTGCCATATGGGAATTAAGTTGCAGCTATTTACACACACCCCTTATTAAAGGCTTTTCACCCTGTACTGGTCCACAGGGCTCTGTTCAGTAACCTGTGGTTTTTTCTGAGCGTTACCAGGCTAAATGTGAACTGCAGGGAAAAATGTGAGCTCCAGCAAACCTGTAGGTCTGCCACCTCTGCCATTTGTCTTCATTCTGAACTGAAAAAAGTTGACAGTGCTTTCTGCAAAGCGCAACTGCGAAATTGCTGCCCACTTCTCCCACCAAGCAATTCCAGTAACTTGAAAAATACCAGAAATAGGAACTTGAAATATCATGGGGAAATCAACCATAACATCAAGTACACTTAATCAGATGATGGAAACAGTTTTTTAATTCAGTATCTGCCTCACACACCTTCTCAAATCCCCAGATTTAATACCTGGACCTTTTAAAGGAATCCAGAAGAACTCTGCATCTGGAAGAAGACTAGATAATTCTAATTGTTTTGCCTTCAAAGGATGTTACTATTCAGTGCAGATCAGTAAAAGTTGCTTGAAAAACGTTAAAGCCTCTTCTGGTTTGGCCACCACATTGGAGGCTCTTGTAATCACTGGGATCAAATTCAGCAGCATTAACCCAAGTCAATCAGATCTTCAGCTTGTACCTGTGAAAGATTTGCCTTACATGTCTCAATAGAGAAGCCCATTAATTCCATTAAACAAAAGCTACCTGCCTAGATCCTCACTGGTTTATAAGGGGATTATTCAGGACATGTCATTCCCTTCCTCATCTTAAGTCCTGAGCAGTGGATAAGTTATTCCAGATGTTCACAAGAGGTAAAACTACAAAGCAGCTGAGGTGTTCAGGCCAATAACAAGAAAAAGAAGCAAAAACAAAACAAAACTTTCAAAGATGCAATATTTTCTTCCTAACACAGCTGAGCAACTTGACTTCTCAGCTCCCAATAATAAGGCATTATAGGGAAAGAGGGAAGGAATTATTTCATTCTCTGGAAAACAATTTACCATTTCTACCTTTCAGATCACTCTGTGCAGCTTTGGTGTCTTCTTGTGAAGTTCCAGATTGATTTTTTCCTTCTTATTACAAGTGTCTCACACAGCACAGGTGCCCTCTGTTTTTCTAATTTAATAGTTTGGGGGTCTTCGCCAACAAAAACAAAGTTCTCTCTTTAGTAAATCACCTCAAAAAATATCAGTGTTCAAATCATGTGGGTGAAGTGACATCTCCTATGCTTGTCGTAACTAACAGAACCAGATTTACCTGAATTGCTCAGTCTAAAATTGCAGAATGTATACCAAATCTTTTGTTTAAATATCTCTTGGTCCTGGATAAGGCAATTACACCCAAAACTGCAGCTGAGGCCATGCAGAGGACACAAGTTCAATTATGCAGCTGAGGGATCTCAACAACAGTCTTCTTCTAACAGTAAAGCTGCTAGCTGAATATTGGGAAAGCAATGATTTTCCGTGTTCCATTTTACTGAAACATAACAAAATAAATCCAAACAAAGTCAGATGTGCCATTAAGACCAGCTAAAAATAAAACAGAAAACCCCTTCTTTTTCAAGTCTAAGCCTCCAATACCATCATTTCTTACCATCAGGTGACAGCATTGTGTAACACTTCCAACTCCCTGATGTAGCTGGAAGTAGAGGAACACGTGCAACACCATAAAATTGTATAATACAAGGTACTGTAAGCCAGAACTTGCAGAAAAACATGAGGACTGTTTTTAATGCACATCACTAAGCAGAGAGAGACAAATCCAGCATGAATACCTCAGAAAACAAGAATCCATCCTACTCTTCCTTCAGATTGTCTTAAAATCTGAAAAGAATTTATATTGTCTGAATATTTGTATACTCCTGTATATTGGCCAAAGATTGCTCCATTTGATCACAAAACCATTTACTTGCCAGGAATCAGTTCAGTGCATTTTAGAATTAACACTTTAGGACACAGCTTACAAACAAACTCCATTATGCCTCCTTTCACAATTTGAGCACTCAGAAGTCCCTACATATCAGCAGCCACATCCATGCCCTCTCATCAGACAAAGCAGTGGCTCAGTGCACCCCATTCCTTTTCTCCCTGAGGCCCCAGCTCCCTGCTAACACCTGGGCCAAGAGCAGGGAGCCACTGAGGCAGGTACCAGAGCGCTGCCATTTCTGTGAGGGCACAGAGCCACTCGGGCAGGGTGGGCAGTCCTGCCTGTTCCACCATGCGAAACAGGGCCTGGCCACACACCTGAGTGCAGGGGAACCCAGGCTGCCCCCTGGGCTAGCAGGAGCATTACACCTGCCCTGGAACAACCCTGTGCCTGCTTTCCATGCCCTGCTTGGCTCAGGAACAGCTCTGTCATCTCTGGCCTGCTGCTTGATGATGCCATTTGTATTCCCTTTATCTCCCTGCACAGGCTTTCAGTCAGCTCATTCATTGCTGTGATCACAACACAGCAGTTCACTACTCACTGGTGCCTCACAGATCTACAGCCAGCTCTGACACATTTTCCTGTATTCCACTCAGGATAGCAACAGCTTTTTCTGGCATCTCCCCAGGGATGTGTCTGTCAACTGACATTTCAAAGGGGCCTGGATGCCCACAGAATTGCGATAGGATTTCAGTTCCTCACTGCAAGAACATTAAAGAACAATTCTGACTTGGCTGTTCTCTGAAAGCCAGCGTGCACTAACCCACCAATGCTAAGTGCACAATCAAACAATGCACTGGGCTCAGGAAACTTTCCTTCTGTAACTACATGCCAGTTCTAAACTGCCACAGAGCTGGCTCTGAAAGAGCACCACCACAATAGGTGCTACGGGATTGATCAAACCAGTTACCTTTGCCTGTTCAAGGCAAGGGCTGTGTTTCAATTTCAAGGGGAGAAGAAAAATCTATTGTTACTGGCTTATATTTGTTTGCCTGTGGGAACACTGTCTTGAAATTTGAAAAACTGCATCTTCACATGCAAGTCATAATCTTGCATTTCATGCCCTAACCTCAACAGCAAGCCTCATTGATGATTTACCACCTTTGGCTGCTACAACATAAAATGTTACACAAGATGACTGCCTGGCTTACTGAAAAACTGGTGAGTTTATAGGCTGGGAATCTCCATTTATAGAAATGTATCAAGGAACTCTTGGTGTAACTGGTCTAACTACATTTCCATATCCATACACTTTAGTCACAGAACCTTAAAATGCTTTACATTGGGAGGGACCTTAGAGACAATCTAGTTCCAACACTCCTGTCCTGTCATGGTTCTTAGGTTTTCATCCCAAATTTTTTTTCAGAGATAACTTAAGGGCTCTGTTGGTGCTGTTGACGGAATCCACAAGTAAGTAATTGTTTAAGTGCCACCATACATTCAGCTGCAGCACAGTCCTGTGCAGAGGCACAGCAGAAATTTTGGTAACAATTACCCCTTCAAGTTTATGATATAAACCACTGTGAAACAGATTAATAGCTACTGTGGATCTGCTTCCAACTGAAGTGAAAAGGTGATATCAATCAAGATAGAACTTTTCACAGGATTAAGCCTTGGCATAAATACTAATCCTTTTACTCTATCTAGAGCTGTGAAGAACTTTCTAATATAGGTCACTTCCTCTTTTACATTTTAGGAACATGAACTGCTTAGAGAGCATTTTTGTAATGAAATGCACACCACTAATGTGATTTCTTTTTTTTTGTACAACACTCAAAAATATTAACTTCAGTTTTTGAGCTAATTATTAAAATCTGCTTTCAGCGAGAGAAAATGTTCACAAGCACCATCTGTTTTCATAGAACTGTGTATTTTAAATAGGAACTGTTTTTTTGTTGTTGAAAACTGAATGGTTGTGCTGCATAATAACTTATATTATGTGCTATGAATAAATCATTTTCTCATCATTTCGTTAGATCTCTATGGAATTCTGAGGCAAATGCCATACATAAGCAATGAATGTGGGAATCCAGTAATTGCTCCAAAAACCTCCAGGATTACCCTGAACTACATAAGAGGAGTTATCTTTTTAGCATTGGCATGTCAGCACAACAGCTCACCATCCAGTGACTGCCTCATTCCATTCTGTTTCACAGCCATGCTCAGTCTGCATAAACTGAATAAAGGCAACCTCAGTGTGGATGCCTTGACCACAAAAAGAACCCCACATCTTCTCCTCAGTTTCTGCAGCTCCCAATGTTCAATTTCCCATGCAGCACTTGCTGTGTGCTACACAATTTGCAAAAGGTGCACTACTCCAAAAATAAGCACAACTTCAGAACACATTTGACTGTTCAGAAAAACTACTGACAATTAGCTGATTACAAAAACCCTATAAATATGCAAAATTTGCTTGGATACCAATTTCACCACCCATGCCACTTGTGCTGCATAAATAGCAGTTCCTGCTACAGAGTAAGTGAAGAAATGGCAATCATAATTTCAGATAAATATACTGATTGCCATGGGGCTGCAGACGTGTTGGGAGACAAAGTTGTCCTGCTGCAGAGAACAGTAAATCTCACCTGGTTTCCAATTACACTTGTCTGCTCAGGGAAGGTGGGATTTCTCTCTCCCTTCAAGGCTACTCCTTCAGGAGAAGCAATAAAAAAGTGACTGTGTTATGACTGTGACACTGAGCCTGCCAAGCAGGAGTACACTCAATCTAAGGACTAATACCTAAAAAACAAATATATATTCCTTCCTCTCACCCTCAAATGGCTGTGGTGGGTTGACCCTGTCCAGATATGAGGCCCCCCCCCACCCAGCCAGCTGCTCTCTCTCTCTCTCCACAGCAGAACAGGGTGATAAAACAACATGGAAAATCTCATGGGTCAAGGTAAACACAGGGTGATTCTTTTCCACTTATTATCATAGGCACAACAGACCTAAGTATAAATTAGTTTAATATAACAGCAATTAAAAATAAAGATGGATGATGACATGAAAACAAAACGAAAAAAAGCCAAAATACCTTCCCTAGGCACCATCCCTTCTTTCCAGGCCAAACATCAATCCTTCATTCCCTATCCCTTCACCTCCTCCTCCCACAGCCAGGTGGCACAGAGGGCATGAGCAATGAGGGGCTGTAATTCATCAGTCAAGTGTCTTTTCTGTTGCTCCTTCCTCTCATTTTCCCTCTGCCTCAGCAGGGGTGCTCCCTATGGGCTGCAGCCTTGGGACACACCAGGAATGGGTCCCTCCAAAGGCTCACCTGGTATTCCATGTCTGACAGACAGGATTTCACATGTGTTTAGGGCATGCACTTGGCTCAACTCATTTCATGCACTTGATCTCATCCTGGAAAGAACAGACAAGCTTATTAGGCTCAAGTTTAGTTCCTCAAATCCACAAGACCTAGACAACATTGGATTGGAAGCAGAAATAATGTACTAATTATTTTGGCACACACTTCCTTGAAAGACACTTGTGCAAAGTAGCTCACCATCTTGAAAGCCATCCAAAACCACAATAACCCAAACTGCATTAAAACAGAGCTATGAAGCAGTCAAACTCTGGCAATTACTACAAGTAGTCTGTGTCAAGATAGGGCTGGTGATAACAACTTGAGATGAATTAGAGACAGAAAAAATGCCATGTGACTAAAATCACATTGCTCCATTCCTGTCTATCTTTATATTTCTCCAAGCAAGTTCTTACCTGTCTTCGTAATTAAATTATCAGCAATGGCACAAGCTCAGGACCAAAGGACCTAATTTGCAGGTGTCAATCATTTTCAAAGAGCCCTGTTCAAGGCTGGAAAAATCACAAATTGAACAATGACATGTCCTTGATAGTGCTGGCAATGACAGCAGCTCTTTTCCAGTCTTCCAGAGAAAAACAAAAAGCACATTTTCTCCACTCAGAAATAACCAACAACTTGAGTCTAGGTTGAGCTCATCTCAATAGGTCACCTGATGCAATTAGATGGGTCTTGCCAAGGGTAGGCACCAAATGTGCTGCCAACCCACTGCCCATCACAGTTACAAGGCAGGCTTCAGGTGAAAATAATTGATTCATCTCAAGATGAAGTACAGTACTCCTAGAACCATTTGGAATGCGCATGGTATCAGCTTTTACCTCTCCAGTTTTAGAGATGAAAATCACTGAAAACCTTCTGGGATGTTTCTACACTGCATTTCGCACACTTGAACCAGAAGATGAAAAAAAATTCCTTGAAAGAAACCAAGGTTCCCCAAAACACAAGTTCTGAATGATGCACTAACAGGAATATATGAAGTTCCTTTTAAAGCAACTTGACTTTTTTTAAATACACCGAAAAATATCATGCAAAGCACTTCCTTATGTAAGGGAAACACAAAAATTGGCTTTTTCACACAATATAAGCCATAGCTAAAACTTCAGCAAACATTCAGAACTGCAACATGTCCACAATGTAAAATGGTAGAAGGAGACCAATGAAAAGACTCAGATCTCTGTTCCATAAAGGAGATGGGAATTTACCTTCAAATACCTCAGCCTATCAGAAGATGAACAGGGCTTGCCACACTGGCAGTCTACAGTTCAAAAGTCACCTCTGCTGGAATATTCACCCCTGTTTTGCACTTCAAAACCCTTATTAATGAGCAATGCCTCATAACTACAGCTGCAGGAAAACCTAACTCTGCTCTGTAGGGGAAAGGGCACTACATTTTCAGCTTTCCATCTCCAAAGAAACTGATACCTCTGCACAGAATTCTCCACATCAGAGGGGACTGACAAGCACAGAAATCTGCTGCTGTAAGGATCTCAAGGCTCAGAAGGCCCAGCAAGCAGGATAACTCCTCCTGGTGAAGCATTCCTGGTCTGTGGGTGATGTGCCCAGGTCCTGAGACACCGGCTGGCTCCCAAGGCAAGAGCTCTAAGTACTGGGACATGCTTCAGCAGAAGGAAGGGGTTAAAACTCATGTAAAACTTCATTTACCATGGTAATTAAAGGTAGTTTATGAAACAGGGACTACAACACATTAACTTACCTTCCTGGATAACTGGACCAAAAAAAAGTCAATTTCTCCTGCCCTTCCTGACTTTGGGGGTTTTTTAAGCATTGGTCTCCTATAAGGGATTTATTTGTGTCCTAAGAACCTGGATTAGATCCCAGGACTTCTAGTGCTGGTCAACTGACAGGCTAAGAGGCCATGCTAAAAACCGGCAAATAAAATTCTTCCCCATTTTTATCCTTGTTGGAAGACAACTCTCACAGCTACAAAGATATAACATCCAAAATACACTGCTAATTTTCATGGGTAATTCAGTGATTAATTATGGCACCTTCAATATTTAAAACATGCAATGCCATGGACTGAGTTTTTTACCAGCCTAATCTGCTACACAGCAGTTGTGCCTGGCAAAAACACGTTTCTCCTTCTTTTACCATAAGCAGCTAAGCATGGGAAAAGGTAAAGCTCTGAAGTTTACAGCCTGCAAAGGGATGCACACAACCACGGTCATTTCTTACAAACCTCAGTCATGAATGGGACAATCAAGTCTAAAACTCAGAGTTTTCCACAGCCATCATGAAGGGGAAACAGGAGCTTGTGGAGAACTGCACCATACAATTTCTGCAATGTTTCCCATAAAGGACAACTTTTACGCCATGAAATGTGAAATTCAATGCCAGCTTCCTTCATTATTCTCTGGTACTATCTAAGAGGGTAAAAAACAATCAGCTGAATATGAACCTCACAGTTTGGGGATTCAGGATCTGTTGGTGACTGTGGTGACCTTGTTCAAGATCACAACTTGCCACACTCAGCCCCCACTTCTCTTACTCCTGGCATTACACAAAGCAGCATCAGAGCATACAAAATCCCCAAAGCCTAAGACAAACAAAGGAAAAGGAATAAATCCCTTCCTCCTCCTAACTCAAGGCATGCAGCAGTTGGTCAGAGCTCAGAAGCTGAGAAACAATAATCCAGCCCCACCTTTCTTTTCCTTACACCTGTCTACCAGAAAGGAAAAGATCCCAAACACACTTCTTGCCTTCCAGTCAGCCAGAGGTGGTCAATGACTCTACAGCAGCAGACATCAGCCATCAAATAAAAAGGGCTTATACCAATAAATTACTCAATTTACACTCAGTGACAAGGTGCAAAAGCCCTCTCCTTGCTCTTTTCTTTCAGGTAACACGGCAATAAAACGGAAAAAAATGGAAACGTTCCTTTTCTCTCATTCATCATAAAAGGAACTACCTTGACATTATTTAAGAAGGCCCCTCTGCTACTATACCCAGTGTTTTTGAAACCAATAACCAGCAAAAACGTCTGAAAAAATTCAGGATATATCATATTCAACAACTGCATGAAAAAGCAAACAAAAACACCTCTTGTTTCTCAGGTGGTAAAACCAGCTCATGAGACAGCTAATTAAAAAAGCCTATTCAGTAAACACTGGAAACTTGGATACTTAAATATCAAATCCTTTTTTATATATACAGTCCCAATACAGCTAGGCCTGTTCTTTTTTGCATATAATCAAGTAGGGAAGAAATAATTAATCTTCATCCAAGACACCAAATGAGCTCAAGTTAAACTGGGAGAAGCTAGAAAACAAAGAAAACTAATTTGAGGGGGGAAAAAAAAAGGAATTTTGCTCCAAAACCGTAAACTACCAAAAGAGTACTTATTGTCTCAATACGGCAATGGCTTAAAGTCACAGGGACTACTGCCTAAATATTTAGTAACTGCATCATCAGTGTGACTGCAATTGTACACACAGATGTCATTCCCTAAAATCTAAAACTGCACACAAGCTCTGTAATTGCACCTTCATGAATAACCAAAACCACACTGACTGCGGTCATGAATAGCAGAAATTTTCTCTGCCATTTAAGACGAGATTGGAAAGAGGCAAAACACAAACACACCAACCCAAGGAGACAGTCAGTCTGAACTGGATTGAAATTGCAAAAACATTGAAATCCATCTGGTATTCTTAATTTTGATACAGCCTTTGTAAACTTATTTCCACCAGTCTGTGAGAGATCAGCCTTGTTTAAACCCTGGTTTTTCCCTTTCAGACTGGCTTCAAGATCTTACCATGTCCTCCACCAAATGTGAAGCAATTTTAGGAGGAAATTCACTCAGCATAACAATACAGGCAAGAAGAATGCTTAAAAAACGGCACTTGATTGAGAGCGATTGAGAGCGAGCATGATTGCTCCACTGATTGTACTGATTTGTTGACAGCCTTCAAGTACCTTGAGGCTAACACCACTTACATCGTTCCCACTCCTGTAACCCTCCCCAATCACCTCAAGTACTGCCCTTTATTATAGTGAAAGAGGGAGACTTGCATGCAGTACAATGAAAACCACATCAATGAAATTCCATAGCAATGCAAATGGGCACATGCAGGAACCAAATGCTAGAGACAATCATCTGTCACTGAAAAAAGAGAACTTGAAATTGCACACACACTGGAAAGGTCAGCAGTCTACTGCCTGAAAAGGAGGGTAGTTGGTGCAAGCAAAGACACAAAGACTAAACAAAACCAGGTCCCATTTGCCCAAATGTTTCCTGTTCTGCAATTTTAGAGTCAAGCCAAACAACACCAGCAGTTTAACCTGCATTTGGCTCCTCCAGTTACCTTAAACCTTCTGGACTCAAGGGTGCAAATATTACCAAGTAACAAAGACAACTTCACAAGCATTAATGTAAGATACTGGAGAGCAAACAGCTGCAGTTTTAGAGTCATGAAAACTAAACTACTCACTTTATATTAGTGAATTGGAATTATATCTGACATAAAAGTTCCCAGATGTCTTTTTTCCTATTTTCATAGGATTATGATCCAAAATAAGGTTTACTATTGAGTACAGTTAGATTCAACTACTCTTATTCTGCCATGAATGAGTTCCTGGTGCTGAAGGAACACCCAACAGGATTTCTTATGAAGTGGAGACACTCTTCCTGCCAAGCAAGGTGTCTGATGACACAGAGCCCTCGGCAGGATAATTGTCTAATATGCTAAATTATTCATTCTTTGTTTGATAGTTCTTGTAGAAAATATTTTCGTGCCTTGTGCATTGGTGAAAGGTTCCTGGCTAAAAGTCCTGGAGAATAAAATTAGGAAGTGCAAATGGACCAACAAGGCTTGATCATAGCAAAGGACCCCACTAACACAGGAAAAAAAAACCATCTTACTTTTCTTCTTTACAGCTCTGTCAACAGAGAGGCTAATTAGTACTAATGATAACAACTGCTTTACAGCATACATTGAAGCACACACTACTCTGACCTTGCTCTTTAGCAGGGTTTCCTCTGTAACAGCAACTAAAAGCTGTTCACAAGATGTCAGCTTTCCTCCACATTCTACGGGCAGACACTACAAGGAGACCTTTACCTCTGAGCTAATGCTATGGACCAGACACAAGGTACAAAACCATGTTGGAGTAAGACTGAGGAAAAGAAAACCAGAAATGGACTTGATTTAAAGGAGCATTGCTCATACTAAGAATGAAATCTTTCCTGGAGCAGGAAAAGCTGAAGCCTCTCACCTATCCAAGCACCTGGTAAAAGCCAAGCATCTCTTAGAGCACTTAGCTTTTGTAATGAGCAGCAAAACTCAACCCCCTTATGTCGCTCTTTCTCTGTTGATGCAAGCCCTGGAAGCTGCAAAGCAGACAAGTATTACTGCTGATATCATGTAAGCTACACTGGAGCATTGATGTACACCTAGGCATCATAAGGAATATCTCAGAAACACACAAGTTCTAGGTTGGAAGAGACCTTTAAGATCATCAAGTCCAACCCATGTTCTAACACCTCAACTAGATCATGGCACCAAGTGCCACATCCAGTCTTATCATAAACACATCAAGGGATGGTGACTCCACCACCTCCCTGGGTACATCATCCCAGTATTTGACCACTCTTTCTGTGAAAAACTTCCTCCTTACTTCTAGCCTGTACCTCCCTTGGCACAGCTTGAGACTGTGTCCTCTTGTTCTCTCTGTTGTTGCTCAAAGAAAGAGACTGACCCCCAGCTCACCACAGCCACCCTTCAGGCAGTTGAAGATTCCTGGCTTGCCTGACTCATCATCCCAAGCAAACTGAGCATCTGAACAAGCACATTGAGACAGCATACCTGATATTGCTGTCTGATTTCCCAGATACCTGGGAGCGGGATCACACTGGGCAAACAGATCCAAAGCTTTCAGCTCCTGACTTGCTGTCACACTTGGGAAGGCCACCCACATCAAAGCTCAGGGGCACTGCATTGAGTGACATCACAGTCACTTGAGCTGGCTCACCTTGGTGCTGCCTTACACAGCTGCCCAGCAGCAATTCACACCCACCACAGTGCATTTTGTCACTGAGACAGGCTGCAAACACAGCTGATCTGCTTTTCCTTCCTTCCCCGTGCCTCTCCCAAAAAGCAGCCCACTAGTGCCTAGACAGCAACTCCAAACCAGCTCATATGCAAAAACACAGACTTGGATAGAGAGCAGGTCTGTGCATACCAGGGGAGAGTAGCACTGAGTGAATGAGTCCCAAAATGGGATTACAGGATGACTTTCAGCCATTAGCATTTAGCATTATGACTCAATGCTCAGCAGCTCAGGTCATGGCACTGTCAGTACACAGATCCCTCCTCTTCCACACATTGAAAACGCCAAAGCAAAGGATATGTGGCACGCACCCATGGATGACATGCTTCAGTTCTGCAACTTGAGAAACTGAGCAGGGAGGAAAAACTGAATGCTTGTACCTCCTGGGAATTTGGGAATCCCAGCAATTCATAAGGTCACCCTGCTGCATGGACTAAGGGACACTTGTTTTCTTGCACACAAACAGTGCCCGACTCGCTTTCTGTTCAATACAAAACCAGATGTATTCACATTCTCCCAGGTTCTTACACTTTGCTAGGGAGCATAAACACTGGGCTTGATCTCCCTCTCTGCCTTCCCCAGCTGAGACTTGTAGTCCTGGGAGAGAGAGAGCACAGGTGCCAGGTTCTGTTCAGCAAGATGGGGACTTGTCTGACTGCCCAGTTTTAAACCAGAAGAAACCCACACTGGAAAAGTGGTATGAACTCCACAGCAAACAGTTTTTAAGCAGTACTGTGCTTCTCCATTATCTGATTAATAGCTGCACAGTTAATGCTTCGAAAAAATATGAAAGCAGATCTCCCACTTACATAGATGATTCTAAATCCATGGATGTGTAACACACTGCTGGTATGCCTTATGAAAAACATAAGAGGTTAAAGGTATATCTGAGTGGCTCAACATGCCATCCTGAATCTGAAGTTATTGATTGTCCTCTAGCTTAATTATTTCCAGAGGAATGTGATGATTATGATTATCCTATTCACTGAGACTCCAGAACAATAATTAGCACTACAGTTCCAATTCGTTATAATTTACCTCCTGTACAAGTCTCTGGAAGGAGGACAAGCATATTTGGTTTTTCATCTGGAAAGCTGTAATTCTTTTCTTTCTCCCATTTTTTGCCAGTCTACAGCACTTCTATCCTACA
Source organism: Melozone crissalis (assembly GCF_028551555.1). Taxonomy (NCBI): domain Eukaryota; kingdom Metazoa; phylum Chordata; class Aves; order Passeriformes; family Passerellidae; genus Melozone; species Melozone crissalis. Next base: position 488,205 of record NW_026535811.1, on the reverse strand, counting down.
ACCCAACACAGCAATTTTTTTTTTAATAAGCTACAAAATGTGACAAATCACATTCCTTAAGAGAAAGATCTGGCAAGCTCCTAAGGCTGAAATCAAAATATTCCTACACATTCTCCAAAGAAACTCATGGTGTTCGGTGAACTTCCAGTTCCTGCATTTTTCCTAACTGAAGGGTAGCACCCAAGAAAAATCCTTTAACAAACTTGGAATTAAGTTTTTTTTAATCTTTGGTTACCATGATCCCCAAGGTGTTGAAACAAAGACAGAACACTGGAAAAGAGAACAGCACTCTGTTTCCACCTATACTACCAGCATTTTTTGTTCTTTGAAGAGCAGGTGTCCTCCTTTGGATACTTGTCCTTTGTTGCAGCACACGGCCACAACACCCAGAGAACCAGCACACAATTTCAGAAAGCTTTAAGCCCTCACCCACCCAGAGTAACACCAACCTCACAGGAAGGCTGCAGGCATCAGCCCATACAGTACAACATGGAATCAATCCCTTCAGAAGGCTGCAGGCATCAGCCCACACAGTACAACATGGAATCAATCCCTTCAGAAGGCTGCAGGCATCAGCCCATACAGTACAACATGGAATCAATCCCTTCAGAAGGCTGCAGCCATCAGCCCATACAGTACAACATGGAATCAATCCCTTCAGAAGGCTGCAGGCATCAGCCCATACAGTACAACATGGAATCAATCCCTTCAGAAGGCTGCAGGCATCAGCCCACACAGTACAACATGGAATCAATCCCTTCAGAAGGCTGCAGGCATCAGCCCATGCAGTACAACATGGAATCAATCCCTTCAGAAGGCTGCAGGCATCAGCCCCTCTCGTTCCCCAGCCCAGCCTTTTATCCCCTCCTGCTCATGCACAGCCCCTGTGTGCCCTCTGCTGCCCTGGGTGATTGGTCAGGACCCTGGGCACTCCGTGGCTCCTTACCCTCAATGCTGCTCACCTGCCTGGCACAGCTGCAGCCCACTGGGGATGAGGCTCCAGCCCCACTCCCAATTACCACAAGCTCTGCTCCTGCATTCCTTTAAGTTGGATATTCAGCACCTCAGCACTGCTTGGCAAGCCTGACTTACTAATCTGTGAGAAAAGATAGTTTTTAAACATCTACCACAATGAAAAACAAAAAAATTGTCTTGCTGCACATGATACTACAATCCTTGTGACACGCTGGTAGGATTTCAGGTTACTTTCCAAGTGAAAATTGTCCAGCTGGATCCTGCTCAGCTGTCATTCTGCTGCCTGACTGACTTTCTATCAGGATGGCAGCAAGTTGTAATTTCACATGTTAGGTGGCTTTCAAGTCTGAAAATGCACTGCTTTTTTAAATATTAACTTCACAAGATGGGTGGAAAACATAATTGGTTATGTAGGCATACTACAATCGGTCTTCTTTTAATTTCTGTTCATCACTTGAAAAAGTAGTGTAGCTCTTAGTAAAACAGATGTTGATGCAAGCAGCACAAAGAGAGAAAATTTGGCTAGAACAGTATGGAGACTCAGCAAAGACCTGCAAACTGACTCTGATAGCACAATTCCCTAACACAGCACTTCTGAACCCAATTCAATTTGGCCCTTAGTATACAGGTGAGGGGAGTTAGGCCTTTTGTTAAATAGTTCCAGGTCTTCCTCATGCTCCCAATTCCACAAGCCCCTTACTGGTAACAACCAGTGAGGTGCAGAATGTTATTTCATGTGACAATTCTTCAGCTGAGGCAACACAGTTCAGCTTGTAAAATCTGAATAAAATACTGAGGCTAACCTGGCCATCCAAACTAGAAACAGGGGATAACAGAAGCCATTGCAGTGAAACAATCACATCAGAAGTCACATCTGGCACAGCTACAGCAATTAAACACAGGGGCAAGCAGAAAACAGAGCTTTGCTAACATTCACAAAGGCACTCACCTTAAAATAGTAGTCATAGTAGCTAGAAAATTATAGATTTAGCAGTAGCCTCTGGAGAGATGATTCATTGCATTTAAAAAGCAAACAGCAGTACTTTTTGTGGCTCAAAGACTCAGCAAAACTTGAGCTGTGTATTTAAGGTACTCAGAAGCAAAATACACATGAGTACAAAGAGCAGCAGGTGACTGTAAATTGTGGGAATCTATAAAATCAGAAGGCTTTAGGAAAACTGCAGAAGACAGGCCTCAGATACAGCAGAATTGTGAACACTGCTAAAGCAGCAGAAAAATGATTTAAGCTGTAGAGAAGACATGGGAATAGAACAAGAGGGCTTGTCTGAATGGCTTTCTAAGTTGCAAGAAGTTGATCTAGCTAGATATTAGGAGGGTTAAGCTTATGAATAGGGCTCTATGCATTATGCCTCACAAACAGGTATTGTATTCAAAAAAAAGCAAGCATTGTTTTAACCAAAGCTGTGTGTGTTTATAGTGATTAGATAGAACTACTGTCAATATGCTTTTGCTTCATGTAACTGGCTAAGTTACAAAGTAAGCTGTAACATGAAGTTTTCCAGCCTGCTGCTTAGACAGTGAGCTGTTCACATCTTTCCATTAGCATCCTCATGTCATGAGACTGATGCTGAACAATAAGTAGCTCAAGATGCTCTCCCAGCAGCCCCATCCTGTTTGTGTCTGTAAATAAACTGCCAGCATCATAAATCAGGAAGATTAAAGAAAACAAAACAGAACCATCTTCTTACCTTGCCATATTTTGGCAAGAGCTGGATGTTGAGGCTTCCACAGGCTCAGACCCTCCCACCTCTGCTGAGCTAAACTCCTGACACACAGCAGTGGTGCTTGCAAACCAGCACCCAAATTGCCACACTCCTCTTTCTGTCATCTCCGAGTTCATTTATGTAACTTTCAAGATCTTGGCAAATAGTCTCTAGCAGCTCTAAGGTATGATCTGAAAGCCACAATACTCTTTGCATTAAAAGACTTGCTATGGTTACAGTGAGGGGGGAAACACAAAGAGAATTTATGTATTCTGAATGCTCCATGAGAGCAATTTTCATCATTAAGACATCCTGCTACAAGCAAGTGTATCACTTTGTAATTATGTGCCTTGAGATAATAGTTGATTATTTTTGTATAGGTGGGGTGTTCTTGTTCAAGTGCTCAGTTGACCTCAGTGCCTCAGTCTGCTTAGAAACCCTCACTGGCACTGCCTCCAAAAGCACCAGACACATCAGCAGGGTGTTATCTGGGAGCTCTTGGCTTCTCTTTTTCCATGGCTACAGACTTATGGTACCAACTGGGTTTGTTCAGAGATGGACAAGAAACAACTGAAAACCTCCTAAATGTCAGTGAGCTCACCCAGTCACCAGGAGCACTCCCAGCTCTTGGACAGGCTGTGACACAGGCACAGTGCAAAGGATTTCAAGTATTAAGTTCCAGTGCCATTGTGTCCATCCAGTAATTTCAAGATATTATTCAGTAATTGATGATGTTCAAAAACATCTCATGCTGTTAAGCTATCAACGTTGCCTTCAGTCCCCAAAACTATAGAATAACTAAAAACAGTTTCACCAAGAGAAACAGATTTTCCTGTTCAATAAAAGCTCAAGAAAGTGCTGGACTCGAGGATTTTCTTAACAAAAAAATATTTTTAGAATTGGAAAATAAAGTTGGAAATAAAAAATATAGAATTGCTATTAATGCATTAATACAGGACTCTACAAAATTTAACCAGGCACAGATTAATAAAAAACTAATATTTCAATTTTGTACTTCAGAAACCTATACAGTAATTACCAATAAAACCAACAAGTGTTCCATAGGGAGCTGACTAACCCATGAAATTGAGTCAAAGAAAAAAGAAAGCCATTCAGTACCTCAAATCCCTTCTCCAAGGCAGTCATAGAGAGGGAAAGCCCAAGCCATAAATTTATGGTGCACAGTTGAGGAACTCTGCAATTACAGCTAAATTTGCTTTGTACCAGGTCATTACAAACATAAGGACGAAAATTACTCTTCACTTGGTAGTAATTGCATTTTGTTGACATCTGATTAGCCACGCTGGCCTTAAATGCTGACAAGGCCACTAATAAGGGGGGAAATAATGAATTGGGTAATTTAGAACATTTTTGAGTAAATAAATCTTTAAAGTAATTGCCCTCTACAATACCATTTTTAGACAGTTAATGTGGCATATTTTACTACAAATATTTTTAGTAATGTAAAAATAGTAAGATTTTTTTTCAATCAAGGAAACAGTAAAAGGCTAACCAGATAATACTGTTAAGGCAACAAAATGGACATATTACCACATTAACTTAATCAAATACTTGCTGGAACAGCTGAACACTGGCACAAAGATCTGACTGTTACTTATTTCTACAAAATGTCACCTTAAAAAAACTAAAAAGGGGAGGTAACAAAGGACTTTGAGAGCAAATGACTATAAGTTGTAGTTACCACTGCAGTGAAAAGGGATCCTCATTTCAATGTCAAAGTAGGAATATTTTCATCTACCAAAGAAATAGCCTTCTTTACGAGTACAGCGGAATTCCATAAACAATGTCTCACTAACTTGTTACAGTTACATAGCTATGAAATCATAGCTTCACTGAAATTACTCTAGGATATAAGACTATTGTTTTTATTGGTGATCAGAGTAGGTAATTACAGAGCCAACACTATTTCCAAGTCATCTGAACACAAAGTACACAGCAAGAAAGGAAAGACTGGAAGTATCTGTGAGGAATAAATTAGTCATGTAAAACAACAACACCACCAGACTATTTGTGCCACTGACTCACACCTGCTGACCTCAAACAAGTTTTGTGTCTGTTTTCAAGTCAGGGTTTTGTGGGGATCACACCCATGACTGTTCCTACAGTTTCACCAGGATTCTGGTTTCTGCTGATGCATTCCATAGCAGGGTTCCAGCTCATGCACATCCAGCAGCAGAGCACACAAATCTTCCTGCCTTAGCTCTGCTCTGAAATACAAACCCACTCCCTTCTGCTGTGGTTCTCATTTGGCAGATTGCTTCACTGTGTCAAATTCCAGCAGCCACTGTGAGTCATCACCAAAGTCCATGTGAGTGCTTTGATGAAGTGCTAAAGGTGAAGGATTCCTGAGGCTGGGAGGCCTCCAGCTGCTGGAAAGGACTCCAGTGATGAGCTGTTAAGAACTCCTTACCTGCAAGGAACTTCTGTGTTCGGATCACATTCAGCACACGGGCATTTGTCAAATCTTTGATTATTAGTAGGGTCAGAATTTCATTCCAAATCTAAGCAGGCAATTTGTGCCTCGGGCTGTGGCAGAACAAGATTTTACACGCTGAATTTAAAGGAAAAAGCTCACATGATGTTAATCAGAGCAAACCTGAACGAGAAAGAAGCCTGAAAATAAGCTTGGCCCACGTGCAAGTTCCCCTGGGGGTTTCCTGAGCAAGTGATTAATACTTGCCTACTCATATGGAAAAAACACTGTTAGAAACCACTTCTCTCTTGCTCCAGTCAGAAAACGTGACCTGAAATCAAAGTGTATTAGTGACAATAAAATATTCATGCTCTGCATTTCCTATGCAAACTCTTCCAACACTGCATTACTAATGACATCTAATTGTAGTGGAGATTGCTGCAGGAAAGGCTAATTTTACTACACACTTTATCTTTTTTACTATAAAATTCTTTCTTGTAAAACCCACCAGGAACCTAGTAGAACTTGATCATGTTTTCCAACATTCAGTTTTTAGAATGGATTTAAAATTATTCACAGCAGCCAGTAACTGATGAAAATATTGTGAAATGTGTCCGTTTTTTGTTACAATTTTCTTCTGTTTTAGAAAGAACAATTTATTTTAAATTGTTCTTGCACAGACTGCATTCAAAGAGTGCCATATCCAGTCCCTAATTTTTTTTCACCATAGCAAGAAATCACTCACAATTAGTATTGCCAATATGTAGGCACACATCTGTGATTTAGGCTGGGGTGGGCAGCATTCAACTGCTCCAAGTTGCTGCAGCAGATCCTGCAAGCCAGAGATCACCAGAGCAACAGGATAATTTAAACCTGTCACCTCCTTCCTACAAGGTCTAAAGGGACTGGAAGACAACACAGGAGCTCCTTGACCCCACCTGTGCTATCCAGGGACCATCAGCTCCTTTCAGTGGCACAACAACATAGAGAGCACCAGAGAAGCAATATCATATGTATATCAGCAAAGGGCTGTGTTGCCCAAGAATGGGGCCACTGAGCTGCAACTAAAACAAAAATCAAATCAGAAAAATTTCACTCTCAGATATGAGATTTTCATGAGAGCCTCAAAGCATCCAGCCTTCATCCCTGGCCTGGAGCCCCCTCTTGACTGTAAATGAGCATATTCCTCCTTTTAAAGGAGGGCACCTCTCCTGCAGCAAAAACCACACTCTTCTATTGGATACAAAATAAGGCTTCTGAGGCACTTCAGCAACCTCACAGCCACCTCAGCAGCTGTGTCTCCTTACTACAGCCTGGGCACAGTAAGGTGGGTTAATGCCTCAGCAAACAACAGCTTCAGACCTCTGTGACTGAGAACAGAACATGGGAAATGTATCCAGGGAAATAATGGCACAAACAGCCCTGCAAAGCCAGGGAAATGAAGGCACCATATTGTAATGTGTCTTGTTCATCGCAGATCACTCAGTTTTTACTGGCATTTTGCCATTCTCTGATGTGCAGAATAACAAGAAACAGCTGTAGATGCATGTTCAATTTCAGCAGAAATACAAACTTGTTCAACAGAATCTGACTTGTTTCATTACACAGATTAATAATGGGTCTTTTCTGCAGTGTGCTATGAAGGTTTGTTAATAAGCAACTCCCCGTTCATTTCAGATTGTTCCAAGAACAAGAATAAATTCATTCAGCTATTCTTAACCCAGTAGATTCACAAGCCACATCTTGGTTACTACTGGCTGCTTTTCTCTTTCCAGTGTTACAGCCATAGCTGTGGTGCATTTAGTTATCAAACAGAACACTTAGCTCTCCCTAATTGGAAAATTGAGTCATTGGAACAGCAATTTCTCTGCTTGCTGAGAATGGCAGCAGCCATGTACCCTGTGCCACCGTCAGCCTCTGTGTTCCTTATTCCTACAGTGGATTTGTTTTCCCCCATAGCACTTGCATAACACAAAAGCTGCTCCTAAGCACTAAATTATAAACCATGGCTCTTGTCATTCAAAGCATGCAATACACTGAGCACCACAATAATTATCTCTATTAATTAACATCAAAACACAACAGGCAAACCCAAGTGAAGTAGAAATCACAGCATCCAAGATAAAGCTGTTGCTTGTACCCCCATTATTCCATGCATTATTCCTTCCTAATAGCAAAATCCATGAGAAAAGCCCTGTGACCTATTACACTTATAGCTAGTTCCTACATAGTCACATCATTAATGGCAATCAAGTAAAGAAATCACACACATTTGTGTTATTAAACCCTAGCACATCTGTGAGCCTAATGTAAAGATACCTAGAGTTAATAAAAAGCAGCAGTTCTAAGAGAAAAATAAAGTACAAAACAGGAAAAATTCTGGCTTTTTTTTAAATGAGAAAATTAGGGAAAGAATCAGGCAAAGGATGTATGAATAGTACTGTCCTGGAAGTACATTTAAAATTCGCCTACCATTCCTAAAAGGAACAGTAAGTCTCAGACCCTGAGTTCAAAACAAGACTAAAACCATGCCAACCTTATTCCAACCTTGCTTTTGACCATGAAAAAGCTTATTATTTAGTCATCCTAGGATTTTTGGCTTTGGTGAAGAAAAACACCCAACAGCAGTAAGCAATTATGCAGAGGCATTTGCACTGTAGAAACTAACAGTTTGTTAGGCTTTCAGATTAATTAAATAATGCTCCTGCATAGAGCTAGCCAATTCCTTTAAAAGTTTGCATTTTATATTTAAACTAGTCCCACAATTTGTGATAGCCTCGTGCATTACACCAGTGCTGAAGGAGTGTGCAATTAATTGAAAGCAAGATTTTCATGCATGAGATAATACAGTGCTACCAGCTAGCCCCACAATGTGGGCAGGAATAGAGGAACCCTTTTTGTTCATGTTCTCATTTTACACAGCTCTTTCCTTTTCCTAGGTGAACCTAAGAGATAACACAGACTGCCACACCTACATGAATTCAGACCTTGGATACTCGCTGTCTCTGAGGAGAGCCCATGTGCAATTTGATCCAAGTGTGTCCATGTTGTTTCAGGACCTGTCCCCATCCTTTCTGTGCAACACATGACCTGATGGAACAGCAAGGACGCTCCCCATTGCAGTTGGATGAGAAAAAGGTCAAGAGTCTCTTCTTGCTTCTCCTTCCTGCCTGGCTCAGCCAAAACAGCCCAGCTGAGCTGTGCAAAGATGCCTGCTCCAGGGAAAAGGCAGCAAAGCCAGCACAGCTACGATTAGGTAATAAAATAACAAGAACACAAGAATAAATATTCACCATCAAAGACAAGAAAATATTTCATTCTGTGTTTTAGTCATAGGAAAGACAGAATATAGACCCTGCCAGACATCCATCTGCCAGAAGAAAAATAAAAGGAATTGATTTAGATTCAGTTCTATAATTATTTTCTCAGCAATCAGATTTTTTTTGTAATTACTCAATAGAGAACATACCCACTAAAGCAAATTTTTTTTCAAGTATCAACCTGAAAGGGATTATCTACTGGTTTATACATATGAAATAAACATTGCTTTAATACTGAACTTTTTCTGTTTTCTCTCCTTGAACTTAGGAGAATTCCAACAGGTAGAAATTGACCCTTATTTGATGTTGCCAAAACAAGGTCTACAACACAAAATCAAGCTCATGTTGCATGCCAGATGTGATCATCCTTCTACCTAAAACTTCAGCTGAAAAACGGTGCTAAACTGGAAACACACTTGCATCCTTCTCAGGGAGGAGCTGTAATGAATATACAGCTTTAATGGCAGTACAGAACAGCAGCGCAAACATGAAGGATTTTATGCTCCTCATGGTCCACTTCAGATCAAAAATCCCTCACCACAAACCAGGAGGATGTAATGTATTTCTCCCAAAACCTTTTACATGAAGAAAATGAGCTGATTGCCATTACTGACCTGCCAGTCTCCACTTCTGTAGCAGACAAACCAGAGAGCTCTGGGTTTGCTTTAATGTGTCTGAAGAATTCTACATGGATTTACAGTGAGGCCAAATGGATAAACACAACAGCCAGTATTCATTAAAGCCATGGATTTAGAAAGACCAACAAGACTTATAAATGCATATCCTCTTTCTGAGAGGCACAATCAGTCTGAGACAAATCTTCCCAAGCACCACAGGTTGACTGTACCCCACCACACAGCCAATACAAGGAAATCTGGTATTCCAGACAAAGGTTTTGCACTCACAGCCTGGAGTTAAACACCCAGCTTGGAATTCGGGTTCAGGCTCCCAAATCTGGCACCTCCACAAGGGGAATAACCAATGCAGTAACTGCTGAGTAAGCTGACAACAAGCCTCTGACCTGGGGGCCCAGCTGTGCTTCCAGCCTCGGAGCCTGCCATTTCCAGCAAGTTCCAAGCAGCTTACAGATAAATAAAACAAGGCTGTGGGAGCTATTTAAGTGTTTGAAAAGCTGTAGGAACATAAAACACAAAGGATCCTGGTTGTGTACCCATATCTCTGGGATTACACCTGCATGCAGTACATACGGAAATGCCCCTTGACAGAGAAGTAACACTGTAACACCAGGAACAGCGGCTGAACACAGCAACATTTTTATCTGTTACTCTGTATTAACTTTGGAACACAGCAACAAAGACACAAAAACAAAGCTCTCCTTCCAAGCCCTTACCTGTAAATGGTGAAGTTGGCACCTACCTGATCCATTTGACAGGAACACTGAGGATTTACTGCTGTTATAGACACACAAAACCACAGCATGAGTACGGCAAGGACACACAGGACACCAGGGTCACACCTCAGCTGTTCTGAATCCCGTGGGACAAACTCACTACTTTCTGTGCTTTTATTGAAAACTCCAGGCCAGCAGAGGCTGTCACAGGTGCCTTGAATAGGCACAAAGCAGGATTCTCCTGAAAAGCCAAGTGAGCTGTTTGAAATCAGGCACTCTGAAATGAGAAAATAGGCATGATTACCTTCCACACAGATTCACATTCCCACTTAAAAAAACCCAAATAACTCCAGCAAAGAATGGAGCATGCTTGTTTGTCTCACTTTTATTAGCACTAATTAAGCCCATTTGCTAAAAGCAGCTACAACAGACAAAGGCATATGGAAAAATTGAGGGATACTGATCTATCACATGAGCCAAACATCCTGGCAACATTCACCGAGCTTTATACTAAAACCTTGATCTAACCATAGCAAAGCACAAGTCACGTCAAATATTGGCAGCCTCCCTAAGCCCTTAAGGGAACATAACTCTATAAAATCAATGCAATAAAAGCATTAACACTGAATGCTTTCTGGTTGATGCCATAAGCGCCATTCACACATGCACTTACAGCGTTCATGTCTGAAACTTTCCTTCCTGAAATCATTAATACCACCTAACACGATATAACTATTTCTTAGTACATGGAAGTCACTCACACACCATTTGATGCTTTTCTCACCCCACATTGTCTCCTTTCACACCACTCTCCTGATCTCTTCTTCAAACATAACTTGTTTTTATTCAGGTGAATAAACGTCAGCAAATAAAACACTTACACCCACTACTTACAATTTGCTTTTGTGGAATGAAAGCCATAATGGAGACGGCCTTTCTCACACCTCTTTGGCCGATGCTACTACTTGAACCCTGGGAGGATCAAGAACTACAGCAGACCTTCCCCTGGAAGGCTGCCAGCAACTATAAGTGTTTATTCCCGGGCAAAGAAGGCTTTGGTAAGTCAGCTGCAAGGAGAAAGTAGCAGCAATTGACATGTTCGGGCCCCCTTTCAGAGCAAACCAACAAAAACTCAAACAAAACACAGACACACACACACTTGTCTCCGCCGAATTCTAATCACTGGCAGGAATAGTAACAAAAAATCCCAAAGTCATAAAAATAACACCATACTGCTGTGTAAGAGCCATGCGTGCTACAGAAATAATACACATCTACCAGTGGGGCAAGCAAATGTTTTTCCTTCTAACGGCCTGTACTTGCTGTTCAAATATCAAATAATAAAATGTGAGGCAGTTCTTCATCTCACAGCTGTAATATTCTAAGTAGATATCTTCAATAAAACAGCACCCAGAGCTCAAATAACAACCTGAAATGGCACTCTTTTAACAAAATACCTCTGTAAAACAATGGCGCTGCTGCTTTTTTAATCAAATTTCATTTCCCAGCAATAATTTTAATAGCTACTTTAAACCCACCCCACTCCCTCAAGGCAATGTTTGGGTCTGATAAAACCAAAGTCACAGACTTGTTTACTTCGATGAGAGAAAAAAGCTTTAGTAGTAACTTTTTCTTTCAGGAACACCCTGCTGATTAGTTTATTAAGTAGATGAGATAAGTGAAACCATTACCCCTCACAGATCAGGTCCGCAAGCAGGGTTAACCCTCACCTCCCTGAAAGCGCTCAGCAGAGTCTTTTTTTCAGCCTCCGGGCCTTACGAAGGTATATGTATGTACACACATACAGCATGTATAGATATACACAGGTACTTTAAAAATAATACACGCACATATAAAACCACAAGCACAAAGAAAGGTATTACCTCATACCTCCACACAGCGACACAGCCAAAAACAAAGGAGCCGCAAGAGGAGGCAGCACGGACGGGCCGTAAACAACCCCTCACAGTTCCACACCTCCTAAAACACAAAAATTAACTTTGCAGAGGAAGAGGAGGAAGGAAGCACCCCCAGCCACACCGCACTCCCACCCTGCAAAGACCGCCCCAAGCTACCGGGACACCGCCAGCGCCTCACGGCAGCCCAGAGGAGCGGAAGCCCCGCCGCACCCCCGCGGGCCTGAGCAAAGGGGCTAAAAAGCCTCTGAAAGGGCGGGAACGCCGCCCCCTCACAGCTGCCCGCCCTCAGAAATCCTCAAAAGAACGAGGAACAGCTGCGCCCCACACCTTCCCACCTTGTTGAGGATTTCTGAGGGAGAGCAGCCGTGAGGGGCGGGCTCGGCTCTTCCTGCCCTCAGACGCCTGGAAAATGGCGGAAAGCCGTGAGGGGGCGGCGTTCCCACCCTCAGCTTTGCCTCAGGGTCGCCGAACGGGTGGACACGGACCGGCGGAGCTCTCCAGTTGTCTTGTCTGCGCTTGGTAAGTTCATTTTTTGCCATCTTTTTTGCGCGTGTTCTTTCTGCGTGTTTGGAGTTTTGTTTTGTTTTTAAGTTTGGCCCCCAAAGCCCCCTCAGAGCCATGTGAGGGAAGCCGGGTCCATCTCCTGACTGGGCTGTCAGGGTGAATCCGGCCTTCCATGGGGTGCCTTCCTCAGACCCCAAACCAAAATAAAACACCCTCAGAAAGCCCCATTTAACACACCAAACAGAATAGGCTTTTCAGTGTTCCTAGAATGTTTAAGGAGAATCTTTTCCAATGTTCCTCAAATAACAGAACTGTTCCTCAAACGGTAGAAGGCCGATCAGCACAAAAAGTGTTTTAAAACCAGGTTGGTATCATTAGATTCTTAGTCTAAATAAGTTCTGAGAAAATATGAGGAGAGTGATAACAACGATTTGCATTACTTGAGGAAAGTCCACTAGAACAATTGTGAAGGGATTTCTTTGTTATAAATAATTGCTGAAATGGAACAGAGAAATACCGTGCAGCATTGGCATGAAACTTAAGAAAGAAATGGATTGATTTATAGAATGTGTGCAGGTGTTTATTCTGAGGGTGTTTTTATAAAGCAAGTTATGTTTTTAAAGCATGAATTTTATTTTAAAAACTTGAAGAAATGGGGAAAAGTAGAAACTGACAATCTGCTTTAAATCTAACATAGCATCTCCAACACCAAGTGCTATCTTATGCAATGTTTGCTTTCTTAAGTAATATAACCAATACATTTTTACATGTGCCATCTATTATCTATCTCCTGCACGTTTAACGACTGCTACATTGTTAGAAGTCTGGAGGATTCTAGGAAATTTCTTCTACATGGCATAGAAATCATCTTACTCAAACCACAATTGTTCCCATTTTCAGGCTGAACCACCAGCAGTCTGTGGAAGTCTCATGGCGGAGCTGCTTTGCTGCAGTCTCACAGTATCTCATCTCTAGTTAAAGAAAAGGAATTGTTTTGTGTGCCCCGTTTTTCTCTGATAGTGTTGCAAGCAACTCCTTTTTACTTCAGTCTGGCGGCTTTTCACGTATTTAAAAATCTGCTCTTGCTTTTGATTGCTCCTCAAATATCTCTGTTAGTGTTTCACCCGTTATATTCTGCATTTGTGATATTTCCCGATTCAGACCCAACTAACTTAACTTTTTAAAGGGGTATTTTTATTCATTATTCTTGCCAGCCAGATGTCATTTCCTGACCTCAGCATTCCCCAGCACTTGTTAGATTTTCCAGATATTAATAAAAGTGATATCTCGGTATATAAAATTCACACTAATTTCTAGCAGCTGAGGTATTAATGATAGATGGAGTAGATTCTTTTACCCCAAGGTGTTGCTCTAATTCCAAATGAATGTACACTGGGGTTTTTTTTGTGCTGTCTCTTCACTTTTGCACTGAGCTCCTGGTCCAGGTCAGGAGAATGAGCTGCAGTGCTGCCCTGACAGATCGTTGTGTCTGACAGCAGATACAAAGAAGCTTTTATTCACTCTAAAGCTTCCCTGTCGTTCAGGGCATCGTTTTTCCTTGTATGTGTCACAAACATGGGAAACACAGCTGGAAATACCATTGTAGGAACATGGGAAGCTCCTACCCAGCCATTTAACCAGTTTGGTTTGGCTCTGTGCTGATGGAACTGTGAGATGTGTTCTTCTTGCATTCCTAATGAGCGCAGACCAGATGGGAAGGCTGCTGGTTTAAAGCAAAAAGCCCATTTCTAAAAGTCTGTGGTAATTCCTCACTCTTAAAGAAGTTTACTGTGGTCTATGAGTGTGTGTGGAAAAAAGGTTGGGGTTGTTAGGGGTGTTTGTTTGTTTGTTTGTTGTCTTTATTTGCTTGCATGTTGCTGACCTATCATTCTAAATAACTGCAGTGTGTTTTCAAAGGTTCTTGCTAGATTTGAAAAGTTTCCAGAGAAGAGATTGTCTGGTCTAGAGTACGAGTTTCACCTAACTGTAGAGGAAAGATCTCAGGAAATCTGTGATACTCTCTCAGGTTCTGAAAAACCTTTAGATCAACTTTATACTGATAACTGGGTTTAGTACTCAGCTTTTCACACAAACCAAAACTTGGGTTAAAATTAATGTGCTGCTGCAGGTTTTAGTATTGCTTAGGCAATCTGAGCTTTGAGAATTTATTTCTGGACTGGAGCAGATCTGCTGGCGTTGGCATCTTTGAAAAGGTTGGCTGCTTGAAATTCAGTTTTGCCTGGGTGATCCTGCCATTTTCTAGAGGAAAGGAAAGTGTGACATTAACCATATTTAACATTTTGTTTTTTATTATGAAATGGCACCTCAAGTATTCTATATTACAACAAATTTTTACTGGGGATGCATTTTGCTTTTGAATTCATGGGATGATGTTTAATTTACTATTCATTCAGAAGTATTCAGTGCCATTTACCATGACAACAAAAAAAATGAATAATGTATTTATATCATCCATTAATAACCATCCAGCCATTTAAAAGTTTCATCCTAATGCATTCTGGAAATCTGCAAATTAATTATGAAAAACCCTGAATGAATATAAAATTGAAATGCTTAAGAATTTAAATGATGCAATTAAATGCTATTGCATGTAACTCAAAGTTATTTTCTTCTAATACTTACTTATCAATCTTAATTTCAGCACCAGCCTTTAGGAACAGAATCAACTCTTATATCATCTCAAAACATTGGAATTTCAAGCAAAGACTGTATTCTTTTTCCTTGGATTGCATTATTTCCAGGCACAAATTGGAAGTCTTTATTTAAACAAAAGTGGTCTTTTTAAAGACAGATTAAATGCTCATCAAAATAAAGAGGGTGAGGTCAGAGGTGTCAATTTTTATTGTTTAAAAACCCCCAATGAACCCAGCCACAAGAACTGCTCTCTAATCACAGCTACCTAAAAATCCTGATTAAACTCTTTAGTGCTGGCAAATCCATCCATAGCTGGTACTAATAAGTAAGATTTACTGACCAGGCTGCCTGAGAAGTTCATATGTACAAAAATATCTTTATCATTATCACAGTTAGTTACCTAACAGCAGCCATTGAAGAACAGTTCTTGCAAAAAATAACTTAGGCTGTAAAATACTGACTGAACAAGAGGTCATGCAAGCTGTATCCCGGCTAAAAACCGGCACAAGGGTGCAGAAAATCAAAGCTGCTGGGTGTGTAAATCAGGTGTGCACATCAGGAGTGCAGTGAAATCTCCAGGCAGGCCAATTGCTTTGAAAATGAAAACAAAATTGTGATCTGAGGGAAGGGCCAATTTTAACAGCAATGGAGAGGGTATAGGATCCCAAGGAGAAATAGCTTGAGGTGTCAGGAAATCTTTGATTTCCTTATTTCGATTTGCTTCACTGATATTAATGCTTTTGTGTCAGCTCAATCATTTTGACCAAGGCCAAATCAGTGTGCTTAGGTAGTTCTATTTTAGGTACTATAAAATCTGAGAAATACAAGACTCTGCAGGAATACATTTTTATCAGAAGTTCCGCTTTGTGAATCCCTTTAAATCAGCAATTAAGGGAAGTGAGACAGTTTGAAATCTCTTCATAGTGTGGACTGGAAGGCAGCCCAGGAAGCTGAAGAATGTCACCTCACTGAGTCACTCTCACTGCTGACCAATGAACCTGGAAATCCAGGCTCTGAGCCAAAACAAGGAACACAGAAAACAAAAGCCCAGGTGAAGACAAACTGTAGAGTAGGCAGGGCTGAAATATTTTTTTATTAGAAAAGCTTGAAAATTATTTTGTTTAGATAATCTGATTTAAACTCTAGAGAGAATGTTTTCTTGAGGGTAAAATCATTGAAGCAATCATTTTGGAAAACAACTTATGAAGTATATCCATCTTATAGAAAACAGATTTTTTTTTTTCCTTCTCTTTTCATGAACAACAGTAAAATACATGTATTACAGTAGTAAATGATCAGATTTGGCTGTTTTTGAGCCAAATTTAATCGAATGAAAAATGTGGGGTAAAAGTAATAAGAAAGTGAAGCAGTTTTTTTTTTTTTAAATTATGTGGTTTTCATCAAATAATGCTTATTTTGACATTCTATTATCCGGTCACATATTTTATGACAAAACCCATTAATTGTTTCTTATACATCCTTCAATAAAATCAGCCCAAGTCTGTTAATACAAACAGTGCTGCTTTAAATTCTGAGAAGGTGAGTGTTATGTGCAGTTTTGCAGTAATACAGGTTTTTGGAATGTGTGATTCTACCCTTACGTTGCGTTACATGTATCAGAGAGAAAATCTAGCATTTGATCAAGGGGCTGACTGTGATTTTTTTTTTTTGATAGCTGTTACTATAATTTCTGCATGACATGATTTGGCCTGGAATTTTCATTGATTAGTTTTGATTCAATTTTTGATTAGATTTTGGGGGTTCTTTTTGTTTTTTAAATTTAGTAAAAAAAAAATCTGATTTTATTCCAATTCTCCTTTTATTTTGGGATCAGAGCAATGAGTCAGGCACACTCAAAGCTTGCAGAGCTGTGTTGTTGCTGATAAAGAGGGGAGGTTTTCTCTTTCTCTCCCAGTGACCAAGAGGGGAGTGCCGGAGCCTCGGGAAGAGGAAGCCCTTTCCTGACGGACGGACCTTGGCCGAGCGCTGCGGAGCAGCACCGGGCTCTGCTGGAAAGGTAATCCCTGGCTGGGCTCAGCCCCAGCAGAGCTCTGCAGTGCCGTCAGGAGCACGGGGGTGGGTGTTCACCTTCCTTCCCTGATCCCCACCACTGAGGCTTTCTGCACGCAGGGCCTCAGCCCCTGCCTCAGTTTATGGATCTTTTCATGGAGGATCCAGCTTGCCTCAGGGGCACTGTAAACACAGCATTGCGCAGGTCCTGCCCTATCAATACTCATTTCTTTTTATTGATTAGGTGCCACTTCTAAATTCTGGGTACTGAATTAATGGATGCTGAATAACTACTTCAATTAATGAAGCTAAAATTGGCTTTAGCATCCTGCACTGGCTACAGACATTTTTTTCTATTACAAAGCTAATTATTTCTTTTTTTATCATCCGCAATTACTTTCATTATTTGACTTGTCCTTTGCACCTCACTGGAGCCGCTGAGTAATGAAACAGAAGGTATTTATAAATGCTCATAATTTACAGTATCACACAAGAGCATCCGTACTCTAACTCCATATTGAAACACTAGAATTAGTAGGTGAATTTTACCAAATGACTGCATTTCAGAAGGTTACATTTCAGAAGGTTAATTTGAGGTGCTGCCTCTTTTGGCACTGTTTTGGCACATTCTGTATGTGTCTTACTCGTGCACAGTGCTATTAGAGGAGACACAGCACAAGGTAGGTGAACACCTATGTCAATGTGTGTTCTGACACATAGTCCAGGTGTCATAGGGGTGTTGTCTTTCCTATTTCCTGTTTTGCACCAAGTTCTGTCTTTATTTATTTGACATCTGATTTTTATTGGGCCTTATCTTTTGTAAAATATATATTTTCCTTTCTTCTGTGGTAAGTATAAGGTGGGCCCATTCTTTTCTTCTTTCTGAGCCTTCTCTACACAATCAAAAGCCCTGGTGGAGGTGGACAGTGCTCACCCTCCACAGATGGTCTGGAGCCTAAGCAGCAACATTATGAGTCACTAGGAATGTGTGTAAGAA
Organism: Melozone crissalis; assembly: GCF_028551555.1. Lineage (NCBI taxonomy): Eukaryota > Metazoa > Chordata > Aves > Passeriformes > Passerellidae > Melozone > Melozone crissalis. Next base: position 470,316 of record NW_026535811.1, on the reverse strand, counting down.
CCAACCCATCACAAGGGAAAATGAGACACTTTTAAGGCAGAGAATTCGCAGATCTGTTTGGCAAACTCCTTTGTTAGAGCTGCTTGGAGGATGTGACACACAGTGGTGACTTCCCAGAGCTGAGAAATGCAATCAGTGCAGGTGACCAGCGCAGACAGAGCGGGAGATGAGGACTCCAGACTGTCAAGCGCTCACACTATGGGGGTATAAAAACCCAGGGGTTCCTTTGTGTGGGGCTCCTCATTCCAGGCACCAAACTGGAGCTGCTCTTTTTCTTATTGCGCCATGAATAGAGTATGTTAAGGATCGTGATGTCTGAGACTGCACTGTGGGGATCCTGGGATGGAGCCGCTGAGGAGACCTGGTCTGGCTGTGAGTGTGGAGGGCACAGGTGAGAAGGGGCCTCAGTCCCAGTGCAGGGGTGACTCCAGGATGTCCAGACAGGCACGGTGCCTCAGCAGCTGCAGTTCACAGCTCTCGAGGTTTTCATGAATTTTGATGTGAGAACTAGCCCAGGTAAGGTATCTCTATCCATTGCAGTATTTGTTCATGTCCTAGACTCTTCTGACTAACCTGAAGCTATTGGTCTTTGAATCAGATTACAAAAATGCAGAATCATTTGGAGAGAGAATCCAGGAGCTTGAATTTGTGTGAATTTATTGGGTGTGTTGGGCTGAAGTTCTGCAGGGTTTGTGATAAGGCATTATCACGAGAGATTCTTTTACACAAAGAAATAAAGCCATCACACCTAATCTTGATGGGTTTATTGAGATATGAATCTATAGAAGACATCAAAGGGTGTGACTTGCATGTGTATTTATGGTATTATAGTCCATTGTAAGGAACATTTTTCCAGTGGGGAATAAACTTCGCTCTAAAGTTAAAAAAAGGAAACGTTTAGACCGTTCTTATCTATTTATTTACATTTTTGTACTGGTAATACTTAACTGTCTTTTGTTATATTTTTGATAGTCTTATATTCTTGAGTTTTTTGTATTCTCGGTTACCTGACAGTACAAATGACATATATTTCACTCCTCATGGAGGGATAAAGTTATGACCAGTTTATTCATGCATTTCTAGACTTCCCTGTCTAACAGGAATATTGAATTCTGGGATGTTTTTCTTCTCATTAAGCTGTTAGATTGTACTGCCATGCCGTATGGAATGCCCTCAGCTGATTTATGTAAGTAGCATAGGCATGGGCTTGCAGTGAGTGGGGAGGTCATGCTGTCTCTTCTTGATTTGGTCACAAAGATGTGATGGTAAATCCAGACCCTGCTGTGGGAAACGGTCCTCAGGCAAAATTAAACTCATAAAATGGAAGGGCAAAGGCTCCTTTCGGAGACTCGTGATTCATCAGTGTCAAAGTTTGGGAGGGACCCTATAAGACCCAGGCATGTGCACTGGATTAACAAATACAAATGGTAAGATTTGTGAAAACTTCTGAAACATTTTCTTTTCCAAACACCACCATTTCACTTTTGCTAAGGTCAGTTTCCACCAGCTGCTCTTCCAGGAGGTGATTTTCCATGCTAGTCAAATATCCATGGAGGAACACAGGCTGAATGCGCTCCTGTTACATGACCCATATAGCGGTACAGCAAATGACACAGAATCAAAAGGAATGGTGTAATGCTGGCAGATAAAGCAAATCCTGTCTTAGAGTTTCTCCCCCAAGAGAAAATCTCCCAGACTCTCCCAATCAAGTTAAGCCACTTCATATCAGACAAGAATTTGATCCTCTGGCTTCTCAAGCATCTCAGTAATGTGAGTGTTTGTGACATCTCCTCTCAGCTACATCACTCATGCCTTGGGGCATGGCTGGTGCATTGCAGTGTAATGTGATTGATACAGCCTGATGTGCAGAGCTCCCAGTGACAAATTAGCTTGGGGAATGGGTGACAAAAGTGAATTGCTTTGATGTTATTGTCAAAGAAAATCTTCTCTGTAAGAACAACTGGTTTAAAGAATTATCAAGAACTGAAGAGGATGCGCTGTTACATTAGATATAGGTTAAGAGTTTGGGAGTTTTTAAAAAATAATGAACATCGATAAGAAGTATTTAAACGACAGTCTGTGTATAAGAGTGTTCTGCTGTGTGCACATAAACCCAATTCTGGCTTGCAGGTGTGACTCAGGCCACATGGGGCAGAAAGATAGAGCTCTTCTCTCAGCAGGTTTGCAAAACACAAATTCCCACCAGCTCCTGCTTCAAAGAAAGCCTACCTGGATCCCATTCCCTCCCACACAAACCCAGGGTTGTTCTGGCAATGTGCCTGAAAAGAGACCAGGGCATTCTAATTCTGTCCCAGACACACACTCTGCTTTCAGCTGCCTTTTCTTCCTAAACTTTGGCCTGTTGCAGGGAGAAAACTCATGATTCCTTTCTAAATATCTGCTTGAACCTGTACCTCAAAAAAGAATAAAGAAACCCCAGCCATAGAGAGATTAATTGAACCTTTCTAAATTTTATCATATTAATGTCTTTAACAGAGAAAGTCCATAAATTCATTGCTGATAGAGGATGTACAGGCTTAAGCTTTTATTTTGAAGTCTGTAATTTGCCTGTTGAATTACCTAAGTATTTCATTATCTTATGCCAGTATTACTCCATTTATGAAGTACTGATACAGATGCTGCTTACTTTGTAAAAGGCTTTCAGATCTGTGGTTTCTGTCAGATCATTAGTTTGTATTGCTGTCTGCAAACCTACCTATATCAATCCAAATTCCAATCACAGCACCAGCAGTTTTAAAATTGAGGTTTAATTCTTTCATTAAGGTCAATTGTCTGTCCGTCTGCAGACACCACCATAGGCATTGATGTGTTTCAGAAGCTACTCCATCTCTTCCCAGCTGCAACTGCATGTTGTGGTGCTCCTTCTCCCTCCAGTTCCTGATGAAACTTCCTTTCTATTTCAGTGAGTCAGACAACTGTTTCCAAAACAATCTTTGGATGAGGGCTCTGTCAGCAGTTAAGTAAAAAGAGAAATGTGCTGTGCAAATCTTCTTTGTTTGTTGCTTTTGCTGACTGGCTGCAAGTGAGGTCACAGTAAGCTCAGAGGGCTTGATATAAATGAAATAATTTAACCAGAAAATATAAAATATTGTAGGAGAATCCAATATAAGAAAATAAAGGCAGTATAGGAAGTAATCTTACCCCTTAAGGAGTTGCAGCTGGGTTAATTATTAGAGCTTGGGAACAGGCCTGACTTTACCAGGCCACAGCTGTAGCCAATAAGAAGAAGAGTGCTATAAAAGAGTGGGTTGGTTGGTTGGGGGGAGCTGGAGTCGGTTGGCTGCTGTGAGAGAAAGAAGGGCCAGTGTCTGGAGGAGCTGCCTGTGGGAAACATCAAGGAGGTACAAAACTTTAGAAATATGGCAATTTTGTAATATAGTAACAACAGAACATCTCCAGAAAGATGACTCTGTAAAATGCCCTGCTTACCAATCTCACATTCCTACCTTTAATGGTTGTCATTAAGGTGTGATTAAGCATAAATGCAAATGTCTATGGTGTCCAGATTGATGGAACTCAAGCGTGTTACTACTGTATTTTTGCACAAAAATGCATTAAGGTGTTCTCAGCCAGCATCAAAATTAATGAATGGAAGCTAATAATTTCAACTCCTGGGGCCGTCCCAACTGCAGTGACATTGGGAAATCTCCCAGTGGCACAGAGCCACGAGGTAGTGGCAGCATTCCCTTGGTGCTGCTGGCACCGTGAGGGGTGGCTGCACAGCCACGTGTCCTTTATGCTGGCTCACTGACTGCTGTGGCTGGGGATGCCTTTACATGAGCAAGAGCAACAGTCCCTTTTAGGGAGTTCAAGAGACATAGACTATCAAACTTTGGTTGTATTGGCTAATTTAACTGTTGAATAAAATGTAGGTGATATCTGCAATTCCTATGCCAGGAATCAGGTGTAGAAGTGCAAAAACTCCTGGATTTTAGCGTATGGTGTTATACATCCCAGTAAAGTGTGTGTAGGAGGGTGGATGCCTGTTCACACACGTTTTCAAAAGCAGAAATGACTAACTTTTAGGCTGGAGATCAGAAGTCAAGGTTTGTCTCTGTAATAGACTGTGCAGAGTAGCAATATTTTTGTTCAGGTCTCTAGAAACCTGTGCGTAAGAAATAAAAATTACATCTTAGGTGTTTAAAAGTCAGCCAAGAACAACTGCTGTCCTGTTCCTCTCTGACCAAGGGCTTAGCTGGTGAGTAACAACTTCCAGATCAATGCTGATTTTTTATTTGCTATTCACTAATGCCAAGCATGAGTCTCCTTCTCTTTCACTGTTTGAAGTATGTATGCCTTCACTGCTGTTTTTCAGGATTTCTGCTTTCCCACTGAAGCTTGATCCTTTTAACAAGACCTGTATGGGGTAATTTGCAGTAAAAAGGTATGGAGTTTTTTGCTTATCTCCTTGTTTCTGACTTGCACCTATTGCACTGAGCCATGTTTGTAAATGTGAAGCTGAAACTTTAGCAAATATTGCAACGTTGTACATTTCTACTTGTTATTCAAAACTACTATTAATAGAGTCCTGTTTATGGATGACTAAGCAAAAAAATGGAAACACAATTGAAAAAAAAAATTGGCCAAGAAAGAGCAAAGTGTTGCCCGCATCTGCTTTAAAGTAACAACGTTCTGAGTGGTGGCCTCAGGCAGATAGTTCCATGTAGAATGATGGGAGCAGACTACTGGAAATAATTATAAAAAATTGATGAGTTGATTACATAATGCTATAGAGCACCAGCTTCATCTGTAGCTTTTTAGAACACAGGGAACTTTGAAATACTGACACAAAAATGCTTAGAATGGCTGGAAGGCGTTTGATTCAAACAAGGAGAGATATAAAGCTTAAAATAAGAGACAGATTAAAGTGCTGGTGAAGTTATCATTTTGACTGAGCTGACTTTTAGTGGACTGAATTCCTGTAAACCATCTAGTGCATAAAAGTAAAGCAAAATTGTAACTGAACGTACATTTTGTAGCATAACATCTTATATTTCAATAGAAGTAAGGGACAGTTTGAACAGTAGAAGTGGAGTTTTTAGAGGAGGGGTTTTGCTTTAATGTAAGTTTCAAGACTAGAATGTCAGTGGTGGGCAGTTTGAGAAAGGCGAACGTCTTTGAAGGTATCTGTTATGGTTTTTTGTTTCTCCTTGTAAAGAAGAAAACAACCAGAATAAGTCACTAAGGTTCCTTTGAAGTGCTCTAGCAAGATTTTAACTGCACACGTTGGTCACTGTCTGCATAGCAAAAGTGCTTTCTTTTCAGGAAGCGGATGAGAGAAATAACTTGAAGCTTTCATTTGCAAAATGATGTTCGTGGTAGTAATGGCTATGAGTTGTCCTGGTCTTTCTAACAATATTTCTTTGACAAACCTTGTCCAAATCAGGAAAAAACGTCACTAACAATAATCTCACTTCATGAAAATATTTTTAGAGACCACTAGTACTTTAAACAAAGTGTAGAGGTCTTCACTTTCACACTTTGCACCTACCATTGCGCTTTTTCATTTTTCCATTAATAATAACTTCAACATTAATAATTTCTATATTCCTGTTTATCACCATATGGCCCTATAGCCATGCTTCTTTATTTATGGCTGTAACAGGAAAGTTGTGCAGTACCTTATTCTAAATAATATAGTAACCTGGCTGAAAAAACTAATCTAATTAACGCTGTGCATACAATCTGAGGGAAAAGAGCACAGCTCTGGTTTTGGTAGATAATGCAGATTGGTACAAGGTTAAGAAAAAAGTTACCTTTACAACCTTACCATTGTTATTGAAAGTGTTACCATTTAAAAAAATTTTGTCTGCTTGGTTTTTTTTAGATGTAGTTAGACAGGAGTTGGAGGCGTCTGAACTTGTCTTGTGCAGGAAGAGACAAAAATAATTTTAAAAGCAGTGTTGTATTTTACTTCATTAGTGTTCTGTTACTTACTGGTGTTCAGGCTGGGTTCCTACTCATGCTTACCCACACACCACCACCAGAATTCCCCCTCACATTCCCTAGCCCTGTAAGCTCCCAGGAAAGCGCTGCAGGAATTCATCAATGGAATGAGCAGCTCTCTGGAGGCTGTGCACACCTGCACAGGGAACTGGGGTTTAGCTGTTATCCCACCATCTTGCTGTCTCCTTGCCTTTGTTCTGGCTGTAAGAGCTGCAGGAGGAACGTTGGTTCCAGAGGGAAGTTGGGGCTTCCTGGGTTCTTGGCACCAGGCAGAGAATTCTGTCATTGCTGGGAGCTCAGCCATCAGCACAGCAGAGGGACTGATACCCTGGGGTTGGGGTCAGCGTGATCCAGGGACAGGGATATCAGCAGTCAAAATGGAATCCCAGTTGTGTTGTGTGGTAATGGGGGAACCCAGTAACCAACGTCTGCAAAGTGCTTTTCAGGGAAGGGCTCTCTTTTACCAGAGTTTCCATTCAGAGGTTTATAAGGCCTGGTGCTTGTTTTGGAATTTGCTAATGTTCCATGTTCTCTGGCAATTAAAATGTGCACAATCAGTGATGGAAATAGAACAGTCAAGGTTGTGTCAAGACCCGGCCTACTCGGGTTTTTCTTGGAGCAAGAGAAAAGAGGTGTGGGAGGGGAATTGGGTAAAGAAGGCAGTACTTCTGTCACCTACAGTGTACATGAAAATTCTTGTTTATTTAAGGGAATAAGCTGTCACTGTAACTTTGGTGGGTAGTGCCCAAAGGGAGGATGAAATTCAGGCACTTTTTCATACTCTTGTGGCATAATGAGTGGCTGTACTTCTGGCAGGGTATCACGGTAGATAAAGTAAATTCAGGTTACCTGTAATCTTTATATCACTAATGATCTAGTATGGGTCATAAATCCTGTAAATTTGATGTTGCCTAAAATAGAGAGCAAAGTGATCAGTCACTCATCTCAAGTCAAGCTGACCTAGCCTGGGTAATCACGAGGAGGACTTGTGACAGGAACTAAAGCAAAATGCAGTTCATTGGATCTTTTATAAATCGATCAACTCTTGCAGCTTTAAAGGCATGACCCTTTCAAAGCAAAATAATCAAATCTGTCTCTTGTCATTTTGGGGAGATTTATAATTGTAAGCTGATGAATTTTAGCAATGCTGTCAGTCTGCTTTTCAGATCAATGCCAATGAAATATTTTGTTTACAATTTAACCTGCAGCTCCCCTGGAATTTGTGAGTTTTAATACCAGAAGCAGTTATGTCTAACTCTATCGATCCACTGGTAAATTAAATGGCAAACAAAAGCAACCTTATTATTTTGTCAAAATGCTCTCAATAGGAAGCAAAACTCTTTATTAAAACAGGATATGTTACACTGAAATGAAAAGCAAGTTTCATTTCAAGAATGATCTTCTGAAAAACAGAGAAAGACCTTCTTACAGCTAGATTTATTTGATGGGAATAGTACAAAGGTAATAAAACTGTGAATAGTACAAAGGTAATAAAATTGTGTCTTGAATTTCTTTTCCCTGGAATAAAGACAGAGGACCTAAAAAAAGGTGTAAAACCTACCTAAAATGCACATATGATAAATTTGTTCCAGCAATGTACTTTTTTTTTTTCCTTCAAGTAGTTACTAACTTTTCTATTTGAAATGATGGGGTTTATGTGCTCCTATTTCATGCCAAATCCCCTATTGATCTCTGCAATATGTTGTGCAAACATACATTTTATGTAGGTTATATATTCACAGCGACATTACTGTGGTACAGGAGCACAATGAACAGTTGAATGAAGAGCTTCCTAAGAAAGGGAAGGGTGCCCCATTAAACCAGTTACCATCTTTAAGGGGGTGCTTCCAGTGATGAGTAAGTTAATATTTCAGCCACCTTCCAGCCCATGGAATCATTTACTTTTGAAAAGAGCTTTAAGAGTATCAATTGAAGATTATCAAGTGTGCTGACCCTGCACTGCCAAGCCCACCACTAAATGGTGTCCCCAGGTGCCAAATCTAGGTGGCTTTGAAGTAAATCAGTAGGAGAGTAACTCCTAGATAATAACAGCCACATACACATGAATTTTGTAGAAATGAATGAATTTTGTAGAATTTTGTTTATTTTTTTTAGTAACGTTCAGGATCAGTGGCACTGTTTGGAGTTCATTAGGCTGGTTTCATCTTTTTCAGTAGTTTTTGTGATTTGCTGTGTGTGTTTCTATAGGGTTTCCTTTTATTTTGGTTCCATTTTTCTGACGTGATGAGAACTGTTATCGAAAAGAGTGTTGTGTGGTTTTTTCGCTGGCAGTTGTTTGCTGTTGGAGGTATCTTGATGGTTTTGGAAGATATTGGTGGGAATTCGATGCTGTTTGTTTTGTCATTATATTTAGGAATCGCATTTTAAATGTACAGCTATAACTGTAACTATATTTAAGTGAAACAGATGTGTGGAAATGGGAATAAACCACTTTTGTTTTTATATATTTGATCTCTTTTCAAAATGTAACATGTAACATAAGTCATTATATGTTACAATAAGATATTCTATTTCATAATAGAGTATTATGTATGTTGATAGATATATAAATAGAGAATATAAATATAGACACAAGCCAAACTGAAATATAAAAATAGGAATGTATTGCAAATATATGCAGATATATAAAAAATGATCAAATACTTGTAAATATGAAATAACATCAATTGATACAATCCATAATACAAGTAAAACTGTATATATCTTACTTAATATATTATAGGAAGTAGATATAAAATAGATATAAGTATAGTACATCAATGTGATATAATATACAACCAATTATAGATATGATAAATATAAAAATAAAAATATTTTTACAGTAGTTTAAAATAAAGGGGAGTTTTGTTTTTTATTTGGCAAAAGCAGGAGTTTTAGTATAAAAATTATAAATGATAATAATATAAAGGTTGAAATCTAAGTATAGAAATATATCATGAATAGCTAAAGATTAATATCAAAATTAGAAATATATGAAAAAAATAAGTTGTAGCAGTAGATATGATAAGTTATTTTTACATTATCTATCTCTATTATTTGTATAGGATACATATTTATATTGTTATGAATATAATGCATCAATATAGATTATAAATATAAGTGTGAATATAGTCATGCAAACTATAAATATAAAAAAGTTTCAATACATTTTAAAAGAGGTTTTATTGTATTTATTTGGTTAGAATGGGATTTTTATTTCAAATAATAAAAGTATTGTAGAAATGTAGTTTTAAAAATAGAAATATACAATCAATAAAGATATTTATAAATAACACAAAAGAGAAATACATATAAACAATAGGAATAGACAGAAGATATTATATAAATTACATGCTACATCAATGTCCACTATAAATATGCATGTGACTATAAATACGAAAAATAGAAATATAACCTTTATTTAAACATGGCTTTAAATCAAGGGGGCTTGTTTGTTTCTGGTCGGGTAAGAGGCAGGTGTTTGGCATTTATTTCAGAGCAGTTTTCGGCGGGGGCCGCCCCTGTTCTTTTTCGCCGCCTTCCCTGCCCGCAGCCCCGAGGCGCGCTGCGCCCCCGGCTGGGGCGTGCGGCAGTGCTGCCGCCTTGTGGGCAGAGCGCGGTACTGCAGCCCTGCCCCGAGAGGCCGCCACCTTGGGAGTGGCGCATCGCGGGTGTCGCGGACTTTTAATTGACCTTCTCAGCATGGCGGCGAAAAGGGCGGGGAAGTGGAGGACCGGTGTGGGTGTAACTGGACTGCCTGCACGGAATACCGACGCCGGCGCGGCCCCGGTGGGATTTTCTGTGGCGTTTTAGGTGTACCCGACACAGGCTGTGGGGTCAGCGGCGTCGTGGGCGGGCGCATTTCGCGGGTTTCTGACAGGCATCTGGGTTAAACGCCTGTTTCTGCCGAGGGTCCTCTCACGGCCGCCATCTGGGGTGTGGCGTGTCCCTAATGTCGCGGACTTTCTTTGACCTTCTCAAAATGGCGGCCAAAAGGGCGGCAAACTCGCACACCCCGGTGAGTCTGCCCCCCTGTGGCCACAGCGAGGTACTGCACCCCCCGAGCCAGCGCCCTGCCCCTCGCCGCTGGGCGCCGGGGGCGGGGGAAAGACGCGGCTGCCGAGCGTGGGAAGGGCGAGGGGCGGGAGCCAGCGGCGTCGGAACGGGGCTGCAGCCCCCGAGCCCGCGCCCGCCCCGCTCCAGGTGCTGGGAGCGACCGCGGGCCGGACAATCCCGGCGGAGTGGCCCCGGGGCGGCGGGCAGGCGGCGGAGCGGGGCCGTGGCGCTCCCCGCCCTCGCTGCCGCCAGCTTTGGAAGGTCGGGCCGGGCGCCCGCCCCGTCCCGCCGCCTCCCGGTCTCTGTAAACTCCTCTCTGGCTTCACAGGTCCGTGCTGGAGAGTGGGACAAAGGGCCATGCTGGTTGCCGTGTCCTCGGTGGGCAGAGAGCTCTGAGCTTGGCCGCATGGCCTCCTGAGTGTTGGAACAATGGGGATGCCCTTTTATGTATTTAGTGACGTTTACAGATTTATCCCCTTCCTTCAGGTGAGCGTGCATCATTGCCGGCTTGGGATTGAGTGAAATGCGGTGAGGAAACCAGCTCTGGGGAGGGAAATCCTCTCCTAACATTTACCAGTTCTGTCAGACTCATCACGGCAGGACAGCATGAAGACTGAAAGTGTAAGAAGATGTGGAGGGAAACAGAATCTGACAGGAGCGTTGAACGCACAAGTGCACGAATTTTGCTTTTTACTTGGATTTAAACTCAGAAGTTGTAAGGAATTTGGGAATGAGAAGGGACATTTCAGGAGAAGGAGGAGAAGAAGTGTTGTTATAGTCCTGGCAAAATTTTTTGTTCTAGCTAATAAAATAAGTTAGTTTAAATTTAAAAAAGAAAAAAATTGTTTTTTCCGTTCACTATAATATTAATTGGTGGTATATGGTGTGTTGTTTTATTTCTTGGTATTATTAACTCTGTGTAAATTGTTTGAGTGGAGCTAACTTTCTGGATGGGTTGGTTTGTATTTGAGGTAGGATTAATTTCAATAGGTTTCTTTCATAGATTTCTGATAAGTATTACTGGGATTTTAGTTTTGTTTACTGTATGTATAAACATAGAGTTTGATAGGGCGAGCTGGGCTGCTGGAGTTTTGGGTGTGAATTTATTAGATGGCTTTTGTTAAACACAGAATAATTATGTAAGTTAACAGCAAATTACCTAATTACCCAGTTTATCTAGCTATGCTACCTAAACACAAACTTTTATGTCTTACCAGTTTTCTGTTCTTCTGCTCCAAGTAGTTGTTGCAAAAAAGAAAGTGCTGTTATTTTTCTGAAGAGTTTTCTTCTATAACAAGCCCTTTACTGCCCTTGAATCTGAGTCAGAGGGGCCAAACAGCTGCAGCTGCTCTGAGGGCTTTTATACCCGGTGGGATTCACCCCCTGCCTTTCCCTGGGTGCCATGGGAATGAGGGGCGGGCACCATCAGGGGTATATTAACCCCAGTCGTGGCTGAGGGGCTTCATTCCCTCTCTGGGATGTGCTGGGGTAAGAGCTTCCCTCTCAATTCAGTGGAGAGGCTCTTTCAGCTTATTTCAGCTTGTTTTCAGCAGGTGTTTCTGGGCATCTAAAGCAACAGAGGCTTGGAAGAGACTGTGAAGAAAACAGCATGGAATACAGGCAGTATTGAAGTTGATGATTTTGGATTTTGTGTTCAGGGGTGGTAAAGCACCTTTAATTTCTGGTTTTGTTCTTGTTTTATTTCGTTCATTTTAGGAGGAGTGCAGCTTCCAGAGGTTCCCGGTTGTGTCAATTACAACAATTTTTCAGCAGATTCATCATGTCACAAGAGGGATCTGCCCAGTGTGAAGGATGATGTTTGAGATAGAGGCTTCAGGTGAGTTGAGGATTGTGACTAGGAGAGGGAGGGTGAGCAGGTATCCAGTTAGGAGTTATTGTGGGCAGGGGGATGTTTGCAGACAGCAGGGTGAGAGAGGGTGTTTATTGGTGTTTATTTGAGGGCCCCCCTACACAAGGCTTCTCAGAAGCCTAGCAGAGGTTTTCACATGTCTTACAGCACACAAGGTCATCCGCTGCACTCACAGGAATGCCATTTAACTTTGCCTTTCCCTAACCCAGGTGCCACTCCTAATAAAGGCCACAGCCTTGGAATCAGGATGAAGCTGGAGGCTGAAGGAGCCAGGCACACTCAGGAGAGGGCAAGTAGCCGCCTTGGTGGGATTTGGCCCACATAACTCTGGACTCACGCTTTGGTTTTGGTTTTCTTCATTGTAGCTGACCGAGAGGCTGACAGGCCATCACGGGGCCCTCTGAGGCAGACTCATTTCAGGTGCAACGTGGATTCCCATCACCGATCATGCAAAAGATAAGTTGGGGGCGACAGCCTGGAGATGGGAGAGTAGCAGATTGGGAGTTCCTGGGGCAGATTTAAGGATTAGCAGAGGGAAAGGCAATCATCTCCAAGGGCCTCTTAGGACGGCTAAAGGGAGAGGCTCTACTTTTGATGGCAGCTTTCAGGCGGGCAGTGCAGAACAGCTCTGGTCTGTGTCATGTTGTCCGGTGTGCTGTGTTCCCTGGTGTGTCTTTGGGATCCCTGTGGTCAGAGATCTCTGCCTTCTCCCCTTGAGGCCCTCACTACAAGCATGATGTGTTGTGTTTCGTGTCCCCCTGTTTGTCACGTTCTGTGTCACGGGTGTCTGCACACATTTGTGCCGGAGCTGTTTTGCCCTGCTGCATGGCCTGCTGCAATGGGACGAGTCCTGGGAACTGCAGTTTGTGGGGTGTTGGCAGGCTCTAGATGATATTCCTAGATAGACACAAGGTGTTTGGAGCTGTGAAGTTATCCTGCAGCCCTTTGACTTTTCTCCTCACTTTCTTTCAGACACAGAAGGAATAAATCCAGGGCAAAATCCCTCCACCCATCCCGGGTGAAGAGGTTCCCCCTAGCAGGTCAGTCACTGTTTGTCTCTGCACGGGGAGTGTGAAGTGTGACTCTGTTACAGCACTGTTGTTTTTCTTTTTAGGAAATAAAGCTGGATATCAGCAGTCAAGATGAGGTGGGCAAGGTGAGCATTGAGTAGGGTACAGAAGCAGTGCTATTGTTCGAGGCTCACTTTCCAGTGCAACTCTAAGCATCTGTTCCTGTTTCTGTGCTTTAGGCAATCCACTCAGAGCGCGCCAAGCCCCAGTCGCTGACCGGCCGACGCCCCGGGTTCGTGCTCTCCCGAGGCCTGCGGAAGTATCACAGGACTCAGCAATGAAGCCTCTGCCTTTTCTATTTAAAGGTGTCACCAGGATAGCCTTGGGCAACTGCTGAGGAGTTGCGGTGAGTCGGGGCAGCAGGGCGGAGGAGCGAGGGTCTGCTCAGGTTTCAGCCCTGGGAAATCACCTCATCTGCTCCTAACCTAGACGTCTCCTGTGACGACGGCGTCGGTCTCTGAGTGTGCCCGAAGCGTGCGGTCCGAGCAGCCGGGCATTCCTGGGAGCACGGTGAGTAGCAGACTGGTGGGGTTTGGCTGATGTGGTGCCAAGACCAGGCACTGATGTTTGGTTTTGTTTAATACAGCTGTCTGAGAGACACCAGCCCGGTGCCAGCAGGACCTTCCCAGCTGACGAGGTGGCCTTTCTTTGCACCTGACACGGACTGGCATCCCCAGATGTCTGCGAGATAAGTAGAGGGCTGTGACCCACAAAGGGGATGAAAGCGGGGTGCTGGTTTGGGAATTACTGGGAGGGGTTTTTGAGTCCACTTAGGAGGTGGGGGGTGTCCATGAAGTGGCCCCTTAGGCCCCATAAAAGCAAGGTCTCACTTTTGATCACAGTGCGGACGTGCACAGGGCAGAGCAGTCCCAGTGTGTCTCGTGTCGCGTGTCTGTTGTGCATTATGTGTTGTTTGTGTATCTCATGTCTTTTACCTTAGCCCTTTCCAGGGGTCTGTCAGAAACCTTGGCATCATTCTTAGCATCTGTGATCTCTGCATTCCTTGGTCCGGCCCCCAGGCCATAGATGCGATTCTGATACCTGTCTCAGCTCCCCAGTCAAAAGCTCTCTCTTTGGAAGCATCCAGTCAGATGTCTTGTCAGGTCTTGTTCTGAGCTGTATGGACAGCTCTGACCCACCTGGATCCATTGTGGTGGATTAGAACTTGAAAGAATGTGAGGGCAGGGAGAGGATTCTGACTGTAGGATTGCTAGGCATCCATCTTTGCTGTTCTTGGAATAAATCATTCAGTTAGCATCTTCTTTCTCCAGGATTCTCTGAGCCTCATCAGCTCACCATCGGTCTCAGCTTGGTCATCTCCTTTTGCATTCTCTCAGTCCTTGCAGCCATTTTCCTTGCCAAGAGGTTTGTGTCTGTGTTGTGTCCCCATTGTCTGTCACGTCCTGTCCTGTGTCACGGGTGTCTGCACACATTTGTGCTGGAGCTGCTCTGCCCTGCTGCCATAGCCTGGTGAAATAGGAGAGAGCCCGGGGACTTGGAATTTGTAATGTGGGGTGTAGTTGGACTCTAGATGGGTTTTGTTGATGGACCCAGGATATCTGGAGCTCTTACCTTATCCTGCAACAGTGTGGCTCTTGTCGTAACTTTTTTCAGATTCAGATGGATTAAATCTGTGCCTGAGGGCCCCATCCCGGGTGAGGGGATTCCCCTTAGCAGGTGAGGCTGCATTTGTCTCTGCAGCAGAAGTGTGTATGGTGACTCTGTTACAGCTCTGTTCTTTGTCTTTCTTTTTAGGAAGTCAATCTGGATACCAGCAGCCAAGGTGAGCAGTGGAGAGAAGTGGTTGTTATTTCTCAGCTCTCAAGCACAACAATTTTTCAGCAGATTCATCATGTCACAAGAGGCATGTGCCCAGTGTGAAGGATGATGTTTGAGATAGAGGCTTCAGGTGAGTTGAGGATTGTGACTAGGAGAGGGAGGGTGAGCAGGTATCCAGTTAGGAGTTATTGTGGGCAGGGGGAGGTTTGCAGACAGCATGGTGAGAGAGGGTGTTTATTTGTTTATTTGAGGGCCCCCTTACACAAGGCTTCTCAGAAGCCTAGCAGAGGTTTTCACATGTCTTACAGCACACAAGGTCATCCACTGCACTCACAGGAATGCCATTTAACTTTGCCTTTCCCTAACCCAGGTGCCACTCCTAATAAAGGCCACAGCCTTGGAATCAGGATGAAGCTGGAGGCTGAGGGAGCCAGGCACACTCAGGAGAGGGCAAGTAGCCGCCTTGGTGGGATTTGGCCCACATAACTCTGGACTCACACTTTGGTTTTGGTTTTCGTCATTGTAGCTGACCGAGAGGCTGACAGGCCATCACGGGGCCCTCCGAGGCAGACTCATTTCAGGTGCAACGTGGATTCCCATCACCGATCATGCAAAAGATAAGTTGGGGGCGACAGCCTGGAGATGGGAGAATAGCAGATTGGGAGTTCCTGGGGCAGATTTAAGGATTAGCAGAGGGAAAAGCCTTCTTCTCCAAGGGTCTGCTAGGACAGCTAAAGGGAGAGGCTCTACTTTTGATGGCAGCTTTCAGGCGGGCAGTGCAGAACAGCTCTGGTCTGTGTCTTATTGTCCGGTGTGCCATGTTACCTGGTGTGTCTTTGGGGTCCCTTTTGCCTTCTCCCCTTGAGTCTCTCACCACAAGCATGATGTGTCGTGTTTTGTGTCCCCCTGTTTGTCACGTTCTGTGTCACGGGTGTCTGCACATATTTGTGCCAGAGCTGTTTTGCCCTGCCGCATGGCCTGCTGCAATAGGACAAACCATGGGGAGTTGGAATTTGTAACGTGGGGTGTACATGGGCTCTAGATGCTATTCCTAGATTGACATAAGGTGTTTGCAGCTTGTGAGTTGTCCTGGTGGTGTTTGACATGTGTTCTAACTTTCTTTCAGGTGCAGATGCATTGCATCCATGGCAGAGAGTCAGGGTTAGGAGGTGTTGGGCCTTCCTAGGAGCGCGGTGAGTAGCAGAGTGGTGGGGATTTGGCCGATGCGGTGCCAAGCTCAGACACTGATATTTGGTTTTGTTTAATATAGCTGTTTGAGAGACACCAGCCCTGTGCCAGCAGGACCTTCCCAGCTGACGAGGTGGCCTTTCTTTGCACCTGACATGGACCAGCATCCCCAGATGTCTGAGAGGTAAGTAGAGGGCCATGACACACAGAGGGCATGAAAGTAGGGTGCTGGGTCAGGACTCCCTGGGAGGGGAGTGTTTTGAGTTGGCTCTGGAGATGAGGGTAGCCAAGAGGGCCCCTTAGGCCTCATAAAAGCCAAGTCCCGCTTTTGATCCCAGTGCTGAGGTGCGCAGGGCAGAGCAGTTCCGGTGTGTCTCGTGTCACTTGTCTGTTGTCCATTATGTGTTGTTTGTGTATCTCATGTCCTTTACCTTAGCCCTTTGAGAGGCCTGTCAGAAACCTTGGCACCATTCTTAGCATCCGTTATCTCAGTATTCCTTGGCCTGGCACGCGTGCCATGGAACTTTTGACTCGGGAGCTCGGACAGGCATCAGAAATGCATCTCTCTTTGGAAGCATCCAGTCAGATGTCTTGTCAGGTCTTGTTCTGAGCTGTATGGACAGCTATGCCCCGCCAGGATCCATTGTGGCTGATTAGGACTTGTAAGAATGTGAGGGCAGGTAGAGGCTTCTGAGTGTAGGATTCTTGGGCATCCACCTTTGCTGTTCTTGGAACAAATCATTCAGTCTAGCATCTTCTTCCTCCAGGGTTCTCTGAGCCTCATCAGCTCACCATTGGTCTCACCTCAGTAATCTCCTTTTGCGTCCTCTCAGTCCTTGCAGCCCTTTCCCTTGCCAAGAGATTTCTGTCTGTGTCTTGTGCCCATTGTTTGTCCTGTCCTGTGTCACGGGTGTCTGCACACATTTGTGCCGGGGCTGCTCTGCCCTGCCGCGTAGCCAGGTGCAATAGGAGAGGGCCCGGGGATGTGGAATTTGTAATGTGGGGTGTAGTTGGACTCTAGATGGGTTTTGTTGATGGACCCAGGATATCTGGAGCTCTTACCTTATCCTGCAACAGTGTGACTCTTGCCCTAACTTTTTTTTTTCAGATTCAGATGGATTAAATCTGTGCCTGAGGGCCCCATCCTTGGTGAGGGGATTGCCCCGAGCAGGTGAGGCTGCATTTGTCTCTGCAGCAGAAGTGTGTATGGTGACTGTGTTACAGCTCTGTTCTTTGTCTTTCTTTTTAGGAAGTCAATCTGGATACCAGCAGCCAAGGTGAGCAGTGGAGAGAAGTGGTTGTTATTACTCAGCTCTCAAGCACAACAATTTTTCAGCAGATTCATCATGTCACAAGAGGGATCTGCCCAGTGTGAAGGATGATGTTTGAGATTGAGGTTTCAGGTGAGTTGAGGATTGTGACTGGGAGAGGGAGGGTGAGCAGGTATCCAGTTAGGAGTTATTGTGGGCAGGGGGAGGTTTGCAGACAGCAGGGTGAGAGAGGGTGTTTATTTGTTTATTTGAGGGCCCCCCTACACAAGGCTTCTCAGAAGCCTAGCAGAGGTTTTCACATGTCTTACAGCACACAAGGTCATCCACTGCACTCACAGGAATGCCATTTAACTTTGCCTTTCCCTAACCCAGGTGCCACTCCTAATAAAGGCCACAGCCTTGGAATCAGGATGAAGCTGGAGGCTGAGGGAGCCAGGCACACTCAGGAGAGGGCAAGTAGCCGCCTTGGTGGGATTTGGCCCACATAACTCTGGACTCACACTTTGGTTTTGGTTTTCTTCATTGTAGCTGACCGAGAGGCTGACAGGCCATCACGGGGCCCTCCGAGGCAGACTCATTTCAGGTGCAACGTGGATTCCCATCACCGATCATGCAAAAGATAAGTTGGGGGCGACAGCCTGGAGATAGGAGAGTAGCAGATTGGGAGTTCCTGGGGCAGATTTAAGGATTAGCAGAGGGAAAGGCAATCTTCTCCAAGGGCCTCTTAGGACGGCTAAAGGGAGAGGCTCTACTTTTGATGGCAGCTTTCAGGCGGGCAGTGCAGAACAGCTCTGGTCTGTGTCATGTTGTCCGGTGTGCTGTGTTCCCTGGTGTGTCTTTGGGGTCCCTGTGGTCAGAGATCTCTGCCTTCTCCCCTCGAGGCCCTCACCACAAGCATGATGTGTTGTGTTTCGTGTCCCCCTGTTTGTCACGTTCTGTGTCACGGGTGTCTGCACACATTTGTGCCGGAGCTGTTTTGCCCTGCTGCATGGCCTGCTGCAATGGGACAAGTCCTGGGAACTGCAGTTTGTGGGGTGTTGGCAGGCTCTAGATGATATTCCTAGATAGACACAAGGTGTTTGGAGCTGTGAAGTTATCCTGCAGCCCTTTGGCTTTTCTCCTCACTTTCTTTCAGACACAGAAGGATAAAATCCAGGGCAAAATCCCTCCACCCATCCCGGGTGAAGAGGTTCCCCCTAGCAGGTCAGTCACTGTTTGTCTCTGCACGGGGAGTGTGAAGTGTGACTCTGTTGCAGCACTGTTGTTTTTCTTTTTAGGAAATAAAGCTGGATATCAGCAGTCAAGATGAGGTGGGCAAGGTGAGCATTGAGTAGGGTACAGAAGCAGTGCTATTGTTCGAGGCTCACTTTCCAGTGCAACTCTAAGCATCTGTTCCTGTTTCTGTGCTTTAGGCAATCCACTCAGAGCACGCCAAGCCCCAGTCACTGACCGGCCGACGCCCCGGGTTCGTGCTCTCCCGAGGCCTGCGGAAGTATCACAGGACTCAGCAATGAAGCCTCTGCCTTTTCTATTTAAAGGTGTCACCAGGATAGCCTTGGGCAACTGCCGAGGAGTTGCGGTGAGTCGGGGCAGCAGGGCGGAGGAGCGAGGGTCTGCTCAGGTTTCAGCCCTGGGAAATCACCTCATCTGCTCCTAACCTAGACGTCCCCTGTGACGACGGCGTCGGTCTCTGAGTGTGCCCGAAGCGTGCGGTCCGAGCAGCCGGGCATTCCTGGGAGCACGGTGAGTAGCAGACTGGTGGGGTTTGGCTGATGTGGTGCCAAGACCAGGCACTGATGTTTGGTTTTGTTTAATACAGCTGTCTGAGAGACACCAGCCCGGTGCCAGCAGGACCTTCCCAGCTGACGAGGTGGCCTTTCTTTGCACCTGACACGGACTGGCATCCCCAGATGTCTGCGAGATAAGTAGAGGGCTGTGACCCACAAAGGGGATGAAAGCAGGGTGCTGGTTTGGGAATTACTGGGAGGGGTTTTTGAGTCCACTTAGGAGGTGGGGGGTGTCCATGAAGTGGCCCCTTAGGCCCCATAAAAGCAAGGTCTCACTTTTGATCACAGTGCTGACGTGCACAGGGCAGAGCAGTCCCAGTGTGTCTCGTGTCGCGTGTCTGTTGTGCATTATGTGTTGTTTGTGTATCTCATGTCTTTTACCTTAGCCCTTTCCAGGGGTCTGTCAGAAACCTTGGCATCATTCTTAGCATCTGTGATCTCTGCATTCCTTGGCCTGGCACCCAGGGCATAGATGTGTTCCGGATACCTGTCTCAGCTCCCCAGTCAAAAGCTCTCTCTTTGGAAGCATCCAGTCAGATGTCTTGTCAGGTCTTGTTCTGAGCTGTATGGACACCTATGCCCTGCCAGGATCCATTGTGGTGGATTAGAACTTGAAAGAATGTGAGGGCAGGGAGAGGATTCTGACCATAGGATTGCTAGGCATCCATCTTTGCTGTTCTTGGAATAAATCATTCAGTTAGCATCTTCTTTCTCCAGGATTCTCTGAGCCTCATCAGCTCATCATCGGTCTCAGCTTGGTCATCTCCTTTTGCATTCTCTCAGTCCTTGCAGCCATTTTCCTTGCCAAGAGGTTTCTGTCTGTGTTGTGTCTCCATTGTCTGTCACGTCCTGTCCTGTGTCACGGGTGTCTGCACACATTTGTGCCGGGGCTGCTCTGCCCTGCCGCGTAGCCAGGTGCAATAGGAGAGGGCCCGGGGACTTGGAATTTGTAATGTGGGGTGTAGTTGGACTCTAGATGGGTTTTGTTGATGGACCCAGGATATCTGGAGCTCTTACCTTATCCTGCAACAGTGTGACTCTTGCCCTAACTTTTTTTTTTCAGATTCAGATGGATTAAATCAGTGCCAGAGGGCCCCATCCTTGGTGAGGGGATTCCCCTTAGCAGGTGAGGCTGCATTTGTCTCTGCAGCAGAAGTGTGTATGGTGACTGTGTTACAGCTCTGTTCTTTGTCTTTCTTTTTAGGAAGTCAATCTGGATACCAGCAGCCAAGGTGAGCAGTGGAGAGAAGTGGTTGTTACTGCTCAGCTCTCAAGCACAACAATTTTTCAGCAGATTCGTCATGTCACAAGAGGCATCTGCCCAGTGTGAAGGATGATGTTTGAGATTGAGGTTTCAGGTGAGTTGAGGATTGTGACTGGGAGAGGGAGGGTGAGCAGGTGTCCAGTTAGGAGTTCTTGGGAGGGGTGATTTGCAGTCAGCAGGGTGAGAAAGGGTGTTTATTTCTTTATTTGAGGGGCCCTCCCAAGGCTTCTCAGAAGCCTAGCAGAGTTTTTCACATGTCTTACAGCACACAGGGTCATCCACTGCACTCACAGGAATGCTATTTAGGTTTGCCTTTCTCTAACCCAGGTGCCACTCCTAATAAAGGCCACAGCCTTGGAATCAGGATGAAGCTGGAAGCTGAAGGAGCCAGGCACACTCAGGAGAGGGCAGGTAGCTGCCTTGGTGGGATTTGGCCCACATAACTCAGGACTCACACTTTGGTTTTGGTTTTCTTCATTGTAGCTGACCGAGAGGCTGACAGGCCATCACGAGGGCCTCCGAGGCAGACTCATTTCAGGTGCAACGTGGATTCCCATCACCGATCATGCAAAAGATAAGTTGGGGGCCACGGCCTGGAGATGGGATGATGGGAGAGTAGTGGGTTGGGGTTTCTTGGGTCAGATTTCAAAATTAGCAGAGGGAAAAGCATTCTTCTCCAAGGGCCTCTTAGGACAGCTAAAGGGAGAGGCTCTACTTTTGATGGCAGCTTTCAGGCGGGCAGTGCAGAACAGCTCTGGTCTGTCGTGTTGTCCGGTGTGCTGTGTTCCCTGGTGTGTCTTTGAGGGCCCTTTTGCCTTTTCCCCTCGAGGTCCTCACCACAAGCATGATGTGTCGTGTTTGATGTCCCCCTGTTTGTCACGTTCTGTGTCACGGGTGTCTGCACGTATTTATGCCAGAGCTGTTCTGCCCTGCTGCATGGCCTGCTGCAATGGGACCAACCTGGGGAGTTGGAATTTGTAATGTGGGGTGTACATGGGCTCTAGATGCTGTTCCTTGATTGACATAAGGTGTTTGCAGCTTGTGAGTTACCCTGGTGGTGTTTGACTTATGTTCTCACTTTCTTTCAGGTGCAGATGCATTCCATGTGTGGCAGAGGGTCAGGGTTAGGAGGTGCCGGGCCTTCTTAGGAGCGCGGTGAGTAGCAGAGTGCTGGGGTTTTTGCTGATGTGGTGCCAAGCTCAGGCACTGATGTTTGGTTATGTTTATTCTAGCTGTCTGAGAGACACCAGTGTGGTGCCAGCAGGACCTTCCCAGCTGGAGGTGTGGCCTTTCTTTGCACCTGAGACCGACTGGCATCCCCAGATGTCTGAGAGATAAGTAGAGGGTTGCAACCCACAGAGGGGAGGAAAGCGGGGTGCTGGGTCAGGACTCCCTGACGTGGGTGGGGGGTTTGAGTTGGCTCTGGAAATGAGGGTAGCCAAGATGTGGCCCATTTGGCCCCATAAAAGCAAAGTCTCACTTTTGGTTGCAGTGCTGAGGTGTGCAGCAGGGCAGAGCAATCCGGGTGTGTCTCGTGTCGCATGTCTGTTGTGCATTAGGTGTTGTTTGTGTATCTCATGTCTTTTACCTTAGGGGGGAGCCTGTCAGAAACCCTGGCATCATTGTTAGCATCTGTGATCTCTGCATTCCTTGGCCTGGAACACAGGCCATAGATGCAATTCTGATAGCTGTCTGAGCTCCCCAGTCAAAATTGTTCTCTTTAGAAGCGTCCAGTCAGATGTCTTGTCAGGTCATATTCCGGGCTGTATTGGACAGCTATGCCCCACCTGGATCCATTGTGGTGGATTAGGACTTGAAAGAATGTGAGGTTAGGTAGAGGCTTCTGACTGTAGGATTCTTGGACATCCATCTTTACAGTTCTTGGAATAAACCATTCAGTTTAGCATCTTCTTTGTCCAGGATTCTCTGAGCCTCATCAGCTCACCATCGGTCTCAGCTTGGTCATCTCCTTTTGCATTCTCTCAGTCCTTGCAGCCATTTTCCTTGCCAAGAGGTTTCTGTCTGTGTTGTGTCCCCATTGTCTGTCACGTCCTGTCCTGTGTCACGGGTGTCTGCACACATTTGTGCCGGAGCTGTTTTGCCCTGCCGCGTAGCCAGGTGCAATAGGAGAGGGCCCGGGGACTTGGAATTTGTAATGTGGGGTGTAGTTGGACTCTAGATGGGATTTGTTGATGGACCCAGGATATCTGGAGCTCTTACCTTATCCTGCAACAGTGTGACTCTTGCCCTAACTTTTTTTTTCAGATTCAGATGGATTAAATCAGTGCCAGAGGGCCCCATCCTTAGTGAGGGGATTCCCCTTAGCAGGTGAGGCTGCATTTGTCTCTGCAGCAGAGGTGTGTATGGTGACTGTGTTACAGCTCTGTTCTTTGTCTTTCTTTTTAGGAAGTCAATCTGCATACCAGCAGCCAAGGTCATCAGTGGAGAGAAGTAGTTCTTATTACTCAGCTCTCAAGCAAAACAATTTTTCAGCAGATTCATCATGTCACAAGAGGGATCTGCCCAGTGTGAAGGATGATGTTTGAGATAGAGGCTTCAGGTGAGTTGAGGATTGTGACTGGGAGAGGGAGGGTGAGCAGGTATCCAGTTAGGAGTTATTGTGGGCAGGGGGAGGTTTGCAGACAGCAGGGTGAGAGAGGGTGTTTATTTGTTTATTTGAGGGCCCCCCCTCCCAAGGCTTCTCAGAAGCCTAGCAGAGTTTTTCACATGTCTTACAGCACACAAGGTCATCCACTGCAGTCACAGGAATGCCATTTAACTTTGCCTTTCCCTAACCCAGGTGCCACTCCTAATAAAGGCCACAGCCTTGGAATCAGGATGAAGCTGGAGGCTGAAGGAGCCCGGCACACTCAGGAAAGGGCAAGTAGCTGCCTTGGTGGGATTTGTCCCACATAACTCTGGACTCACACTTTGGTTTTGGTTTTCATCATTGTAGCTGACTGAGAGGCTGACAGGCCATCACGAGGCCCTCCGAGGCAGACTCATTTCACGTGCAACGTGGATTCCCATCACCGATCATGCAAAAGATAAGTTGGGGGCCACGGCCTGGAGATGGGATGCGGGGAGAGTAGTGGGTTGGGAGTTTTTGGGGCAGATTTCAAAATTAGCAGAGGGAAAAGCAATCTTCTCTAAGGGCCTGTTAGGACAGCTAAAGGGAGAGGCTCTACTATTGATGGCAGCTTTCAGGCGGGCAGTGCAGAACAGCTCTGGTCTGTGTCTTATTGTCCGGTGTGCCATGTTACCTGGTGTGTCTTTGGGGTCCCTTTTGCCTTCTCCCCTTGAGTCTCTCACCACAAGCATGATGTGTCGTGTTTTGTGTCCCCCTGTTTGTCACGTTCTGTGTCACGGGTGTCTGCACATATTTGTGCCCGAGCTGTTTTGCCCTGCCGCATGGCCTGCTGCAATAGGACAGGCCTGGGGAGTTGAATTAGTAATGTGGGCTGTACTTGGGCTTTAGATGCTGTTCCTAGGTTGACATAAGGTGTTTGCGGCTTGTGAGTTACCCTGGTGGTGTTTGACATAAGCTCTAACTTTCTTTCAGGTGCAGATGCATTCCATGTGAGGCAGAGGGTCAGGGTTAGGAGGTGCCGGGCCGTCTTAGGAGCGTGGTGAGTAGCAGAGTGGTGGGGTTTTGGCTGATGTGGTGCCAGGCTCAGGCACTTATGTTTGGTTTTGTTTAATATAGCTGTTTGAGAGACACCAGCCCTGTGCCAGCAGGACCTTCCCAGCTGATGAGGTGGCCTTTCTTTGCACCTGACACAGACTGGCATCCCCAGATGTCTGAGAGATAAGTAGAGGGCTACGACCCACAGTGGGGATGAAGGCATGGTGCTGGTTTGGGAATTACTGGGAGGGGTTTTTGAGTCCACTTAGGAGGTGGGTGTTTTTCATGAAGTGGCCCCTTAGGCCCCATAAAAGCAAAGTCTCACTTTTGATCACAGTGCTGAGGTGTGGAGCAGGGCAGAGCAGTCCCGGTGTGTCTCATGTCACTTGTCTTTTGTGTATCTCATGTCTTATTCCTTAGCCCTTTGAGGGGTCTGTCAGAAATCTTGGCATCATTGTTAGCATCTGTGATCTCTGCATTCCTTGGCCTGGCACCCAGGCCATAGAACTTTTGACACGGGAGCTCAGACAGGTATCAGACTTCCATCTCTCTTTGGAAGCATCCAGTCAGATGTCTTGTCAGGTCTTGTTCTGAGCTGTATGGACAGCTATGCCCCACCTGGATCCATTATGGTGGACTAGGACTTGTAAGAATGTGAGGTTAGGCAGAGGATTCTGACCATAGGATTGCTAGGCATCAAGCTTTGCAGTTCTTGGAAAAGATCTTTCAGTTAGCATCTTCTTCCTCCAGGGTTCTCTGAGCCTCATCAGCTCACCATCGGTCTCGGCTCGGTCATCTCCTTTTGCATTCTCTCAGTCCTGGCAGCCGTTTTCCTTGCAAAGAGATTTCTGTCTGTGTCTTGTGCCCTTTGTTTGTCACATCCTGTCTGTCCTGTGTCACAGGTGTCAGCACACATTTGTGCTGGGGCTGCTCTGCCCTGCTGCATAGCCTGGTGCAATAGGAGAAGTCCAGGGGACTTGGAATTTGTAATGTGGGGTGCAGGTGGGCTCTAGATGGGATTTGTAGATGGACGCAGGATATCTGGAGCCCATAAGGTATCCTGCCGCCCTTTGACTTTCATCCTGACTTTCTTTTAGTTGCAGAAGGATAAAATCCAGGGCAGAGCCACCCATCCTGGGTGAGGGGATTCCCCCGTGCAGGTCAGTCACTGTTTGTCTCTGTAGAGGAAGCATAAATGGTGGCTGTTTCAGCTCTGCTCTTTGTCTTTATTTGAGTCAAGGCAGAGAGCAGGTGTCAAGGCTGAGTGGGCAAGGTGAGCATTGAGTAGGGTACCGAAGCTATTGTTATTTCTGAGGTCTCAGTTTTTGGTGCTGCTCTAAGTATGTATTATTCCTATTTTTATTTTAGATTTTCTGCTTGCCATCTATCCTAGCCCAGCATGCCCATGCCAGGTGGGTGCAAGCTTAAGGTATTGGTGTGGCATACTTGTCAGGGTTGGGAGGTTGTGTTTTCACAGTATCTGAGCATGCTTTTCTGCTTTGTTTCTTTGCAGGTGCTGTCGCTGCCCTAGGCATGCCAAGGAACAGAGGAGGGCAGGTGACTCGGGGTTTATGCAGGCTGACTCATAGGCGAGCGTTATGCAGCAGCATGCTGGGCGTGTCCGTTTTCTTTTTGCAGGTACCTTCTGGGCAGCCTCTGGAGTCAAATCAAGACTTGAGGTGAGCTGGGGCAGTGATGCAGAGGACTCCCGGGGATTACTGTTTTTGAGGGCAGTAGTCACCTTTTCTGTTTTGTCTTAGGTACCCTGGGGAGGCTCGTAGCCACAGCTTGGAAGCGGCAGCACCGAAGCACACACGTTGAGAACATCTCAATGTCCCTGTCTGACCGATGATGGCTTTTGTCCGCTCATCTTCCAAAAGCTAAATGTCAGGGCCAGTGGTTGGGAGAAGGGGAGAAGCCTTTCCTATCACAGGAGGCAATCTGATGTCAGCTTAGCGGAGAGGCCTGTAGTGGGACAGGCTCCCTGGAAGTAAAGGGAGAGGGTTTCTCCTCAGCCTCACCAGAGCCTTTGCTGGGCAGGGCAGTTCCGACCCATCTCCACATTCTCATGAACTTTGCGTCATCTGCCTTCCTCGACTCGATGTCGTCACGGCTCTTTCCCCCGAGGAGCTCGCCTTCAGGTCCGGAGCTATAGCCGCGGTCACCCGGCAGTCCGCTTCCTTCTCTAGGCTTGCTGAGCCTCTTGGGCATTCTCTTAACTGCTTTGGCCCTAACTTCCTTTAATGAGTTACATTTCATCATCACGTGGTGTCATCATACGGCTTCCTTTCCCTTGGCCTCATTGGCCTCTGGCTTGTCTTGTGCTAGGACTCTCGGGTCCCTAAGGGGAAAGTGCCAAGCAGTAGCAACTTGTCTCTGTGTTATGTCATCTGTGTCTATGTTATGGTGTCTGTGTTACATAGTCTGTGTCCATTGTCTTCCACGTCACAGGCCTTTGTTACATCTCGATGCTTTATCGGCACTCTTCTGTGCCATATAGGCCGTGTTCTACTCACATTCCTTTCCAGATATCCCTTATTCCAGCATCTTTACATTTTTATTCGTTGAGACAGGAATGTCTCACAGGGACAAGATCTTCTCATCCATCTTCCTTCTCACTACCAGCTTTGGTAGTGCCTTTTTTTCCATTTTCTTGGACTTCTAGAGGGAGCATCTTACACCCTCCTCACGTGACTGCAGTAGTTCTATAGGTTCCATCTTCTCCAAGGGTATAGGGCTCAATCAGTCATCTTCTAGAGAGTTACCTTAAGTTGTGGTTTATATTGTATGTTCCTATGTTGGCTTATACTGTATGTACTTATATTGCATGTACCTGTGTTGGTTTATATTGTGTGTACCTATGTTGGCTTATACTGTATGTACTTACATTGCATGTACCTATGCTGGCTTATACTGTATGTAAGTGCATTGCCTTATATTGTCTGTACTTACACTGTATGTAAGCATGTCGCCTTATATTGTGTGTACTTACACTCTATGTACACTTGCACTGTATGCGTCAGCTTATATTGTGTGTACTTACACTGTACCACTTCTGATCGGAGCTGGCCTGCCCTGGCCTGTAGTCACAGTTAGGTGGAACAGTTATAACAACTTTACTGTTCATCTGTGTTTTGTGGGATTTTGGGTAGAAAATTTATCAGTCCAGAGTGGGGACAAGTCCTAGCTGTCAGATAGCCACTTGTTGATCCTTCCTGTCGTATAAGGTCCCCGAGGCTGCTGATTTCCCCAGGATCTGCCATTTACCTCAAGGAGCGGCAGCCAGAAGATGAGTCAAAGCACCTTCTTCAGCATCTCAGGTAAGGGCCGCAGCGAGCATGTAAGTGGAAGGAGTGTGTGAGTGTGTGTGAGAGCACGTGGCTGTGTCTATCTGCTCATCTCTGCGTGTGTGAGTGCATGCTCACTGGATTTAACCTTGTGTATATGACTTTTGCTTTTCAAGTTTTGCAACTCGTTGTTAAATTGAGAATAAAAAATCCCCAGCTGCCTCCCACCCTGGCTGTTGTTTTTATATTTTTTTTGGTCCCGGCCTAGTAAAAACCCAGAAAAATACCCCAAGATAAGCTAGAAAAGACCCAAAAAACTCAGTAAAAAAGCCCGTGATGGGCAAGAAAAACCCAGAAAAAATGCAGGAAAAACCCCAAGATGGGCAACAAAAAAACCCCACAAAAACCCAGGAAAAAAACTTCAAGATGGGCAAGAAAAATTCAAGAGAAAACCCAGAACAATCCCAGGGAAAAAACCTCAAGAGGAGCTAGAGGAAACCCAGGAAAAAAAGCTAAAAAACCCCAAGACGGGCAAGAAAAATCCAAAAAAAAACAAGGAAAAAAACCCAACATGGGCAAGAAAACCCAGGGAAAAAAAAAACAAGATGGGCAAGAGAAAGACTCAGGAAAAAAAAAACAAGATGGGCAAGGAACAGATAAACAAGAAACCCAGAAAAATCACCGAAAAAAACTCCAAGATGGGCAAGAAAAAACTCGGAACACACCCAACGAAAGCCAAGGAAAAAAACCCCAAGATGGGCAAGAAGAATCCCAGAAAAAAACACAGGAAAAAACCTCAAGATGGGCAAGAAAAACCTGTCGTAAAAGGTGCCGTAAAGCGCGACTGTCGTAAAACCGGCCGTAAAGCGCGACTGTCGTAAAAGGTGCTGTGAAGCGCGACTGTCGTTAAAGGTGCCGCAAAGCGCGACTGTCGTAAAAGGTGCCGCAAAGCGCGACTGTCGTAAAAGGTGTCGTAAAGCGCGACTGTCGTAAAACCGGCCGTAAAGCGCGACTGTCGTAAAAGGTGCCGTAAAGCCCGACTGTCGTAAAAGGTGTCGTAAAGCGCGACTGTCGTAAAAGATGCCGTAAAGCGCGACTGTCGTAAAACCGGCCGTAAAGCGCGACTGCCGTAAAAGGTGTCGTAAAGCGCGACTGTCGTAAAACCGGCCGTAAAGCGCGACTGTCGTAAAACCGGCCGTAAAGCGCGACTGTCGTAAAAGGTGTCGTAAAACGCGACTGTCGTAAAACCGGCCGTAAAGCGCGACTGTCGTAAAACCGGCCGTAAAGCGCGACTGTCGTAAAAGGTGTCGTAAATCGCGACTGTCGTAAAGCGGCCGTAAAGCGCGACTGTCGTAAAACCGGCCGTAAAGCGCGACTGTCGTAAAAGGTGCCGTAAATCGCGACTGTCGTAAAGCGGCCGTAAAGCGCGACTGTCGTAACAGCTGCCATAAAGCGCGACTGTCGTAAAAGGTGTCGTAAAGCGCGACTGTCGTAACAGCTGCCGTAAAGCGCGACTGTCGTCAAAGGTGTCGTAAAACGCGACTGTTGTAAAAGGTGTCGTAAAGCGCGACTGTCGTAAAACCGGCCGTAAAGCGCGACTGTCGTAAAAGGTGCCATAAAGCCCGACTGTCGTAAAACCGGTTGTAAAGCGCGACTGTCGTAACAGCTGCCGTAAAGCGCGACTGTCGTAAAAGGTGTCGTAAAGCGCGACTGTCGTAACAGCTGCCGTAAAGTGCGACTGTCGTAAAACCGGCCGTAAAGCGCGACTGTCGTAAAAGGTGCCGTAAAGCCCGACTGTCGTAAAACCGGTCGTAAAGCGCGACTGTCGTAACAGCTGCCGTAAAGCCCGACTGTCGTAAACCCGGCCGTAAAGCGCGACTGTCATAAAAGGTGTCATAAAGCGCGACTGTCGTAAAAGGTGCCGCAAAGCGCGACTGTCGTAAAAGGTGTCGTAAAGCGCGACTGTCGTAAAACCGGCCGTAAAGCGCGACTGTCGTAAAAGGTGCCGTAAAGCCCGACTGTCGTAAAAGGTGTCGTAAAGCGCGACTGTCGTAAAAGATGCCGTAAAGCGCGACTGTCGTAAAACCGGCCGTAAAGCGCGACTGCCGTAAAAGGTGTCGTAAAGCGCGACTGTCGTAAAACCGGCCGTAAAGCGCGACTGTCGTAAAACCGGCCGTAAAGCGCGACTGTCGTAAAAGGTGTCATAAAACGCGACTGTCGTAAAACCGGCCGTAAAGCGCGACTGTCGTAAAACCGGCCGTAAAGCGCGACTGTCGTAAAAGGTGTCGTAAATCGCGACTGTCGTAAAGCGGCCGTAAAGCGCGACTGTCGTAAAAGGTGTCGTAAAGCGCGACTGTCGTAAACCCGGCCGTAAAGCGCGACTGTCGTAAAAGGTGTCGTAAATCGCGACTGTCGTAAAAGGTGCCGTAAATCGCGACTGTTGTAAAACCGGCCGTAAAGCGCGACTGTCGTAAAAGGTGCCGTAATGCCCGACTGTCGTAAAACCGGTCGTAAAGCGCGACTGTCGTAAAAGGTGTCGTAAAGCGCGACTGTCGTAACAGCTGCCGTAAAGCCCGACTGTCGTAAAAGGTGTCGTAAAGCGCGACTGTCGTAAAACCGGCCGTAAAGCGCGACTGTCGTAAAAGGTGCCGTAAAGCCCGACTGTCGTAAAAGGTGTCGTAAAGCGCGACTGTCGTAAAACCGGCCGTAAAGCGCGACTGTCGTAAAAGGTGCCGTAAAGCCCGACTGTCGTAAAACCGGCCGTAAAGCGCGACCGTCGTAAAACCGGCCGTAAAGCGCGACTGTCGTAAAAGGTGCCGTAAAGCCCGACTGTCGTAAAACCGGTCGTAAAGCGCGACTGTCGTAAAAGGTGCCGTAAAGCCCGACTGTCGTAAAAGGTGTCGTAAATTGCGACTGTCGTAAAACCGGCCGTAAAGCGCGACTGTCGTAAAAGGTGCCGTAAAGCCCGAGTGTCGTAAAAGGTGCCGTAAAGCCCGACTGTCGTAAACCCTGTCGTAAAGCGCGACTGTCGTAAAAGGTGCCGTAAAGCGCGACTGTCGTCAAAGGTGGCGTCAGGCGCGACTGTCGTAAAACCGGCCGTAAAGCGCGACTGTCGTAAAAGGTGTCGTAAAGCGCGACTGTCGTAAAACCGGCCGTAAAGTGCGACTGTCGTAAAACCGGCCGTAAAGCGCGACTGTCGTAAAAGGTGCCGTAAAGCGCGACTGTCGTAAACCCGGCCGTAAAGTGCGACTTTCGTAAAAGTTGTCGTACAGCGCGACTGTCGTAAAAGGTGCCGTAAAGCGCGACTGTCGTAAACAGTGTCGTAAAGCGCGACCGTCGTATAACCGGTCGTAAAGCGCGACTGTCGTAAAAGGTGCCGTAAAGCGCGACTGTCGTAAAACCGGCCGCAAAGCCCGACTGTCGTAAAACCGGCCGTAAAGTGCGACTGTCGTAAAAGGTGTCATAAAGCGCGACTGTCGTAAAACCGGCCGTAAAGCGCGGCTGTCGTAAAAGGTGCCGTAAAGCGCGACTGTCGTAAAACCGGCCGTAAAGTGCGACTGTTGTAAAACCGGCCGTAAAGTTCGACTGTCGTAAAAGGTGCCGTAAAGCGCGA
This sequence comes from Melozone crissalis, assembly GCF_028551555.1. NCBI lineage: Eukaryota > Metazoa > Chordata > Aves > Passeriformes > Passerellidae > Melozone > Melozone crissalis. The sequence continues at coordinate 439,539 of NW_026535811.1, read as the reverse complement.
CTGTCGTAAAACCGGCCGTAAAGCGCGACTGTCGTAAAAGGTGCCGTAAAGCACGACTGTCGTAAAAGTTTCTAGACTGCGTTCTAGGTAGGTTCTAGACTGCCTTCTAGGTATGTTCTAGACTGCGTTCTAGGTATGTTCTAGTCTGCATTCCAGGTGCGTTCTAGACTACGTTCTCGGTATGTTCTGGCCTACGTTCTAGGTATGTTCTAGACTGCGTTCTAGGCTACGTTCTAGACTAGGTTCTAGGTGCGTTCTGGATTATGTTCTGTGTGTGTTCTGGATACATTTCTAGGTATTTTCCAGCTGTGTTCTAGATACAGTTCTAGGTACGTTCCAGAATGTTCTAGATAAATTCCATATATAGTTCTATGTATGTTCTGTATATGTTCTGTATATGTGTAAAGTATGGTTCTGAATACACTTCTAGGTATGGTTCTATTTTATATAGAATTATGTATAATATATATTCATAGTATATAATAGATAAAATATATAATTCTATATAATATATATAATACTATATATAAAGTATATATTCTATTTACAAATATTAATTGGGTTCACTCCAAGGATGAATTGAATTTGGCTGCTCAGTCATGCCACAAGCCGGTCCTTCACCTGAATGGATGTGCTTGCTTGAATGCTGGCCAGTGCCTGATGGCTGGAAGGCAAATGAAACTTTCCCTCACAAAACTGTGCAGTGGTATCATGGGTTGGCTGGGAAAAAATAATGTAATTTCCTATGCCCGTTTGAGTTACTGATGATTATTTTCAGATTCAGAATAGAAGCATAAATTGTCAAAGCAAAATACCAGCTGAGAATTCTCTGAGGAAGAAGGAAAAGCCAGGCGTTTTTATCATCCCTAAAAGTTTGTGTTTTGAAGAATCCAAACATAAACTTAACTTTTGAGCATTTATGTTTATACAATTCATTGTACTCACAGGAAACAACATTAGGAATTGATTACCTTCATAGCTGTGTGGACTAAGTTGATTCCAGTCATGTACAGAGCTTGTGGCATTTTACTTCTACAATTTTAATTGTTATCCCAACCTCAATTTGAACCTGAAATGTCACCAGACAATCCTTTTTAGGTTAAAATAGAAAATAAAATATTGGAGCCTTTTGACTTCAGTAGTCTAACTCTGCTGAGTTTTCAGGATCCATCTGTAAATTAGTTTGGCTTTCAGCTTCCACTGTCCATAACATGTTCACTGTTCATGATTTTAACTTCAGACAGGGAACTGATGTTCAGGCAAAAATGGATGGTTTAACACATAGCTCTAGATATAGCTCTAGATATAGCTCTAGATATATAGAATTAGATATAATATATATTAATAATATATAATATATAAAATATGTGATTATATATAATAATAGATATAATATTATATGTAAAGTATATATTCTATATAACATATATTTCTATGTATACTATATATTTCTATACATATTTTCAACTGCTTCTCAGATGAAAATGATTCAACAACACTTCTCTTTCCAGACCAGTGACAAAATTGGATTTTCAGCAGAACAAAACACATGTGAGCTCTCAGGTGGGGAGCTCCTGAGTCCTGAGCCCCCAGCTGATTCCAGTGCTGCCTTCTGTCTAATCCCAGCCTGTGTTGGCAACCTGCCCTCCCATTTCAGCAGAAATTCAGAGAGGTGAGCTGGAATCACTGGGCACAGCACAGTGGCTGGAGCTCATCAGCCTGTTCCATACAGAAACCAGCTCTAGCAGAGTTATTCTGCTCCTGTGGTGTGCTCAGCTGGCCTGAGGTGAATCAGTCTGTTTGAATGGATTGCCTGGGAGCATCATGCAGTAATAGTCTCAAAGTGCATTGTCACCATATCCTTACCTGCTCAAGGAAAATTCCCTGGAGCTTTGAGTGCTAAGAACATGGAGTTCATGGAGGAATGGTTTCCTTCAGGCTCTCTGGTTTCCCCATATGTTTTTGGTGGCAACTGGTTCATGGAGAGGATGAGAAACAAGTATGATGTTCTGTAGAAAAAGGTTAATTAGTTCTGTTGGTCTCTGACTATATTTCTGTTATTAATCTGTTTTAGTTAGTAATTGGGCAGGTCACCTGTGCATAGGACTGGGAGTTGTTATAACTCCTCTAGGTGAGGCTGTAGCATGTTTCTTCAATCCTTGGCATAGAGAGGAGTCAATACCATGTTATTTAATGGAGGCTGAAGAGTGTTTGTGCTCCTAAAATATTTGAGACAAGGAAGATCCTATCCATAGTGATTTGATAAAGGACAGGGATCCTGCCCTTTCTGTCTGTCAGTGCTGACTCGCATGTGTTTGCTATTTGCACCATACCACTGCCTGTGTAGCTCTTAAGACCCCCTTAGGCATCCAGACACAGTCTGTATCTCAAACAGCCTAAAAATTCAATGATGGGATGAATTCTTTTGGAGAATATTTTTCTCTTATTAGGTTCCTATCTCAAGTGAACAAACTGCTTGATTTACAGCACTGTTGTTTGAGAGGTTCCCTTTTGTAGCTGAAGATTCGTGTAATTGCTACTTTGCAGCAAATAAAAAAAATTTCTCTGGTTCAAACTGCAATTTGACTATTTCTGCTGTGTAGAGCCCATTATCAGAGCCTTGATGAGGCGCAGAACAGATTTGGATGAAAATGATGAGATTTGGATGAAATGGCCCTCCATCAGGGCAGGCTACAAAGATCCTCCTCTTTGAGGTATTGGCCCTTTTGATGCATAAAATGCATGAAAATTTGCTTGAAAAGTGCAAGTTGATGAGTAAAAGAGAATTCACAGTAATTGTAGTGAAATGAAAAAAGAAAACAAGGCAAAAGCATTGGAAAGAATATGTTTAATTGCATGTAATTACTTGATGTGGGTTTCAGTCAGGGAAAAAAGGAGAAAGGAACGTGCTAAATAGCGCTGGTGTGGCAATTACTCTTTGATGATTTTCTCAAATGACTGAATTTTGTGTATTATTTAAAAAAATAAAGATACAGCAACAACAAAAAAAACCAGGAAAACCACACACACTACTTTATGTCGTAAGAACTTTGCTGTATCAGTCAAAATGCTCTGCCACGTCTTTCACCTCATGATTTTTGCATGTGTAGACAAAATGAACTTTGTTTCCTGGTAATGCTGTGTCAACATGCTAGGTGGGATGCAAGTTTAATAATTTTAACTATCAGGGTGTGAGTAAAACATTGCCTGGGTTATCTGATAGCCTAAGCACTTTGAGATGGAACTTCTCAGTTGAACAATTTTTTGACATGCCAGGTTTGCTGACAAACAAATCTGAACGAGTTGCAGTCTGGTGAAATAAAAACACAAGAGAAGCAGAAATAGAGGTCCAATAGAAGTGGGACAAGGTTCCTAGCACTAATTCAAATGGTTTTGTCTCTAAACAAGTAATCAGACTGTGGTGGTGTTTGAGGGTCCCCAGGACAAGGAAAGCAATGACATCTGATAATGCCTCCCTGAGGAGGCTTCCAGTAAGGAAAGGACAAATGTGGGAGTCTCGGGCTTCCCTTCTGGGAAATTGAAAATCGAGGAAGAAAACTAGATAGGGACAAAGAAAACTGATGCTATCCTTCTGATAACAGAACTGAACTCATAAATGAATTTAGGACTGGTCCTCAGCATCTTTTAGGATTCTGTCAATGCACCTGTGACTGAGACTGGCAGTGATTGCTGTGCTGGGCAAGAAAACTGGAAGTGAATTCCAAAATGTTGAGGAACCAATCCAAGACTTTTTAACATGTGAATAAAGGAGGTATTTCCCTTCTCTATCAGAATAGTTTCTTTGACTATACTTATTAGAGTTTTCCCAGGTACAAAAATACAACTTCATTTCAATGTGAAGGATTAGTCAAGGTCCAGCTGTATTTTGCTTGGAAAAAAATTCTGCCTGCTATATCTGCCCCAGAACAGGCTTATTGGTGGAATTCTCTTCTGCAGATGTGGCAATTTTGGGGGGGGCTGGTTTTGGTCCTAATCTGGATTATTTCTTCTGGGTTTTGTGATAACTTTCACAGATAGGCAGGTAACTGGTAGTATTCTCCCAGTCTAAGTAGGTTTCTAGGAAAATGGAGTAGTAATAAAAATGTAGGCATAGCAAGCTAAGGAAAGAAAAGACCTGTGCTGCATCTTTGTAGCCTTTTTTTTTTATTTCACTGTGATGGAACACCACTCAGCTGAGTAGGGAAATATTGTCCAGTTCAGACTGTAATTGAGTAGAATCTGACTTATTTGGGGCTGAACACAAAAGTGAGGATAAATCAAGGAATTAACAAGACCAAGACAACAGACTCTACTTTCCAAATCCCAGAGTGCCAGTGCTGGAAAGTTTATTGTAATGGAATTTCAAGCCGGGATTTCCAGGCTCAGGAGGTTTAGTTATTTTGGATGCATTTCAGATCAGCAGTGCCTACTTGGCATGCTGTCTGCTCCTGTTGCAGCATTCAGTTTTGTGACAGGTTCTGTGTGAGAAACAAGAATGGCCCATATCAGCACACCTTGGCAGCTTTATTTCAGCTGTAGCATTTTCAAGGAGAAGTTCCACAGCTGTTATTCCTTGTAACCCTGGGCCGGTGTCTTTGCTTGGAGTGGTTGAAAAGGACGTGCAAACTGAAGGCTCTTCCCCATAGAAAGGTGTCAGCTCAGCTGCTCTCGCTCCCAACGTGTGCAGAGTTACAAACACAGAGCCCTGGGGCAGCAATGCCATCAGCTGGCAGTTCAGCAGTTATAGTTTACCACAGGGGATGGAATGGTTTTTTTGTGAGGGTTATCTTAGCAAGGTGCTCGCTGGGGGACCCATCTGTTTCTGCTCATGTGTTTCCAAGGGTGACGTTTGCTAGCAGGGCCAAAACCCCCCAGGGAAACTGCATGTGAGCACAGTTCTCAGGCGTAACCCATTGTAACTGCATTTGCTCCTGTCTGTGGTCTGCAGAACTCATCTGATAGGGAGTTTCTTTCCCAGTACTTTGGGTGAGTAGACTCACTCTAAATCCTGCTTCCTCTGTTTCTGCACTAGGGTTCATCCAGCACTGAGTACTGTGGGAATGTGTAAAATCAGAGGGGTTTGGGAAAGCTGCAAAAGGCAGGCCTCAGAGACAGCAGAACTGTGATCAGAGCTGAGCAGCAGCCATGAGATTGGTCAGCAGAAAAACTATTTAAACTGTGGAAAAGCAAGGACAAATAGAACAATGGTCTGTGTATTAACACTCGCCTAGAATAACTCCCTAAGCTACAGGAAGTTTATCTAGCAAGATATTAGGAAGTTCTAGGCTTAATACTGGAGCTCTGTGCATTGTGTTTAAGGCTCACAAGCAGGTATTGTATTTGAAATAAGCAAGCATTGTTTAAGCAAAGGTACCTGTGCTTACAGTGGTTGGATAGAGCTACTGTCAATGTGCTTTTGCTTTGTGTGATTGGGCAAAAAACTGATAAAGTGAGTTGTGACATTGAGTTCTTGGTCTGCTGCCTGGGATGTGAGCTGGTGGCATCTTCCCATTGCTATAACCATGGAATGAGGCTGATGCTGGAAAATCAAACGGCTCAAGGATGTTCCCAGCAGCCCTGCCCTGTTTGTGATTTGTGCACGGACCCCTGCCAGTGTCAAGTACTTGGCACAGAGCTATGGTGAGAGGCACTGTGAAACTCCTGATCTCCTGCCTTCCTGCTTCCTCCCCATGTCCCTGATCCCTGAAAGCGTTTAGCCGTGACAGCACTTCTCTTCACTTTAGCCATGACAGCACTGCACTTCATGTCCTAACAAGTGTTGGTTGCACAGAGGTAGTGCTGAAACTGTTGATGGTGCTGTTATTAGATGACCCCTGACACTCACCAACTAACTGAGAAACTGGAGACCATGAATTTCCCATTTCTCCTGAAGTCACTTTCTTTCAGAAACTGCTGCACAGTCTTCCACACAACGCATTACTTAAAGGCGGAGATGAGAATTCAGGGAGTGGGGTCTGACTTCCAGCTGAGGTAATTGTGCAAGGCTACTGCCAGGGAAGAAGCGAGGCAATCCTGGCTGGATTGAAAGCTGCCTCACTGTGAGCAGCCCCTGAACCTGGAGAGAACATCTGGGTGCTCGTTAGGCTGCTGAGAGGTGGGTCTGACAGCTGCTCCTTGTGTGCATAAAGACACAGAAAGCACACAGTCCTGAGGAAGGGAAAGCTGGATGTTAATTGGCTCCGAGTGACTTCTGGTGCCAGGAATGCTCAGCATGGGATGATGCTGGGGATGTAAATGGCAGGAGAGAATTAATTGCATATTGTGAGTGAGGAAGGACTGTGGTGCTCAGAAATGAGTTTAGCTCGTTTTGTTGGTTTTCTGGTAATTTTTCTACTTTGGGTTAATTTTGTGGTAGTGATTACGCCTAAATATTTTTCCAAGTCTGAAATTAGTACTGTGGTTATCTGTTGAAAAAGTTCTTAGTCTCTTATCAGATTGTTTTTGTATATATATTTGTATATATTTATTTAATTTAAATAAATATAAGTAAAAAAATATATAATACAGAAAATATATATCTATTATTATATTAGAAGGTATTCTCTCTAATATATATAATATCTATGAATAAAATAAATAAAAATATCCATATAAATATCATTATAATTTTGAAAAATAAATTTACTTCCTAAATTTTAAATCTGGTTCAAATAAAGGGGTGTCCTTGGTTTTTATTTGGTTAGAGGCAGGAGTTTTATTTTAAGTAATATAAGTAATATAGAAATGTGGATTTTAAGATAGAAATATATAATAAATATATAAAGAGAAATTGCTAAAGTATGAATATAAATTTATATATAAATATATGTAAGTAATATGAAGAGTTGTAGTATAGAATATATATAACATTATACGGCAATATAAATTATAAATGGGAATATAAATATCAAAATATGTAAATATAGTTTAAAAGAAATGGAATGTTTTGGCTTTTACTTAAGTAGAGGCAGGGGTTTTATTTTGAATAATATATGTCTTCCAGAAGTAAAAATCTTGACGCAGAAACATTTAATCAAATATAAAAAATATGAATAAAAATATATAAAAAATATAAATAACTACTCCCATCAGATGTAATATAGAATATAAATTTATTTCTAACTTGACATTGGTAAAGATAAATGTATAAGTAAGCAATATACATTAATATACATTATAAATACAAATATGAACATAAACATTGAACATTAGGATAAAATCTATTTAAATATTGTTTAAAACAAAGGGTTGTGGGTTTTTTTATTCTTATTGTGTTAGAGGCAGGGTTTTTATTTTAAATAATACGAATGTAGATATTATTGTCATATATTTCTAAATATTGAGATATACAATCAAGATCTAAATATATATATAAACACAAAATATAAAGAAAAACAAATAATAGGATGAGATGTAATGAAGAATGCAAATAACAGTATACATAAGTATACATTTTAAATGTAAATGTGAATATGAACCTGAAAAATAGAATTTTAAAAAATATTTAAATACAGTTGAGAAGAAAAGGGTTGTTTTTGGCTTTAATTTGGATGGAGGCAAAGGTTTTATTTTAAATAATCCAAGTGTTACAGGAGTAAAAATCGTAACAGAAATATATACTTATTATGTAAAAATATGTATAAAAATACACAAATAAATTTAAGTTTTAGGGATATATGCAATATGGAATAGAAATGTATTTATAAAAAGAAATGTATAAATGGACAGTGTACATCAATATACATTGTAAATAGAAATGTGAATATTAATATGAAAAAATATTTTAAAAAATACCTAAATATTTTTTAAAAGAAATTGTTTGGGTTTTTTTTTTTTTTGTGTTGTGTTTTGTTTTGTTTTGTCTTTTATCCTATTAGATTAGAGGCAGAAGTTTATTTTTCCTCTTCCCCGTTGTTTTGGGGCATTTATTTCAGAGCAGTTTTCGGCGGGGGCCGCCCCTGTTCTTTTTCGCCGCCTTCCCTGCCCGCAGCCCCGAGGCGCGCTGCGCCCCCGGCTGGGGCGTGCGGCAGTGCTGCCGCCTTGTGGGCAGAGCGCGGTACTGCAGCCCTGCACCGAGAGGCCGCCACCTTGGGAGTGGCGCGTCGCGGATGTCGCGGACTTTTAATTGACCTTCTCAGCATGGCGGCGAAAAGGGCGGGGAAGTGGAGGACCGGGATGGGTGTAACTGGACTGCCTGCATGGAATACCGACGTCATGGCGGCCCCGACGGATTTTTCTGTGGCATTTCATGTGTACCCGACACATGCTGTGGGCTCAGCGGCACCGCGGGCGGGCGTATTTTGGCGGGTTTGTGCCAGGCATCTGGGTTAAACGCCTCGCTGTGCCGGGGTCCTCTGACGGCCGCCTTCCCGCCCTGAGGGAGCCGAGCCGGGCCGAATTGTTCCTAAGAGCCGAAGAGCCGAGTGTGGCCGGAAACAGCCGAGTTGACCCGAAGAGCCGAGGGTGGCCGAAAACAGCCGACTTGAACCGAAGAGCCCAGGGCGGCCCAAAATAGCCCAGTTTACACCAAGAGACCATGATAGCCGACTGGAACCGATAGCCGAGTGTAGCCGGCACTGGCCGCATTTAGACCAATGTGCCCAATATGACCGAGTTTAGCCGAACCATGCCAAGTTCGGCCGAAGAGCCGAACCGAAACGACTTTAGACCAAGAGCCGAACCAAGCCGAATTCAGCCGAGTTTCATTCAACAGAACCGAACAACGCCGCAGCGCTGTGCCTGCAGTGCGCCTGTGCAGACGGCAGGGATCGCTGTGCCTGCAGTGCGCCTGTGCAGGCGGCAGGGATCGCTGTGCCTGCAGTGCGCCTGTGCAGACAGCAGGGATCGCTGTGCCTGCAGTGCGCCTGTGCAGACAGCAGGGATCGCTGTGCCTGCAGTGCGCCTGTGCAGACGGCAGGGATCGCTGTGCCTGCAGTGCGCCTGTGCAGGCGGCAGGGATCGCTGTGCCTGAAGTGCTCCGGGACAGACGGCAGGGGGCGCTGTATAAAGAAAGTAGAAAATATCAACTCTCTATAAGAAGAATTAAAAGCTCTATGTCATGTGCAGCAGTAGAAAATTTCAGGCTCCCAGGGAATAAATAGTTTTCTTTAAATCAGTTTCGTTTTGGAGTTTTTTTTACTCCCAGGTAGCCTGAAAGTTACTACTGCTGCTTTTTTATTCTAAAGCTAGAAAGGAAAACCAAGATTAGAAATACAGGGAAAGAAAGAAAGAAAGTAAGAAAGAAAAAGAAAAAAAGAAAATAAGGAAAGGAACTGAAAGGAAGAAAGAAGGAAGGACAGGAAGGGAGGAAGGAAGGAAGACAGACAAAAAAAAAATCAAAAACCAGGAGGGCAAGGAGAAACCAAGGGAAAAAAAAAAAAAAGATAAAGAAAAAAAAAAAACAACAAAAAACAAACCCACAGAAAAAAAACTCGAGATGGGTGAGAAAACCCCCCCCAAAAAAAACCAAGATGGGCAAGAAAAATCCCAGAAATACCACAGAAAAAGAAAAAAAACAGGAAAAAAAAACCAAAACCAAAAACAAACAAACAAAAAAACCCAAACAACAACAACAACACGATGGGCAAGAAAACGCCCAGAAGAGAACCCCAAGATGGGCAAGAAAAATCCCTGAAAACAGACCAGGGAAAAACCCCAAGATGGGCAAGAAATAAAATCAGAACAAAAAACCAAGATGGGGAAGAAAAAATCCAGAAAAAAAAAAAAAACAAAAAGAAAAAATAAACCCAAGGAGGGGGCAAGATAAAACCAGAAAAAACACCAAGATGGGCAAGAAGAAACAAAGAAAAAACCCAAGAAATGCCAGAAAAAAATCAAGGAAAAAGGGAGTAAAAGACCCAAGAAACAAGGCAAGAAAGAGAGGCAATAAAGGCCACAAAAACTCAAGAAAAAAAAACAAGAAATGCCAGAAAAAGGTACGAAAACGGTTCTGCCAGGTGCGATCAAGGTGAGCGGGTTCAGTTTCAGGTCCAGGAGATGAACAAGTGTCAGATTCGCTTGGGGCACTGCTGTGCAATGCAGCTGTGACAGGATTTATGTTTAAATACAGTTTAAATAAATTGGGGATTGTTTGGCTTTTATTGGGGTATAGGCTGGAGATTTAATAAAAAATATAAAAATAGAAATCCAAATATATCATATATATGTCGATATCAATAAATATGTAATATATATAAATATAAGTTAAAAATATATTGTGTCAAAAGAATATATCTATTATTATATAAAAAGGTATTCTCTCCAATATATAAAATATCTATAAATAAAACAAATGAAAATTACAAATATAGATGTGAATAGAATTATGACAAACAAAATTAATTTTAAAATTTTAAATGGGGTTTAAATAAAGGGGTGCCTTTGCTTTTTATTTCGTTAGAGGCAGGGGTTTTATTTTAAATAATATAAGTACTATAGAAATGTAAATCGACATACAGAAATATATAATAAATATATAGAGATATAAAGATATAATATCAAACTATGAATAGAAATAGAAATCTATGTAAGTAACATGAAGAGATGCAATATACAATATAATTTTTATTGTACAGTAATATAAATTCTAAATATAAATGTGAATATAAATATGAAAAATAGGGGGCTCAGAGCAGCCCAGGTGTGAGCTGTGAGGATGGTGGGGGCTCGGAGCAGCCCAGGTGTGAGTGTGAGGATGGTGGGGGCTCGGAGCAGCCCAGGTGTGAGCTGTGAGGATGATGGGGGCCCGCTCCTGCCGGGGCGAGGCTGTTTTAGGGGGAGGCTTTGCCTCAGCTCCCTTTAGCGTGGAGCTGCTGAGTGGAGGGGTTTGTGGGGCGCTCATGGAAGGACTGCGAGAGCTTCTCACAGGGTCGGGGGGAACGCCTGGATCCGTGCTTGGATACGTGGAGCATCGCTTAAAGGAGGCGCCGAGGGACGAATCTTGGTGCCGGGGAGCAGCGGCTGAACAGGTGAGCCCGTGTGGGTTTGGAGCCGGGAATTTTCTCCTTCCCCTTTGCAATTTCATCTCGCCAGTCCCTCCCCGGATCCCCAGGAAAAAAAATGGGGCTTATGAGCACAAAAGGAATTAAGGAGAAGGAAGCAGCTACTCTTCTTTTATTGTCTGCGTTTGAGCTGAGGGGATCCCTCTTCACTTGGGGTTTTAAGGGTGTTGATTGCAGGAAAAGCTGCCTTTTCCAGGCTGTTACGGGTATCCCGGGGGTGACAGGGAATCCCTGCGTTCTATTTTAAGGGGAATGGGAAAAGTATTCTTGTGGTGTTATGGGTTTGATTTGAAGGCAGCCACCCCATTTTCATCACCCTCGGGTTTAAATGGAGGGGGCAGCCCTGGTGTCCCTCCTTTTCAAGGGTTGGAATGGAGGTCGAAATCCCCCTTTCCCATCAGTCGAAGGCTTTCATTTGAGGAGCGCCCCTTCTTTTCTGCTCTCGTAGGGGACGAAACTGAAGGGGAGAAGGCATTTCTTTGCCCTTGTTGAAGTGAGGTGAGCCCCGACGGCGGCGTCAGTTTCGGGGTTCGGCTGCGGGAAGCCGCAGCTCTGGCAGCGTTTGCAGGGCTGCAATGGGGCTGTGCCGCTGCATCGGAGGGCGCTGCTCATGCCCGCGGCCCGGCCCGGAACGTTCTCGCTCGGGAGCGCCGCTGGCACGGCCCGGGCAGCTGCCGGGGCGCACGGGGGATTTGGCGCGGCCGGGCCGGCCGAGGGCGGCAGTGGCGGAGCCGCGCCGGTGCGAGCCGTGCGGAGCCGAGGGGAGCCGGGCCGGGCCGGCCGAGGGCGGCAGAGGCGGCGCGGGCGCTGCTGCGCCGGCCCGGGCGGTGCCGGCCGCTCCGTCCGCTCCGGGCGCGGGCTCAGGCGCCGCCGGTAGCCCCGGGCCCGGTGCCGGCCCCGGCGGGCAGGGGCAGCGGGCGGGGCTCTCCGGCGTGCAATGCTTTTTACGGGTCGTAGCGTGAAGCAGCGGTTCGCATTTTAATTCTGTTGCGGCGGCTTTTATTAGCGTGAGTGTGTAGTGTTTGTTTTGGGGGGCTTGAGCCGTGTCGTTCATACCAGCGGGTTTTAAGTCTTGATAATTGCCTGTGTGTTTATCGTCTTCCAGAGCTTTTATTTATTCGGTTTGTTTGATTGGAGTGTATGTTTTATGGTTACGGGTAATTTGGGAGACATTGTTTATGGTTACGTTTGTCTTTAGTCTTTGTGTTTGTTTCTAGGTGGTATTTTTATTTTGATAGCTTGAGGCACTATTGGTTTATTCAGTTGGGAGTAATTTTTTTGTTGTAAATTTAAGTTTATTTGGTTTTGGTTTTGGTGGGTTTTTTTTTGTTTTTGTTGTTGGGGGTTTTTTTTTGTTTTTTTGTCCTTTGATGTATTTGATTGCAGTTTATTAGTTTAATTTTTGGGAACGTGGGTATTTATATGGTGGGTCTCTTTAAATAGTTTTTTTATTTGGGTAGGAATTTTCTTAGTTTTTAGTGGTTAAGATTTTTTTCCACTTCGTTAATTAGTTCGGTTTTTTAAATTATTTCTACGGAGTATTGGTTCTTCTTTGAGTTAGTGTAGAGGTTGTGTTTTAGGGTTCCACTGACCCTGAACATTAAATAATGTTCAGGGTAAGTGGAACTCTTTGGAGTTTAGTAAATTGGTTTGATTTTTTTTCTAAGTAGTTTTTGTGATTTGCTGTGTGTGTTTCTATAGGGTTTTCTTTTATTTTGGTTCCATTTTTCTGATGTGATTAGGACTGTTATGGAAAAGAGCATTGTGTGGTTTTTTAGCTTGATGTTTTTGAAGATATTGGTGGCAATTCGATGCTGTTTGTTTCGTCATTTTATTTAGGAATTGGACTTTAAATGTAAAATTATAACTATAATTAAACAAAACAAAGATATGTATAGAAATCGGAATAAAAACTTAAAATTGAATAGAGACCGAATACATATATAAAAAATCCATGTAGTGTAAATCATTATATATTACACTAGGATATAGTATTTTTAAATACAGGGTATTATATTTGTTTATAGATATACAAAAATAGAGATTATAAATAGAAACGAAACCACAATCAAAATATAAAGACAGAAATGTATGACAAATATATGCAGACATATATAGAAATAGAAAATATTCATAATTATAGAAAAATAAAAATTGATACAATGATTAATACAAGTAATACTGTATATATAGTATTCAATGATTAATACAAGTAATACTGTATATATAGTATTATAACATGTTATAGGAAATATGTATAAAATATTTATAAATACAGCAGAACAATATGTTATCACATACTATTTAAAAAATGATTACATCGATATGAAAATTATAAAAATAAAGATATTTTTAAAATACTCAAAAAAAGCAGGTTTTATATTTGCCAAAAGCCAGGGGTTTACTATAAAAATAATGAATATTAAAAAAATAAAGGTAGAAGTTTAAGTATAAAAAATGTGATAAATACAGACAGATATATAAAATTTAGGAATATAAGAAAAGATTAGTTGCAACGGTGGATATAATAAATGATTTAAATAATCATTTAAATATAAATTTAGAATATTATCTATATTCTAAATAATTAATAATAGAATAAGTCAAAAGAAACATGAAATAAAAATATGAATATAATTATAAAAAGTATAAATTAAAAATGACAGTATCTTTAAAAAGAAGGGGGCGGGTTTATTTTTATGTTATTAGAGAGAAATGCAAAATATAATTTCCTTTCGGGAAGGGAAAAGGAACCTTGCGATTTCAATGGGGACCAACAGAGGAATCCTTGGTGCCTGTCCCTGCCCTTGATGGCATGCCATGCCTTTTGATGGCTTTGACTTGGGGAAAGATTTTTTTCTTTTTTTTGCTGTTTTATGGAGTGTCCACGCCATGTCCCTCATATCTTGCCCCCTAAGTTGTGTCTTCCTCCTTGACTTTCTCCCCTGCTTTTGCAACATCTGGGAGCTTCGTTTAAGCATGTTTTGATCCTTTGCAATGCAGCTGATTTCCTCACAACCTATTTTTTGAAGACACTAAAACTCCTGATTTTTTGGTTTTTTTGAGGTTTTTTTTCAATTGCATTTTATTTGATCCTATCTCCTTTCCAGAGTGTTTGTAAGCCTTTCTTTTTAGGCTTGCAAGATTCCTTTTCCTTTCCCGAAAGGAAATGAAATTTCATTTTCTTAAGAGAAAAGGGGTCTTGCGATTTCACTCCGGACCAATAGACGAATCCTTGGTGCCTGTCCCTGGCCTTGATGGCATGCCATGCCTTTTGATGGCTTTGACTTTGGGAAAGATTTTTTTCTTTTTCTTTTTTTTTAAATTATCCATGCCATGTGCCTCATATCTTCCCCTCCAATTTTTGTCTTCCTCCTCGTCTTTTTCCCCTGCTTTTGCAACATCTGTGAGCTCAGTTTTGGCAAGTTTTGGTCCTTTGCAATGCAGCTCGTTTTCTAGCAGCCTGCTTTTTGAATACACTAAAACTGAAGATATGAGGGAAAATAGAATTTCAGATATTGTGTATATTAGGGGGTGTCTTTGGTTTTTATTTGGTTAGAGGCAGGGTTTTTTGTTGAAATATTTTAAGTATTATAAAATTGTGAATCTTAATATAGAAATGAATAATATATATATATAGACAGTTTACTAATCTATGAATAGAAATTTAATTATAAATATATGTGAGTAAAATTCAGAGTTGTAATATGGACTATAAATAACATTGTATGGCAATATGAATTATAAATGAGAATATAAATATAAAAATAGGTAGATATATTTTAAAGGAAAGGGAGTTTTTTGGCTTTTATTTAAGTAGAGGAAGGGTTTTTATTTTAAATAATGCAACTGTTACAGATGTAAAAATCTTAACACAGAAATATATAACCAATATATAAAAATATGTATAAAAATATATAAATAAGTGCTTGGAGTAGATGCAATATAGAACATAAATTTCTTTATAACTTAACATTGATAAAGATAAATTTTTAAGTAAGCAATATACATTATTATATATTTTAAATATAAATGTGACTATAAATATGAAAACATAAGGATATATATATTTAAACATTGTTTAAAAGAAAGAGCCTGACGGCTCCCAAGCCCGCCAATCACGGCCCGCCTTTCTCCGTCGGCCCTGTCCAATCACAGCCGCCCTTTCAAACCGGAAGCGGTCCCGCCAATCTCAGCCCGCTCAGTCGCGGCTGGACCCCTCAGACTGGCCCCGCTCGCCCGTACGTCTGAGGCGCCGCTCCCGCCACCGCCGCTTTGGGAGCCGGCGGAGCAGTGTCCCCGCTGCCGCTGCCTCGGCAAGCACTGTTGCGGACGGGAAGGGCGGCCGGGAGCTTCCAGTTCAGGTCCTGGTGGGGATCAGGTTCTGGTCCAGGGAAACGGGCAGGCGGCGGGGAGCGGGCGGACGCGGCCACTGCAATGGCGGCGGCGGGAGCAGCGCTTGAGGGGACCGCGGGGAGTCGCGGGGCCGAGCGCGGCGGGAATGGGCGGGCTGGGATTGGTGGAGCCGGCAGGCGCTGCCTCGGGTTGTGATTGGCTGGCTGTCTGCCCGCGGGGCATAAATAGCGTGCCTTGGGGCGGCAATGGCGTCAGTTGGGCGGTGAAGCGAGGAGCGACGGGAGCTGCGGATGCGCGATCCGAGGAGCGGCGCTGCGCCCGGACGGGCCCCTCGCGGCAGCTGATCCGGGGAGCGCCGGTGAGCACGGACGCGGCGCCTGCGGCGGTATCTGGGGGCCGGCCGTGTCCAGTTCTTTCTGCCGCGCCCTGCGTGGCTCGGGTAGCCGGCGGCTGGTGTGGGGCCTGGAGTGGCGCGGGGGGGGGGACGGACCGCCTGCTGTCTCTGGGGGCTGGGAAGTAGCCGCTTCGCGGTTTCTGGATTTAAAGAAATGTTCAGAATACGAGGAATAAAGCTTGCTTTTTGTATTTTTATTACTTTATTTTGGTTTTACTTGTGGTGTTTTTTTTCTTAATTGTGTTATTTTATTATTGCCCGTTTTAATACATCTTTTTGGTTTGATTTGTTTTCTTTACTAGATGTCTCATATTAATTCGGTAAGGGTTGTGGGACTGGGGCTGAAACACCAGTTGTGAGAGCAGTGGGGATATAAAACCCCAGAGTGTGGAATAATGATTTTGGCATGAGTCAGGCCCAAAACCGTGTGGAGTGGTGGAAATGCTGAGGCTAGATAAATGCCATGGGAGGAAGGCATGGAGCTGCAGCACAGGGCCTGCAGGTTATGCCTGGGGGTTCCCAGCCCCTGCCCCGTGGTGCCAACGAGGGGCTGAGGGTGTGGGGGCTCAGAGGGTTCTAGGGCCCAAGAACCAGCCCGAGAGTGCCTTTTGGGATGGGGGGCAGGAGTCCAGTGGCTATTCCCAGCCCCTGGAGCTGCCTGAGGGGGCCTTTGTTCAGGTGCTGGGCTGAGAGCCAGGGTGAGGGGGAAGGTGGATGTTGATCTTCAGGCCTCCAGTGTCCCCAGAGTCGGGATGCCACTTAGGGGTGGGTGGGTGGGTGGGACAGCTTCTAGAGATATTGAAATTGAAGGGATGGCAGTAACTGATTTGTGGCCTTGTCAACAGCCCCAAGGTGCAGTGAGAAGCATGAGCAGCTTTTAGCTGCAGCCAGTAGGAAGCTGAGGAGCTGGAGCTGAGGCAGCAGAGCTGGAGGAGACAGAAATATGGTAGGGTTTGGTGTAAAACCCCTGCGGGGCTGGGTTGGGATTGTGGAGCGGGGAGGTGAACTGCATGGTTGGAATTGAAATTGCTGTAAGGGCTGTCATCTGAGCGCAAGAACCAGAGCTAAAACAAAGATCCAGTCCTGAGAAGCAGAAGTAGTATTGTGTGGCACTACTGTGAAGATGTTGAGCAGGAAGTGCAAGAGAAGAGCTGGCAGGTAAATAAAGCTTGTGGGACTGGAGCTGAAATCACTGGGGACGGGGTGGGGAATGAAGTGCTGCAGAAACAGTCACTGCTACAAGGGATTCTCACTGTGGATCTGAGGACAAATTGCAGAATGGGACACAGAGCTGGAAGAAGAGAGCTGGCAGTGAAATAAAGCTTGTGGGTCCAGAGCTGAAAGAGCTGAAATCACTGGGCCTGGAGTTTTCATTATTGTGGATCAGGGATCGGGGCTGCGCACAACATACGAACTATAGGGCTGGCACAGAGACGGTAAAATAAAGCTTGTGGGTCAGGAACTGAAAGAGCTGAAATCACTGCGGCTGGCCTTGTCATCATTGTGGGACTGGTGTTGCGGCTTAACACATCACAGCAACCTTAGGGCTGGTCAAGGGACTGGAGTGTTCTTGCGCCGAGATCACTGTAGGCCTGTGACATGGATGCAGGGGCTGGCTATTACGACTAACAGTAGAACAGGACGTGTGGAGTGGGAAAAGGGGTGGGAAAAGGGGGCTGCAAGCTTGCGCCTGAAAACCCCGTCGATTCTAGAATATTGCCTGCGCCTGTCATGGCAACTCTTGGGGCGCACTGTGGGGCTGGGAAGGGGACTGCGGGGCTGGCATTTTGAATGAAAATGGCAAAGGCACTAGACCTGTGAATGGGGCTATGGGCATCCAGGAGAACTTATGCAGGGCTTGGCAAAGTCACTGGGGACAGCTCGGTGGGAGCTAAAATCACTGCAGGGCTCGGACATGGATGGTGGGGTGGGCTGCCAGAGGCTCGTGCGGGAGCTGAATTGTTGCCGACCTGGAGCCAAGGGAAGATGCTGCCATTTCAAGCTGGAGAAACACAGAGCTGGAACTGGAAGAAGAGAGCTGGCAGTGAAATAAAGCTTGTGGGTCAAGATCTGAAAAGGCTGAAATCACTGGGCCTGATCTTGTAATCTATGTGGGACTAGAGTTGCGGCTTAACACATCACAGCGACCTTAAGGCTGGTAAAGGGACTGGAGTGTTCTTGCGCCGAGATCACTGTAGGCCTTGACATGGATGCAGGGGCTGGGTATTGCGACTAACAGTAGAACAGGATGTGTGGAGTGGGAAAAGGGGGCTGCAAGCTTGTGACTGAATACCCCGTTGATGCTAGAATATTGCCTGCGCCTGTCATGGCAACTCTTGGGGCGCAGCTGAAATCACTGTGGGGCTGGGAAGTGGACTGCAGGGTTGGCGCTTTGAATTAAAATGGCAAAGGCATTTGATGGGGGCTCGGAATAGCACCAGGTGTGAGTGTGAGGATGATGAGGGGCCCGCTCCTGCCGGGGCGAGGCTGTTTTAGGGGGAGGCTTTGCCTCAGCTCCCTTTAGCGTGGAGCTGCTGAGTGGAGGGGTTTGTGGGGCGCTCCCGGCGCTGTCTCATGGAAGGACTGCGAGAGCTTCTCACAGGGTCGGGGGGAACGCCTGGATCCGCGCTTGGATACGTGGAGCATCGCTTAAAGGAGGCGCCGAGGGACGAATCTTGGTGCCGGGGAGCAGCAGCCGAACAGGTGAGCCCGTGTGGGTTTGGAGCGGGGAATTTTCTCCTTCCCCTTTGCAATTTCACTCGCCAGTCCCTCCCCGGATCCCCAGGAACAAAAATGGGGCTTATGAGGACAAAAGCGATTAAGGAGAAGGAAGCAGCTACTCTTCTTTTATTGTCTGCGTTTGAGCTGAGGGGATCCCTCTTCACTTGGGGTTTTAAGGGTGTTGATTGCAGGAAAAGCTGCCTTTTCCAGGCTGTTAGGGGTATCCCGGGGGTGACAGGGAATCCCTGCGTTCTATTTTAAGGGGAATGGGAAAAGTATTCTTGTGGTGTTATGGGTTTGATTTGAAGGCAGCCACCCCATTTTCATCACCCTCGGGTTTAAATGGAGGGGGCAGCCCTGGTGTCCCTCCTTTTCAAGGGTTGGAATGGAGGTCGAAATTGCCCTTTCCCATCAGTCGAAGGCTTTCATTTGAGGAGCGCCCCTTCTTTTCTGCTCTCGTAGGGGACGAAACTGAAGGGGAGAAGGCATTTCTTTGCCCTTGTTGAAGTGAGGTGAGCCCCGCCGGCGGCGTCAGTTTCGGGGTTCGGTTGCGCGAAGCCGCAGCTCTGGCAGCGTTTGCAGGGCTGCAATGGGGCTGTGCCGCTGCATCGGAGGGCGCTGCTCATGCCCGCGGCCCGGCCCGGAACGTTCTCGCTCGGGAGCGCCGCTGGCACGGCCCGGGCAGCTGCCGGGGCGCACGGGGGATTTGGCGCGGCCGGGCCGGCCGAGGGCGGCAGTGGCGGAGCCGCGCCGGTGCGAGCCGTGCGGAGCCGAGGGGAGCCGGGCCGGGCCGGCCGAGGGCGGCAGAGGCGGCGCGGGCGCTGCTGCGCCGGCCCGGGCGGTGCCGGCCGCTCTGTCCGCTCCGTCCGCTCCGGGCTCGGGCGCCGCCGGTAGCCCCGGGCCCGGTGCCCGCCCCGGCGGGCAGGGGCAGCGGGCGGGGCTCCCCGGAACGGCGCCGCGTGCCGGAGGCGCCGCCGGAGGAGCCGCTTTCCTGCCGGGAGCCGCGCTCCGTCCGGGGCCGGCAGCGAGCGCGGCGTTCGGCCGCTCACAGTTCGGCGGTGCCGTGGTTCGGAGACGCTTTGTAGGCATTGATTGCATCGTTGTGTTCGGTTTGCAGCGGGTGTACGCTAAGGGATACGGTGTTCTTCCTGAGTGGTACGGTTCTCGGTGCCGGTAGGGATGATAAAGGTTTGTTTTGGATTCAGTTTTGTAGTCGGATTTTGGGTGGTGTGTTTTTTTGTTGTTTTTTGTTTGGTTGGTTTGTTTGGTTTTTTTTTTTGCCGGGATATTATGTTTTGAAAGGCGCGCAATGGTTTTTACGGGTCGTAGCGTGAAGCAGCGGTTCGCATTTTAATTCTGTTGCGGCGGCTTTTATTAGCGTGAGTGTGTAGTGTTTGTTTTGGGGGGCTTGAGGTAGCGTCGTGTCGTTCATAGCGGTGGGTTTTTAATCTCGATAATTGCATGTGTGTTTGTCGTCTTCCAGGGCTTTTATTTATTCGGTTTGTTTGATTGTAGTGTATGTTTTATGGTTACGGATCACTTGGGAGACATTGTTTATGGTTACGTTTGTCTTTAGTCTTTGTGTTTGTTTCTAGGTGGTATTTTTATTTTGATAGCTTGAGGCACTATGGGTTTATTCAGTTGGGAATAATTTTTTTGTGTCAGATTTAAGTTTACTTGCTTTTTGCGATTATTCTTATTGTTGGTTTCCTTATTTTCTTTTTTTTGTTGTTGTTGTTGTTGTCTTTTAATGTATTTGAGTATTGTTTAGCAGGGTTTTTTTTTGGGAACATGGGTATTTATATGGTGGGTTTTTAAAGTATGTATTTATTTGGGTAGTTATTTTCTTAGTTTTTAGTGGTTAAATTTTTTTCCATTTCGTTAATTAGTTCGGTTTTTAAAGTTATTTTTACAGTGGATTGGTTATTCTTTGAGTTAGTGGAAAGGTAGAATTTTGTTGGTTTTTTTTTTTTTTTTTTTTTGTAGTAACGTTCAGGATCTGTGGCACTGTTTGGAGTTTAGTAAATTGGTTTGACTTTTTTTTAGTACTTTTTGTAATTTGCTGTGTGTGTTTCTATAGGGTTTCCTTTTATTTTGGTTCCATTTTCCTGTCGTGATGAGAATTGTTACCGAAAAGAGTGTTGTGTGGTTTTTTCGCTGGCAGTTGTTTGGCTCTTGGAGGTATCTTGACGGTTTTGGAACATATTGGTGGGAATTCGGTGCTGTTTGTTTTGTCATTTTATTTAGGAATTGGATTATAAATGTACAATTAGGACTATAACGATAATTAAACAAAACAAATATATGTATAGAAATAGGAATAAAAAACTTAAAATTTAAATATAGATCGAATATGTAAAAAAAATCCATGTTACATAAATCATTATATATTACCATATGATATAATATTATTTAATACAGGGTATTATATATGTTTTTAGCTATATAAAAGTATAGATTATAAATAGAAACGAAACCCCAATCCAAATATAAATATAGAAATGCATGACAAATATATGCAGACAATATAATACTATATAAAAAAATGTTTTTAATTACAGTACATCAATATGTTATCATATAATATTTAACACATTATAAACATACTTATGAAGATAATAAATAGAAATATTTTTATAAAAATAGTTAAAGCAGATTTTTTATTTGCCAGTTGGCAAGGTTTTGACTGTAAAAATTATAAATACAAACAATATAAAGGTGGAAATGTAAGTACAGAAATATGTCTTAAATACTTACAGATATATTTAAAATTTAAAACTCTAAGAAAAAAATTAGTTGCAGCAGTAGATGTGGTAAATAATTTAAGTAATCATTTAATTATGTTTTTCGAGTTTCATATATCTTGTATATAAATATTAATATAATGTGTCAAAAGAAACAATATATATAAATATGAAAGTAATTTTACAAAGTATAAATAAAAATATTTCTATGTCGTTTAAAGGAAAGGAGGTTTTTGTATTTATTTGTTTAGAGACGGGGTTTTTATCTGGAATAATAGAAGTGGTATATAAATATAAATCTAAGTATAGAAATATGCAGTCGATATATAAAGATATTTATGAAAACAGAAAAGATAAACAAATATCAATAATAGGAATAGACGTAATATACTATACCAATTGCCTAACACATCCATATCCGGTATCAATATGCATGTAAATGTAAGTATGAAAAATAGAAATATAAAATATATTTCAATATGGTTTTAAAGGAAGGGGGCTTGTTTGGTTCTTGTTGAGTAAGAGGCAGGCGTTTGGCATTTATTTTAGAGGCTTTTTGAGGGCATCGCAGCTGGTTTTCTGCCCGCCTTCCCCGCCCGCCACAGAGCGCGGCAGCAGCCGGGGGGCGGCGGCCATGACGCGTCTCTGCCGCGGCGCAGGCGCGATCGCGACCTCGGGAGCGGCTCGGCCGGGACGCGCTTGGCCTTGACCCCTTCTCGAGATGGCGGCAACGGGGGCGGGAGAAAGGAGCCGCGCGGTCCGTGCCCCAGACTGGCTGTTGGGCACCCCGAGGCCGCAGCGGGATTTTCCGTGAGGTACGCAGTGCCGAGCACGCGGGCTGTGGGCTCAGCGGCGCCGCGGGCGGGCGGGTGTTGGGCGGGCGCCGACAGGCCGTGGCAGAGCCGCCTCACTCTGCCGAGGAGTTGCAGCCGCCGCCGTCTCGGGAGTGGCTCGGGTGACCTTCCCAAGACGGCGACAAAGAGGGCCGGGAACTCGAGGCTCGCGGTCAGCTTGCGGCGCTGCCCGCACGGCGCCCCGATGGCGGCGCCGCCCCGGCGGGGTTTTCCGCGGTGTTTCCGGTGCGGGGCTCCCGGGCTGTGGGCTCGGGGGGGCTGGCGGGTTCGGGGGGGCCGCTGACGGGCATTGGCGGGGGCGCTTCTCTTGGCCGAGGTACTCGTGGTACGTGCTCTGCTGCTGGAGAGGGGTTTTGTACTGGAAAAGCTCATTTTATTTGTCCGAATGAAAATAAGCTGCCCAGTATGGCCAAGCAGACAGCAGTAAGACACTTGCTTTGGTAGAGAATTTAGTGCTTCAAAGTAGGAGGTTTATTTCATTTTAGCGTGGATGACTTAATAGTCGTGACAATGTCAACATTATAGCCAACGTTATCAGACAGATGTGGAGGAAAAAAATACACTGATATTCCTGTGCTGGCACACATCTGTAGGTGGGAAACAGCAGAGGAGCTCCAGTGTACAGCTGTTAGCAGAAAATTGGGGAAGAACTGCTCTGGTGAATTTGGGGTTCAGGTTGAGGATTCATCAGTGGTGCTGTTAACACAGTCAGAATGGCTCAGCGACTCTGTGCCAGGCTGGTGTGGCCTCAAAGGCTGCCCCTGCTGCTGGCAGCGTGTGTGAAGCGTCTGCTGAGCGGGCAGCGGCATCCCCCCGAACACCTTCTCGCAGCAGGGACGGAGATGGACCCAGCCCAGCGCGTGGAAATGGATCTCTCCAGCTGAACGCTCAGGTGAAGCGAGCAGGGAGCGTGCTCAGCATGAACCAGGTGAGCTGCACGTCTCCAGGGTAATGATTCTTGCACCTTCAGAGCCACAGTGTCGCTGAGCTTTTTTTTTCCCCAGGCTTTCCATCACCTCTCAAACAGACGAATGCTCCCCTTGGAGGCTGCTGTGCCCTGGGGAGCCTGGCAGGTGGCCCCGTTGGTGAGAGGAGGGCAGCTGCAGGCAGGCAGCCCCCAGGAAAACACGGGAGTTTCAGTGGTTTCTGATGCCTGAGGAACGGGGAGATGGCGTGAGCTGAGCAGGAGTTAAGCACGGTCGTACAGAGGCCTGGCTGTTATGATTTAAGATGGCTTATTGAATATCTGTAGTTTCTATAGATATTTGTATATCTGTCCAAGTAGGATATAGAGCCTTGTGCAAGAGAAAAAGAACTCTTGATGTAAGATATGACCTGGGGGAGGCATCATGCCAGGCTATCCCTTCCAGATTTGGACGGCTTCAGTGTCTTGTGTGGCATGATGGGAAGTTCTGAAAATTAAGATTTCCTCTTTGGTGCGGGTCAGATGGGTGACGCCTGGCAGCTCGTGCACTGCCACTGTGCTAACCTGTGTGCCTCTCCTTCCCTCCCTGCTCCACAGGCAGCGCAACACGGGAGCAGCAGGGAGAGCTGGCTTTGTCCTGGAGGATCCAGGAGCTCGCGGTGGATATCTGAGCCTGCAGCTCCAGGCTGCCGCAGGACGCAAGGGCTGCACACACCCAGAGCGTACAGGTACTGTCACAAACGTGGGCTGTGGTGGCTGAGCCCTCAGGAGCTGGCGGTGCCAGCTGGGAGAAGAACAGTAGCTTCCAGCCTTTTCTTTTGTCTGCGTTTCCCCGTGTTCAGTCAGTCTGATTACTTCTGGGCATTTGCCCAGCAGGGTGTGAAATGCTTCAAGGGCTAAAGGGGGAAAAAAAGGGAAACACAAACTATAATCCACACCTCAGGAGGGAGAAGACATCTGTCAGGACAAACTCTTAAGAGAAATGGGATGAAGAATACTTGTTTATTCAGTCTTTGGTATGTGTAGCTAGTTCAAAGAGGTCTCCCAGTCCTTCCCATTAGCAGAGCAAAGGAAGAGCAGCAAAGCCCTCAGGCTAAGCCATTAAAAGCAGCAGCAGCAGCTTTGTGTGCTGGAGTGTGGCAGGCATTCCTAGGTTTGCTTTTTGGTTTTGCATCTAGCACTGGTAGAGGAAAGTTCTTTGCAAGGTGATAGTTTCAGTTAATAAATCAGCAGGAAAAATCACCCTCATTAAAAAAATAATGGAGAAGGCAAAAGGCTTCAAGCCTAACAAAGATGCACAATTGGAGTTTAAAAGTGTTCATTGATTATTATCCACTGTTTTTCAGGCTGTGTGCCTGCACGGGCGTGCAGATGTTGCCAGCTGGAGATGCTCTTTAAATCAGCATTTCACATCCGCTTCTCCAGGCACCAAGATCTTTTCAAACAAAGATGGAAATCCAAGGCCAGTCAGTTTTAAACTCAGTTCAGGTGAGCAGGAAAAGTCACTGAGGTGCCAAAACTCTGAACTCTTGGTCCTTCAGCTGTTCTGACAGAGTTCACATTATTGTGCAGAGAGGGCACATATATAACCTCAAAACTGATTTTTGAAATCACAGTGGTGAATGTTTGGGTTTATTTGGTTTTCCTGAGTCAGCAGGAAGAAGTAGATTTATTCTTGCGCCCACTCGGGGAACAAATTCTGCTTCATGCAGAGAACCACCCTTCTTCTGCTTCAAGGAAATGATAATTTAATTTAGACATGAAATGAGTTCCTCACCATTGACAATTCGGTTTTCTGTTTGTCCATGACCAAAGAATATTCACATAAACCAGGTTGATTTAATTGCAGTTCAGTAATGCCATTCAGCTTTCTGTACTGATAGAATGAATCAAGTCACTGAAATAGAAACAGGTGTTTCAAAGCCAGCAAGAAGATATGAATATGAAAGCTCTGCTATTAGAAAGCTAAAAGCTCATTTTCTCTGTATTTAAACTCACTTTGTGGTGGTTGCTGTGCTACCGTCTCTGCACCTACTTTATGGAGCTTTGAACTATAGCAAAAGAAGTCTTTGAAAATGACAGACCTGAACTAAACTGAAACCCAATGGGAGACCATTGTCTGAAGTTTTTATAGTGGATAGAACTTTGTATTTAGCAATATTGAAATTGGTTACTCTGAGGATTCAGCTAGCCTTTTCTTCCAAACCTACTGAACTTTTTTTGTTTTTCCAACGTGTTTTGGTGAGTTTTATCTGTTCCTAAGCTTATACTACCAGCATTAACAGTGTTAGTTTCAGGGTATGTGTAAGTTGCAGCTACTGATAAGAGCACTAGCTGTTACCCTCTTTAATGAACATGGAAATGGATCAAACTTTCAGTAAGAAATATATTTCCATAATGTGAAAAAGTAGCCTGCATTCAGCTGATCCATCAGAAAACTGCTAGGCAGGTGCTCTGGTGTTCAGGAGGCAGAAAGGTGATGCCAGGTAAAGGGTCTGAAGATATTGAAAAGCTGTAACAAGGAGATTGGTGAGAGAAGGAACATGGTAAAAAGTTTTCCCTTTGGAAAACCAGGAAATGCAGTCAGCTGTGAGTGTAAAGTGTTGTGGTAGATTTCTTTCAAGATGACATCTGCGAAGCCCTTTTAGGGAAAGCACAGGTACCATTACACCAGGAGGAAGCAGGGCCGCGTTTGGATGGTGAATTCCACCTCAGGGAAGTGGTGGTGGATAACTTGGGTGCTGCAGCTGGAGCAGACCTAGAGGGAAAGGGGATGCAGCTCCTGCCGGGCACTGGCAGGTCTCTGCTCCTGGTCCAGCCAGTGAGGAAGCGTGGCATGGCTAAACCTCAGGTGCTGATGCAGGCAAGCAAGGAGAGCCTGTTGTGTAAGGCTTGGGCAGCTAAATTCAGGGAACAGGAGGCTTTATTCTGCTGGGCCTAATGGCAGAGAGATGGATGGGATCCCCTCATGTGCCTTATTTCACTCCCAGAGTGATAGTTTCTGTGAAGAGGAAATAAATGAAATTGTATCCCAGCAGATCCATCTGACTGCTCTGAAAGCACCTGAGGAGAGCCATTCCTGCAGGAGGAATGTTGGTCATGCAGCAAATGGCTGCTCTCTTGGCTTCTGCCTTGGCACACCCGTGTGTGCACACATGCTGCCACTGGGGATTGGCAATTCCTCTTGGTGGCTCTGAAAGGCTCCCACGTGGTTCCTCAGCTTGGCTGTTTGTCACAGGGCTGTCACTTGTGTGCCTCCATGCTGGAGCAGAGAGGGAGGGATGTGCTTGTGTATGAATACCTGCACTGTAGGGACTCTCAAGGTGCTGAGGAATTATTGGGTATTGAAAAGATGTAATGGACGGAAACCAGAACAAAGGAAGTTCTTTTTATGCATTAGGAGAAAAAGGCCCTCTAGAGGGAAGGTCAGTCTGACAATAACCTAGGTAGGGAAAGTTCACTGTGAATGTAGAGGTGATGATGTGAGTAGTTGATAAGGTCCAGGAAAAAGCAGAGAGGCATAGAGAAGTAAATAGGAAGTAGACTGTTGTATGAAATAGCTTGTAGAAAATGTTAATGCACTAATGAGCAGCTGGAGGGGAGAGGCTGGCATTCCTTCCCCATCCTGGGCTGTTTAGGGTTCTGCTCCAGTGGCAGCAGCAGCTGTTCATGGCCAGGGGAAGGGAGGCACACCAGGATGATCCAGGAGGCCCCTCTCAGCTTTAACATGCCCAGGATTAATTTGGTTCCCTCTTGGCACAGGAGTGCACTCACCCTACTCCGATTTATATATCCAGAGTTTTCATTTTAATGCTCTTGCACAGAGGAGAAAAATATTACAGCCTGACAGCAACTTGAAAAAGTTACTTGCCATGGGAAGAAGTGCATTTCTGCTGTTGTCACCAGAGATTGCTCATTTTCTGCCCACTAGCCACAAGTGCATTAAAGGCTCAGGAATGGTAGCACCAGTAATAAATAATTATCCTAAGCTGCAATATGTGCTGTGCAGAGACTTTCAGCCATCATAAAGATTCCTTTCTGTACTGCCAGATTTCTGTACTGTGGAATTACAAGGGTTTATTTTACTGCAAAGAAAAAGCTGTCTGCTGATAAGATCACATATCAAAAATATGCAAAAATATTCCCTTTCCATTGGCTAAGGCAGGGGCTGCATCCTTCTTTTGCATCCTAATTTGGAGACCCAGAAAGTGTAGTGCTAATATTGAGTGTCTCAGCAGTGTTTTCCCTCCGTTCAACCACACAGCACCCCCATCTCATTCCTCCATTCAGGAAGTACCAGGAGAAGGGGGGGTTGTTCTGTAGGAGCAGATTGCAATCTCTGTAAGGCTGCTGTGCAGTCCTGGGTGCTCGCTCCTCTCTGGAACATCAGGAAGGAATAGAACTCAGCCTCTTTCCTTACTGAGGTGCACAGAGAGCCCAGTGCAGCAGGGAGGGAGGTGGGGAGCATGTGGTGCATCCCTCTGCCTTTCCTTGAACAGCTGGAGGTACCTGTTCTCACTCAGACTTCAGCAATATGAATGGAGTAGATAATTTCCTTGCTCTTTTTACGATGGCCGTATCTGGGAAAAGCTGAGCTTTGGTCACTGGAGGAGGCATCTCATCAGGGGTTCTGAGTGATCACAGCTTTGTTGAGTACACTCCATGAAAAGGAGGGGAATGCTCTGAGGATTATGATCTCCCTCCCCTGCTTTCCTGGCTTTCCCCTAGGATGGTAAACAGCAATTATTTGTCCAGGGTGGGCAGATGCATCCAAGATGTTCAATTTCCACCAACTGCAAGGCAGCAGGTGGGGATAATTTTTTTTTTATTACTTGATTTCAGTCTTTTTTATTCCCAGAAGAACTTGGTTTTGTGTTTTGATTTCCTCAGTGATACACAGCATTTGGGAGCTTTGTCTGTACAAATCAGACTGGAGTCTATTCCATATTGCAACTTGAGTGAGCTTCTCTTCCTTTTAGAACTGAGATAGCCAAGAAAGCACCCAATACAGAGTTGGCAAGGTCCTTGCACAGTGACCTTTATGTCTTAACTCTTCATCCACCCCTCTGTAGTTTCTAAACTCTCTGCTGTTGAGTTGCTTTACTGCATGTTCCTTTCAAGTCTGTGCAGGCTGCTCAGACTTCCTCCCAAGCATTCTGTAGAAAAGCACAGGCAAATACTCGCAGTCTTCATGTCTTGCATCACTGACTAAGTGTTCATACTTGGGACTATTTTATGATTTTTGCCTTTTCCCCTGCTTTTGAGCCTGGGTTTTAGGGCTGCTGCATTTCAGGTGACCTGGCTGCTTTCTGAACTCCCAGTCCCCATCTTTGAACCTTCCCTTCCTCTTGCAAAGGCCTTAGTATTGATGGATTCAGGCAGGAGATCCCATGACACCTGGACATAATTTATCCTGAGGTTTCTCTGCAAACAGGGCTCCTGTTTGTTTGGTGCTCTCGGTGACAGCACCTTCGTGCCCAGAGCCATGCCCAGGTAAATAATTCCAGCAGTCTGCTGCCAGGGAGGGATGCTGCTGGGCTGTGCTGAGGAGGTCACTCCCAGGCCAGCTCCTCCTCTGTCAGTCCTGCTCCTCTCAGCTGATGAGTAGGGTTGGAGAAATGGTGGAACAATTGAACACCAAAGAGGGATGAGTGAGGCAGAGGCCAAGTCTGCATTGCAGGAGGAGAAGCAGAGACGCTGTCAGCCTTTGCAGTGGGATACACGTTGGAAGGCACGGCAGGTTCACTGAATTGCTTTTGTAATCCGTTCATTTTACGGGATTTGAAAAGTCTCGTTTTCTGAATTAGTCAAGTTTCAAAGCCTTCATTTTATACCAAGTTCCTCTAGCCCAGCATCTTGCTTGCAAGTTGGAGTTCAGATCCGAAATGAGCTGGTGCTTCTTTCAAGATTTTCCTTCTGCTCGCTCCTCAGAGCCCTTGCCAGCCTGCCTTCAGCAGTAACAGGTATGACAAGGGTTTGATTTTTTCTTCTTAGGCCCTACTTCACTTATTCCACGTTGCATGAAAGAGTCCCAGGTCAGGCCCAGGAGTCAGGAAAATCCTTCTGAATCTCTGGGGTTTGTTCCCATTTTTCTTTGTAACATCTTTCAGTCAATTAGAACGAAATTGTCAAATGAAGTAAAAATCTGGTCTTCATTATAATGACCTCAGCAAGGAGCAGCAAACAGAGAAGGAAAAATCTCCAGCACCTGTGGGAGCATCCTGCAGCACCTGTGATCTTGCCTTTGATGAGTACAGAGAGACTGTGAGGTGCTAATGATACACTGGACACAGAAAACAGGTGCCAGCAGGGGATTTTTTTTATCTGTGTTATTCCCACAGAGCTTTTGAAAATAATTATGCCTTTTTATACTATTTCAATAGCTCCTCATGCCTACTGTATTCCAATTGCACAATTCCAACTATGAAATCACTAATTAAAATATATTCACAGCAACGTCATTTATTGCAGTGAAATAGTTGGGGTGGACACAGAAGAGTCTTGAGACTGAATTAGCCTTTTACCTATCAACAAAGCACAATGAAGAGGCAGGGGGGAAAAAAGAAAATAAAAACAAGGGATCTCTGTTCCAAATACTTCTACTTTACTTGCATGTTTGAGGAGTGACAGGTGAGAGAAGTGTGGTTGATTGCTATCCAGCAAAATTATTTAATGATATTTCACTTTTCCAGTAGCCAACAGGAGTCCTGTTTGTACTGGAAATCTCACAGTGCAGGAAGGGTAGATGGGAAAATGGTAGAAGCAGAGTTGAAAAGCTGTTAAGCAGAGCAGCTGCTGCTGTCCCAGCCATGAGACAGAGCAGCTCCCAGTGCAGAAGGACAGCTCAGATGGTGCCTTCCCTGTGGGAGCAGAAGGTGCTCCCAAGGGGGAACCAGAGTGAGGGGAAATGCAGGGGGGGCACTGCAGGGGAGATGAGCCTGTCCTCGGAGCTGTGGGAGGGGATTTCCTGTGCCAGCCCTGGTGCCTGTGGCCCTTGCACTTGGATTGTAGAGACTTGGTCATTCTTTCATCCCTTTTGTGTTTTATTTCATCTCACAGTGTTGCAGCTGCTTTTAGCAGAGAACGTTCCAGTGACCTGTTTCAGAAAGAAAATGTTTTAATTTTCTAAGTCTTTCCTATTATAACTTTTCCCATGAAATACCTGACACTCAGAGATAACCTGCGCCCACTTTAGTCTGGTATCAGGGCTCTTTGCTTGCTACTGCTCTTATGCAATAAGCTGTGCTTGAGCAAAATTTTACTTAGTCATGCTGATCCTCCTGATATTTCAGTACAGCAGAAGATTGCAATGAAATGAAACTAAAAAATGGCTGATTTCATTATGCTGTGCCTTTACCTGGGGGTAACTGCCACATGATAACCTCCCTGGCTGGAACCATTTCCAGGAGGTAACAGATGGACCAAATAAAAGCTGTTGCAGAGGTGTGCTCATGGTCTAGCAGTCTGGGCTGGTTTTCTCTAGGTACAGCACAGTTTGGTGTTTCTGTAATTATATTTCAGTCACATGTATCAAATCAATCCTGCAGACTTGAAATGACTTGCTGCTTTTGGTTCATCACGTAGGGGCACATTTTAATTCTCCAGGATGGTTAATAGCTTCATGCATTCATTATTTGAGTAATTCCTTAAATCCTCAATGCTTACATTGAGTGGCTTATATTTTCTTTTATTGAAATATGTTGCAGGAAATACCTTAGAGCTACTTCATGAAGTTGCATCGTAAAATGCTGTGTGCCTCAGGAAGAAATACTCATCCATTTGTAATTATTGCTCCTTAATTGCTTCCTCAGGGGTCAGTGCAATACCAGGATTACAGTGAAGTCAGTTAAGGAAACGTTGATTCATTGGTGTTTTCACCTCAGGTTGGGATAATGCTACTCACAGCCTGGGTGAAACAAAAATCCCCTTTTCCCCCCAGGAATTAGATTTTTCTTATTATTATTTTGAGTGTACAGAGATGGAAGTGCAGAGTGACAGAGCTGAGATCCAAATGGGACTCTAAGGAGTGTGGAAGCTGTTTGGGAAAAACTATTTGAAATGGCCCTGTGGGTTCATGATAAATAGAATTGCTTTCCCCGGTGGTGATTGGGTTTGATTCCTTTTGCTCCAGCTGGTTTAGTGCAATACATTAGATGGTGATGCTGGGTGATGCACCCCAGTGACAATGTATTGATTTTCTGCAAAGTCCATTTTTTGAAGTGTCCTTACACTGTTTTTACATACATTTGCTTGTGACTTAGTTGCTGTAAGCTGCTGCACCGTCCTGCTGATGTAGCTTAAGGAGCCATGTAAAGCTAGTGCAAAGGTTGAAGAGATCCTTCTGGAGTAAAGAAGGAATTCAAGTTTTTTGTAAGTTAAATTCCTCAGGATTTATGTCAGCTTGTTGCTTATGCACTGCTGACACCTCACCTGAAGTATCTGTTGAGTTCACATTTAAGGGCCTGTGCCACTAAAGGACTGAGCTCAGGGGGTCACATGGTGCACATTGGGGCATTTAAAGACTTTTCACAGCTGAAGGAAAAACACCAAGAGCAGCCTCATGTCTGTTTTAAAACTGTTAAACCTGCAGAATTCCTGAAGTACAAAATGGAAACATCCCTGCTTGCTGTGCCCCTGAGGGAGCTGTGTGATGGAGCATTGCCATCAGGGAAGGGAAGGGAGGCAGTGTGAGCAGGGGAGAGCACAGAGGACAGCAGTGATGGTCATTGTGGGAGAGGGGATTACAGCAACTGCTGATGCCCTGGGTGCTTTCTGGGATGTGAATGGAAATGCCTCCATGGATTCTCCCAGCCTGTGGCACTCAGAAGCACTGCCCAGTACCTCCCCTTGCACAGAGTTTATCTCAATCCCGTTATTCATTTCACTCTTGAAAATAGGCTTTATATGATGCTGCCTAAAGAAATGGAAGGGTGTTCTCAGTTCTCAGCTCACTGGTAATAAACAAGGCCTGTGCACCTTGGTGCTCAACTCATCCCTGAGGATTAGGATTTAACCCACATGAAGTTATTTTGTTTGTTTGTATTTTTAATCTGCACTGGGTACTGCTGTTGGTACTCAGGTTTCTTTCTTTTCTTTGTGGGTTTGTTTGTTTGCTCTCTAGTGCCTTTAATATCTCCCACGTGATTGATTGTTGAAGCCCTCCCCAGTTCACGAGCACAGCAGCTCCCAGATGAACTGGGATGAGCTTGCAGAGTCAGCTGGCAGCAGGAGGAGAGGACTGGTGTGTGGCAGCAGCACTTTGGAGTCACTGGGGCTCAAGGTGGGCAGGACCCAGCCTTTGTCACCTGCTGTTTGTTCTGCTGTCCCCTGCTGCTCCAGGAGAGCCAGTGGGGGCTGGTTGGATGGAGCTGTCACTGTCACTGTGTGTGTGTGGGGCAGCTGCAGAGGTTTGTGCAGTGATCCTCGGAGCTGCCTTCAGCCAGGAGGTTTCCCACAGGGGGCCGTGCCCGGGTGCTCTGAGCACGCTCTGCTTGCCCAGGGTCGTGAGGGGACAAATGTCCCTTTGCTGTCCCCCTGGCCACGTGCCAAGGCAGCCAGGCCGGTGCACGCTCAGAGGCACCTCAGGGTGATGTCAGGGATGGAGCTGGGTGTGCGGGTGTTTGGTGGGAAGCAGTCGGGGCTCAGTGCCAAACCCGCAGGGATTCAGAGCGTGGGCGGGAGGGCAAGGCCTGCTGAAGCAGCAGGAGTGGCTTTGGCTGCCAGCACAAACCCAGATGAATCCCACGGTACCTTTGGGACCAGGTGCCTGTGCAGCCCCTGGCAGGGCTGGAACATTGGTGCACACTCACAGTTTAGGATCACACGGCTTTTCTTTTTGGGGCTTTTTTTCCTTAGCCTTGCTGTTCAAGACAAACTGTAGCAAAATGGGACAGCATTTTGATTGCTGTAATCAGACCCACCACACTTCAGTGCTCTGGAGTGGTTTTCATCTCCTGATTTTCAGCTCTCAGTAGCATTTATGACCCACTTTGCCTCCTCTTGAAATCCCAGCTTCTGAAACAGAGCACCCACTGTAAGAGGCTGTCAGCAGCCTCAGCAGCTCTGAACTCCTGTTTCTCAGCCCCTCAACAATGTGTTTTGTCCCTGGATCCCAGGAAATTCTCTTGGATCGTGACTGCTCTTTGTCCTTTCCTGATGATCCTAAAATTTCAAGGGAAACATTAAAAAAGCCCTAGAAATTATTGATCTGCTTCCCTCCTTAGTTTAATGGGCTCTAACTACTAATTGCCTGTGAAAAACCTAGCCTAAGCTATTAATTTTTTCATATCCTCCTTTATTTTATCAAAAAAATTGATAATTTAATTTAAAAATTTAATTAAACTGAAAAAAATTTAATCAAACTGAAAAATTAAAAATTTAATTAAACTGAAAAATTAAATTAAACTGACCAGAAAAGAACCCAAAATGAGTACAAGTTATTGAATTTTTGGCAGATATGAATGTGCTAATTAGCTTTCAATTCAGCACAAAAACATCTCCACTGTGTTTTATTAGAAGTAAAGAATTAGAAAAATGCTACTTGTCCAAGAACAAATAATAAAGCTTTCAGTATATTGAGACAATATTGGTAAATCTTACTGGTATGCTGTTTATAAAAGAAATCCAGTGCTGAAATTCTAATGAGATTCTGCACTCTTGAGTCTCCCTCTAGTTTTGAGAACAAGGCAATGTATAGTCCTTCCTAGAGCAATTGAAATGGTTTCCTTTCTGTTGTATGGTTTTGCACTAACGTTTCAAGTTGTGCTTTCGTGGGCCTCCTTTCTCCTTGCTCCTTACTGAAGTGCTGAGGATCATTTGAGTCAAACCCATTAACTCTGCCATGGTTTTCAATCAAGACCTTTGCAAAATGCCCAGTTCCACAATGGCTTTAATGGAAGATATAGATTGCTTTATATTTGATTTAGATCTCACCCCTGAGCTTGTTTGCTTTTTTCTCCCCTCAGGTTATCAAGTTTTGCCATGATTTTTCTCAGTCTTTTCTTAGCATAAGCATGTAAGCTGGACACCTGCTCTGCCTCTAATTATTTCTGCCCTGCACTGAAAGTCACTAATGTTATTTCTGGTGATTGCAGCTGAAAATGAAAACATTCAATGGAAAATCCAGGGTCTGCTGGAGTTAAGGAAGAACTCGTCTTGAGTGAGCATTTTTTCCTGCCCATCTGGGCCTACAGGTCAAAATATTATTAATGATTAGATCCTGGTGTGTCTCCAGCCCGTCTCCATTGGAAACATCGATAATCTCTAACTGCAATAGGAACAGCAGCTAAACCACGAGCAAGGGACAGGTTGGTGTGGAGGGGCAGGATGGGCTTTTCCTGCAGAAGAGGTAATTGCTGCTTGTGTCCCTTGCAGGTGTGTCACTGCTGGAAGGAAGGATACACAGAGTCCAGAGGCAGGAGGTGCCTGTGGAGATGGGATTGCTCTCCCAAAGAGATTTGGCTGCTGCTGCAGGTGGAAGGGAGCTTTGCCCTTCTCCAGCCGCCTGACAGCCCCTGGAGGAGTGAAGGTGATGGGCTCGGGGTTTTTCCCCAGGCTTGTGCAGAATGTGACAAACACTGAGCCTGCATCCCTGGGGCCTTTGTGAGACCATGGGAACAGTGTCCCTTGTGTCCCAGCTGTGTCCCAGCTGTACTGCCAACAGGCCTGCACGGCAGTGGGCAGGGCTGGAGATGGGACTGATCCAGGGATCTGTTTCACGTGTGGTGAGGTTTGGGAGGGCAGTTTTTGTGTGTCATTGATGGAAGTGTGCTTTTTACTCACTGAGAATGTGTCTCCCAGCTCCAGCAGCTCTAGAGCACAGCTGCACTTCTCAGCCTGCCTGCATCCCAGCACAGAGCTTGCACGCTGTAGGGACTCAGGAGAGGGGGGATAGGAAATATTGTCTGCTAGAAGAGAATTAAAGAGGAAAAAAAGGGGAAACTAATCCAGTGTGGCTCAGGGCTCCCTCATGTTTTACAGAAGGCTTCTTCCATAGGCTCTGCTTGTGATTCTTTTGCTTCATTTTGGCCTCCTGTGTTTGTCAGTCACCTTTTAAATTTTGGCCTGAGAGCCTCCTCAGTGCAGAATGGATAATGGACAATGCTCAGAAGGGTGGTAACTGGAGACAGCCTCAGTAGGAAAGCCCTCGTTCCATCACTTCCCAGTTTGTGCTGGATGGGGATTTTTATTGTATTTCTCTTTCTGCTCATACCATATTTCAGAGACGTGACCAGCTTAGCTTCTTGGGTTTTCAGCAATGTGGGCTGTTGGTTTTGTTGGTTTCTTTCATTTCCCTGGTGAAAAATCTGATGTCACCAGTGCACTCAGAGTGTACACAAACCTTGAGAGAAAAGAGCAGATTTGTTTATTGAAGAACATCCCCATGTTACTTCTGGTGGTAGGGAAGGTGTAAAGGCAGAAAATGATTCAAACCCCCTGTGTCCTTCCTGACTGCAAAGCGAGTTTTTAGGAATATGGAGCACAGTAAGCCAGCAGACTCACTAGATGGCTTTTTCTCTTTCTGGTTTATTTCATCATTTCCATTTGATGCTGTTTGCAAGGCACAGGTCTCCCCAGGTTCTCCAAGGTGAGCCTGTGGGCAGTAATGGATATCACAGCTGTGTCTCAATATCCAGCTGCTCTTTGTGTGCCAGTGGGGAATGGCTGCAGGGCTGGCTGGGGTGCCCTGGGTGAACCTGCTGCTCACACAGAAATATTTCTGAGTAATGGCACTCAGTGGCCATTTAGTTTGGGCAGTTGCTGATCCTTGGCACAGACTGTTGGGAAGGTGGGACAGCAGAGAGAAAGCAGATGGAATTAATGGAAGCATGGAAACTGTTCAGAGGGGAGGAAAGCCTGCTCACTCTTTGTTCTCTGCCTCTGTAGATGGAGGATTGGGGTCACAAAAGCTCCATGTGGGTTAGGATCCTTGAGAATGTCAGGAACAGAGAAATGGAGTGACTGGAAGAGAGTGTGGATGCAGCTCTTCCATCCCTGCCCTCAGTGAATGCAATTCTCTGCTCTCTGCATTCCAACCTGCCAGAGCCTTTTCCTTTCAGCCTGGATGGTTTCACCTCTGTGCCAGGCAGCAGCCCCAGTGCTGAGGCACAGCTAACTGGAGCCAATCACTGCAGCCCTCCTGGAAGCTCTGCATTGTGCATGCACCAGCTCTAGAAATGGACAATTAGAAAGACACCTCTTTGAGAAAGTGCTCTTGTGGTCAGTACAACAAAATGATTTCTTCAGGTTCCAGTGCAGAATGGGCGGCTGCACAGCACGTGCACGGATTTCTGGAGACACAATACAAGGGAGATGGCAATAATAACCTTTTTCTGTCACCAGAGAGTCTGCACAAAGATTCTAGCAGCAATTTGCACAGTGTGATAAAAAATGTGTGAAACCCTCAGCATCAGTGCAGGTTCAAAGTGAAACAGAGTCAAGCAGAGTAAGGCACCCATAGAGAACAGAAATAGCTGAATGATATTAAGGAAGCCAAGATAACTGGAAATATTAACAGCACCATGGCTTATAGAGCCTGCTTCTGCTAACAAAGGCAATCTTTAGCACCCAGGGTCTCCATCCACTCTGAAAAGACTGGAATGACCAAAATAAGAAAAGTTTGGGTTTACAATGGTAATTTGAATTCAAGGTACTGGAACTCTGACCTCTCCATGCAAAGAGAGGCTTCCAGTCTCTGCCACCAAAGTGGGAGCCACTTGCAAGGGAAACAGGGAAACTCCCTCAGCATCAGCCGGGGCCTGGAAGCACAGGTGGGAGAACAAAGTGTTACCAATCTGTCAGCCTAGGAAAGGCAAAAATCAGAGAACTATTGATTTTTTAACATCATTGGAATCAGTAATGGGTCACTTCCTTGTGAGAAATGACCTGTCCTGGTCCTTTCCAATCCTGTTGCTTTTGTAAGGAGTTTTTATTAGATAACCTATTTCTGTAAATTATAGCTCAGATTTCTCAACAGATGGCAAATCATCCTCTCAGTAAGAATACCTGTTTAATTTCTTATTTCCACTTGAGAAAAATGTACTTTGCAGTGAAGTAAGAGTTGTAAGGGAAGTGATATTTAAAACAGAATTATGGATATAAAAATGTTCTTTGCAAACCTTGGTTAGGTTTTCTTCCTTGTGGTACAAATTGTTCAACTTAAACCTATTCTCTAATCTTCCCCATTTAGGACTGGATGGCAAAGTGCACTGGTGAGGTGGTGAAAAGACAGGACTGGGTTTGATTCTGTCTCTGAGGCTGCTGGGTTTTAGCTGCCTGTGATTGTCTCTGCATTCCTTTGTGTCTTCCTATGATTTTATGAGAAATATATAAGAAATCCACTGGATTTCTCATTGTGGGTGGAGGTGTTACCTTGAATACTTTTGGCTGTTTTTGTTCTGCCTGGTCAAATACTTCACTAAACCTCTGTTTTCTGGTCCTTTCTGGGTAGCCATCAGAGCACTGTGAACTGTTCTGCTCAAAATTCCAGCATTAGCCATACCTGACAGAAGGACAACTTCTAAAAGAGTGACATCAGAGGGATTTGTTCTCAGCCTCTCTCTACCCTAAAAAAACCCTTTTTGCTGTTCTCCAAATAATTCTGGCATTACACACAAAAGTGGTCACATAAAAAGTTGTGTTTTCCCAAAGGTGCAGCATCTTGTTATGAGATTAATGTGCAGTTTAAGGAGAGAGCCTGCAATAGGATCAGCCCCATTAGTTTGTAGAGCTGTGTTCTGTACATTGTCAGCTCTGGCAGAGAAGTAGAACAGGTTTAGAGCTGATCTTTCACCTGCACACCAGATCCCTTGGGCTTAGTTCTGGTATGAATAACAAAAGGTTTGGTTAATGAAAAACAAAAGGTTTTAGCTGTTGTTTTCAGTCAACTATTTCCTATACCCTGATTACAAGGAATATTTGGAGTTATACAGAAACCTTCATACACCACCTTCTCTCAATGCCTCAGAGCTTGGGATTTCATTCTTTCTGTTGTTCCTATTGTATGTGTAAGGGGAATCGTGCAAATGGTGAGTTCAGCTTCGATCCATATTGGCTGTGGCATCAACATCTCCTTCCCTCAGTTCCCCATTTCAGCTCATCCAACTGAAAATGTTCATTCCCCAGCAGAGCAGAGTGACCAAAGCCCTCTGGGTCTGTACAGGCACAGCTGGCTTGGTACCTCTGCCCTGGGCTCAGATATTTTGGGCTGTGTTAATGTTTTATGGTGTTAAAACAATTTCTTTATCTGATGAGATTCCTGTAGGATATCCTGCAGGATAATAATTAGGCTGGGTAGTTCCATCCAGCCACTGCAGGGCTAAAGAAGAAAAGAAGAGAGGATGCAGTTACTGAGCAAGGCTCCATCCTGGGCAGTGCTTGTGGATGGCTCCAGGAGCATGGCAGGATTCAAGGGCCCACGGCAGCAAAAAATGAAGCATGCCACTGAAATCTTAGTCCAGGTTTCTGTAGGGTTTTGGCACAGCTTTAATGTTTTAATTGAAAGGAGACCCTAAGTGTGACACA
The DNA here is from genome assembly GCF_028551555.1 of Melozone crissalis. Taxonomy (NCBI): domain Eukaryota; kingdom Metazoa; phylum Chordata; class Aves; order Passeriformes; family Passerellidae; genus Melozone; species Melozone crissalis. The sequence goes on along the minus strand of NW_026535811.1, from coordinate 401,023 downwards.
GGGAATTGCTGCTGCTGAATTTTCATGTTATCCAGAGGGTGCCAACAAGGGATATGGAACAGATGCAGTGTTCTCAGAGTAGATGAACCAAGAGAGTAAAGCTTTATTCAATGAAAGACCTAAAATATTTTGTATAACAAAGCTGGTTTCGTGCAGTTAGGAAGTCCCTCTAATCCCCACTACTGAGAGGCTGAGGAAGAATTGCCATGTGAACAGCCAGTTCTCAGTGTGAGAGAGTTCTGGGGTTTGTGTATGTGCACCCACTCCTGTGACCTCTCTGATGAGATGCAGAAACCCCCATGCACCAAAGGGGTTTGGTCCTGCTCTGTCCTGCCCTGCCCTGCCCCTTCCTCTCCCCTGTCCTGTCCTGCCCTCCTTAGGGCAGGAGCTGCCCCTTAAACGCTGCCCAGGGGGATTTGATCCTAAGGATCCCTCATGCCCAAGAGCAGGGAGAGGAGAGTTCCAGCCTTGAATGAAGTCACGGGGGAGCAACTGTGCAGGGGGACGCTGCCGTGGTTTTAGAAGAGAGCAGGATTGTTGGAGGTGACCTTGACAAAATGGACACTGGGATGGAATTCAGGGGGAGCTGCCAAGGGCAGTGCAGCTCAAAGGGTGACCCTGGCCCATGGCTGAGGGAGGGAGGGTCAGGCAAGAGCTCCCTGAGCAAGTGAAGGGGGAGATGTGATGGCAGAGGATGAGAAAGGTCAAAATAATGCAAAACTTGAGTCCATGGCTGCCTGTGCTGAAAGAACAGTGCCTGGTCCTGTGCCCATGGATATTCAGAGCAGGGATTTGGTGCAGCTCCTGGGAGAAGCTGGCACTGCCCTGGGATTGCTCTGCCTCGCTGCAGGAATGGTCCTCACACGGCCTCCCAGGCTGGCTGCAAGCTGAGCACTGTCCCCTCAGGCTGAGAGGTGAGGAACAGCAGAGAGTCCCCTCTGTGCCCCCTGTGGGCAGCACCCCTGATCCCCAGCACAGGAGCTCAGGCTCCAAGCTGAGCACTGTCCCCTCAGGCTGAGAGGTGAGGAACAGCAGAGAGTCCCCTCTGTGCCCCCTGTGGGCAGCACCCCTGATCCCCAGCACAGGAGCTCAGGCTCTGCTGCCAGCTCTGCCGCTGGGAGTTTCCCTCAAAGGCTGCAGCTGCCTCAGAATTCCTCGCTGGAAAGGGACTGCAGGGTAATGCAGCAGCTCTGCTGCTCTGTAGTTTTGGTTAGCACCACGTGTTTTGATATCCCATCCTAACAAGATAAAAGAGGTTATGGATGAGCAAAGAGAACAACCTAGAGGGGTTTATGTAGCAGTTGTTAAAGTTAGTGCTCCTACTTCACAGAAATTGGTAACAACCATTTTCTGTGTGTTCCACGTTACACTTCTTTTTCCCCCTCTCTTTTGTACACCGCAAAGCAACAAACGCTCCTTTCCTCTTGCCATTTATCTTCTCCTTCCTTTTTCTTAAGGGATGGAAGAGAAAATGCAAAAAAGATTCATGAAAAGCAGAACATCCTTTGAACATTGTGCATTCCATTAAACCCGACAGAACCAGAAAAAAATCCAAAATATTGTCAGTCCTGAGGTATCAGCCCATCTTCCTTTTTGAATTAAAAGACTTATCCAGATCTACTATCTCTCCTTTTAGCAGAGCTAAAACTTGGGAGAAAATGTATTGAACCACGAGGTCTCAGGGAAATCTACAGATTTCAAAGCCCTCATCTCTCAGGAGTTTGTGCCTGAACCCATCACACAATTTGGTCTTATTTTTGCCAAAGGACTTGAGAAATTTTAGATTACAAGCTTGATGATTTATATCCTGATATTTTTTTCTCCAACAGCATCAATTGCTTCAAGTTTCTGAACCGGACAGAGCAACTGAGTAATTTATTTTTAAACATAAATAGGGAGAAAGTGTTTTTTAGCATTTCTGTTTTCTTCTCCAAAAGGCATGTAACATCAGCACATCTGAACAAATGCAAATCGTTTCCATGTGAGCACAAGCTGGAATCTGGCATACTCAGGCAGATGGCATTTATCCATCAGCATTCACATACTGCCTTATCAACACTGTAGGCACTCCTGGTTTGGAAAAGCTTCATTTATCACTTGTTGAATGCTTGAAGCTGAGCTGCTCTTGCTGAAGAAATTGTTTCTTACATTGACAGATTCTGAGGGCGACTTTAAAAACCAGTAATGAAAAAACCCTGAGCCACCTGTGTGTGCCTGCTGTGCCCCACAGACCCTGGCAGTGGCCTAGAAGCAGCAGGGTGGTGCATTGCAAGTATTCAGAGTTTACACTGGTCATCACATACTGAGGTTGTGTATGAAGCACATTAGGAATTAATACTGAAAGTTTCCTGTTTAGCGAAAATTGTAGTTACTCAACAGGCAGATTTTGTTTCCTGTTGGTTTTACAATTAGCTGGTTTGTTCCTGAGAAGAATTGCTGCTTTATTTGCAGAAGTCTGTGTATCTTTTTTAATCGGCCAACACACGTATTTGTCTTACAGACAAATGCATTACGTGCTACATATTTCATCACTGAGTGGCTGCCAGAGATGCATTTCCATATCTCCTCCTCATGAATCAGCAGAACACCTCTATAAATCTTCACTCCCTATAGAACTTTTTGAATAGCGGTGTATCCTCATTCTGATGTTGTATTTAGCTTTGTCAGAGACACTGTGGGCCCTCTTTCCTTAAAATATTGGCTTACTAAAGATTTCAACCACTACTTATAAGCAAGAGAGGGAATCCACATCTTCTATCTAAAATCACTAAAGGATAGACAGACATTCGTGGGTGGGAAATTCTGGCAGAAGAATGACTCCTTTGCAGCAGCCCATGTAATTAAAGAGAGGATGAACATTGGTAAAAACATCATATCCTTCCTGTCCTCTCCCACTCAGGGCAGGAGAGTGAGGAGTTCTCACAGCTGGCAAAGCTGTATTTCCTGTCAGCTACAAGGAACCAGAACCTTGAGCCCTGAGCACCACAGCCAAGTGATTCATTTCTCAATGGCGCTGAAAAGAGAGGGGGGTGCTTGAATAAATCAGTGGTGATCTTAATAAACTGGGAGCTTCTAGGTACTAAATCTGTCTGCATCTGATCTGAATTGCTATTGCCTGTCAGAAAGTCATCCACCATTGCAAGTTGCAGACAAGCTTCCTGGTAGCAGATGTTTCAGGGAAGCTGTTTGATGTGGGAAGTTCATTGTTTGGTGTGCAGCATGCCCAGGAACAAAAGCCAAAGCAGAAAACATTTCCCAGGTAACAGCAATAACTTCTGTGCCACACCAAAGCCGAGTTTATTGGTGAATGTAATTTGTAGATGTGGATTCCAGCATGAATCAGTCAGCGAAGCACTATCATAATTCAGCCCATCTCAAAGAGATGCAGTAATTCAGTATTTGTGTCCTTGTGACAGCAGTGCTGTTTCTACTCACTTTAAATTCAGCATTATTGAATCCCCTCTGGGGCTACAGCACAAACTGAGGCTCGGTTTGGTGCCTGCCAAACAAGCGTGGTGCGTTCCAGCAGCCGGGCTCTGGGGAGAGCTCCAAGGGATTTGGAGCCCAAAGGAATGTGTCACACTCCCTCAGGGCTGTGGGCAGCAGCTCTGGGGCCACCTGTGCAATCCACGTCTCTCACACCAAAACCCAGAAGAAACTGGGGAGGGAAAATATTTGCCTGCCCCCTGATATGGGTTCATTGACTTGGTATCATAAGAGAAAGGGCTGGGGGTGGGCTGTGTGAAGGATTTCAGTTCAGGGTAGCCAAACTGCAGTGTTTCACTGACACCCTCCCACCATCTGACACGTGGCTGTCCCTTCTGTGGCAGGAAGGCAGCACAGTGAACATTTCTCTGCAGCCATCAGAGATTGTCACACGCCTCTGCTCTTTCTCACCTCAGCGTGCGCCTTGAAAATGACCTCTGGGGACAGGCTGGACACGTGATGAGAAGATTGCTGTCCCAGCCAAATAATACCCCAGAAGCTGTTCCACTGTCGCCTCTATCAAACTCTCCATTCTCTTTGCAGTTATAACAGCAGAGTCCAGTGCTCTTTTCAATTTCCATTATATCAGGAATTTCCTTGGTACATTTTCCTCCTCTCTGTGGTACTTTAGATCCGTGTTTTGTGAAAAGCTGTTCCTAGCATAACTGGGAGCAATTCCCCTGTGAAGTAACTGCTGACAGATGGATCCATTTATCTCCTAGGCATGGTGTGCTGGGCTCCTTACCTTGTCACCTGTGCCTGCTGTTTGAGGATCCATCCTCTGTGTGGGTGGCTCAGGGAGCCCCGGCCTGAGGAGCTGCACCAAGGGGGTCATTCCCAGCTCTGGACGACGGATGGCTGCCAAAGGTTTGGAAAACTCCTCCTGCTTTGCCCTACTCCTCTCATCCATCAGTGTGCAGTGGCACTGGGGTAACATTTTCTGCAGAAATCAGGGGATATTTGCTTATTGCTTGTCCTCTCTTCTCCTTCATTTCCCTGCTCTTTATCTCCTTCTGTTATTTAGCTTGGTAGGGCCGTGGGTACTTTGTGCACATCGCTTCTCAGGCCTGGGACAGGAGATTGTGTCCCCTCCAAGGGGTTTAGTGGCTCAGCCCTGGCTCCAGGGCCATCTGTGCGTGCCCCTGTGCCAAAGGCACGGAGGACAGCCCCAGCACAGGGGATGGATGGCCAGCTGCTGTCCCAGGGTGTGCAGGGGTGCCCAGGTCCTTCCCTGGGTCCCATGTGAGAGGTAATGAGCGGGGAGTGAAGGACAGAGAACCTTTAAGGTGAGGATGAGTGAATTTCACCTACTGCAGTGGAGAAGCTGGAGCTAGCAAAGGGAAAAGAGAAGAAGTGAATGGCGTGGAAAATGGTGCTGGCAGGACACTGCACCACGAGCAGAGGGAAAGATCATTGGTATCGAGGCCTGGGTGCAGCAGGCGCTGCAAGTGGAGGGTGTGTCCCTAAGCCTGACCCTTTCCTCTCTGTACCTCTGGGAAAGGCTGCATTGTAGGACCATGGAAAGGAGAACTCACATTTAGCCCCAGGAGCGGGTGCCTGGGGCTGAAGGTGCTGTGGGCTGCAGGTGCCCCTGTGCTCCCAGGGCCAGCTGCCACCCCAGGGCCCCGTTTGCTGGGACCGGCCCCGTGTCCCTCTGGGGTGGGGATGGAGCCCTGGCACAGCCGGGGCACTCGTGGCTGTGGAGGCTGCTCGCCCTGGGCAGCACAGGGTGCCAGCCCCAGCCACACACCGTCAGACTTGGTGATCAGGAGCCAATTGCTTGGAGCTGGAATTGTTCCCACTGGCTGTTTTTGATTCCATTTTCCTGTGGAAAGGTTATTGAGAAAGCTGTTCCAGGTACTCGGATCACGCGTTCCAATAAGTTTAAAATTTAAACTTGTTCTAAGAGAGGATCACGTGTGTTTCAGGCCTGCATGCACCCCATATTTTAATGTTGCTAAGGCAGCTGTGACCTGAGCACAGAAATGCCGTGAGATGGAATGGCAGAAGCCAGACAGAAGAGGGACAGGGAGTAAAGGTTAAAGAAGCCTCATTAAAATGTATTCTGCTCAGTTTGGAAAAATAATGAGAAGCAGCCCTTGATCCATTTTCCTGAAAGCAGGGATGAAATGCTTTAGAGGCCAGTTTCATTCTCATTAATAGTTTTTTTCATTAAGAAGGATGAAAACTATGTAATGTGATAACTGTGAAGGAATGCAGAGTCACTTTCATTATGACCATGAACATTTGTTTGTGGCATAAAATCACCCTTAGGCAGGAAAGCCCTCTACTCTTGCACACACACACTTGGTTCTTTCAGCTGGTGCTGTAAGGAAACGCCTCCTTCAGGTGCCTCACTAAACAAGTCCAAATGCCACAGACCAACACGGTGGGATCGTGTTTCTCTCATTGTCCATTGTAAACTCCTTTCGTTGGAGACAGCAAATGTGCACTTGAGTCATTCCAAGGAATGCCGGCCCTTCCACCTCCTTAAATTCCATATTGATATCTGCAGAAAGCAATTGAATCCATCTTTCCTTCGCAGCCCACACAATGAAAAGACAAAAATCCCAGGTCTTCCTAAAGATAAATAATGTTGCCTGCGGGTTTACATTAGGGATTAAGTGTCTGCACTCTGAATAACTCTGGCAATAAATTAGAGGAAGGGAGGCATAGCCTTTAGCTCTTCTTCTGGGCCTTTGTTTCACGCTGTGATTTTTACACAGCACTTTTGTTCCACTTATGTTTGAGGACAAAATACAAAATGGTTTCAGAAAATATCTTCCCTTGCTCTTCCCTTTTCCATTTTCTTAATCTAAACATGAACCTTTTATTTTCCAGCTCCCTCAGAAGGGTGAGGCTGGGCAGTGGTATTCCACATGGAGCTGCTGCTTTGTGGCTCTCCCTGGGGCTCCCAGCTGTGCACAGATCCATCCCCTGTGCTGTGGTGAGATCCTGGTTGGGGCTGCAGCCAGGATGGTCCCTCCTGCCTCGGGAGAGTATCCACAGCCTAATTGTCAGCTCTGCGCTCAAGGTATGAATGTTCCTTTCTAAGGGTGGGGCTCTGAAGATCTACCAGCATATTCCCATTTTTCTTACACAAAGGGTTGAATGGATACTGGCAAGAAGAAGCTGTATTTAATTTTTGGACAGTAGTGTGGGTTCTACTTGTAAAGCGCTTTGGACCCGCAGATCTCCATGTGGTCTTGCAGAGCTCCAGACTGCATCAGGAAAGGAGGGCACACTGTGAAGCAAGGAAATGTCTCCTCCCACACTGTTTAACCAGAGCAGGCAGCTGTTTGCTTACATGAGGTATATTTTTACCCTTTGGTTTTGTGTCCTCTCCCAAAATCAGCAAGGCTGAGGACTGATCACAACTATTTCACTCCCTGTTGGCTTGGACATGTCTTTTTTTTCCCTCCCCTCTGACTTTCCTTGGGTTTAGATGTTTGATTGGAATTATCCCTGTTTTGCTCCACGTTGTGACTAAGTAGGCTTTTAATATAAACACCTGAGCACAAAAAATCAAGATTAAGAACCTGTTCCACTTGAATTGAAAGCATTATGGCTCCTGAAATGGGATACCTGAGGTCTGGGATACCTCAGCTGTAGGAATCAGGTTCTGATAATTACAAATCCTATAGGAAATTTCAAAATTAATTGTTTCTTCTCAGTGAGGGCTGTGTAGTGTTGCCTGCCTATGTCATTGAGCTGAGGCTGCTCCTAGGGCCCATGAGCCATTCAAAACAAGGGACAGCAGCAAAGAAACAGTAAAAAAATACTTTGTGTGATTTACCAGCCTACATGGAAACAGAGAGCAGGATTCTGTTTAGCTTTATGGCAGAGGAAGAGACTTGGGTTTTGGTCTTTGACAATATATATGGCTCTGATTGAGCATTCAAGGTAATGAGCAGCCCTGGCTGTAGGAAAGGGTGTTTGTAGGATATCTTTTCCTGGGTGTTTGAAATGGAAGCCAGGTCAGTACCACTGGGGAGGTGCCAGCAGATTGCTCCCAGCCAGGCCTTCTCCCAGAGGCCCTGGGGCAGATTTCCCTGCGGGAGGGGACACTGAGGGGCAGCAGGGGCTGCTGCTGGCACTGCTGGGGGCATTGCTGCCCAGCAGGGTGTGGGAACAGCTGCTGCTGCTGCTGCTCCCTGCGTGTCTCAGTGCATTCCTGCAGTGCCATGGGCGTGGAAAAGGGACTGTGGGCTCAGAAGGAGCATCCCCTCAGACTGATCCCTTCAGGCTGGGCAGTGACAGCTGCCAAGGGAGAGCAGAAGGACTGAATAATGCAGAAATCACTTGGGCACACCTGGGAAAAACACCTCCGAGTTTCTTTCCCTAAATGCTGCAAACAGCTGGGAACTGCAGCTGTCTGACAAACTTCATCTGGTTTCCCTAAAGAATTTTGATTGTTTTTTTAGATAATTCCCAAAGTGAGATTTTTCAGCTTTGAGGCGGTTCTGATTTGCAACAAACGCTGTTTAAAAGTCAGAGGTACGGACACTGTAAAGGATAAAAAACTCCCTGCAAGCAGAGTTTGCTGAAAAGTGCCCAGAATTAAGGTGGGACCACACCCTGACAGAGAGAGCCTTGCAGCAGCACTTTCCAACACCTCCCTTGGCCGATGTGCCACAGAGCTGGGGACTGGCACCCTTCACTTGGAAGGGCACAGTCACTTCAGTGCTCGTGGTGTCATGGGATCAGGAGGGGACTGTCCCCTGGCTCCCCATGGGTGCTGCCTGTCTTGGGGCTGAAGCTGCGTGAGTCTCTCTGCTCTGTGCTTGTAACCACAGACTGTGGATTCATCTTGAGTTGAGTCTTAAAGTTCTTAAAACAGTGCACCCATGTGGAGATAAATGACTTTAAATGCACCCTGAGGCAGTTGTGGAAATTTATGTGCAAAGAACTTATTTGTATGAAATTGTTACTCATGTGAAATTGTGATAAAGCTCTGAACATAAACTGGAATTTGGAAACCTTGGCTTTTGGCTGCCTTTCAGGAAAGGCATTTTATTTTCACCCTGCCCTTGGTAATCCAGAATGAAAATCTAAGTGAGATGGAAGGGTAGCTGCCATGTGCCACCTTGCATTGGTTGAGGAAGTTATTTTACATAGTTCTGGGAATTCTGGCACAAGTTGGCATCATCTTTTCAGGCTCTCATTTGTGAAACCTTGCCCAGTAAGGTGGCATTGGGTAGATCCTGAGAGCAGTGCCCGAGGGAGCTTGTTGTGGCAGGAGCACAGGCTGGATGGGCAGGGCTGTTTGCAGAGCTGCTGCCCTCATGGGTTTGCCTCTTCTCCCTCAGTTCTGCCTTCATCCCCTCTCCTTGAACTGTCTGCCCTTGGGCAGTCTGTGCTGTGCTGCCTGTGCACAGAGCAGGTTGCAGACTGACAGGGAGAAGCAAACACCCCTGGGGATCAGTGCTCAGTCAGTCCTTGGCCTCAGGGCTGGCTCTGTTGCCCTGTGCCCCAGCCAGCCCCGCAGCTGGCACTGGAAATGATTCCCTGCCAGCCTGCAGGGAGGTGCCACGCCTGGGCCGTGCCCCTGAGCATGGCTGTCTCTGGGCTGTGCCCCCTGGCAGTTCAGACTGGCATTAAAATCAGAGACAAACAAAGTGCACGGAGGGGCTGGGGGAAAAACTCCCCCTTTCACATTGCCGTGGTGGGCAAGTGAGTTTGTGTCTTTGAGCTTTTGGGCTAAGGATAAATGGATAATTGCCTCCCTTCCTTGCTTTTCCTCCAAACAAGGACAAAAAATTGCTCCCCTGAATTCCAGTTCAAATGAATGGAAGTCTGGGGGAGAGGAAACAGACAAACCAACGAGGAAGTGTTTTATATTTGGGGTTTTCTTTGCATCTCGTGGCAGGTGGGTTTGGTGTGTTGCACAGCTGCCTTCTGAAACGAGTCTGTGACTTTGGCATTCCTTTGTCAGAGAGCAGCAGTGCTGAATCTTTATCATATTGATCGTTCCCCAGGCTTCCATCTGGGGCCTGGGATAATGCACAGTGTTGTCATTGCCTTGTTATTGTTCATGTGTGTCCTATTGATTTGCTGCCAGGAACTCACAGGTCAATTTGCAAAAAGATAGGCTATGATTTATCATATCTAGAAGATGATGCCACGATGGGAATGCTTTTCCCAGGCTGGCAGGGCTTCAGGTTTGCTCTGTCTCCTCTCAGGAGTGCAGCACAGTCCCAGATGGGTGGGATCCCACCTGGATTTCCCCCTGGAGTCTCTGTGACTCTGATGGAGCTCAGGGGGTGAGCGGCTGGACAGGAGCCCGCGCTTCAGCTGGAACTGCACTCCCAGGGAATGGCTCCTCCCTCACTGCTCTCTGTGCAGCTCAGAGGTCACAGAGTCAGTGCAGCTGCATTGCTGTCACAGGGAGGGAGGAGGGGAGGAGACGCTTGGTGCACAAGGAGCCACCGAGGTTGGGCATCCCCGGGTGGCAGGTGCTGAAAACAGACGTGGAAAGTTATTTCTGCTGGATATTTTTGTTTGCTCTGCTAACATCAGCTCACTACCAAGGAGTAGCAGCCCGGTTCCCAACAACTCTGTGCACAGGAGGCCCATCTTGGAAACAAAACAAGGACTCAAATTCTCCTCATCTTCATGGGACTTAGTGCTGTCAGATTGTAGCTACTGGGAAAGCAAGGATTATAAAAGTGTGTGAAACTGCACTTTAATTCCTGCGGTACAAAACTCCTGCTGCATAATGTACCAGGGGCTGGTTTTTAATTACTCCACACAAGATGTGCCAAGTGCAGCAGGCTGGTGTATCCATACACTGGCTTGTGTGCTGTTATTTTTCCCTGGAACCCATCCAGGTAAACCGAACTCGCAGTGGGGGACTCCCAGTCCGTGTTCTGTTTACACTGCATTGAATTTTCCTGGCTTCCTTTCAGCAGGAGCCATTTGACAAGGGAATTTTTTTATAGCACAGAACCCTTTTGCTGCCAGTGGAGATTTTCAGTTTTGGGCCTGGGGTGATGTGTCCTCCTGGTCTGTGGCAGGGAATTGGATGCTGATGTTAAACCGTCCTCTCACCAGCACAGGTCACTGGAATCACCTTTCCAGTCTGGGAGGTTTTGTTCTGAATTACAGATCATCCACGGAGCTCCAGGTGAGACACAGCCCAAACCAATCCCTCACTCACAACGCCTTCCATGGCAAGGCAATTATCAGGCAGCTGAACTGCTGCCCTTATCCTACAGGGCTGTTGCAAAGAATGTCTTTGTTTGTTTTCCTTTCCTGCTTATCCAGGTTTTCCCTCCCATTTTGACACCGTTGGGATATAACTGTGTTAGACAGGAATGAGGTCAAATGAGATTTCCCGCTTTGAGTGGAGGTGTGGGGTCACAAAATGTGCTGTGGCTGGCTGCTGAATGCCTGTGAAATCTGGCACAGCAGCACACACACACACACACATATATATACACACCTATAAATACTTCAGTATGTATTTATCCTAATATCTGAGGAAAAAGATTGCCGTGTTCCCAGACTACTGGAAACTCTTAAGCACTGTTGTGCACTGAAGTGCTATTGACAGACACCAGAAAACATTCCTTCTGCAGAGAATTCGTGACTGCTTGAGTTGAGATTTTTTTTTTTTAACTGGAGAATTAACAAAAAATGCCAGATCCTTTCAGTAGTTACTGAGGGATCTTTGATTGTTACATGCTTTTATATAAAAATGTTCCTGAATATTAGATGTAGAACATCTAAGTTGTCGTTTCAAGATCTGTTCTCCTTTAGAAGCATCGAAAGTGTTACAAAATGGTCAAAATCTTCTGTTTCAGTAGAGCTCAGCTCAGTAGAGTCAGAATTTTTCCATCTGACAGCTCAACAAACACAAGGAGTTTCATGTTCTGCTTTAATGTTAAATATTGCTTTGTAAATCACAGTAACTGCTTCCCACCAAACCTGACTTGTGCTTTATTTCAGAGACCTGCCAAAGGAAAGCCTTGCACCTGTCAGTGACTTGTGAAGAGCCATTCCTCATTTCTGAGATCCCTGCCAGGAATGGGAGAGTTACCAAGAGTTTCTGAGTTCCTCAGACAATCAGAAAACGCCCCAAGCCCCTTCTGCAATCGTGAGTACGGATATTTATTTCTCAGCTTGGGTTCACTGACGGACTGAGGCATTCTGGCTGCTGCAGCGGCACTTGGGGAAGCTGGGCTGTTTGTAAGGAGCCAGTGAGCAGAACCTGAGGTGAGCTCAGAGCCAGTGCACAGCCTGCAGTCTGTGAGCAAACCCGTGCACAAACCCAGCACTTCAGAGCTTCTCTTCACACCTGGCAGCCAAACCAGATTTAGATTTGCCTCACTCCTTGTGGAAAAGGAAAACAGCAGTGAAACATGAGTTAGGTTAGTGTCTGCTGTACAAATTCTTCCTGGGTGATAAAGGATGGATCGCATTAATGGCTGTTTGCTCCCAGCACTGTTCCCCAGTGCCCTGGTCTGTAAAACCCTCCTTTCTTTCTGCACTCATGGAAGTACAACCCAGAGCTCTGCAAGCCCCCCCTTTGGCACAGTTCCAGAAGAGCTGCCCCAGCAGATCCAGCTCCAGGGCGTCACTGCAGCGCCAGGGATGTGGGCTGGGCTCTGGGCAGCAGCAAACTGGAAACCAGTCAGATTCATGGAAATTCAGCCTGTGTCTCAATCCTAAAATTGCATTAAAATTAAACTCCCTGTTTCTAATTCTCATTCAGTGGAGCTAAGATGAACCTCAGGGTTTTGGGGTTGCCACGATGGAGTTACGGGAATTGATTTTGTTGCAACATGAAGTTCCAAAAATGGGAAATAGTGGCAGGTTTGGGGGCTCTTTCTGCTTTCTTTCCTTTCTATTCCTGTCTATCCAACGTGGCAAAAATGCAATCTAATTGAGCAGCAGGAAGGCGACCTCCATGAAGTTAGCAAGTGAGGGAAAACAAGGTAACCTTTCAGGCTTTGAAGGAGCTGATACCAGGAGAAAAACCGTGCCTGCAGTACAAAGCCAGAAGTTATCACCTATCCCGAGAGATGTTTTCACAAATCAACAAAGAGCACAAGCCAGGAGAAAGAAAAGAGCATTGCTGTGCTCTGTGTCCCTAGGATGGGAAACTGAAAAGCTGTGAGCACAGAGCAGGTAGGAGCTGGCTGTCAGAGGAGTGGCAGCTTCCAGCAGAGCAGGGATAACTCAGGAGCCTCGGGATGAGTCTCTGCTGCCCTGCACACTGTGCAGTGTTTCAGTCAGAGCCCAGAGGGAGCAGAGTTTCCAGGCAGCCACAGAACACCACGCCAGGCCGTGCAGAAAGAGGATTGCAGCAGAAATGGGGCTCCTCCAGATCCGCCTGAGACCCAGAACTGACGCTGGATGAGGCTCAGCCGCAATAATTGTCTTAGTTCCTTCTTTGGTCCTCTCACCCCAAATATGTTCAGCTTGTGTTTTGCTTCAGCATGCTTCTATAAATTTTCAGAGGATCCATCTGGGAAGCATTTCCAGGATGGAAATGCTCTGACCTTTAGATGTTGACAGGTGAGGTGCATATTCTCATGTTCTGTATTATTGACAGTAATGGCAGTGCTTCCTTTTTTTTCTGTGAACAGCGTAAGTTTTACGTGTTTGTATGACTTCAGTATGTAGTTACCCTCCTACAAAACAGAGTTTATGTGCCAGTGCTTTTATTCCAGGGACGTAGCTGCAGTCCCACACCTGGATAAGCCCATGACTCCATTCAGGCCGTGTGTGCAGTGGCACCCATCCAAGTGCTCCGCAGCACGAGGCCGTGGATGTGCCCGCAGAGGCGGGAGCCCGGGCACGGCAGGGCTGCTCAGGCAGCTCCTGTCTGCTGTGCTCAGGGGGATTCCTTTTCCAGAGCAGCTCTGTGCCGCTCCTTGCTCCTGCAGACGTGCCTGGTGCCCCCTGATGTGTGGCAGCTTTTAAGGGCGCGTCTCCCCTGATGAGGGCTGCACAGCCCTGCCGCTCATCCCGCTCAGCACTGGGACAGAATGTAGGACTGAACCCCAGAGGTAGGAGCCAGTTCTTGGTTATTTCATTGTGGGAAACTTTTTCCTTGCAGCGTGTTTGGGGAAGGATGGGAGATAGATCTTTTTACCTTTCTGGTTTTGTCTCTTTCTGTGGTGCATCGTACCCATCCCTTCCATAGCTGAACCAGTGGGTCTGAACTTTCTGACAGGAATTCAACAGAAATCTTTTTCACTCTTTTGTCCCCCTAGAAGCAGCCCAAGTTTTTGGGGCAATCAGTCTCAAAACATTTCTGTAAAATTTCCTTTTAGTTCTTGATGCTGCTCAGACCCATCAGACCGACACAAAACCCCCTCAGTAATGTCCCCAGCCCCAGTGGAATGGCTGGGCTCTCTGAACTGCAGCCTTGCACTGTCACACCATAATTACATTGCAATTGTAGATGTAATTGTGGCAGGTTCTAGGCCACTGGCTCTGAATCCTCCTGAATCCTCAGGGCTGAGCGTGGCATTTGTCTGTACTTTGCTGTCACTGGGGCTGATCACTCCGTGCTTCCCAAGGGACCAAGCGCTCGCTCTGCGCAGCTCCTCGGAGCTGAGGGTGCCTGCCCGCACTGAGAGATGGCTGAGTCAACGACCCCGTAATGTTCAGGTTGGTTCGGCTTATCTAGTTCGGTTTTGCTTATCTAGTTCGGTTCGGCTGAACGCGGTTCTGTCCCGTTCCGTTCCTTTCACCTCAGTAAACTCGGATCGCTTCGGCAAATCCCGGCCAGCGTCGGCCCTTCGGGTACGCTCGGCTGTTGTCGGCCGCACTCGGCTGTTGTCGGCCGCACTCGGCTGTCGTCGGCCGCACTCGGCTGTTGTCGGCTCCACTCGGCCGCACTCGGGTGTTGTCGGCTCCACTCGGCCGCGCTCGGCTCTTCGGCCGTCCCTGACTCTGCTCCGCGGTGCAATGGCGGCCGGTGGCGGGGCGCCGCTGCCTGGCCTGAGCCCCGTGAGGGGACAGAGCGCTGGCACAGCCGCCTCAGCCCGGGCCACCGTGTCCCTGCCCGGGCCCGCCTTCCCCGGAGCGCGCCCTGCAGCGCAGAACGCGGCCTCGGAGGCAGGAGCGGGGCCGATGCCTTCGGCTCGGCAGCGGCGGCGGGAGGCGGCGGGCGGTGCCCTCAGGTGAGCGGCCGGAGCGGGGGGAGCGGGGCCGCGGGCACCCACAGGGGGCCGGGGCGCCCACAGCGGGCCGGGGCTGCTTCGGGCGCTGCTGCTGCTGCGGGGGACCCGCTGTGGGTGGGACGGGGCTGTCCCGGGCCCTGCGGCTCTCTGGGGTCGCGTTCCGTGGAATGAAGCTGGGGCTCGTCCCGGCTGCGGGGACAGCGCTTTGTTGTGTGGGAAACAAAGTTCACTCCTGAGAACTTTGACACGTTTGTTAAGGGATGAAGGGCAGCGCTGGGGTGCTGGGCTGTTTGCCAGGAGCAGCCGGTCACCTTAAACCGTGTTCTCGGTATTCTGTTCCATTGCAGCGGTGTGTGCGTGTTCATTGGAGTTTATACGTGTTCAAACAGTCCTTGGAGTTGAGATGTTCTTTTGCTTGGTTTTAACCTCCGTGCCATCTTGTGGATTTAGCCAATATACTTTATTTCTTCCTGTGGTGCCATCCTGTTTTATTTTCACTCCCTCGTTATTTGATAACGAGAGTCAATCATTTTTTCTTTTTTTTCGGTGCTCTTGTTTCTGTTTCTGTTATCTTGTGTTTCAGATAAGATTGTCCCCAGATGTGGCAAATCACCTAATTATCTTACACCATTGTCTGAGTTCCTTACATGTAAAAGCATTTTACCATTTCACGGTCTCTGTTATGCTACAGTCTAAGATAGCATCTGTTACCCTGCTGTTTATAAAAGCTCTGCAGTGCATACATGAGCTGACAGATTGTACTTTATCGAGAGCAGTAGTCACAGATTGTGCTCTCTCAGGGTGATTGTGGTCAGTGATGCTGTGCCACAGCTCACACACGAGTGGCAGAGGCAATGACTGCATTGCTTGTGTTTCATTCAGGCCGGGCTGGGCTCTGTGTCCCGGGAAGCTCCGGGATGGGGGTCCCTGTGCCCCCCGGGTCCCAGAGAGAAGCTGCTCCTGTGGCTGCAGCCGAGGGGCACTGGGAACCCTGAGCAGTCCTGATGGAAGCCCATGACAAACCAGGCTTTGTTGGGTTTGGGATTTGCCATTTCCCCCGCTCCGTGTGTTTTGCCTTAGGAAACAGGAGCCGGGCACCGAGACATTTTGTTACCCTATGGGGACGAGTTTGTTTGTGTTTATTTCCCGAGGCACCGGAACGGTTCGGGTCCCGGCTGGCACCGAGAGGCTCCTCTGTGTCCTGGGGGGGCGGTGGCGATCCAAGGGGTGAGGGCTGGGCAGGAGGGCGGGCAGAGGGGAGAGCGGTGGCTCTGTGGGGATGGCACCTGGGAAGGGCCCCGGGTTCCTGCTGGGAGCCCTGGGCACAGAGCTGGGAGTGCTGGGCAGCGGGGATGGGGCAGCCGAGTGCTGGCAGTGCCGGGGCTGCAGCGGCTGCTGCTGCTGCTCTGCTGCTGCCCCGTACCCGCTGCTGGGCCGGCACCCTCGGGGCAGGGCGGGTTGGAAATGCTGAAATGCTGCAGCAGCTCCCTCACACTGGGCGGGTGTGAGCGTGTCCGGCTCTTCCTCAGGGCTGGGGCATGGCCAGGGTGCAGAGCTCACGGTCAGTCTTGTTCAAACACTGGGAATGGCAAAATATTCCAAAGCAGAGACTTTGAGGAAATAACGCAGGCGAGTCTGTTGCAGGGACAGGTACGGGCTGTGCTTGTTAGAGATGCACACTCTGGGTGTGTGTCACACCCCTCTGGGGACAGCAGTGTCCCCGAGCTCCCTGAGCCCGTGTTCCCTGCTGCAGGGCAGGGTGTGCCCAGCCCCGGGGCTGTGTGGCCGCTCCTGCCCGGAGCAGGGACACCCGAGCTGAGCACAGAGCTGGGCCGGTGGAGCGGCCGGGGACGGCTCTGTGTGTGCCGGGCACTGCTGTGGCCGTGTCCCTGTCACGGCTGCGGGGCTCCCTGGCAGCGCCTGGGGCTCTGTGCCGGCAGGAGCGGCTCCGGGCCGGGCTCTCGGTGCCGTCGGTGCCATCGCGCGGCGTTGGCGCGGCTGCCGTGGCCTCTGCGCCGTGCCACCCTCGGTGCCAGGGCGGGAGCCGCGGGCAGGCCCTGTGTCCCGTGCCAGGGGCTGCCGGCAGCGCTGTGGGCACCAGGGGTGCCCGTGGAGCTCTCCCAGAGGGCACACGCTGTGCCCCGCAGCCCGGGCAGCGCAGCTGGCAGGGACTGCAGCCAGCTCTGGCCAGGGCAGGGCTGTCCCAGGGAGAGGGACCGAGTCTGGCACAGCACAGGGACGGGCTCTGCCCTGGGGCTGGCACCGAGCGCTGCAGGTGGCCGTGGCAGGGCTGGGCTGGAGCTGTCCTGGAACAGCATCAGCTGTGAGGGCAGTCTGTGGGAAACAGCTGCTTGGTGCCCTGGCTGGCAGCAGCTCCTGGGCTCTTCTCCTCTGTAACCTGTTCCTAAGGGGAGCCCAGAACTGCAAAATCAAAAGGAAGGGGGATGTGGGGTGAAAGTTGCTTTTCATTTTTTAAGTGTTGCTGTGGATTTTGGTGTGCCAAGTGGCACTACCAGAGCAGCACTGGAATAACCAAACTTTGGGACTCTGCCCTTCATTCCTTTATGTGTTCGTGTGGGTGCAGGAAATGCCAAATCCCAGAGCAGTTCCATGTCTGTAACTCCAAGTGCAACATCTCTAAAACCAAGTGCTCATGGGGGCTTTCCACGTGGATGCAAATGATCAAAGGCCTTTCTTGTGTCCCAGAAGCAAAAACCCTTTCTCTGTGAGGTTTTGAGGGGATTCTCTGTGGGATTTTTGTGATGCAGCATCCCAGGTGTCCCTGCCTTTGTGCCAAGTCCAGTGGCAAAGGAGGGAATGGCTGACACGTGGGGGCTGGGATAGAAATGGTTCTGTGAAATTGGGCAAAGAATGCGGTATGGAAAATGAGCTTCCTTTTAATGTCTGCAATAGTCAGGAATGAAAATGCTGGGAAAGGACAGGTTTGTGTTTGCATTGGTGTCACCTGCCATGGGTAAACCCCACAGGGAGCAATCAGGGCAGCAGTGGGAGTGTGACAGTGGGCACAGGGGTTTGCAGGTGAAGAGAGGCGAGAATGTTGATCCGTGTTCAGAAGGCTTGATTTATTAGTTTATGATACATATACTACATTGTAACTGTACTGAAAAGAAATAGAAGGAAAGTTCTCAGAAGGCTGGCTAAGCTGAGAATAGAAAAGAATGAATAACAGAGGAGCTCAGTCCGTGATTGGCCATTAATTATACATTAATTATATACATCCTACAGCCAATCACAGCTGCACCTGTTGCCTTCCTCAGCAGCAGAGAACCATTGTTTGCATTCTTTTTCTGGGGCCTCAGCTTCCCAGAAGGGAAAATGCTAAAGAAAGGATTTTAATGGAAAGATGTCTGTGACCCTGTGAGAGCTGGGATCCTTTGACTTCCTCAGTGGACTTAATTTTCTTTTCCTCCTCTCTTTCAGGGCAGGCAAATCACCAGACTCCTCCCACCTTTGTTCCAGGCTGTCCTTGCCGGAGCACCCTGGTCCCTGCCATGCCCTGAGGCACAGGGGGAGGGAGCCCTGTCCCAGGTGGCTTTGGCACCTTGGCAGGGATGTGGCAGCAGCCCCAGAGCAGCCGGAGGTGAGAGCCGGGGGTGAGACTGAGCAGGGCTGATCTGGGGCTGGGGCAAGGGGAGGAGTTTCCATCCCCTGGAGCTTTCCTGCTGGCACGGGGCAGCACAGGGAGCAGAATCCATCGTGCCCCTCCCTGGGCACTGCTGCCCTTGGTGTCCCTGCCGTGCCACCAGACCGTGGCACTGTGCTGCCGTCACTGGCACCGCCAGCCCCGGGGCTGTGCCCTCCTGCCAGCCCCACAGGAGCTCCAGGGGGGCCCGTGTGCCCTGCTGGCAGCGTGTGCTGGCAATGTGCCTCATCCCTGGCAGTGTCCCTGTGTCCCTGGGCTGCCAGCCAGGGCTCTGGGCTCAGGCCCGGGGCTGGATTGCACAGGGAGGGTGGCAGAGAGGGGCTGGCAGAGCCCAGCTGGCAGCCTGGGCTGGTGCTGCAGGGGGGCTGGGGCACTGCAGGGAGTGACTGTCCCTTCCCTGAGCAGCCCTGCAGATCCCAGGGGCTCCTGGAGCAGCATTCCATCCCTCACCTCCCTTTGTGCAGATCGAGTCTCCAAAGTGCCACCACGAGCCATTCTTTGGTTTCTCCAGGAGAAAGGCTCCCAGCAGAGACAGATGGCAGTGGAGGCCAGAGCTGTGTTTGGAGCAGGGAGTGCTGAGAGCTGAGTCTGCCCGTGCTGCCACAGCCTGGGCACAGCCTGGGAACAGGGACTGGGGCACTGCTGGTGCCAGGGAAAGAACACAGACTCACAGCCCTTCAGCCTGACAGTGCCTGCACTGAGAGCTCAGCACACATCCTCAGAGGTAAGCCCAGCATCTGAAGGAAAAAAAAACCACAGGAGAAAAAGGTGATTTGTTTTGCTTTAAAGTTATTTCAAGTTCTTATTAAAGCCCAACCAGCATTTGCTCTTGATTTTGGTTGGGTGAGTAAGGAGCAGTGGGCACAGATGATGCCATGCATGCAGCTGAAATCCTGGTGCAATCTAGAGGGGATACAAGAACTGTTTGTGTGGGAAAATGGAATGGGAGGGGATGTCAGGGGCAGTGAGGTGGCATTTGTGAGGGAATTGCTGAGGTCATTGAGGGGAGAGCAGCAGACAATTCCCCTGGGAAATCCGAGGGCCGCAGCCAGGCCTCTCCAGGGCTGAGGGGACAGCACTGGGACTCACTGTGCGCTCCTTCCTCGGCAGCAGCCAGCAGGGAGGGGACAAGAGGATCCCTGTGGGATGGGGCTGGAGAGAGCGAGCAGAGGAGCGGCCTCGGGCTGGGGAAGGGCAAAGGGACCAACGCGGGGTCACCAGGGCACCTGTGAGGAGCAGAAGGGACACTCGGAGGCCACATGGAGGTGAGGAGCGGATGGTTTGGGGCAAAGTGTGAGTTCATCTGCACAGAGATGAGTAAGGGCACGTTTAGGAGGGAAAAGCTGAGGCGAGGAGCTCACCCACCCTGGCACAAGGTGTGTTTGCACAGCCTGGGGCCAGAGGTGAAGGTCAATCCAAAGCCAGCCCTGCTCAACCTCTGAATGCCAGGAGAAGTTGTACAGGCTGCCCACTGAGGGATTAAAACCACATGAAAATGAAACCAGGAGCATGAATGAGATTCCTGGGAATCCCATTAGCTTGTTGTCACAACTCCTAACACAGCTCTGAGCTTTGATGACAAGAATGCATTTCTTTATTTGGGTTATTCACTGTGTGGGATGTGGGGTTTATTTGGGTTTTAAAGCCCTCGTGGTGGCCCTGACACTGCTCAGGAGCTGGAGGAAAAGCAGAGCCAGAGCTCCTGGCAGGCCCAGAGTGTTTTCCCCCATAGAGGATGGAGGAGGAATTGTCTGGGACCTGGATTGTCCCTCTGGGTGATGCCGCTTGCTGTGCTTTGTGTAATTCCGTATATTTAATTCCCAAAGCTTCCCAGCCCAGGGGTTTGAGCTGACGGGGCAGGACAAGGATTGTTCTCTGTGCGGTGCCCAGATTTGGGGTTCCCTGTCAGCTGTGCTGGCTGTGCTGAATCACACCCAGAGCCCCAAATTCCCTGCTCCATTCCCGCTGCAGTGACCTCCCAGTGCCCCATGGAGCTGGGCATTGCCATGCAGGGCTGCTGCCTTGGACAGCGGCTGTGCCAGGAGCAGCAGAGCTTCCAAGGGAGCCCAGCAGCAGCACGGGGACAAGGACAGGGTTCTGTGGCACAGAACTGGCATTTATACCCCTCACCCCGGTGATGTCCCTGGGGGCACTGGACAGAGCTGCCTGGAACTGAGCTGGTGTCACCCCCTGAGCTCCAGGATGGAGAACATCCCGGTGGTGTTTAAAGCAGGAGAAGGCAGTGGCCAGATGTGCTCCCAGCCCGTGCTGGGGCAGCCCCTGTGCCCAGGGGGGACATCTCTCCCTGCAGGAGCTCAGCTCCTCTCAGAGCCTCAGCAGTGGCCTCTACAAATTCTTTTCCCTCAGGAAAGGGATGCACATCCCTGTCTTCAGCACACCTCCAGTGGGACCCACCTGTGAGAGCTTTCCATCACTTGTGCACTTGCAGCTGGATCCTGAACACTCCAGACTCCATCCCGCTGATTTTCGGGTGTCTCTGAGGGCTCCTGCCTGGGGTTCAGTATCTGTGGGGGAAGATTGCCTTGGCTTTAACGCTGCTGAGGGACGATGGCCTCAGGCTGGGGAGGAGGGAAGGGATGTGGGGTGGCTGGGACGTACCTGCAGCCGTGTGGGAGCTCTGAACCGGGCATTGCTGTGCCAGCCCCCGTGCAGACGGGCCGTGCCTCCGGTGCCAGGTGATGCCAGCTGCTCCTTGGGCTCCTCCCGGGCTCCGGGTGCTCCGTGTGGGCCGGAGCATTTCCACGGGCCTGCTCAGAGCAGCCCCTGGCCCGGGAGCCGCGGTGCAGGCACAGCTCCTGCTGCAGATCCCACAGACACGAGGGGCCGCTGCCTTCAGGAGCCTCTGGCTCCTCCTGCCCCGCGCTCCCGGCCAGCCGGGACACCCCGAGGGAACAGCAGGGAGCGCGGCTGGCAGCGAGCAGGAGGCACCGACGCCTCTGGGCCAGGGGAACAGCCCCGGCCTCGGCAGCCACCGTGGCTCTGAGCTGGCAGCACTCACCTGCAGGAAACGCCCCCTGCCGCTCTCCAGAGGAGCCCTCAGCACTCGTCTGGTTCGCTTCTTCCTGGGGAAACAAAGGGACATGGTGGGAGCACATTCACAGCTGCTGGGGAAATCCTGGAAAGGGCAGAACAATCAGGGTCATGGGGAAGAGCTCGGTGCTGCCAGGTTGAGTGCCAGCCGGTTCTGCCCTGCAGCCATTGCAGGGGCCGGTGTGCAAAGCAGCACTCACAGAAGGGAAGGAGCTGCGTTTGTAGGGGAGCTCTCTTACTGGCAGCGGTCATTGCCATCCCAGCAGGGCTTTGGAACAGCCCTGGCATCGGCCCAGGTGTTTGGAGCAGGGCGCTGGCAAGGCCAAAAGTCTGTGATCGATGGGCGGCCGGGCCGGTCGCTGCTCAGCGTTTGCCTCGATGATCCTCGCGGCTCTGCAAATAAAGAGCAAAGAGTTTTCACTGTTTTTCCCCAGCGTTTCCCTGGGCTCCGGTCCCAGCCCAGGCACAGCGGGAGCGGCAGCAGCAACGCCTCGGCCCCAGCGGCCGTCCCAGAGCGGCTGCTCCCGGCCGGGGCTGCAGCCCCCGGGGCGCGGGCACGGAGAGGGGGCTGCGGGCGCTGCGGCTGCGGGGGAGCGCGGGGCTCGTGGGGATACCGGGCCGGGAGAGGGGCTCGGTGTCCCCCCGGGGATACCGGGCCGGGGGAGGGGCTCGGTGTCCCCCAGGATTACCGGGCCGGGGGAGGGGGCTCGGTGTCCCCCCGGGGTTACCGGGCTGGGGAAGGGGGCTCGGTGTCCCCCAGGGGTTACCGGGCCGGGAGAGGGGCTCGGTGTCCCCCCGGGGTTACCGGGCCGGGGGAGGGGCTCGGTGTCCCCCCGGGGTTACCGGGCCGGGGGAGGGGCTCGGTGTCCCTCCGGGGTTACCGGGCCGGGAGAAGGGCTCGGTGTCCCCCCGGGGTTACCGGGCCGGGAGAGGGGCTCGGTGTCCCCCCGGGGTTACCGGGCCGGGGGAGGGGGCTCGGTGTCCCCCCGGGGTTACCGGGCCGGGACGGGCAGCGGCGCTGAGCGAGCGGCGATGCCGATGGGGTCTCGGGGCCGGTACGGGCGGTCTCCGTGTCCTTCCCGCTGCGATCCAGCGGCCGCTCCCGGGCAGCGTCGTTCTCCTGGCGGGCGCGGCAGCGGCACAGCACCGGCTCCCTGCCGCCGCAGCCGGAGCGTGCCCGGAGGCCCGGCGGGACCCAGCCCCGCGCCGGCCGCAGCCAGAGCGGCGCCGCCTGTCCCGGAGCGGCTCTTCCCGCCCGCGGTGATGCCGGTCCCGATCCAGCCCCGATCCCCCCTCGATCCTCCGGCCCCGGCACCCCGGGTAACTACCCCAGTGCCCTGCCCGCCGGGGAAAAAGCGGCTCGGCCCGGCTCCCACAGGGAATACCGGCGGGACCGGGACCCGAATCCCCGGGCCCAGATCCCGATCCCGGTCCTACCTGAGCGCCTCGGTCCCCGCGCAGCAGCCGCCGCAGCAGCAGCAGCAGCCCCGGATCCGGATCTCCGCACCGCGCTCCGACCGCCGCTCCCGCCGCATCCCGAGCCGAGATGCCCCGCAGAAAGCGGGACCGGCGCGGCCCCGGCGGCTTTTATGGGCGGGAGGGGGGCGGGGGGGAGGCGGGGCCCGGGGGCGGGGCCGGCACAGGTGCGAGGGGCAGGGCGTGCGCAGGTGTGAGCGATCCCAGTGCGCCTGCGCGGGGCGGGGCCTTGGGGTATTTAAGGCGCGGGGGGGCGGCCGGCGGAGCCATTTGCTCCTCGGCGTTCGGTGGGGTAGGTTGCTGTCGGTCGGGGCTCTATATCTCTGTTTCTCTTTCTTTTCTTCTGCGTTTCTTTTCTTTAGTATTCCTGTTTCTCTACACCTCTCCTTCCCACCCTCCCTTCCTCCCCTCCCCCACCCCCCCACACCCACCCCCCCCCCCCAAACCCCCCCCCCTCCCTCTCCCCCCTAGCCCTCCCCTCCCTCCCCCCCTACGGCCGCCCCCCGCCCCTCCCTCCCATCCCAC
Organism: Melozone crissalis; assembly: GCF_028551555.1. Lineage (NCBI taxonomy): Eukaryota > Metazoa > Chordata > Aves > Passeriformes > Passerellidae > Melozone > Melozone crissalis. Next base: position 377,683 of record NW_026535811.1, on the reverse strand, counting down.
CTCCCTATTCCCTCACCCATCCCTACCCTACTCATCCCTACCTAACCCTACCCTATTCCTCCATCCTCTCCCTTCCCTCCCCACCCTGCCTTCCCCTCCGCCCCGTCCCCTGCCGCCCTGCACACCCCGACCTCTCCCCCGCTCCCCTATTCTCGTTCTGTATTCCCCGCTCTCCTCCTTCCCTCGCACCGCGGGGCGCGGGGTGCCGGGCAATAATAAAGCCCCGAGGGCCGGAGCCCGGCGCCCCCGCCCTCGCTGGGGTCCCCACACGGGGCCGGAGCCGCTCCGCGGGTCCCCCCATTGCAGTTCAAGCACCGCCCCACACCGCCGGGGTTCCGGCTGTCCCTACATCACACTGGGGGGGTCCTGGGGCGGGGGGTGCGGGTTACAGCGGCCCCCTCGTTAGGAGGGGGTCGGGGGGGTGGCGGGGGGGTTAGGAAGGGCCCCCTCATTAGGAGGGGGTCCTGTGGGGGGGGTGGGTAGGTAGGTAGGGCCCCCTCCGGAGGAGGGGGTCCCGGGGGGGGCGGGGCGGGCCCCCTCCGGGGGAGGGGGCCCGGGGGAGGGGGGCGGGGCGGAGGGGGGGCATTCCCCCCTCCTGGCCCCGCCCCCCTCCCCCGGGCTCCCTTCTCCGGACGGGGTCCGGGCCCCGCCCCCTCCCGGGGACCCCCTCCTCCGGACGGGGCCCTGGGGGGGAGGGAGGGGGGGCGGGTGGGAGGGGGAGGGGGGGGCGGGTGGGGAGGGGGGGTCCGGAGGGGGAGGGCAATTCGTGTGTGTGTGTGGTTTTTTTTGTTTTTTTTACACGTGTACATGTGTTTGTGTTTCACGGGGCGGAGTGACGTGCCCCCCTCTGCTTCCCCCCCCACCCCACCCGCCCCCCCCCCTCCCTCCCACCCCACCCGCCCCCCCCCTCCCCCCCCCGGGCCCCGTCCGGAGGAGGGGGTCCCCGGGAGGGGGCAGGGCCGGGACCCCGTCCGGGGGAGGGGGCCCGGGGGAGGAGGGCGGGGCCAGGAGGGGGGAATGCCCCCCCTCCGCCCCGCCCCCCTCCCCCGGGGCCCCCTCCCCCGGAGGGGGCCCGCCCCGCCCCCCCCGGGACCCCCTCCTCCGGAGGGGGCCCTACCTACCCCCCCCCCCCCCCCAAGGACCCCCTCCTAATGAGGGGGCCCTTCCTAATCCCCCCCCCCTCCCCCAAGGGCCCCCTCCTAATGAGGGGGCCCCTTCCTAACCCCCCCCTCAGGACCCCCTCCTAATGAGGGGGCCCCCCACCCCGGGACCCCCTCCAAACAAGGGGGTCCTCAAACCCGACCCCCCATCCCGGGACCCCCTCCAAACGAGGGGCCCCCGTGGGATGGGGGAAGCGGAGCCCCGGCGGCGCCCCCTGCGTTCAACCACGGAACTGCATGGGGACACCAGCGGGGCTCCAGCGGGGCCGGGGGCGCCGGACTCCGGGCCTCTGGCCTTTATTATTGCCCGGCAGCCCCAGCCCCGCGGTGCGAGGGAAGGAGAAGAGAGGAGGACGGGGAGACAGGAGAGATGGGGGTGCTGAGGACGGGAATGGAGAGGGGTCGGAGTGAGGAGGGAAGCGGGAGAGGAAGGGAAAGGCCGAGAGGGGAGAAGAGGAACGGTGGAGAGAGGAGGAACAGAAGGGAGAAGCGGAGAAGGGACAGGACAGGAAGAAGTGGGGGGCGGTCGGGTTTGGGAGGAGAGGAAAGGAGAGTTTCAGGGCGAGAGGAAAGGGGCAGAAAGAAAGGGGAATACGCGGAGAAGGAAGGAGGGCTAGAGAGAGGAGCAGAAGGGGAGGCCTAAACCTCCGCGCCTTACCTGCGGAGCCCACACAGGGAGCTCCGTACGCACCGAGCTCTGGGTGAGCAAATGGCGGCTGCGGCGATTTCCGGGGTCTAAATAACCTCGGCCCCGCCCCGCGCAGCCGCACTGGGGCCCCGCACACCTGAGCTGGGCCCGCCCTGCACACCTGTGACGGCCGCGCACGCGCTCTGCTGTCCCGAACTGCGCACGCGCTCCACTGTCCCAAACTGCGCACGCGCTCTGCTGTCCCGAACTGCGCACGCGCTCCACTGTCCCAAACTGCGCACGCGCTCTGCTGTCCCGAACTGCGCACGCGCTCCACTGTCCCAAACTGCGCACGCGCTCTGCTGTCCCGAACTGCGCACGCGCTCCGCTGTCCCAAACTGCGCACGCGCTCTCTGGCACGGCCTCCTGCTCTGTGGCCCCGCCCCTCACACCTGTGCTGGCCCCGCCCCCGCACCGCTGTCCCCGGCCACGCGGGGGCGCCGCGCTCGCACCGCGCTTCGTGTCCGCCAGAGGGCGCCCTGCGGGGTCCCGGCCCTACACGGGGGCTCCGCGCCCGCACCGGGGAACGGCCGCGATCCCGCAGCCGGCAGCGCCCCGTGCCCGCGGCCATCCCGGGCCCCAATCCGATCCCCGGCCCGGTGCCGCTTCCATCCGCCCGGCGGGGCAGAGGCGGCACGGCCCGGCACACCCCAGCGGCGCTCTGCCCCCCGGCCCGGGCACGGTGGCGGTGGCCCCGCCGCGGCGCCCCCTGCCCGCGCTCCGTGGCCCCGCCCCTCGCACCTGTGCCGGCCCCGCCCCCCTGTCCCCGCCGGTCCCGGGGCCTTCGCTCGGGAGCCTCGCTCGGCGCCGTGCGAGCCCCGCCCGACGGCCGCTCCCGCGGGGACCGCTCGGAGCCCGGGGCGCTGCGGCGGGGCCGTGACCGTGGCCCGGGGGCCGAGCGCCGCCTGGGTCTGCCGGGGGTCCCGGGCGGTGCCGCCTGTCGCCCGTCGGTATCGGGACCGGGACGGGAGGAGCCTGGCTTTCCTGAGCCCGCAGAGCCCCGTCCCGGTGTCTCCCCCGCGTCCCGGTGTCACCTTCCGCGTCCCGGCGCCGCGGGCGGGAGAGGCGGACAGGGAGCGAGAACCGCCGGCCCCGCGTTCCCGTCCCGCTCCGTCGGGCCCCGGCCCGCCTGCCCGCACCAGGGTCCCCGAGCAGCGGCCGGGACCGCCCAGGCCCGGGGACACCGCGGCTCCCGCCCCGCCTCCTGCCCCCGGCACCTCCCCGGGAACGGCCCCGGGGCCTCCGGAGCCCGAGAGCGCGGCGGGGGCCCGGCCCGAGCCCCCGAACGCCGCGCTCCCGGCTCGTCACCCGCCGCCCATCGGCGCCGGGGAGAGGCCCCGCCGGTGTCCCGGCTCCGGGAAGAGCCTCGGCCGCAGCTCGGGCTCCGCTGCGGAGCCCCACGAGGGAGCGCCCGAGCGCCGCTCTCAGCCCCGAAGCCGCCCCCGTGAGGCCGGGGCCGGGCCCGGACAGCGCCGGGCCGGGGCTCCCGTTCCGAGCGCTCGCACGCAGGATTCGGGCTCTGTCCCCGGGCCCAAAATGCAGCGCTTGGCCTCTGTGCTCAGGCCTGGGCCAGCCTCGCTCTGCACTCCCCAAACACAGGGCTCGAGTCCCCGCTTCACAGCCCTGGGCCCGGCCAGATGGGGCTGGGCCCAAGTGCCGGCAGCGGAGACTGTGTCCCTGAGCCCTCCTCACCTTCACCACCACAAAAAAAACAACAACCCACAGGACTTAAGACTCCGATTCTGAGACCAGAAAAATGCCCGATTTATTAGTCTCAGTTCACAGGGTCGTGGAATTGACTGCGGACATCGCCACAGACGGTGGCGGGGAATGGAGCTCTCACACGTTTGATTCTGTTGTGGGAACTGCTTCAGGCTGGCAGAAAACCACGGGTGGGATCAGAAGGCCGGGAGCCTCCCCTGACAGGACGCCACAGAACGCAGCCCATCTGCAATACCGCGTTATCCCAGCAGTGCCATATCCCGTTATCCCAGCCGAATTTGCTGTGCCGCCTCCGGCTCACGGAGCGATGCCGCTCGCGGCTCCCGGCGCTCCCGCGGCGCAGGAGCAGCCCCGGATCCGCTCGGCCCGCGGGAACCGGAGCGGTGCCCGGTGCCCGGGCCGGAGCGGCAGCAGCGGGTGACGATCCGGGCGCTCCCGCCCGGGCCCTGAGCTCGGGCCGAGGGAGCTCCCAGCTGCGGCTCCCCAAGGACGGCCGCGCTCCCGTGCCACGGCAGCCGCCCCGCCTCTCTCGGGGACAGCGGCAGCTCTGGGAGAGGAACCGGAGCCCCGGCGGGCGGGGCTGGGCAGCGCCGGCACTGAGCCCCCCGCGGTCTCTGCTCGGGCTCCGCCAGGAGGAGGAGGCGGACGGGAGTGCCCGGGAGGAGCCGGCACTGCCGGCCGACAGCGCTGGGCCCGAGGGGAGAACTTGCTCTGTCTGTGCTCCTTGAGCGGGACTAAGGGACGGCCAGAAGCTTTAATATTCATTTTACAGACTATCGCACACCGACCGACAGCAACGTGCGTGATGCAAAACAGCCACGATGTCTGCGGGCTTCAAAACAAAGACAACACTGTTCTCCTTTCCTTCTTTATGCGATTGCACATAGCTAAGATTAATAACACCTGATGCCATTTGCTTTTTAAAACTCTGGCCAATACCGTGCCACTGACTAGGTTTCAGAAGCAGAAAGATGACAGCCATAAATTAAACCTGATGCCAGATCTTTGCATATTTAGCTTTCCATTACAGAAATCCCAGGATGGATCCACGTGCTCCTCTGCTCCTATTCTCTCGGATTTTGTCTCACTCTAATCTCATTAGGGTGCCCTAACTCCAACCAGTTCTGCTTCTCAGACCAGAGCCTGCTGCCACCTCTGCTCGTGACGTTCGCAGGGCACACATTGCTCCCACGCTGACAATGGCAAAACCAATTGCCTCTCCCTCTTCCTGCAATAAACAGTTCAGCTTCTGGGGAGCTGCAGCTGTGACACTCACGAGCAGCTCTCACATGATCCGAACGTGGAGCTGCTCTTTTTCAAGTCTTCCCCTGTAGAAAACACACCTTGCTGTAAAATGTCACCAAAGCAGGAATTGCTGCTGAAGCTCTCTCAGCGCACAAGGGAAGAGCCATTCGCGGGGCTAAAAGTGCCTCATTCCCACTTTCCACTGCTCCTGGATCAACCTGTGTGCTCATTTCCATCTTCCTGATGACTCTTGATTTTTTGTAGTGGACTCAAAGCAAAGCAGAGGTGAGCAAAACCCCGCCTGTTGACACGATCCTTCCAGCTGCTTTTATTTATGCTGTTCCAGCTGTATTTATTTCACGAATAAAAGGCAAATTCGAGAGTCTTTTAATCTCCACGGTTTCTGTTGTCTTTTGCTTGCTTGGACTTTTGCTCTCTGCCCTTTGCCAGTCTGGGCACGCTCACCTTTCAGGATTCCCATCCTGTGCCCTGCCCGGGCTGCCTCTGGCTCGGCTCCCTCGGCAGCCGCCGCTTTCCCCGGAGCTCTTTGCCTTCAGCTCGCGTCCCCGTCCATCGGCCGCGCCTCCCAGCTGCTCCAGCCCGGAATTCCCGCCTGGGAACGAGCAGGGATTCCCTCCCCTGGCCCAGGGAAGCCTCACCCCCGCACACATTGCCGAGGCTCAGGGGGCCGCTCCAACCTTGGGTGTCCCAGAGCTCCGGCTCAGTCCCAGGGCAGAGCCGGGAGCCTGTCCCAAGGGCCGGGAGTGCCGCACGCGGGGAGCGCAGAGTCCCCATGGAGATCGGATCCGGCCGAGGCAGCCCAGCCCGTTCCTGCCTACAGAGAGCTCCGGCACTGCAGCCCGTTCCTGCCCACAGAGAGCTCCGGCACTGCAGCCCGTTCCTGCCCACAGAGAGCTCCGGCACTGCAGCCCGCTGAGGCCGGCACACAAATCCCCGCTCTGGGCACAGCAGCGACTGCAGCGCGTTCAGGAGAAGGCACACGCAGCGATCGTGGCTCAGTCCTGAGGCTGCGATCGACATTCATTGTCAGTAATTTCAAACAATGATTTCACCCCGCTGCTCGGTTCTTTCTACAGCCGGGACTCCAATAAGAGGAGAAAGGAGGCAGTTTACTGGAGGCCCTTTCCTGCCGAACACTGAGGCTCATTCAGGTGCTGAGAGAAATCGCAGCCAGGGAGAGCTGCCCCTGCTCTGCTGGGATCGCACCCTGCACTCACCAGGGAGAGGTGTCTCTGTGAAAATCGGTCTCAGCATTTTTATGCCTCCTGGTTCCCACTGAAATGATTTTGACCAGAACTGAGACTGCTGAGCATCAGTGAGCAGCCAAGGAGACTTTCAGCAATCCCCGTGACCTGGCAGAAGTTATTGCTGCTGACGGCCTGAGCCCTGGGCTGAGAGTTACAGCGGCAGCAGCAGCGACAGCCATGCTGGCACTCCCCAGAAACAGGAGAAACTGCCCCTGCCCTTCGTGGGGACAATGTCTGTTGTGCCTCTGCAGTCACAGCCTCAGCACTCACTTGGCTCCTACAGACATTAATTCCTCAGGCCTCCCTCACAAGGCATCCCCGCTATTCCATCGTCTGCCTGCCGGGCAATGCTCCCCTCCTTATTTCAAAGGGGAGAGCGAGGAACTTGGCAATTGCCCCTCACTGAGCTCCTCTCACATCATCTCCCACTCCTTTCATTTCCTTACCAGCAAGGAGAAACATTAAAGGGGGAAAAAAGTGTGCTGTGGTCTATGCAAGGCCAGAAAGTGGCCTGAAGAGACAGATTTTGGATTAACTCTGGCTGTATAAAACCAAAGTCAATTAGGATTTCCCCAAAAAGAAAAAAAAAAAAAAGAAGGAGTGGCTAATTAAAACTATTTATAGAGTCAGATTAAGGTCTGTTCCTCAAGGTTTTGGCTTTTGGCACTTCTGTAAGCAACACGACAGACCGTGGGCAACTGTGCCAGACCGCACAGAGGAGGACTTGGAGGAGGAATTCATTCCCTCATCCAAATCAACCGAATTGACTCGGACAGGAATTCCCTCTGGAGCGTCAGTGCTGCCCAGGTACCGGCAGGGTGACTGGCACTGCCACCCTCGGCACCTCTGCGCTCGGCGGGCACGGCCGCGGGGCTGCGGGGCCTCTCTGAGCTCGCTGCTCTGAAGGGAAACTCTGCGGCACTGCTGAGATGGTGCCCTGCCCTATTTCCCTGTGCCCGTGTCCCAGAGCAGCCCCTGCTGCTCCACAGGGCCCTGCCGGGGCTGTGAGCAGCAGAGCAGAGCCCTCACTGACTGACTGACTGACTGACTGACAGACTGACTGACAGACTGACTGACTGACTGACAGACTGACTGACTCACTCCCTCCCTCCCTCACGCCCTCCCTCACTCCCTCCCTCACTCCCTCCCTCACTCTCTCCCTCACTCCCTCCCTCCCTCCCTCACTCCCTCCCTCACTCCCTCCCTCCCTCCCTCACTCTCTCCCTCACTCCCTCCCTCACTCCCTCCATCCCTCACTCCCTCCCTCACTCCCTCCCTCACTCCCTCCCTCCCTCCCTCACTCTCTCCCTCACTCCCTCCCTCACTCCCTCCCTCCCTCACTCTCTCCCTCACTCTCTCCCTCACTCCCTCCCTCCCTCCCTCACTCCCTCACTCCCTCCCTCACTCCCTCCCTCACTCCCTCCCTCCCTCACTCCCTCCCTCACTCCCTCCCTCCCTCCCTCACTCCCTCCCTCCCTCCCTCCCTCCCCCGCTCCCCGCAGCTCCCGTGCCCTGCCCATGTCCCATCCCAGGCCTGGCCGGGCAGTGGCACCGGGCAATGACAATGCCCTGCCCGGTGTCCCCGCAGCTCCGGCACAGCTCTGCGGCCAGGGCACAGCAGCCCGGTCCCCGGGGGCTCTGACACCGCGGGCATTCGCTGCCACAGCACCGTGGTGTCACCTCGCCAGCAGAGGGACTCCACGGAGCCCACCCAGCGCTTTCGGAGCTCTGCCTGAGGGCTCTGGGCACCGGGGCACGGCTCTGACCGAACTGCCCCTGAACGCTCTGCTACAGGAGGGAATTCCGATGGATGCCTGGTTTGCTGCAGCATCACCTATCGAGTGGCCAGTTAGGATTTTCTGTGTGCCAGTTTCAGATTGAACCTTTGCAGGGTTAGATTCGTGCTTTGTACGGGATGATGTGTCACATCACTCCTGGGCTGGGCTCACCTTTGAACAGTCCCAAGCGCACGGCGCTGCCCAGACCCAAGGCAATCGTTCCTTTGGGACGATCCAAGCCCATTCAGAATTTCACCACTGGACCCAGTGATCATAAGGGGTTTTTCCAACCTAAATGATGCTATGATTCCACATTCCCAAACTCAGAGGAGTCCACACAAACAGATGTCATGTAGAGAAAGTACCTTTCAGGGGTGTTGATGTAAATTACAATTATTTTTCCCCCAACAGATGGACTATTTTCTGCTCAATATAAAAGGCATGTGTGTTCCTACCCAAAAGCTGTAATTTACCTGACATCTTCTACCATCCTAAACCAGAGCAGTAAGGAACAGCCACAAGAAGCATGGAAAACCACCGGCGCCTGCCCAGAGCAAAGCCCATCACTGACCGTGCCAGGCACAAAGCAAAGCCCATCACTGACCGTGCCAGGCACAAACCAAAGCCCATCACTGACCGTGCCAGGCACAAACCAAAGCCCATCACTGACCGTGCCAGGCACAAAGCAAAGCCTGAGTGCTCGGGTTCCTCTCCCCTGTGCCGGAGCCCGTTCTGCCCCTGGGTACAACGCGGGGCCCAAAGCCATCGCAGCCCTCTCTGTTCATCTCTTCCTTACTCGGTCAAAAAAAGAACATCCATGATTGCAGTTTTCAAATAAGTTTCCTTCTTCGAATTATTTCTTCAGATTTGGCACCAACTCCCTCAATGCAATAATTAATTTTAATTGGTTCACTGACTGAGGATTTAGCTGTACTTTTCCTATTAAATCCAAACAGTTTCAGTAGAATGTGTTCCCAGCCATTTTTCTTTTCTATCCCTTGCATCATGACTTGCCTCTTCACTTTATTATACTCTATTTTATATTTCAGATTTCAAGCTGAAGAAAAACCCCTCTCTCTGAAGAAGATTTTCCCATCAAGTGAGCCATATATATTTTTAATAGGGATATCAAACCCAGCCTGACGGCACAAACACCTTGAGACACCTTCTGGACACGAATGTCTCTTTAAAAATATTAAAGCTCTAAAGGTTAAATTGTTTGCAGGTTTATCTGAACCGAAAGAATAAGAGATGTTGCAATAGGACAAAATGATGACTCGAGTCTCTAGGACACAATCGGTTTTGGAGGATTTCTCCAGCAGCCCTCGTCCATAGGGGTTTGCACTCCTGTTCACCCATTTAACATAGAAAATATGTACACTTAACAAAGGGTTACCAAACTATAACACCCTTTCTTTAATCCATTAACAAAAGCTAAATGAGATACTTGGGAAAATCCTAACGCAAAGAAATATTTTGAGGATAGCATTTTACTATTCAATAAGCCCTTATCCTCTTAGCCAAATTACTGGGGTGGAATCTGGCCTTTAGTTTACATTTTGAACACTAATATTGTAAAATGGGACAAGAGGACCTTTAGTTCCAGCTGCCTGTGCTGGTTCCTGCTGACCCTATATTGACACCAAATAAACACGGTGCTGGGGGTACATACAAATTGCTGCAGCATAAAGAGAACTTCAGTTGTTTCTTCAGAAAGAGTCCCCTGCAACACCATCAAATTTCTTCCCAAGCCAAGGCATTATTAGGTTGTGGGCTCTCTTTTCTACTTCTTCACTTTAAACTGTGATTCCAAGAAGAAAACACTTGTAGATGTTGCTGCTTTTACAAGAAAGGTGATGTGTGGGGACACAGAAAATCACAGCTCTCTCTTTCCCAGGAGTATTTTGGCAGCCAGCGGGGAAACCCTGGGAGAAGCAATGCCAGGCAGAAGATGCAGGACAGCCCTAAATCCACCAATGCACTGCATTTATGGCAAGGCAGGGGCTGGATTGAACACGAGGATGGTGCAGGGAGACAAGGAAGGAGAGAGGAGGAGCAGATGTCAGTGTGCCACTGACATTCATTTCCAAAAAGCCACTGAAGAAGTTTGCCTGGATGTGCAGAAATGTCTGGGCACGGCTTTGTGGGCCAGGAAGAAACAGGGGGAAAGGACCTGACCCATCAGCCTGGGAGCTTCATCTTGAGACACCTCATCCATCCCCACAGATGTTCAGGAACAGAGATCTCAAAGCTCCTGTAAGCAGACATTGCAGGGCTCGTGTGCAAAGTCTGTGCTCACACAAAGATGTTCACTTCAGGTTTGCTGGAACTAAGTACTTCAAATCTGGAGCTTTTATTTAAAAGTGCTCTGTTAAAAGAGTGGCACTTTTCAAGCTGCCAGTATAAATTCAGAAATGAATTTTTAATATCTCTAATGGCATGTTTTCCTATACATTACTAAAACCATAGCCAAAGGGAACCATTATTATCCACATGAGTCCAGGGCATCAGACAGCTAATTAATAGCAGATCACTCTTCTCCCAGTTCCATGTTTTTTTAAATGTGAGGATCTCCATAATTGAATGTCATACAAAACATAATGCAAAGCATCCAGCTTTTTCCAAGGTCCAGCAGGAGCTGAGTGCCATGGAGAGGATGTGCCAGCACAGAGCCAGAGGAGCTCTGATGTTTACTCATTGAAAAGCTACAAATGCGGATCACAGCAGGACTCAGAGTGGAGCCTGAGGGAATGTGAGAATAACTGGAGCCCAGCTGGAATGAAAAATCCTCTGGAGCAACAAATTCAATATGCCAAGAAAAAAAAAATAGGTCTGAATGCAATAAAGTCTTGCAAGCAAACTGGCAAACACGGCAGCAAAAGCTGTGCTCAGAGATGGAAACCAAAATGTAAAGGGGGAGGTTGCCATGGTGGAAACGGAGACCTGAAGCACATTAATTAATTGCATTCTCCCAAATTAAAACAAGGACACTGCCATCCCTAAACTCCTGCATGGAACCAAGCGCCTCAGCCTTCTGTCGTCCGTGCACAACCAAGCTTCCTCTGTGCCTTCCTAATGAAATGTGTGCAATACCCAATTACCAATCAGCTGCCAATTAAAACCCTATTTCCCAATAATATCATCCTGCTAACTGGATTTCCACGCAGCCCTTGGCACCCTGGCTCGTGAGCAGCTCTGCCATCCATCAGTTCTCGTGCTGCCAGGTCTGGGATGTGCTGAGCACACGGCCAAGGATGCCGCCCGCATTCCAACTGCTGCTCTCCGCACAGGCAGAGGCGGAGGGGCGGCACAAACATTTCCACGTGGAACTCGAGTAAAAGTGACCGCGCGGTGTCCCTGTTGCTCCAGAGAAATTCAGCAGCCGGGGGATTTTCCTGGGCATGAGCTGGGACGGGCAGCGGGGACTGACTCCAGTGGGGATGCACCCACAGGAGCTCTCGCTGCTTTTCCTCCCTTTCCCAAACTCCACACGTGCCCACGCCTCTAAAGAGAAATCCAACAGCACCGCCTGCCCAAATGCCCCCGGACACAGGGCCCAGTAAACAGTGAGCTCTCCTACAAGGTTTACCTGCTGTATTAAAAACCACAAAGGCCACCTGAGTCACCTCAAAGACACGGGAACCTTCTCTTTTCTAAAGGGAACAATGACCCACGGATGCTGCACAGAAATTGCTCATTATCCAGGGGACGCCTTTCCCTACCACGTTACAGAATCATTCCCTTCTATTTCAGAGCTCCCTTTCCCCCAGGTGCTCTCCAGCGTGCTGATATGAATTATTTGTGACAGTTAACATTTACTGAACAGCACTGGAATACCCTGCCAGCCGTGGGGAAAGGGAGCCAGGACCTCAGGCAAACACAAAGGGCCTTTCCCTACGGAAAACCAGCTGTGCAGTGTGAGGATCACTGATTTCAGCAGGGCTGGCTGCTCCACACCAGCCCTGGCCCAGGCAGGGCTGCCTGCAGGAATCTCAAAGGAGCAGTTCCTTACACGTGATATCCACACACACATCGCAAATTGGCATTACAAAATCCTGACCATCAGCAGCAACTTGGGATTCCCAGTGAGTTTTTCTGCCCAGAAATCTTAAATCCAAAAACTCTTAAAAGCAAACAAGTGGGAGTTAAGTGTTGCTAACAGACTTGGTAACATTACTCATGACTTGGTTTGAAACACACACACAAATAGGAAAAAAATAACCCTGTCACTAAGACAGTTCTGAGTTGTCCCAGCTGATTAAAAAGCCCAGCCCAGCTGTCACATCAATCTCCAGGTTTTATACTTGGTGCCACAGAAAGCGGTTTTGCTGCATTTGCCATGAAGGCACGTGCCACAGTGTTTAACCACATCCTTTATTTGAGACGGAGCAGCAGAGATCCTACACGTCTCTCTAACCTGGAACTGGGTTTCAGTTTGGGCTGCTCGTACCAATCTAATCCCAGAGAAGTGTCAGCAAAGTCAGAAGCCATCAGAATTTCAGCTTCAGTCTGGAACAGAAGCAGCAAGGGCCCTGCCTTTCCTCTCCCTACAATTTCAGAGTTCCAGCACTTGCCAAATATCCTACTTGGGATGCACCTAAACAATCTGAATCCTCAAATAACACCATTCCCTGGGCAATAAAATGGAATTTGTGTAGGTTGTTTAGGATCTCCAGAGAGTACAGGGCAGGGGGAGGGAGGGGAAGCCCTGTGAATGGGAATACAGAGTGAAATTGGAACTGAGGCATTTCGGGAACATTGCTGAGCTGAATGGCAACTCAAAGAGCCCTCACTAAGCCATGGATAAAAGCCCCAAACCCGCTTTATTTTAGGCTTGGCTGCACAGGGAACTGTGTGCTAATAAACTGAATAATCAAAAATAAATTGTTTCCATGTTCATTTCTTTAGAATGAACACCTGCACCACGGTTCCACCACATTCATTAAAGCTTGTGCTCTGACATTGCACAGGACAAGTTTGGAGGAACTGTGCTCTCTGTGCAGAACTGGGCTGCTTGCTTTTCCACAGGGAAAGCTTTCCTCTCCCAGAGCAGCAGCTACCCACAATGATGGGGTTTCATTAGGGACAGCTTTGTGTGCAGTGCTCAGCTGCAGGGGAAGAATTCTGAGAGGACACCGAGGAATCCAGGCACATAATGCCATTAGCTGAAATACTGAGGGGCATTGCTGAATTCCTTTAAAATAAACCAAAATTTACTGGCTAATGGTACTCGCACCTCGGTAACTGTTAGAGGCTCCAACTAAGCCAAAGTCCTGTTTGAGCAGCCCTGGCACAGCAGAGGAGAGGGGAAAGGCGAACATCACAAATGTGAAGCTCCTTCAGCACCAGCCGTGTGCACAGCCCGGAGGTGACAGTCACTGCTCCCAGCAAACGGGACCGGGAGGAAGGCACCTTCCTCCTCCTCCTCGCTGCGCACAGCGCCGAGCCCGGCCCCAGCCCTCCGTGCCAGCCCCACACGGCGCTCCGTGCCACGGGCACTGCGGGCGGCACGGCCGGCACAGCCGTGAGGGCGCTGCGGCTGCCCCGCCCCAGCCCCGAGCCCCGGCTGCAGGGGCCGATCATCGGCTCGGCCACAGCCACGGGGGGCTTCTGGTCTGGTTTTGTTTGGGCAAGCCCAGCTCTAAGCGCCTTTCAGTCGGAATTTCACAGCATATCGAACAAGTGGTGGCTATTAAAAATGCTTTTTAAAAGGTGGCACACACAGAAATAAACATCCCACGCCTCAGGCTGCCGTGCTGCCCGTCCAAGCCCATCGCCGAGAGCCGAGCACGCCGTGCCTGAAGCGCTGCTGAGGGACACGAACTCCCCGTGAGCATTAATGGTCCCCAGGGCAGGGCAGTGCCAGCCTGGGCCGCGCTGAACAAAGAGCCCTCGTCACACTGGTGTGATCGATATCTGCCCTGCGCCGCTGCCATCATCCACGGGCTCGGCACGGGACTGACCTGGATGCAAACGGCAGAACTGGCCCCAGAGAAAAGAGGAATGGATGTGGGCAGGGCAGCCTTTCAGGGCACTACAAAGAGATGCACGGGGAAATGCCACTCCTCACAACTCATCATTTTGCCATTCTCCTTCAAATGAAAAAAAACAGAGGAGATTCGCATTTTTGCATACAGAGTTTATACAGTAACTTTTTGAATAGCCTTCAGAAAGTTTTAAATGGGACATTTTTAAAGTGCACCCATAAAGCCATGATCTGTATTGGCTGGGATGTGAAAAAAATGGTAATGAACATTTAGCCAGAAGCCCTTTTCTGAACAACAATAAACAAGAAGATTATTGGAATAATACTTCAGTTCGTTGTCACTTGCGAGAGAATGGGGATAAAAATCAAGCAGAGAGCTGGAACTTCCTGAACTGCTGAGTTCTGATTTCTGGAGCGCTCAAAGGACATGAAACTGTACACAGAGGGCACATATCAAATATCTGGGACACCTCTCCTTTCTCTCCTGCAGTTTCAGCCCTGCACTGACCCGAACCGACAGCGCCCAGCGCGTCCTCAGTGCATTTCATCTCCCAGCTGCCCTGGGCACAGCACCTTGGGCAGAGGGCAGGGGAGGGCATTTCCTACCCCTCACCTTCAGGGCGCAGAAACTGCACAGTGAGGGGAGCCATTAGCAATTGTTAGGCTCATGTTTCATGTTCATGAAACCCCATGGAAGAGGTTTCAGAATCGGGTCTAGCTTTAGCTAAGATACATGAACGTTGTGTGGGCAGCTGAAAAACAGGTGATGTCCTCAAGTATTTACCTCTGTGCTCCGCAGGGCTTGGGAGGGAATGCACACTGCCACAAGGAGGACACGGTGCAGGGAGGAGTTAATAAACAAAAGGAAACAGAACCTCTCGGGTTTCACTGTGAATGCACCTTGCAAAGGGAAGTCCCCAGGCTGCTCCTGTGAGCAAACTGACTGATGAACGTGGTTAATGCACACACAAATGACAAAGGCAATGCAATCACTGCAATGGCATCTCCCTCGCATCCTGGAATTGCTGATGAAGGATGAGTGACACTCTTGGAAAGGCAAGAACACGAACAGTGGTGCCTTGATTTGTTCTGCAGCACCAGGGGAGTCTGCCAATTTCCCAGTAGGCACTGATCTGCACTTCAGGATAACATTACACAGATTTGCACTGCTCTTATCTCAAACTCCAATAACTCCCAGAACCACAGAGCAAACAGTTCTGGGGGTGCATTTCCACCAGCCTGATCAGGAGGCCTGAAAAATGAGTCCTCCAGTCAGGGCATGGTGGCTGCTCAGCTCGTGCTGCTGCCACTTCCAGCTCTGCTGCTGCAAGCCCCACTTGAGCATCGCCTGACCCATTTCTTTACATTCTGACACATAAATCTCTAAACCTCCATCCTTTCAGCTATCTATCTAACCAAAATACCATCAGATTTTAAAAAAAGAAAAACAAAAATTGACATTTAGTGTTGAAAGCAAAAGGCCCACAAAACTAAGACTCTGCAATGACTAACCAATACCTGAGGTATTCTGAAAGTCTCAAGCCCTCTGTGGCAGTTCCAACCAGAAAGAGAACCACAGGACTAATGCCAAACCCAAAGCCACATCAGTGCCATCACAGCACAAGAGGACAGGAAAAGCCTTTTTGCTCTCTGAAGTGGCTTCTTCAGAGCCGTGCCAGAAAATCTTCAGGCCATTCAGAAACTAAATTATGGCCACTGAATGCAGTAACCCTTCAACTGAACAAAAGCAGATTTAGCTCTCCACATATATTTATTACACAATAACAGAGACAGAAGTCTTTTTGAAAAAAGGTCTCATCTGAAATTTCATAAAAACGTGTGAGTTACAGAAATGTGCTACAAGGACAGCAGGAGTCTTCATGCATCCCAAGACAGCAGCAATGGTGATGCACGCTTTGAATATCTGAATTTCTGTCCATACTGCAAAAAGCAGTTAAAGAGATGTGAGCTGGTGATAACAGCAAAACAAATAAAGCTTATGACAAAATACATTTTCCCCATATTGAACTGCCTGAAGAATTCTGGCATCTCTAGAACTGAAATGCAGTAACAATTCCCTTCTGAACAAGATACTCAAAATTCATCCAGTCCAGTGAGCTGCTGAGCTCCAAGGAGGACACAGTGAATGTCAGCACATAATTCCCTCGATCAGACCCTCAAAAGCTGCCCTGTCCCACGAGTGCCAGCTCCCAGAAACAGCCTTTGCCAGCCAGACTCGGCTCCTGCACTCTCCTGCTCACGTGTGCAGACAGCCAGGGCTGCCCCTGTGAGCAGCCCCTGCACACAAACCCTCCCTCCTCACCCTCAGCGCTGGGAGAGGGCACAGCACGGCAGGAACGCGGTCTCTGATAACCCAGCTCAAAGAGATGCGCCAGCATTTCCTGCTGTACAACAAAGTCAAGTATTAACTGAAGTGACAACGGGAATCCACATCTTTCCCTTGTCTCACAGATCTCTGACTGCAGCATTAAACCCCCAAGCATTAAAAGAGCTGATTTATGTTGGGGGGTTTGTGACTGTGCAATATTCAGGCTGATTTCAGCAATCAATAATCAAACCAGCCCTAGAGAGTCAGGAGATGCTGATTATCTCCAGCTTGCAAATGAATTCCTAAGACAACGCAGAGCTGTGAAGAGCAGCGGGGTCCTGATGTGGTAGGAGGGGACAGAAAAGATGGGACCAAATCAAACTGACATTGCTTGTATGACACAGTGCCTGAAATCCTGCTGCCCAAATAAATGAACCAGCAAAATAATAAGTGGAGGAGCTCTTAATTGGCTTAGCTAACCAACCATTTAAAAAGAAATCCAGCTTGATGGACTTAATGTTGATTTCTCCAGCCAGAACCCTTTTGTTTCTGTTATGATTGTTGTGATTAACACAACTCTGCCCAGGCTCCCCAGGCCATTTATTACCCCTAGCAGGGATAAAACTGAGCAAGGGGAATGCAAATTACAGAGGTGAGAGCCCTGTACAGCACAAAGCTTTGCAGCCAGAGGTCAGCTCCCATCCTTCATGCAACATCCATCAGCAGTGGCAGCGCACCAGCTCCACTCCCAGCAGCAGCTGGAGAACACAGACTCCCCAAACAATTCCCCTGCCTTGAGCTGGGCCAGGTGAAACCCAATTCAAACAGCCAGGGGATGAGCAGATCTGAAACTCCCACAGTTTCACTCTGGGGTTTAACTGAGCCTGCAAAGATCTGCAGGAATGCCTTGTCACCATCCGTCCCCAGGTACGTGGTACCAGGACACAGCACAAGGACTGGGCTGCATTTTCTGTTCTCTCTGTGTGGGGCTGGTGCCTGAATGCACAGACTGGATTCACCTTTCCTTCTCTTTAGACAGAGCCTTCTTTGCTCACTTTCTTAACTGTCTGCTCCTTTTGCCACCTTTCATCATTTGAAGACTCAGAGTTTAAACTATAAAATAGTTATTAAGTAGACATTCAGAAGAATAAAGATGCTTTGGGGCTGGAGATGCTGGTAACTCCTGAATAATTCAAGCCCTGTTTTTCAGGGGAACACCTCAGGTAAGGCAGCAGCCACCAACACCCAGGTGCTCTGCTCCTGCTGCTGTTCCAGCTCCTTCTCATCTCCACTGCCCTAAACAGGCTTCATTTACCTCAGGTTCCCTCTCATCTGCCTCATTTGCAAAAGAGTTTCAGATGAATAAATAACACAGAGGATGAGGTAAATGCACACAGGCAAAGCTGACAGTTGTCAAGCTTCCACCGGCACCTCACATTAATGTTCTACACCTCTTTAATGTGTTCCTTTAATGTGAAAAGGCCACTGCAGGGAAGGCAAAGAAATGTTCAAATACTCAGCAGTGATGGAAAACCTGCACATTCTATGTTCTATCTTCAACTCAGGCTTTCAATTAAAAAGAAAGAGAGGAAGAAAATTTAAAACTGAGAATCCAAAACCATACTAGCACTGCCTGCTAAGCCCAGCTGAAACACTGCCCCAATGCCGTCATTAACCAAAGGAGTGACATTCCTTAGAACAGTGACAAAGCCATTTAACTGCTAAGGAGAGCTCTGGAAATGTGTGAGCTGCCTTGGAAAGATCTGGCATGTGATGACAGGGGCTCTCACCACAGGGCTGCAGATGCAGCTGGAGGGTTTAGAAACCCAGGTTTGGATCTGGAGATCATCAATCACACTTTAAACTTATTTAACAGCACAGGAAACATGCAGAGAGACAGACTGGGCTATTTTAAACCTAGATGACACCCTTGTAGGGCTGTGTGTGTGTGCAGATGGACTGTCAGCAGCACACTGAGTCTGCTCTGCCCCTCTGTCCCTCACAAGCGCTGCTCTGTAAGGGCAGCTCAGAGCCAGCCCCGAGCAGCCCCCCAGGCTGTGCTCCTGGGATCAGGGACACACACACCAGGCTGTGCTCCTGGGATCAGGGACACCAGGCTGTGCTCCTGGGATCAGGGACACACACACCAGGCTGTGCTCCTGGGATCAGGGACACACACACCAGGCTGTGCTCCTGGGATCAGGGACACGCAGCTGCCCTGTCCCATGGCTCGGTGTCACTGAGGCTGTGCCAGCACCAGGCACCACTCTCAGGCCTGCACAGCTCTTCTTTGGGCCCTCAGCACAGCAGGGCTCTCTCATGGCAAATACCAACATTTCACCCACTCCCACCGGTCTGCCAGGTGTCCTACAAAACCGGTGAGCCCTGTTTCCCTCTCCAAATTCAATTTCAGGAAGTTGAACAGCATGTGCCACATCAGTGGGGTCCCATTTCCTAACTCAGAAAACAGAATCAAAATGATGGGTAGCCAGCATAAGCCTGGGAGGTACTCCTGACGTTCTCCTGCCATGCTGAAGTAGCTGCAATTGATATTCATTATTTCCTTTAACCTGAGAAACAATTAGCTATCACATGTCCTTCCATGGACACATCCAGAATGGAGTCATAATGTAGTCCATGAATAAACACAGCAGCTGTTCACCAGCATGACAGTCTGATGTTCCACAAATCAAAAAAAAAGAACAAACAACCTAAAAAGGTTGTGTGATTATTTTAAAACTAGAATGAATTATATGTGTAAATAGATTAGCACCAGCTCTGGACAAGCAATTAGAAGCTCATTACAGGGAAAATGCAACCGAAGGCTCCAACAACGACTGCCCATCTGCTGCCCAGCCCAGGTGATGGAGAACTCTCAGGTTGGTTTGTTTGTTTAGCTTTAAAAAAATCTGTTCATGTAACTCAGACACAGCCACCAAGTGCAACACACAGAAGTGAGAGAGAAACTCAGCTCTCCCACAAACAGTTCCCTTCTCCTGTGTCCCACCGCTGCTGCCAGCCAAGGAACAGCTCCTGTACCACCAAAGCACAGAAACTTACTCGAGAGCTCTGCTCCCTTTCTCCCCTCATAAAACCACTTTGCTGTTGGAAACCAAAGGCTGTGATCCTTTACATGGGAACGTGCCATTTTTTCCTGGCTTACTGCAGTTCTTCTAAGATGTGCTGCTTTCCCTCACTAAACACAATATTTGAGAAGGGATGTTTTTCAGTAATTTATTCCCTCAAGAGAAATTTACAGCAACTCAACTGATTAGGCATGAGTCTAAGTAAACATGGAAATGCTGAAATGCTTCCAAGTGCCTGTACCACTCTGTGAGCATCCATGGGGTGTGGGGGAGCCCCGTGGGGAGCCCGGACCCACTGGGGGCTCTGTGAGCATCCCTGGGGTGTGGGGGAGCCCCGTGGGGAGCCCGGACCCACTGGGGGCTCTGTGAGCATCCCTGGGGTGTGGGGGAGCCCCGTGGGGAGCCCGGACCCACTGGGGGCTCTGTGAGCATCCCTGGGGTGTGGGGGAGCCCCGTGGGGAGCCCGGACCCACTGGGGGCTCTGTGAGCATCCCTCGGGGGTGCCTGCACAGCCCCAGCCCCACTGGGGGCTCTGTGCCCACGCCCACAGCTGCGGCCCAGCTTCTCCTCTGCCCTCATTCCAAGGAAATGCCACAAAGTTCTCTGTACCAACAAGTGAAACTGGCATTCTGTAACTCAGGAATCCCAGCTCTGCTGCTCCACATTTTTCACAGTTTCACAGACAAACAGAAAAGCATCACTTAGCTGAATGCCTCTAAATATCTCTTTTACAAAGATATGTAACGCAAAGTCAAGAAATGCAGCCGCAAAAGAAAATAAAAACAAATATTTTTGCTAGTTATTTTCCTTTCAACTGTATTAAAAAGCCCACAAAGGTGCTCCTGAGGACACAAAAACATTGAATTTCTTACCTGAGAGATGTGCAGAGTCACGAATCAGGTGCTTTCCTCCTTGCCGAAGCCCTCCCTCATGGTTGGATTCTTTGGCAGGTTTCCAGTTAATTTTAAATACAACTACTTACCTATGCTCACCTCTTTTTGCCAACTATTAGCTGGCACTAGTATTAACATACCATACACACCCACTGCATACAACCTTAAATCCCAAAGGGTAAGATTTCACTCTGCAAGTATAAGTTCTTTAGGGAAAAATGACCTCTCCTTTCTTCTACCTTCTAATCATGTTCTCAGAACAGCTCCTAAATGCCAATCATTTCCATAATGATTCCATGTTGTTCCAGCCTGTGACTCTCAGCCTTGCCAGGAGAGATGGTGGATCCCAACCACTGGCTCTCAGCAGGGACCACTGTGTGCAAAACAGCGACATACTAAGGGCAGAGCAAGCATTTACACAATAAAGCTTAATTTAAAATCTTCCCTTCTCAAAGTATAAGTGCTATCTGGAAACACTTGGTTTAAACATTAACATCAATTCTAGGGGGAAGAAAAAAGATCTCTTGATATTTTTGAAAGGGGAACGCTGTTTCTCAGTCAGCCTCATTTAAATTGTAGTTTACACTGGCTGTTTGGTGGAGATTTAGGGATGGGAGACAATTTAGCAATTAAAGCCTAAGACATTTTCTAGCTACCTGAAGTTCACATTCCATGAATTAGACAAAAACCTTGCGCTTGAAGGATAAGCTGCTGAGAGCACCTGAAGGCTGCAAGTTACCATCGCCCTCAGCCTCCCTCAAACCCTCCCACACCAAATGGAGACATAATATTGAAACACTTTCATAAAAGCTTTTCTCTTACTGAAAAATAGTTATCATGTAGATCACACAAACCCATCAGAACTATTACAGACCAGAAAAATTCCAATAAACTTTTGAAGTTTGAGCGTATTTACAATTGCTTCCTTTCTCAGCTGTTGTCCATCTATAATTAACACTATAAAAACAAAGTACCTTTAAAAAACGCAGCACACACCCGGTCACGGTACCACAGTCCCGGCTCCAGCAGAAGGCAGAGGATGAGGAACGCTGGTGCGGGATATCATTGTCCTTAGCACCTTCACCCCTTGGGTCTATCCAAAGCATTTCTATCAGTTTTCCAGTCACGTTTCGGTGACAGATACAAATAAAATCACAAAATCTACAAACTCAGTGGGATTTCAGGAACAGTCCTCGGCCGGGGCTCCTGCCTTCCCCTCACGCACACACTGCGTGTCTTTAAAGCTTGCTGATGATTCAGGCAGAAATCATTGAGTCCATTCACATTTAATGACTTCTTCAAGGGCTGTTTTACCACTTTTCCAGCTATAAACTCAATTACGTATATTTTTTCTCCACGCTTGACAAGGAAATTCCCGCTCTGGAGCGGGGCTGTAACACTGACCGCAGCTGACGGGGCTGCGGTGATGGCGGCGATCCCGAGGCAGGGCCGGACGGGCTCGGGGCGGTCTGAAGGGCAGCCAGGGCTTCCACAGGATCCTGGGATCCCCCACATCCACAGCAATGAGGTTTCCAGGGAGGCAGCCCGGGAGCAGAGCGGCCAGGGACGGCAGCTCCCACCCCTCGCTCCCGTTTTCACACGGACACCGGGAGGGGCTTTTGCCCTCGAGGCTGAGGCGGCTGCGAGCCGGGCCCAGGGCTCGGCTCTTTCCAGCCACAGCAGCTCCCACCGCCTTAGAATCCAAGCTTTCAGCAAGCAGCACTGAAATTTGCTGGGGTTTTTCAACTTCCTTCATCAAGACTCCCAAGTTTGAAGTGGAAAACACGAGATTCTGAGCAGTGTCACAGAGCCACCTCTCTGCCGGCTGGGCTGAGCCCTCAGCGACGCCCATCAGGCCTCAGAGCCACCCAGCCCCTCAAACAGCAGAAACTGCTCTTTCTGTGTCCCTGAAACAAGTTTTTAAAATTTGTTTTTCTCCAAAACTTGGCATTTATGTTCCTGATCATCCTGAAGTAGAAGGCAGTATGTGTAGGCCTCCCATATACCAGCATTTGCTCACTGCATTTGGACTGACACTTTTAGTGTTCTTTTTTTTTTCTTAAAAAAAAAAAAATCCTAATTGAAAGTCCCCCAGAGAAGCTGTCAAGTTAAATTTCTGACAAAGGTATCTGCTTCTGCAGGTCGGTTTTCAAATCCATGGCTTGAAGTATGACTGACAGAGTGACACATGGTGACAAGAAAAGAGCTCCTTTGGAAGAACTTTTAAAAATTAGTGTTTTTATAATTGAGCTGAAGTTCAGGAAATGGGAAGACAAAGACGCTTTGCTGGTTTTCCATGCACTAAGAGGCCGTGTTTCAGAAAATGAGTTTCTCAGGAAAAGTCTCTAAGGGCAGCATTTCAGGATACGTTTAAGTCCCACAGAGATCCAGCAACACTGCAGGCTGAGTACAGATGTAAATGCTGCTAAAAGGGTTGATTTTCCTGACAGGCTTTCAGATCCACTGTGAAGGGAATATGCATTTAAAAAGGGGCTCACACCCCTAAGCTGTGCCAGTGTTGCTGGCAATAATAAAGTACTGGTATGCAGGCATTTCTGAACCTCAAAGTTCCAAAATTTCTTCTTAGCTGCACTTTAGTCCTTTTTTTTCTGTCCGAAATCTTCTTTCCTTCCAATACTCATGTTAACTGAAGTTGGTAGATTAGTATATTTTATCAACTGCTGCAGTTCCACCTTTGACTGTAATTAACTTTAGGTCAGGTCCTGAAAAAAAAATGTCAATAAATGACTTTTAAAAGTCTTAATATCTTCAAAGTATTATGGAACAGTTCTTTAAATGTATATTCAACCACCTTTTTTATAATTATTCTAAACAGAAGGTCTGGTTTTCCTTGTTTTCAAATGAAATTACTAATTCTGGAGAATTTTCTTACAGAGATCAAACTTGCCCTTAAAACAATGTCTTTGTATTTTGGGATTGTTTTATTGTCTTTTTTTTTTCTTTCTGCATGTCTTTAAACACTGACCAAAACGCCACTTCTACTTGCAAAACATTTATTTTCAAAAGTTTCCTTAACTTTAATCAACACACGTATTTTCTCCAGAGCCTTTCAGAACACTCCATAACAATCAGAACTTTAATTCAAAATGAAAAAACCCCAAAACAGGTAGATAGAAAAGGGAAGGGCCGACAGAGGAAGAAAATAAGCCTTGACAAAATGCAGGTTCTTTCAGCTGTTACTTGAACATGGCAAACAAGTTTTCTCTTTTCCCAGTGCCAGGAAAGGTTTCAGCACTGCTGGATCCTCAGGCACAGCCTGGTGCTGCTGGAGAATTGTTTCTAAATCCCAGTCTGTGGCTGGAGGGTCACAGCAGGCCCACAGCCTTGCTAAATGTGTTCACCAAGTGTGGCTGTTCAGCTGCAGCAGAGGTGCACCCTGCACTCTGGGATGGGGTCACAGAGGGGAAAACCACAGGGATGGTGGCAACAGGAGGTGACATCCTCGTACCTGGTACCAGAGTGTGTCTGAGCCCTGGGTCACTGACAGGGGTGATCATCCTGGCCTTGGGGGCAAGGAGCTGTGCTCCTTTGGCAGCTTTCCCAAACAGAAACAATTGGCTCTTTTCTCCAAGACACAAGGCCTTGTTGCATCGACTGGAATGGTGAAAAATTCAGGTACCTGGACAAGTGTGAAAGAGAAATATGGATTAAAAAGCAGAGCTATTCTAATCCCCAAACTATTAACTGTAAATATTTCTGTTTATTCATTATACACAGGATGTATCTCCAGAATATATTTATATGCCTGTAAACAATGAACATAACTGAAATTAGATGTAAGGATATAAAACCACGAGGGCTGTGTTTATAGATGAAGGTCAGGCAAATGTAAGTCACTGGTGTTGTGACTGTGTTGCAGCAGAGTAAGGTGAAAAGCAGAGATCCAGGTTTCCACTCCCATGCTGTGCTTCCTCCCAGAAGAGCACAGAGTAATCCATTTATTTATCAGAGCAAAAAATTGCTGAAATTTTACTGTTTCCTTCCTATTGATTCCTGCTCACTGACGAGCTTTGTAGGGCCCTGATTTACATCACATCCAGTTCATGTCAACAGTTCATTTATGGCCTACACCCAGAGCAGCTCCTGACTCACATGTGGATGGGGACAGAAGCACTGATAAATACAATGAGCTGTTTCTGAAGCTCAGGCACTGATTATTGAAACTGGGCTGCTGAAAGGTGCCTTTATCTGCACAGTGTTGCGGACAGACGAGTCTCATCTGTTAAGCTTCAAAACTCAATCCAGGGGTTCCAATCACAAACTAAATCTTCTTTTCCCAGACCAAAAGAAAGGGGAAAAAAATAAATACAGGTGCATGAAGGCCTTTTGTTCCTAAGAAGTAACAAGCACCTTTGGATGCTGCAATGGGCTGCTTTGTTTATTTAAGAATTCCTCCTTCCTGCTTGACTTCTGCCAAGAAACTGCTGTTGAGGCAGTTCCTTGGGTTGGAATTCTCAAGCTAATCCCAGCTCCATTTTGTCTTATCTTTGTCATGAAATAAACACCATTGGTATCTGAAGCAGAGCCACAAACAGCTGTGCTAATTATACTAGAACAGCACCTTTATTTAAGCTCCTTCTTTAGCACTACTAACTAAATAGTAAATTGAGTATTTAAACAACATATTAAAAAATGCAGATTACACCTACCAAAAAACTCTGCACCTGTCTGGAAACCATTACAACCCATGAACTGTGCAATTGATAAAAAAATGCAGTTAAGGCAGCCCGGTAGTGGAAGTACCTGACCAATGTTCTCTCTCAAAATGGACAAAAGTTACATGAAACCAAAGGGATTTGCAGTGCTCCTGACAGAGGCTGCTGTCAATTGTAACCCTCCAACCCAAAAGCACAGAAGCTGGGGACAGCACAGCCACCCGGCCACAAACCACATCTGGTACCCATGGATATCAGCAGCCATGAGGAATGGGTCACAGGGAACCAGCACAGAGCAGCAGCACCTTTGGAAAACAAAACCAAGGCACAACAAGTCAGCCTCAGCAAACAGGGACAAGTTTGTCCTGTTTTGCCTTAAAGCCAAGTGTTCTGACAGTCATGAAAGAAAATCTGTGATCTGCACACACCATCCATGTCCAAGTTCTACTCCTCATTAACGTGAATAAGATCTTAAATTTCTAATTGATATTTTTATCTCATTTACAGGAGAGGAATATTTTCATCTTGGAAGTATTGAATTGGGTGTTGAACATCCTACATTATTCTAAGGTACAAATGCTTCCCAGACTGTTCTGCTGTCAGCTCATCAGGCACGTGAGGCACATTTACAGAAGTGGTTTCCATGATGCGATGATAATAAGGGAAATCACGGATTAGAATGCATTTCATTTCACTATTGTTCATTTTATTGAGTCCCATTTAATGGATTTATTTCTCTTGGCAGTGTTATCTTAGTGCTTCACAATACAGTACAAACTCTGGATTTAATTAATAATGTAATTAATATTCCTTTTGCCTTTTCACAGGATTGTTAAGAAAAACAGAAATACAAGATCTAGGAGTTGATCATGAGGTACCAGAATGAGGCCACTTCCTGAGAAAAGTGTTCCTTGCTGCTTTTGTTTCATTCTGTTGCTCACTTAATTGGTTTCATTCCCTTTTGTGCATTGTGTAAAATTACTGTACACTTAGGGTATTTGCTACAGAATAAATTAATATTGCCAGAATCCAAGTGGGAATAAATTAAGTATGCCCTCGAACAGCTAATATCAGCGATTTCCTAATTTTTGAGGCACTGACTGCTGATATGGGTTTAATTGAATCCATTTGGATAATACATATATTTCTTGTACACAGACATGCTTTTCTGAATTATCTTAATATGGGTTATACCAACTATGACTGTGTCTACACAGGGAAAATGTATTACTAAAGTTGTTACTTAATAATTAATCAGATATTAATCACAGTTTTTTGTGTTTCCAGCCAGCTCAGGCATTAACGTTTTTTCATTATTTACCAATAAGTGACATTTTTATATAGAAATAATTTTTTCCAGTAGATGGAAGTGTTGAAAATATATACAGACAAAATCCCTTTATTTCTCACCATTCTACTCAGTAATTCTCTCTTCATTTTTGCACTGCATAAAATCTGTTGGTTTAATGAGCACTTCCAAGGATATATAGCTATATCTATATGGCTTAGAACATACAACTCTCATCAAAATCTGGGTTTTCATTTCAGAGTACAATTCACACTTGCCCTTTTAAATGGCAGCTCCTGTTTTCAGGCCTCCAATTAGCTTTAAATCCCTTTAACCCCACTACCTCAGAAGTGGGGATTTCCCCCCTTCTTCTTCCCCTCATCATAACTTGTACAATTTCTTTGATTTCCCCAGGCCTGGCTGGCCCAGGCAGCTGCAGTGGATGCTGACTCCATTATCCTGGTGCTGTGCCTGCCTGAAAATTGGCAGAATTAGCGAAGTGGAACGGGAGGAGATCAATAAAACACCTCTCTGTGTTGTGAGCAAAGTACCTCATGTGCTGTGCTCGTGTGCTGCACAAAGAGCAGCGCTGTCAAAGCTGGAAATAACCTCCCAATTGTCTCAAACAGACATTAATCACCTGCTTTAATATCATTATTTGTACCTGACACAAGACCAGCCAGGAGCCAGTGCACAGCCAAGACACAGAGAAAGGTGGATGCACATTATAAATATTAACTAACACATTTCAGGCTATAAACTCGCTTTGGATCCCTCTCTTCCTGAAGGATTTATTCTCCAGCACAGTGACCGTGTACATCCTGTCCCATCATGGCTCTCCTTTCAGACAGCTCTTTCCTCCCTTCCTGGTATCTCTTCCCGAGCTCCTCCCTGAATCTCACCCAGAGCAATGCTATGTGCCCATAATGGCAACAGTATTTCAGAATATTTTTGGAAGCCCACTGAAACAGCCAATTCATCTCATATTTTTTTTTCCCTGAACATTTCAGCAGTTTACAGAACTGTGGGGTGAACGCTGGACCACAGTGCAAACAGGTGTCATGTCTGGGGCTGACCTTTTTGGTAAATCAATCACAAGGAAACAGCCATCCTCCCGAGGCTGGTGGCATTACCCTGCTGCTGGATGGTGGCCATGGGTTAAAAGGTCTCCCGTGGGTCTGAGCTGAGCAGGAACATCTGTTTTTCCCTCTGTACATGGAGAAGAGGAGTGTCT
The DNA here is from genome assembly GCF_028551555.1 of Melozone crissalis. Classification (NCBI taxonomy): domain Eukaryota; kingdom Metazoa; phylum Chordata; class Aves; order Passeriformes; family Passerellidae; genus Melozone; species Melozone crissalis. Next base: position 350,330 of record NW_026535811.1, on the reverse strand, counting down.
GCACACCCAGAGTAAGTCACCTGTGAATGCAACCCATCAGCTTTGCTTCTCTAGTTTGCTGTTCTGGGTTAGGCTGAGATCCTGTTTGAAGGCAGAACATTTCAGTAAATCTTACACAGAACAAGAGAATTTCTGTCCCCAGCTTAGGAAGTGTAAGCACTATTTGGGGAAGGCATCCCAGCAAGACAGACCAAATGAATCTGATTTAAATGAAGCAGAAAAAGCTGGCCTAGAACTACTTCCTGGTAATGCTTTTGCTGCCCAACTTGGCACACACATGTTTGTGTCTTTGCAAGAAATTTACTGAATAGAAGAAGTAAACACACCCCCTCATTTATAATTCCTTGTTTAAATGAAATTTTGACATATTTAGGAATAACCTGGATACAGCTAAATACAAATAAAACTTCATAGTGCACATTAGAATGAATTACTTCAGGTCTTCTTTCTAAGTGAAGCAGCAGCACTTGACAGTATCATTAAATACTATCAATACTACCTATCATCAACCCACAATTTCAGGGAAAACAAACAAGGAGAACAATTTTTCCCTAAAAAGGGACAGACTTGTAATAAAGACAAAACCAAGCTACTTCTGGTAATTTATCACTACAGGAAATAACACTATTAATTGTATCTTAATTCATCTAACTCCAGTAATGACTAGATTAGCAGTACTGTTGCTTTATATTTAAAAAATCTATTAAAAATCTATTTATTAAAACTGGAATCTGAGAAATGGGATTCAGCAAGGTATTGGCTTTTTAGCTTTGTCATACCAGCTATGAAGTAGCTTTTTATGCCAAGTCTTTGGATTTTTCTGAATTCGCCAAGCTGATTCCCATTCCCTCAGTGGGTCAAAGTCTTGTCTGAATTAATGGACTTTCCCCAGACAAATTTTGTGGAAAAATGAAGCAAGAAATCACCTCCATCTAATTTCTCTCACAAACCCTTTTATCATTCTAGCTCTCATTCCTCATGTTCCATGGGCATCCAAGACTGAAATAACAATAGATGGCAATTAATAATTTAAATACCCGGTCACATTTAATAGGAAATTAACTTCCATTTTATCTCAGACTTTTCTACCTCCCTGATGCAGTTTTTGGATTTCTTAGTTTCCCCCTTGCTCTTTTTGCTTATGGAAGTCAAGAATCCTGATAAAATGCTGAAGTCACTGATATGCCTGTTAAAGCAGTTCCCTGGAAAGCATGCCATGCCAATTGATTTGCTGAAGTAAATATACTAATTTATTTTAGGTATATAGGAATAAATCAAATGTTTGCCAGAGGAGCCTAAGCAGATATGATGGAAACAAGCCAAAGCTGCCCACCTGCTGCAATTGTTTGAGAGGGAGGATTCATTTCACTAAAAGAACACATTTTATGTTCCTGAGATTAATCCTATGACTCTTTGGCTGGAATCCCAATGCTCTCCCATTTAGTGGACAGCACATTTCATCATATTTTCATACAGCTCACAAAGCAGATGAAGTCTTTTCTGTGCATGTCACCAAGCCCTGTGTTGCCACAGCTCCCTGTACTGGAGATGGAAGGTGCTGCTTTGGAGCAAAAGCATTTTCCAGGGGCCAGAAGGTTCAGTCTGTGGCATGTGACAAACCTTGCTCTCCTCTGGGGCTCCTGGCACGGATGATCCCAGTGCTGTAAGGCACCACAGAGAGAGAAACATTTCCACAGACTGAACAACAGAACAAGGGGAAAAGGGGGTGAGGGGAAGACACCAATGGAAGCTCTAAAAGCCCACCTAGAAAAGGCACCAATAGATTTCATATGATGGCAGCTGCAGGAAATGAATTCATAACCCAAGGGAACAGCAGCATAAACCCTTCACACACGTACAAAGACATTCAAACCATTGAATCACCAAAGGGGAGGAGCCCTTGCTCAGAGCTCTGGGTGTGAGCCAAGGGCACGTTGGTTTGTATCAGTAACAGAGCAGGAACTATTCATTGTGGCTGCTCGTGGTGATACCTGAGCTCACTCCTGGCCATATGTCAGGAACAGAATCTGATTTTCCATGTCTGCCTGAGCTGTTTTCTACTTCACTTATGCTGCATCAGGCTGTGGGCACACAGATGTCAAAACAGAAGAGATAACAGAGATGGAGAATGAATTGATCAAGGCAGACCTGCAAGAGATTGGCACAGGAAGAACCAACTGGGAGAGGACTGCGATATTTCAAGAGCTGAACTCCAAGAAAGAATGCAAATTTAAATGAATGTTCGCTTTCCACAGTGCTTTGTGTCTTCAGGCAATCACTAGCAACACTCAGCAGCACTTCCAGAAGAGGCAGACATTTAAGGCAGGAAAACAGCAGCCAGTGCTCCAGTGGGCTCCAGGCAGCTGCAGGCAATGCCAATCCCTGAGTGACAAGGTACTGACTATGGGCTGGGCTGGGAAGGAAATTCCAGCCTCTTTCTGCTGAATTCTGCATCTTTTTGTTCAACAGGCCGGGGACCAGAGATGTTTTTATTCCCTCTCCCCTGCAATGGAGGCACGGAGCCCTGCCCTCAGCTGGGTTATCTGCACCTCTGGTGCTCCTCACACAGGGGAATGGACACTGGCCTGCTCTGGGCCAGGGCTCTGTGCCCCTGCCCTGCTGAACAAAGATCATTCCTGGCCCTGTTCCCGCAGCAATGCCCAGCTTGGTTCCTCCATCAGCAACTCCCAAGCAACAGCAAAGCTGAACTGCAGAGCAGCTCCCAGAACCCTCATTTCCCCATCTCCACTAAAGACTCATCTGGAATTAATTCAGTACTGGCACAGCCATGTAAAAGAAGCATATTTTTCTTAATAAATATAAGATGTAGTACATTTAAAAAGCAAGTTTCTGAATTACAATTTAGGTAGGATTTTCAATTAAAAAACACCTATCAAAATAAAGACAAAGTTTGTCCCGCTGCACTATAGTCTCTGAAACTGTTCTGATCCATAAATGTTTTAATCAAGATTCATCTACCAGACCTATTTCCACTGGATGATTCCATCATTGATTTGATACATGAAGCAATTTACATTAATAACCACAATATTACATCAATTATTTCTTTTATAATCAAAGCAGAAAAATATCAAAACCTTGCCAGAAAATGATAGTAAAGGGTTTCTAAAGCCTCATATTTAAATAGCTGTAAAATAGTTTAACTGTACATATTTGGTAAAGCAAATCTAATGGTTTCAGAGGAATTCTCAGATCGTGTAAATTAAGCCAGGCTTTAGGAAATCTAACCATAAAGCATTTTCACCCCTGCATCATTAGGAATTGTGAGGATACTTCTCTGAGCTGGTAGGCACAAAATATAAAAAGACAACATATGCCATCACTTTCTTCTGCTTAATTTTTATGTCACAACTTATGTACAGTTTCATAGACCATATTGCTGGGCTCTATTAAAGTTTAATTCCTGTGTGCAAGTAAAAGAAGTACAAGTACTCCATGGAAACAGTGGATCCAGGAGTGAAACCTTGCAAGGCAAAGAGAACAGCTAAACCACAAGATTTAAAAAAACAGTAAAAAGAGAATGAGCTAATTAACATTCCAAGGATTAATTTAGCCACAGAACATCTGTTTCCACATGTCCCTCTGCTGAGATCCACCGTGAGGGCTTGTGTGGGTTGGCTTTGAAGCTGTATGTTATTATCCAAGAAGAGGTTTTGAGTACAGCTTTTGAGAGGGATTATGGATATCTTAGTAACAGAGGGACCCCTGGGCCCCTTCTAACTACTCTCACTTCCTTGATTTCCACTTGACTTGTATCCATACAGCATTCTCTACTCCTGGTTGAAAAATTCTCCACTGGGCACATTTACAGCTTATGTTCTATTTTAACAACATGACATTTCCATCCCTCATCTGCTTTCCCACAAAACAGGGCATTTTAATTCTCCTGTCCTGGATATTTTGCTATACAGCCAGCTAGTTACCTAGAACTCAGACAAAGCCCTTACCCATTTCTTTAATTCTTCTGCACTTGCTATTCCCCTAATTTAATAGCTGTTTTCTAATAAGTGTCTTTCCAATCATGTTCATACAGGTCCAAATAAGATCCCAGGGTTCTAACAATAAAGGAACCATCTGCAGCACTGTAAGAAATATCTTTTAATCTGGAAAGTTTCTAAGTCCCCTGCTTGCCCTCCCGATTATAAAAATGAAACATAAACTATTTTAAATCCAGACAAATGTTCCTGGTGGCGCTCTTTGTGGACAAGGCCGATGGATTTCTATCAGAGAATACTCGTGCAGAAATGTAAGGCTTTTAACACAGCAAATCTGATCAATCCACACTGACCAGGGTAATTAAACAACTCAGACTGAGACATCAGCAGCCATAATTCACGCACACACAGAGCTGGCCCTGTAAATCAGGGCTCGGGCAATTCGGTGGGCTCTCAGCAATGGTGGCACTGAGGTTTTTTAACTGCACCCATTCCATGTGCAACAGATTGCTCAGGCTTTCAGCACTGGCCTACCCAGACCTCTTTATGAACAAAGAGTTATTTTCCTGAATGAACTGAACTAATCCCACCACAATTAGCACGTGGCTCGTTTTCCTATCTGCAGGTAACACAAACCTGCAGGTCAGTAACTCCTCTCCCACTAGATAAAGTCATTAACACATGCAATAATGATGTTTTCCATTGCTCTGTGTTATTTCACTGAGCATCACGACTACAAGATAAAGCGCTGGATTGACAGCAAAGTCATTTCAACTCACCCACCCCCAGCTAAACATTAATCAGTCTCTAACTTGGTCATCACATCAACATCATCTCCCAGGAAAAAAATGCTAAACTTGTTGACTGCTGAACAAATTGAAGCAGGAAAGAGCCTTTTGTATTTTTAAAGGAATAATTGATTCAGCTCTGTGGCTGCTGGTCAATACCACAGTAATTGGAATCACGGTGACTAATGCCCAGACCATTTTACAGGCCTCTCTTATTAGCATGAACATTCCTCAGCTCACCTCTGGTGTGCTGGGCCAGGATGTTGCCCCCATTCTTGGGAGAATCGGCTGTTAAGCTGCATATGGAGATCTTATTAGGCAGAGCAAAACAATTCTATGGATGCTTCAGTTTATTAAAAGCAGAACTGGACTTGCTACTAAGGTACTGTTCTGAGTGGGTGTGTCTAATTACAAGGGCCCACACAGGGAAACAAAATCCCTTCTGTTCCATCTTGGGTGTATTATCAGCCTTGATTGCCATTTTATATCAAAAAATAAGGATTTTCAAAATACCGAGCACCTTCTTCTTATTCCCCTTTTGGAAGTGCCAGTTTGGAGCTCTGGCATCTCACTGCTCCCTTTTGGAGAACATGAAAATAAAGGCCAGTGCACCCTGTCCTTGTCAGACACAGACATTTTCCCACTTCCTGCATAAATCCTGTGCTCCTCCAGCATCTTCTGAAAGGTTTTCATATATTTATTAGCAGACAAATTATCCGTTCCTTAAAGACTTTAATGCATTCCCTTGCCCTCGACTTGTACCTGCAAAGCAATTGTGATTCCAGCTGTGTCACTGTTAAATATGCCATTAATTACCTCAGGAAGGCATTAGCCCATACTCAGAACAGACTGTAAACATTTTATGTCATTTGGTAAGGCACTGGAGCTGTTTCTAATGCCACAACAGCTCTATTTATATACTGTGCTGCATAATTAGCTACTAATGAGGCTCTAACTTTCACTGCTGTAAGGCCTAGATAGCTGTTCCTCTCTCAACGAATTCATTTTTGCTGTCTCATTAACACACGAAAAAACCTGCAAATTGTATTTTAATTAAAAGCTAAACTACCTCTGTCTGGAGACACTAATGAACAGATCCACTCCAAGGGAGAGGCAAGAACGCTGCCACTCAAGAGGACAAACACCTTGCCAGAAGAGCAACACAAAAAGATAACACAGCTCACTGTCTCATTTTCAAGGGCAGGCTCTTCTCTACTTCCTCCCCTTTTTTTCTCCTTACTTTTCTCCTTTTGTACCCTCAGCAAGGCTGCTTACCCTCAAACAGACAAACTGCAAGCCAGACCCTAAGGAACAGCAAGACTGCCTTAAAACCACGAGGGGTGTGTATTTTGAATCTTCCTGATGCTTGCTATTGCCATCAGTCTTCTGTGTCACATTTCCTGGCTTTTTCCTGTAGCTGCAAGGGCTGAAAACACAGCCGCAGAAACTCATCCCACTCCATGACTTCACAAGCTCTGCAATAAATCTGAGCACTGACCACAGTGCCTCCTTTCCTGACTGCTGAGGGCCCCTCATGCAATTCATCACGGAGCATTGTCCAACACAGCGAGTCACCAGGAGCAAACAGGGTTTGAAATGCACCGGGGAAGGAAGAGCATCCCGCTGATCCTAAAACACACCAGAGGCAATTGATTGTGCAGTGTTCCCATGGCAGAAACAGACACTCGGGGTGTTTAAAAAGACCTCTTAAGGCAACATAAAAAATAAAATGGAAAATGACATTCAGAACTAATGTTCCACGCTGTATTAAAGCACTCTGAACACATCCATCTGCAAGGGAATAACCCAGGAGCAGGACAGAATAAACAACAATTAGCACAGGAGAGAAGGAAGCAGCCCTTTGAAACAATGCAGACAGTTCCAGGAATGCTCAGGAAGAAGCTCCCCCAAGACCCTACAATTAGTGACAAAGACAGGACTGCACTGTTCTTCCTGGACATTGCTGACAGGAGCTGCATCAGAGAAACAGAGCGGAGGGAAGGTCACCACGGAAAGGTTTCTGGATTAACTGCCTGCTTCCCTTGCAAACACAGGATCCTGCCCTTGCTGCTCTGCCTCACTTCATGGGATAACTGGGAGTTCACTTCCTGGGGTGACTGGGAGCTCACCTTGTAGATTACACCAGACCCCTAAATTAGTCCTAAATTCAGGTACTTCCTGAATCCCCATCTCCCTCACCTGAGGAGTTCCTTAATCTCTTGTGAAGGGTTTTCCTAATATTCAACTAAGTGGCAGATATTAGGAATGCTTAGCAGCCTATTCTCCCTAAAGATGAAAATCCAAAGTAAGCCAACTTAATTATGAATTAATTCCCTTTAAATCACAGCCCAAATTTCTCTCGCTGATCAATTATTTGCAGCATGAAATGATTGACAGGACACAGGGGCAGATTAATTTAGCTGACAAAAGTGATTTCAACTCTCATCAGAAATTTTCCATACTGTTTTTTAAAAATTCACCTTGAAAGGTAAGTTTTGGCCTGCTTACAAGGCTCTGTGTTTTGACTTTGATATTGCTTCACACACAGAGCCCCAGTGCCACTTTCATTCTATTACAATCCCTTCTTTCCTCTTGCTAATACTTTACTTTTTTTAAGAAATAAGTCTTTCTGACAAAAAAGCAAATAATAAAAGCAGAACCTTCTTTCTCATGATCAACTATGAAGGCTGAGCAAATAGGATTAGAGCAGCAAGCTGGTCTTGAGCAAAAAAACTTTCAAAAGTATTTGAATGTATTGCAGATATCATTAGAGAAGGATATGGGACAGCCTTCAGCCCAGACTTATGGAGAACAAAGTCACTTAAGAGGATCTATAGCTTTACTCTTCAAATATTCTCTTGAATTATGTACCACATGGCACAAATCTGATCTATTACAAAAGCAACAAAATTGCTTTAGGAAGCATTTCCCTCTCTCCTGTTGATGAGGGTTATCTGTTTACAAATTCCAGGATGAGGAGCTGACATATTTCACCGAGTGCTTCTCATCAGTCCCAGGAATCCTGTCCAACACACTGCCAGGTGACGAGTTTGAAATGCTCAGGAGAGTTTTCATTTCAAACATGTGTGTGTTTTAATGAGCCACACAAACAATGATGCAAGCAGGATGCTGTGTGTGAGCAAGAGCAGCTCAGAGAGCAACAGCTGCATGAAAGCATGGCTAGAAAAACCAGAAAACATTTGAAATATGGAATAAAACAAGCAATAAAGGCCAGGGCTCTGCATCCACATTTAGGTCATCAATAGGTTTATGCAGTGCTGATAAAGGAACACAAGTGGTCTGAAACCAGCTGCAGTGCAGCAGTTAAACCACTCTTTTCCAGCCTGTGCTCCAGAGACCCTTGGATGTCCATGGATTGCCTGTGGAGTCCCAGAAAGGCTTTGCCCATAAAAACACGCATTATTTGTCCAGAGACTAAAACGAAACCACAGGACTCCTCAAGCAAACCAGTAGGAGATGGCTGGAATTTCCCAAAGTCTGCTGTGCAGCACTGAACACTGGAACAGCAAATTGCATGAAAAGAACCATCATCAGCAAATACTTCAACAAAGAAGGATTGAGTTGGTATTTTTCACATGAGTAATTCTTATACCTGTCCCAATGTCATCTGATTATGCTTGAAAAATATCATTAATCAATGGCACTTCTTGTGTGAATAAGGATAACTCTCCTGAGAAGCTGAAGAATTAATTCCTTGATAGTTCATTCTAATATACAACATTTCAAATGGCCTATTTACACAATTTTAATCTGAATAAAATAGGAAATGTCGCCTCAATGCTAACACAACATTCCTGTAAATTATGCACATTTTAAAAGCTAATGAATCTGTCATTATCTCATTAAAATTTGTCACAGCAGTTATTTTTAAGTTATTATTGTGACTTTTAAAATATTTTGCCATTAAATGACTTTAATTCATTTGTATTACTTGTAGGCTTGTATGAAAATTTTTTTTATCACGCCTATTAGGATGAATGAGAGCAACGTGCTTTATTACACCTGTTCGTGTGGCTGCCTTCACTCCCTACATCAATATGGAGTCTTTCAATCCTGCTCTCAGTGAAAGCAGAAACTAAACTTCAGTTGATTTCACTGGAAGCAGGTCTAAATAATGAACTTATGCAGCCAGGAATAAGGATCAGAAATTACATTTAACTCTGGTTTTCAATAATTTACTATGTATGGAACAAAAAGATCACAAACACACTGGTGTTAATTTAATTTAACTGGGTAAATGTAGCTCAGGCCTTAGCCAGTGTAAGACACATCTCTTCATTTGAAGCCTTGATGTGTCCCTTTATTCCAGTGCAGACTGTCTGCAGGTACAGCAGGAGCCCCCAAGCACAGGATCAGGGTGTGTGGCTGCTGGGGACCACAGTGACAGCAGTACAAAGTAATCCCCTGGGAAAGCCTGCTAATGATAATTGCACTCATTGCCACAAGTGCCCTTTTCCCTGCACACCCCTGCAGTGCACTCCTGGCCCTGTGCCCAGCACAGACACCACCTGGCACGGGCCCACGCAAAGGCAGGTGAGCCTTCTCCGTGACACAAATGGCACCTTCAGGGGGCTGAAGGCGACGCTGCCAGCGCCTCACTGTGCCCCAGCAGGACCCAAAGCCACATTCCCATCCCGGCTGCAGCAGGGTCCCTCAGCTCTGACTGCACACTCCAGTCCTGCCAGTGCTGGGAGTCACAGCAACGCTCCTCCCACTGAGACCTGACACACAAATTCCTGTTTCTGCAGAAAATGTGGGAAACACTGTACTCCTCTCACAGGCAGTGCTGGATTGGGCAGCCCCAAGGGATGTTCTGGCTCTGTCCTGAGGCTGTTGTGCTGTTTGCTTTCAGATCCAGGCAGCTTCTCAGCACAGACCTACGAGTGCCGTTTGTGCAACCAGCACAGAGAGCTGGAAGAGTCCCCTGGATAATGGGGAGCTTTCAGCCCCAGAAAGACTGAGGCAGCAATTCAGGATTCACGTGCAACTAAAGGAGAAAAAGGCCTGCCATTAATCAGATGCTTCAGGAATGCCTAAACATTTTTCCTGTGATTCTGCTTTCCTCAAGAATGTGTAAATGAGACTTCAAAAATACACTTAATAATTTTTTCTTTGTAATGAAGATAAAAATTCTGCTGCTAAAATGAGAGACACTCTCGTAAGGAAATGAAAGTGCAGCTGGAAGGTGTGGTGGTATTTGCTGTGTCACCATGCATTTATTAGCATGGCAGCTGCCACTCATCAGACAGAGGAAGAAAGCTGAGTAAAAAACATCTGCTGATTTCATCACTCATTTAATATTCTGATAAGAACTCAGCTAAATCACTGTCCAGTAACTCTGCTTATAAAACAGGACTTATGGAGAGTTTTATGGGAATAACACTAGATTAAAAAAGCTCTTTGCAGGCTTTGTATCCTTCAATAAAGATCTAGGATAAGAAGCACATTTCTTCATTATCTTCCAAGAACTTGGAATAAACTGCTCCTGTTTGCCAGGGGGGTAGGATTCCTGCAGGCTGCCCTCCCCCAAAAATACCCTATCCCTCCATTAATATGAAATATTTGGATTGTCTAGTGGGACATAAAATGTAGAACATTTCTGTAGATAAACAAGGGAAAGAACTTGACAGGTTAGGGAGAAAAGAGACACTCATTTCTGCAGGTGATACAGATTCTCAGAGTGACAAAGACAATTACATTTTACAGAGTTTTTCTCTGCAGTTTCAGAAGTAGAACAGAAGGAATTTTCCATTGGGGTACAAGTATCTTATCATATCATTATCTCAAGCTTATTTCCTCATTTGGAAAAGTTACTTTTCTATTACAGGCTCTTCAAAAATGGAATTAAGATGAGCAAATAAATATTATGAAATCAATTATAGTCTTAATGGTGTTTTCCAGTGGCAGACCAGAGAACAGCATCATTTCATTTAGCTTGTCTGTTATACTGATACTAACTTATCTGAACACAGAAAATACACTGTACATTGCAGGAAATAAACAAGGATGGATGGAATGGATGGAATGAAGAGAGTGACATATTTTCCTCATTCCCTTAAAAAATTGCCTATCTCTTATTAAGTATAATCCCTGATTCCCACAGGCTCCTGGGGAATTGTTGCTATTAGTCCTTTTAGGATGAAACCCACAGTAGGTGCTACACACATCAATGATTTGTAGCTGACATTTAGATACTCAGCACCAAATGACCATGGCCAGTCAGCTCAGTTCACAGGAATCCACTAAAACACAGTGACCTGGGGGAGCTGCCCACACATCCAGGGGGTTTTGGTGCATGCCCCACCCTTTCAGAACAAAGGGCAATCCCCTCATGTACACCTCTGACTGATCCTTCTCTGACATGACACAAATGAGATTAATGGACTCAATACAGCCCTACTGTATTAGACTGCCCTTCATAATTACTCTGAATAACCTTTGTTTTACATCCACCAGGTCATTTATGACAAGTCCTCGTGTATATCCTTCAAGATATTCAAGTGCTGCTGAAAGGGGCTTCACTTCTTAAATTATGGCTATATATGTAATTTTTTTTGTCTTCACAGAAGGTACTTCTTACCACATTAAAACAGACATAAATCTACATTGCTGACTCACCTCCATGGCTTGTACTAATTCAGATTTCATTCACATGCCATGAGTGGTCATATATTTTAATGAAGCTTTTTGCAGTAAATACAACCCATGTCAGAAACTTTAAAAAACAAAAATAAAAATTAGAACTGGATTGCTATGTATGATTGGGAATATTAATTCATCAGGTTAGTACCCATTTACTCAGGGGCCTTAAACTACCCCTGTAACTCCTGCTCTGCATTTTCAGGGGTCGCTGTTGGACAGAGAGCTGTGGAATGTTCACTCAAAGTCAGCCTGTGCCGGCACCTTGGAAAAGTCCAGCTGTAAGCACTGATCCAGCTGTAAACACTGATCCAGCCTAATCACAGCAGTCTGGCTCTTACTGACATCAGACCTCCCCTCCTGCCTCACCAGTGCCTTTGGAAGGCTCCAAGCAGCTTCCCCTTACCTGGGAAAGCAGCCCATGGCAGCCCCTTGGCAGAACAGACAATGCTTGGCCAGGGATGGCACATTAGAAACAGCAGGGGGAAAGTGTTGATTTTTCCATCAGAAACACCATGAGAGAGTCCTCCTCTGAAATATCTCTGTCTGACATCCCAAACCCAAAAACACCATGGCAAATGATTAGCTGAAGAGCAGAGAGAGGAATAATTATTCTCCAGAACAGCAGACATGTTCCTTACCCTTTGTTCAGTGGTCCCAGCAGATGTTGTTCCCTGAACTGGACTCCCCCACTCCTCTGGGTTTGTGGTTTCACTGAAGAGCAAAGTCCCACAGGATGACCCTGCTGATTGAATTGACAGGTAAGTGGTGATCTGAACTAAACCCATGTTAAATCAGCTGATGATCTCCTGGGTCTCAAAATAAAGAAATGATACAATATTGGTGCAGGTAGGTTTTCATTAAAACATTTTAGAATAAAAGCTTTGTCAAATTCAAGCTTCGCACAATTTGTAGATCTGATCTTGTATCAATTGAACCTTTAGCACTTGCTTTAAAATATGCCTGTGCTATTTTTTTTCATACTGTGAAATCTTCCAAGAAATCATAAACAAATTATCATTCAGCAAAAGCACTGATAACAAATCTGACCTGCCTGAAGGCCTAGGGACAGGTTGCCATGGCCAGCTCTACAGGGTGCCAAAAAAAGAGGCAGAAGGAAAACAGACATTAAGGAGGAGCTTTCCCTATCCTAGAAAAATCCCAACAGGAGAGGCAGCACCCTGCCATCAGCTGAAGGCAGACCTGTGCTTTATCACCCTTCTTTCCAAGGTCTGGTTTGGTCTCCATCCCATGGATCTTAAGGAAGGATGGATTGAGCTGCTGCCTTTACAAGGGGAGATGAATGCAGCAGCTGCACCAGAGACAGATTCTCAGAGATAGGGAAGTGTCTGGGGCCTGAGCAGGAGGCCCCTGGGAGGTTTCCTTGCTCTGAGGCTAGATTTCCATGTAGGAAAACCGGAGAAGAGAATTCACTCAAGAAGAGCTGCTGGCTGGAGAGCCTCCCTTGGAGGTGCACTCAGCAAGGCAGAAACTGTGACAGAAATCAGCTCCTGTCTCTGTGGGCACTCAGCCTCCAGCCTTTACAGCCCATCTGTCCCTTCCAAAAGCAAGCACAGTTTTAGGGAATTTGTGTGACAAAAGCCTGCAAGGAAACTCCTGTCTCTTTTCATCTCTCTGTTCCTTCTTCCAGCCCTGCTAGACTTCCCCCATCTAATCTAATCTAATCTAATCTAATCTAATCTAATCTAATCATCTATTAACAAAGACTTTTTTTTTAAATTCCCCCCAGAGCATGTAGTTCTCAGCCTCTGAGAGTGGCAGCTGATCCCTAAAGCTGCCTGCTGCTCCCTGAGCAAAGGGCAGGCTGATCCCTCACCCACCTGGGCAGGCTTCCTGCTGTGAGAGGATCTCCCTGGAGCAGAGAGCAAAGAGCACCCGGGCCTTTGTACACAGCAGTGACCTTGGGGCTGGGCACAGTGACCTGACCCAGGAGCAGCCTCAGGGGCGCCCTGCATCTCAGGCAGCTGTGGGAAATGTCCATGAGTAAATAAATAAAGCACAAAAGGCTTACACCCTGACTCCTGTGCCTGCTGTCCCAGGCTGACAGCAGCTCCCCCATTTCCCCCCAGACAGGAGTGGGGCAGTCCCTGCTGTCTGCAGGAAATGCTCTGAGCCCTCCTGCCCTCTGCCACCAGCCCAAATGTCCCACCCACACCACAGAGCTGCTCTGGAGTCAGAGCTGCCCTGGGGCCAGGCTCTGCATATCCAACAGGGGCGTGGAATATTTCTGAGGGATGAAGAGCCCTTGGCCAGCCAACTTTTGTACCACTGGGTATTAACTGATTCTCCATAAAACTTCATTTGTTTCCTGTCTAATTCTGCCTAGCACAAACAGTTTTAAACAATCTACTGCAACTTCTCTACTTGCTTGCCTTTCATTTTCTCCAGAAATTAAATACATTACAGCAGCATATCCTTAACGATTATTATAGAATAAATGACTTATTCAGACATAAAAATACTTTGAGCCCTGTTGTGATACGTACAACGGTGTAATAGATAACCCAAATGCAGACAGCAAATGTGATGCCAGAAAACAGCAATACATATTTTATTGGAAGAAACTTGTGCTCTTCAGATGTGGCTTTGATTTAATATCTCTTTGGGCACTGTAGTTCAGCTGATATAACTTTTAGTCAAGCAGATGAGTAATAAGGATTTAAACTACATGGTTTTCAAACTGCGAATTAGTTATCTGACTGGTTTTCACTTACAACAATGTAAAATTACTGTAGTATTTAATTTACTGGTATAGCAAACAATGCCTTAATCAATTTAAATTTCTTCTTCTCTTTTCATTCTTTCAGTAGATTAACAGATTTGTATAAACTGAATACAGTTCATTCTACTTTGACTGAGCTTTTAGACTGAAGGAAAGGAGGTGACCACTCAATGTAAATGGGAGGGGAAAAATTCTTTCTCAAATTAGGATCTCTTCACAGATCCTGATCTGATTTGTACTGTTGCTGAAATCAAGCCTTTGTAGACCAAGAACATTGTGATCACAAGATGAACTTCTGAGAAGATAGCAAAATTAAGGCGTGCATATCAAAAATAATGCATCAGGTATGTCTTTCAGAATGAAGATAATGGATGAAACCTACAGTGATCATTGGGAAACCTCAATGAAATAAGAATATTTTCATACTGGAGCAACACATTTCTAATTTGATATTACTTTCTCAGTAACCTTGACTAAACATTACAGACTGCAAGGTGGACATCCCCAAACATTTGCCTGTAATATGGAGAACAGACTGTGCCCATTGGAGGAGCTGAATCAGTGCAAGATCCTTTCCATTAGAAGCACATCTGGCATTCCCCACGGCTGCCAAGCAGATGTTTTAAGGAAGTCACCTTAAGGAAGGGTGAGAGGATCCATTTTGGCAATGGGAGCCCTGCCCAAAGGGTCAGTGAGCTGCTGGGCAGCCCTGGGCACACACACACACACACACTGCTGAGCTCTGCACACTCAGGCCCTGCCAAGCCCTGGCACCAGCCCAGGTGAAGGAGCCCCTGCTCCACCCTGCCCTGGCGATGGATGCAGGCACACACAGGGGCACAGAGGGGAGAGCCAACAGCCCCAGAGCTGCATTCATCCAACATCCAAGCACAATCCCACTCTGCATTCCCTGCCTTGTTCCCAGCTGAGCTGCTGTGGCTGTAAATCCATGGGCATGGCTGATTCCCCAGGAACTGAAATAAATGGCTGCTCCTTTCCTGCCCTGCCAGGGCTGCACAGCCAAAGGAGTCCTAGAAAAGGGAGCTGCTTTCAGTTCTGGCTTACCAGCACTGCATCAGCTCAGCTCTCCCTGCAAAACCTTCATGGCTGACGAGGCAGAGAGCAGCAAAGGCAGAGCTTTGGCTTTCAGACCACAGATGAAGCTTCCAAAGGTTTCTTCTCTTTCTTTTGCCTGACAATTAAAAATAGATTAAAGCAGAGTCACTGTAAGCAGCACATCTGCAAGCACAAACCATCTTTATGCTGCACACAGGCAGAATCCCACTTGGAGATGGAGCACTGAGACCCAGAGTCCCTTCTCACAGCCTGTGCATTTCAGAGAAGTGTTTTAGAGAGCTCTCTCCACCCCACTGACGGCATCTCTGACGTGGCATCCACGGCCACAGCCTGCTTTCCCGCTGCTCTCCCTCTGCTGTGTCTGACAGCATTTTTAGCATTTCACTGACCTAAAAATGGCTTCTGCCTGTTCCTGAAAATGCAAAAAAAGGTTCCACTAAAAACAGCACTTAGGGGGAAATGAGGATTAAAGAGCAGGCAGCACTTGAGCCATGTAAATGTGAGTGATGTCAAGCTGACTGCAGTGACAGAGCTCAAGAGCAATCTAATGGTGCTTTCTGCCCTTTCAAGTGAAGCACTCAAACACTGCCATGTAAGGCTGTTTAAAATGCACATTCTGTGACACTTCATTCAAGCTACAGCAGTGGTTTGATAAATCCCCTATTTCTGACTGGCACACAGCAAAAGATCTCCCACATCTCTGTGTGTTGAGTCCTGTAAATTTAACAGCATTTTTTTTTTACACTGTGTATCCTGCAACATTTCTGTGCTGGAAAACCTCAACTTATAAAATCAGCGTCTCTAAAATTTTTGCTGTACCCTGCAGCCAGACCGTAACATGTGGCACATTTGAAGGCCTAAAATTTGCAGCTTTAAAATTTTTCTGACTGGAATAATTAGATACTGCCCTGTATGCCTGCTACAATGTTTTGCACATAAATTACTTATAAACCACTGTGAGATTCAAACACGAATTTGACAGGGAAAAATAGGTATTAACTCCTGTGAGTAATTTAGGCATGTCAAAACTATAAATTGTTGCCTTACTTTTTTCTTTTTATGACTTGTGACACAAGAATGGATTACCTTACTGTTTTCTACTTAGGTTATGATTTTTGTCATTCAAACAAAGGCAGAGCAAGAAAGAATGAAAATAAATTATTACGATTCAATGTAAACTATTTGCTGATAGTCTTAAAAAGGAAATTAATAGAAAAAATATATTCCTAAATTTCAATTCTAGTAATGAGAACTGTAACCTTAAGGGAAAAATCATGTAAAATGAACTAATGTATATCTAGTTTTGGTGCAATTATTTAATTCTCCATGCTGCAACATCTGACAGCAACTCAGATACGATGAAGTTCTAAAAATAATGACTACAATTTTTATCTTTCCTCTCCATTGTTACAGTTCAGTGTCACTACAATTCACTCACCTGGTGCCATTTTCCCAGTTGGTTGTAATTCTTGTCACAGAAATGAAGAATTTGAAACCTTTCCCAGATCACTTTTAGCATTCTGCATTTGGTTCCATTGCTAAATTCTATCCCCACATTCATCCACAGGCACAATCTCTGAACACATTTTGTAAGGGTTCACTGAGCCAACCAAGTGAAATATGGAATAATAACAAAATGAAACTTCTCTTTCCTTGCTGAATGGTGTGTTACCACAAATCACTAGAAGACATCCCAATTCTTATAAATCACGCTGCACCAGGCATAAGAAAGGGGAATGACTCAGGAGAAAAGGAAAATATCATTGGTGCGCTCCTGATGTCAGAGTCACTGGTAGATGCCTGCCAGTGTGCCTGCACTGTGACATGCAGGTGTATTTCACTGGCTGTGCAAGAGCATCAGGTGCTCTGTTTAACAGCAGAATGATGCACTCCAGTAACTCTGCATCCCCATTCTGAGCCTGACTCCAAATCCATCAGAAAGGCAGCATTCCATGGATTCTGTTGTACAAAGGGTCAGCAAACTCACCGTGCCAGTCACAGAGCCTGGTGAGATCTCCTGAGGTGACTTTTCCTTCAGGTACTGAGCAGTTTCAGGAGGAAGGTCACAGTGCTCTGGTTTGCCAGTGAATCTGTCCTTCAGCTCAGCCTCTCCTTGCAGAGGGGTTTCCTGCAGCACCAGCTGCCCCGTGCCCCTCTGTGCCTTGCAGAAGGTCCAAGTCTCTCAAAGCCCAAATCCCTCAGGGACAGAATCAATAACAGACTGCCAGCAATACCACAGCCCAGTTCCCATCCCCTTTCCCTCCAACACACCCTATCAAGGAATGAAACATGCTGCAAACACAAGCTGAGACACAGGAAAATGCACAATGTGGGGAGCCTGTGGTACCCTAAACACAAATTGAACTGCCTGGGGCAGCACTCTCTGAGTGGTTTGTGCTCAGCTCAGCACAGGGAGAGGTCAATGCTCAGATGAATTTTTCCAGGCAGGCAGAGCTCAGTGTCCTTCCCTGTGTCCAATGGGTGCCCCCAGGCTTCCTTCACTCCCCCTGTTCCCTCCCCTGAATGCAGAACCCAGAAGGATTCAGGGCCACTCAGCCACTCAAACAAACAAGGAGGTGCACATTGACATCTGGGGAAAAAACTCTCACAAGTGCCCCCCATCATTTTAGAGCAGGATTTTAACATGGGAAGCTTCCCTGAGAATTGAGTTGCCTCAAGACATTTTCTCCTATTTTAAAATGTTACCCATCTTTTGTGTAGAAGGACTTTTTTAACCCTGCTCATTTCTGGCTTCATTGGTAACTCTGGTGTGAGGGATTTGAGCGATGGTGTAATACTTGCCAACAGCCCTGTGGGTCCTGAACCCCACACAATTCTGCAATTCCAAAACTTCATGGACTCGTTTCAGTATTTTCCCACCATCCCTCTGTGCAGTGGTGCAAAGCACAGAGCATCTGAGAATTCAGTCACTCCAAGAGGAGTCATTTGTATCACAAACCAGGTTTCAATAGTGGAAAGGTTTCAATATTGTTATTCTTCCACTTAAAATGCTTCTGGTTTTATGTCTAACATGAGATGCTGCTTCAATAAGCCAGAGAAGCATTTGCAGTTTCTCTGCTGCATCAGGAACTTTTACATGTACACAGATCTGTCCATCCAGGCATCTCCAAACCTGATGTAACACCTCTGTCATTTCTCATTGCATCAGAGCTCCACTACTTATTCAAAGCAATGTTACAAAACTGTTTTCTACTTTCACTCTTACTAGATGGATAACTGCAGAAGGTAAACAATAGGAATTTAACTTTCTTTTTCTAATAGAAATAATATAGGCTGTTGTACTAAAACCTAAAAAACCAGATTTACTGATATTTGAGATGCACTTTAAGGACTGTTTTGCCATTAGCATCCAAATTCTGAAAATAAGAAATAGCAGATGCTTGGAAGCAGGGTCTAAAAACAGAACAGCATTTTACTGCAATAGGAGGCTGAAAAGGTACAGATTAGTGCTGAAACAAGAGAAACAACTTAAGGAATATTTTTACTTGATGTGATTTGCCAGGAACACTACAGAAATTCAGAACAGGTGTCAGGAGCTCAGTGGAAATGCACCTCTTAAATCCGCACTCACATCTGCCCTCTTGCTTTCACACACCAATGGTTCACGGGGAAAACCCTTCAATACACATCCCAGTGTCCTGGTCACTTCTCAAACAGACTTCCTCAGAATTGGGATCCACAGAGACTCTGATCTGGCAGCCACACACAGCAGCATCAGGAGGCTCTGCTGGTTCCACCTGGAACGAGTTCAAACATCCCCTCTGCGAACAGCATCCAAAGGAACGGGAGGATGCTTTTAATTAAGAGCTCTACAATTAAATATCAAACAGCACATCCCAGTCTCAGCCTGACCAGGGAGTGATGCTTGGGTCTCTCCTGACATCAGTTCTTTCCTCACCTTCTGCCTCTCCTGTCCTTGTCCTGCTCTCAGCCGCAGTGTCCCTCAGCTGATCCTGCACGCTGCAGTGTGCACAAGGGCAAACTGTGCTCCAAGGGAATTCAATAAAAAAGCTGTTCCCCTGCATTAAGGCACCACTATTAACCTTCTCCAATTCTTTTCAGGCACTCTTCTTTGATGAAGGATTTTTAAATTGTACTGTAATGTTAAATGCTCCCCATCTGTTCAGGAGGGTGGTGCCATTCTCCAGAGGCAAGAATGGACTGAGAAGGATTTGCTCTGGAGGTGACTTTTGGGGCTTTGCTGCTGCTGCTGCTGCTTCCATCACAAGCCCTGTATAAATATCACCAACTGTATGGGACACTTGGCAACAGATACAGGAATGGCTTTCACTGACTGGACCCTATGGATAATGTGTGAATGTCCTGGAATGAGACAGTCTAGTCTCTGAGGCAGTAAAAGCACCCCTCCCCAGTTTTATTTATTGTCTGCTCGAATTTTGTTATTTCAGTTTAACACATTTATGTCCCAAGTGTAATAGTGCTTTGAATTCATGCCCAGCTTACATCACAGAAATTCATTTGCTAAAAGGGCTTTCTTTTAGTATCTGGTGTCTTCTGCAAGGACAAATACAGCTCTGGCATTTCCCTTCTCTAATCATGTTACTGAAATACATAAAAAAGCTCTTTAGAGATTAATGTGATCTGGTTGCACATATATGATAGAGTTCTTACCACCTAGAACCTTCATTAAAAATCCACATAACAAAGGAGAATGACAGTTCTCCATAAATCCAGTTTGATATCTGAAACCTCCATGGCAAAAAAAAAGCATCTATCACTAAGAAGCAACAAAAAAAACCTATTATTTTCACAGTATTTCAGATAATAATTTCAAAGATAAAAACCTGCTTCATACAGAAATATTGGCATGTCATCCTAGCCATTGCTTCAATTTGCATCATTAAATGCATTAACATATTCATAACACATAAAATGTGTGTCCATGGATTACAGGACCCAACAATTTTAAAGCTTCAAACTTTTGCTCTAAAATAATCAAACTGCATGCATCGCCTTCCCCCAAGTGTGGAAGTGCAGCTGACACTGGCAGTGCCTCCCTGACACCACAGGCAGCTGTGAATGCAGCCAGCCCTGCACTCCCCAGTCACGTTCTGTGCCCTGGCTGCGCAGCCCTTGCTCTCTCTGGGCTGGCACTGGGTGTGCAGCTGGGCTGGCACAGCACAATCAGCTTTTCTCCTCCAGGCCGCGCCCCTGCTGCCCCGGGGGATTTCCGGGCCTGTCTGGATGCAGGGACTGGTGCCCCGGGCTGCACCCTCCCCAGGACTGATGATCCCAAATATCTCTGTTCTCCCTCTCCCCTGGGAGCTCACTGTTCACAGGAACTGCCCCAGGCCCCGTCCCCTGCGCAGCAGCCCAAACCCAGCTGTGAACAGAAATTCCTCTTGGCAGCCTGCAGGGACTCCTCCTCTGCAGCCTCTGATCCATCGCTAGGGGGTTTCCACACCCTCTGAGCCGGCAGTCACTCTTAACATTTCTCTGCCTTATTTCTACTTCTTTTCATTCTGCTGCCGGCCTGACCTCTCTCTGCTCCCCTTTGCTTCTCATGCTGCAGTGGCCTGGCTGTTCTTTAACTCCTCCTTGCAGAGCCTGTCTCATTCCCCTCCAGTTTGCACCGAGGTGCCTCATCAGGCTCCATTTGGGAATGAGACCTTCTCCCTCTTCACACCGATGGCACTTGGAGTCCCTTGGTGCAGAGTTTAGCACAAGGATGTCAGTTCTGACAACTCCAATCCAGGCAGTTCATTTCTGATGCTCTAAATGAATCACTACAGATGAAATCTGGAAACCAAGCTGCTGGTTCAGAGGAAAGCTGTTACTGCTTCTGAGCAGAGCAAACAAAGAACTTAATACAAAAAATCAGATTTTTCTCCAAGAGATGATGTTACCTGTCACTCTGAGGAAGATCCTTTGAAATGTTAATAAACTGTATGGGATTAAGGTGTCCTGAAGACACCTGTGTGCCCATGAATTCCTGCAGTAAACAATAACAGAGTGAGGAAATGATACTAGGAATAAAGATGCTGAGTGAAGTCCAGCCTCAAAGGGATCAGAGATGAGGCATAAAGGTGCCCATTTAAAAGGGAAGCTGAAACATTTAGCTTATCTAGCTAAACATATTATGGCTGTCTTAGCATTATTTTTATAATAGCAGAACCACATTTAGCTAATGCTCCACAAGCGGAACAAATGAAGCTGCATTTAAAGTATTTTATTTATAATTTATAATGGTCTATTTCCAGGAGATCAGACTAATGAGGCAAGTACTTAATTTTTGAAGTTATTTTTAAGAATTTGCATCAATTGGCATGGCTACAGAAACTTAACACTTCCCTGGAAGATCTAGACTGCTCTGTGTTGCTAATGAGTTAGAGGAGGTGTGGTAGGTGAGGGGGGCAAGCAAGCCTTTACCACACCCTGCTGATAAAACAGGAAAGGAGTTCCAGGGCTACCATCCAGCAAAAGTCTGTGCAGACAAAAAGCTAATTCAACTTGCAGAGAGAAATGGAAACCAAATTTTTCCTTTCACCTTACATTGCTGCTCTTCATCCCTTCCGTCTGGTGGGATTTTTTTAATCACAGCACATATCCCATTGCTCACTAACTAAACCAAACTCTAACCTGGGCTCTTGATATTACAAACAGAACAAAAAATACCAGTTGAAAGTAATGAACTCAGAGCATTTCCTGGAAGAAAAAAGGACAGCAGACCTTCAGGGCACTGGTTCGGGTCTCACACTGACACCTGCTCAGAACAGCTGAACCAGAGGGGCTCTGGCCGTGCCCTGTTCTGTGCTGCTCCCTCATTTCTGGGGCAAACCCTTGGGATTGGTGCACGTGCTCACATGGGTGAGCAGACTGAAGAACAGGGAGCACAAAGTCTGGGTAAAACCCCTTCTGCCCATTTCTGGCATTCAGGCCAGTATCTCCCTTCCTGAGGAGAGGCTCAGAGAAGGAACTGGAGCCATTCTAACTCCTGTCAGCACACACCTGGTGTTCAAAGCTGTCTCCAGCCACAGCACCTGCTCACAGAGCTGTGCTTCTGCTCGGCTTGTTAAAGCTGTGTCAACCTCAGAAGAAGATGAACAATATGCCAAAAGATACGTGAAAGCAAATTAATTAAATTTGACTAACCTAGCCTGCTAAGTCTGGTTTGCACTGAAAACGTCTGGCTGCCATTAGAAGACATATTTGTAAATTACCCACGCAAATTTTCACCAATATAATCTTCCTTTCCAATGTCTACTTTAAAGAACTCCAATTCTTTTTTAATTCAAATTCAGTAAAACCAAACAGACCCATTTAAAGCTTGTCAATACTGTCCCTCCTTTCAGGCAGCACAGTTTTAGACAACACAGATCCATCAGGTGTCGTCAGACAGAAATCTCCAATCAAGGTAATTTGTTTAAAGATCACAACCATTTATTTAGAGGCCCTTGTTTAATCACAGAGCAGTTTCAGCAGCTATAAAGCACTTGCTAAGTTCTAAACTGGAGTAAAGCACCTTTGAAGAAATACGCTTAATGAAATTAACAGTTTCACCAAACACTCTTGCAGCAGAAATGAAATAAAAACACCCATTTGGTGGGACAGAATTATATAAATGTATTTTTAATTATGATTTGTTAATAGTTGAAAAGTCAAATTCACTGAAATTAGGACTGAACTTCCCCTAAAACTCAGTGACTCCCATACTGGCCACTAGAGAGGATCTGGAATTTCTTCTGAACTACTTTCAGGTACCAGTGCACATTCACTGAGTCTCTGCTGGTAAAAAACTTACCAAAATGAAGCCATTTTAAAGAAAAAACAGTTCCCACTCATCCAGTCACACCTTTTGCTACGCTTGCAGTAATTTTTGCAAACCCTTATTGCTCACACCAAGAGTGAACATTTGGATTAATTTGGCTGGGCCTTGTACAGAGCAAAGTGCTCCAGAATCCTCACATGCTGGTTTTGGAAAGTTTTAAATGTTTTCTATTTTAAATTTACCACTGTAAAACTGTCACAAAAACCCTGCAAGATCACAGCTAACAGGAATTACAGCTGGTATGCCTAGATCTGATATGTAGGGAGTTTGTTAAATTTGCAAGAATTTTATCATTTCATTGCATTATTTTCTAATTCTCCAGTAAAGCTTTTCTGCAATGTTCAGTCTCACAAAGAAGTTTAATCTGTTAAATGCCTGACAATCTTCCAGAACTCTTCTGCTAAAGCTTTCATTCAGAACTATATTGAAAAGAGAAGCTGAGTAAAAGAGAATAGAACTGGGAGTGCTTTGAGGCATTTCCCCAGTATTTCTGTGTTTATCCACATCTTCCACAAGACATAAATCAGTGGTAAAAGTGCAGCTACCTGGTGCTGTTGGCCAAATGAACAGGCTCTAACCTTTGCTATTACCAGTGAGAAATCTTTCTCACATCCTTTTCTATTTTGTTGCTGAAAAAAAAGAAAAAACAAATGTCAAGGAGTCATTAAAACTTGTCAGGCTGGCAAGGTATCACAGGAGGAGAGAAAACATGCTGTGAGCAGCACAGTCTATTTCTCACAGTCAGGAATGAGGGTCAGTTGGAGGGAAAAGAACTGTGAGCTCCAGGAAAGATCTAGATGGAACTAAGTCAGGCATTTTATCATTTTACCCTTTTCTCTGCATGCTTTGAGCTTTGGGGGAATGGAGGGGACAGGCAGAAGTGTTTGAAGATGCTGGTTCAGAGTCAATTTAATCAACTCCACAGTTCCTGAGACTTAAAGCACTCACAGGTACCAGTTTCAGCTGGATGGATGCTGTGAGCCCAAACTGATAAAAGACCCGGTGCTAGAACAAGCAGGTCACATCACGTCACCCTCGGCGAGATGCCAAACGCCAGCCCCATCCCTGGAGGCCAGGAGGAGCACTGAGCACCGAGCACACACGGAATTGCCCTTTCCTGCTCTCAGCCCCATCCCTGGAGGCCAGGAGGAGCACTGAGCACCGAGCACACACGGAATTGCCCTTTCCTGCTCTCAGCCCCATCCCTGGAGGCCAGGAGGAGCACTGAGCACCGAGCACACACGGAATTGCCCTTTCCTGCTCTCAGCCCCATCCCTGGAGGCCAGGAGGAGCACTGAGCACCGAGCACACACGGAATTGCCCTTTCCTGCTCTCAGCCCCATCCCTGGAGGCCAGGAGGAGCACTGAGCACCGAGCACACACGGAATTGCCCTTTCCTGCTCTCCAGGAGTCGGTGCAGCCGCCCGGGCTCAGTCCCAGACCCCGCAGGCGGAGCCGCCCCGCACAGCCCCGAGCTCCGGAGCGCTGCTGGGCTCGGCCGAGAGACAGAGCCCGCCCCGCCTGCTCTGCTTTGCCCGGCCCTCCCACAGCTCCTGCTCTGTGCCCCGGGAGCTGGAGAGTTCTGGCACCTTCCAAACCCAGATCCCCTCCGCCGCGGTCTGACACTCGCCCCTTTAAGGAAAGGCAAAGAAAAGGAATCGCTTTTCCTCCCCCATCTTTCTGGCTCAGACCTTTCCTTAGACCAAAGAGAGGCGGAGATCCTCGTTAGAGCAGCACGATCACCCCGATGAGTGAGAGTTGTTCGGGCAGCTGATTGCACAGCTTATTTAACCGCGGATAGATCCGAGTCATTCTCCTGACACAGCTCAACAGCCCGGCGCTGGAAAAAGCCCGGAGGGAGCGGAGCAAGGGCACACACCCCGATCCGGGAGCACAGCCCGATCTGCCCCGGGAGCTGAGGGGCACCCGAGGCTCGCTGGCCCGGGGCCGCTCCAGGGCCGCCATTGCAGCGCCGGCTGCAGCTGCAGCGAGTGCCGGAGCGCCTCACGCTGCGGATGGCCGGGAACGGCGGGGGCAGCCGCGTGGGGACATGAAATGGGGGATTGCTGATAACCCTGCTCCAGAGGCAGCAGAAATAACGCTGCTGCTTTCTTCCAGCTGCCCGCTAAGGCAGCTGAGCTCATAAACAAAAAGTTCATCATCTGACTGTAATAGATTTTGCTTCCTCAAGCAACACAGAGCTGTGAAAGTGTTTAAAATGGGCTTTTCTCTGTGTAATCAATAAAGCGTTTACAGAGACTGGTTCTGTTCCAAAGGCCTTTTCAGCTCCTTGCACAGGACCCCCAAACACCAAATAAGCCTTTTATCAATTTCTATTTTATAACTTTCTCCTATTTCTTTATAATCCCTTCTCAAAGTACACAGAATGTAATGGCAAAAGATTTATTTAAATCATAATCTAAAAAAAAACCCAACTCATCATTTCTAACTGAGATTGTCACTATGTGCAACTTCAGTTCTAGTGACAGAAAAAGTATTTGTATTTTGTAGTCCTCTCCTCTCCTGCATTTGAACATATGTCCAGGTTCAGAACCTCCTAAGGGCCATTGAGTGGGTATCGGCTTTACATGGATTGCCACCAAAAATGGGAGGTTTAAATGGTTAACATCACCAAAATCAGGATATTCACCTTCTTATCAAAACAGATCGATTTACAAGGCTTTCTTTTTTTTCTCTTTATCATAAAATGTTACTTGTCACTGTAATCACATGGCAGAATTTTGACTGGGCACACCACACCTAAAATTGCAAAACCTCAATTTGGGCTTTTGTGTCCAGCACCTGTGCAATCAGTTCAGATGGAAATGCATTAGCCCTTCTCCCACAGCAGCGTTCACCCTCTCCCCACTGACCACAGGCTCTGGCACAAGTAATTCAGGGGCTGGGCATTTGCAATAAATAATGAGAATTTTTCTGTGTGTATTTCAGAATAGTTCATCTGACTTTCCAAGACTTTCCATGGCTTCTCTTGTGGTTGCAGAGGTCAAAACTGCACTGCTGGTCTGTGTACACCAGAACCAAAACCAGCTCTCGAATCACCCATCCTCACCCATTTTCCCAGCCCACATGGACTTTCTTCCCCCCTGGAATCAAGCTGAGTACACTGCCAGGCAGAGCTTTTGCTCTCAAGGATTTCCTTCCTCTGCAGAAATCATTATCCTGAATTTCACCCAGAGAAAATGGTCCAGGGGAGAATTGAGTGGATGCCTTACCCTTCATTCCACAATGCTGAAACTGCCATGCCAAGCTGACTTCACTGCTTTTGCAATGAACAGCAAGGGAAGCTGGATAGTGCTAGGACTGCTTTATGTGTTCCTGTAACATTGGCTTCCCTCATATTCCAGCCATTTTCCCTAACAGAATTTCAGCAACAGGGACCCTGAGCATCCATTTCTCAAGAACTGGAGATTTCCTGCAGGTGCTGAGCGCCCCCAGCTCTCAGAGAGATCATCCACATCCTGAGATTTTAACCTGCTCTCATTCTTCTCTTGACTTCCCTTGCAGGAGTTCGCACAAATGAGGCACAAGGAACAAGACCAGACTGTCTGCAGATGGAAGCCATGGGGGGATAAATCAGGGAGGGAATTTCAAGTCTTGTAGTTGTTCTCCACTACCCCCCTGTGTGGCCACATTTAGTCCATACAAAAATATTCCTGGTGTGGGAATTACTGTGCCCACAGTGGAGCTACTGCAGAATTGCCACACGATGGGAACTGGGGCTGCTCCACATATTTTATAGCTGGACCCATGCACTAATTCCATTTTATTCTAGATAACAGGTTTCTTTCACCTCTAAGTAAATATTGGGCTTTTTTTCATCAGCAGCAGTCAATGAGTGGTTATCTCATATTTATGATCTCATATTTTTAACATCTGAGTGTCTTATTACCTTCCCCTGCCAAGCACAAGCTCTTGATCTACCACTTTGAACTCTGAGGGTCTCAGAAAAGATTTTTTTTTCTCTGATCTGTGGAGAAAGTACTAAAATGGTGAATAATCTGCTCTGAGAGGTGCCAGGGACTTGGAAAGCTCCAGGATTTTTTTCCCTCTGAGAAGATGTGGTCAGTGTTGTCGCAGGAGAAAAAACGGACAATGTTTGGAATCTGTAGAATTACCAAGGCTGAATATTTAGGCACTGAGAAACTAAAGTGACCTAGAGTAGCAGTTTCAGTTTATTTCAGCTGCTGATTTCCACATCCATTTCAACACTCAGGAGGTGCTGTCTGCAGCTGTGACAGCCTGGTAGCACATTTCTGAACTCTACCCTTCAGTGCCTCTGTCTCTCCTGTTCCAAATGTCACCATCAGCGTGTTCCTCTCCCTGAATTAACAGCCAAGGCCCTGAGCCCTGTGCAGTCTGCCAGGGCGATGAAAATGCAGCACTCAGGGCTGGCTGTATTCCCAGTGACAATCCAGTTACTTCAGATTCATTAAACAACCATGAAAAACTACCTTTGGATTGCTGGGCTGCCACAAAAATTCCCTATGATTCTGTGATACTCCCTGTGATATTCCCTGCCACAGAGAGCCATTTTGTTTTAGCCTTCCATTGCCTAATACATTTTATATGTACTCTTTAAAACAGGTCTTTTTTTCACAGTCCAGAAGATTGCAGCAATGCTAGTGACTGCTGAACCCAAAGCAAGTATTTATGAGCAGTGTGGGCCAAGGAACACTCCTAGCAAGACACAGTTATTAGAAGTTAAATCATAAACTGCTTGCAATTCACATCTAAGATGCTTACACAAAAAGGACAAATGCTGCCCATGATTATATTAACAATAACAGTTTGTCTCAAGCAGCACAATAATCCTCCTGCTCTGCTCAGCAATGCTCAGGCTTCAGCAGCAGCACTGATGGGATTCAGTTTGGGACAGGACATTTCAAAAAGACAAATTGAAATCCAAGCAGATGAGAACAACAGAGATGACAAAAAGGCTTAGAAAATAGGATTCAGAAGGGTTTATGCTTTGCATTCCTTCCACATGTATAAAGCAACTGGGACTTGAGAAATATCCCTCAGAGAAAGATGGAGTAAGAAAAAACTGCAGTTTAACTGAATGCTGAAATTGCTGTGTTTATCACTTTGTGTTTAATAATTTGGGTGAAGGCAAGAAAAATGAATGGGCAGACAAGTGAGGTGATTTTCCCATTTGCTGTGGCACAACACCACATGGGGGTGTCCCAGCTGTGCAGTGTGAGGAGGTGCAGGCTGAAGGTGCTCTGGCTGCAGGAGTATTTCCATGTCTGTGTCCTGGGGTGCTAGGTGAGCCCTTCTTCACTGTTTCATGACCTGCCCTCACTCTGTGCCCAAACACAGGCCTGAACAAAAGGCCTTGTATTTCCTGAAAGGACACCATTTCTGTCCTAGCCATTCAAGTTCTTCCATCGTGTTCAACACTACAATTGAAATGGTAGAGAAAATAAATTTCCTTAAAAATAAAACAAATAACAAAGCCAGAACACAATTTTGTTCTCCTCCTTCCTTTCCCTGGAAACATTTTGCAAAAGAAAAACAAAAAAGGAAAGGCATCCAAAGCTATCCAAACCAGACCCTGAATGTTTCACCTTGCAGTGCAGAACTGGTGACAGCAGGAGCAGCCAAGGTGGGTCACAGCCCCTGGGGTCCCACTCCCTGCAGGGGAACAGCTGCAGAGGGAAGGAGGCAAAACAGCAGCAGCTCACTCAGAGGCTGCATTTCTGGAGAAGGTTCAGTGCCCAGGGCATTTTCAGAGACTTCACCCACCAAAATCCACATGTTTCTAGTAAATGTCTGTAAAATGGGATTTTTCAGAGGCTGGTGACTTGATAGGCAAATTTCACAGAGACAGAAAGAACTCATCCCAGGCAAAGATTGTTCCTCTGATCTCAAGCCTTTCGCTCCACCGTGCAGAGGATATGAGATAATTTGCATTAAATGCTTATGTGGTTTTATTAGCATGGCTAGTAAGAATTTTTGCTCAATTCAGTTTCAGAAAATGGGATTTCAGCTGCAATAGCAGGGAGAAGATATCTGAAAGGAAACAGTGGCAGGGGAAGGAGGGAAGGTCACAGGCACTTGGAAGCTGCAAACCTACCTGAAAATAAGGTCTTACAGTAACATGTGCTGGGGGATGGTGACAGTAAGGGGCACTAACAAGCCCACCTTCCCTATCTATGGAATACCAATTACCTGATGTAAATACATAACCCTCACCATCTTCTTACACTCAAAGGCTGAAAGGAAACAGCCTAAACTGAGTGGAAATCTGACTGCAGTTTAGGAAGCATTGACCCAAGGCAGCAATATTCATTCCTGGTTTATTGGGAGGGTTGCTTGAGGTTTTATCAGAAATATACTTATGCAAAACTAATAAATGCATTTTGAAATTTTTTTTATTCCAATTTTCATGTTATTTATATGTGAACTGCCACAGAAACAATGTTTTCAGGAAGAGAATTCAGACCTAATTTTGTAGTCACACATTGTCCCCCTCCTCACCCAGGTCCCCCCATACTGACACTTGAGCGATGTTCCCTTATTTACCTTCGGCTGCCAGAGGGGACAAGAACATTATGGGCTGCAAATGCTCAGGCTGACAGCAGCAACAGATGTTTATCGCTTCGGAGGAGTCTGCTCCCCCAGCACTAAATTAAGTGTTTTAAAATAAGCAGATAATAAACCAGCAACACCAGGCCATAGATCTGTCATACCTAAAACACTGTAACCACCTGGTAATTCCTGCATGTTTGTTCAGGGCTGACACTGCAAACAACCTGACGGTGAATGTTTGTATTCAGGGTATCCAGAGCAGACGAGTAGCTCTGAGGCATCACAGAGTTTAATGAATACATGTCTGACTGCAGGGCCTGAAAATGAGTCTCACAAGATGAAAAGCTTAACTTTTGAGTCACTACTCATAAAAGGTTAAATTTATCTAGTGAGAGCAGCTAAACCAAGAAATTGACAATTACTTAGCAAAATATAAAACCTTTCAGTTACTGCAAACTTCAGACTTGGTCAATTTCTACAATTATTTCAATTGCTCTTTTTTGAGGACTGCTGCCAACTTTGCCACACTTAATGATCAGAAACCCACTTATAATTTTCAGAGTTGATTTACGCACAATTAGTTGAAAAACTGGTGTTTGTTCTAGTTGTTGAAAAACAGGGTGTTAGTTCTTCTGCCTCTAGTACCCACACTTCTGATGCAGTTTTAACACGCGTATAATATTGTCTGTCTGTCTCCCCTGTGTGCCAGCCTATCAAACACTGTTCTGCTCATTTTCCATTCCCTCCCTCTGCATCCCTCCAGCCCCAACCTTCCTGTGGGGGGGACTCAGACTGTACATGGCTTCCCAAGTCAGATCCCATCATTCTTTTCCAATAGTATCAATATTTTTCTGTAGGAATTACCTTGCTGGATGTGCTCGACAACCACATCTGCCTTTTCCTCACTGTTTTGGTGTGTACCTTCTGGCATTTATAGCTGGTCCTTCTCAATCTCTATCATTTCCTCCAGTTCATGTCTTCAGTTCTTGATGTAAATTCTTGTTACCTGTCATCAAGAAAATATTGCCTCATTTCATAAATCCCAGTATTTTAGTTTTGAAGATAATTCTGTTTTCTCTGAATGATTTGCTAATTTTTTCTTTGATAATGTCCCACATTTTATTCTCTTTTTATTTTATCTAGATTAGAATACACTTGTGTCTCAGTTTTGAGACAAAAGAGAGGACACTCTGCAATGAGTACTCTTCTCTGAAGAGTTTCAACAATTCCCTTCCACTGACAGAAAATGCTAATAAAGTGAGGGGAAAAAAACCAAACCCAAACCCAACAGTTGATTAAAACAGAATGCCAGAGAACACAGCAGATGTTGAAGAAATCTCCCTTCCGCACTTGTGATGCACCAGCTTTCCCTCTGAGGGAAGCGGCGCTTCCAGGGAGCTTCCCTTTTCCCTCTGAGGGAAATGGAGCTTGCACTGAGCTTCCCTTTTCCCTCTGAGGGAAATGGAGCTTCCAGGGAGCTTCCCTTTTCCCTCTGAGGGAAATGGAGCTTGCACTGAGCTTCCCTTTTCCCTCTGAGGGAAATGGAGCTTCCAGGGAGCTTCCCTTTTCCATCTGAGGGAAATGGAGCTTCCAGGGAGCTTCCCTTTTCCCTCTGAGGGAAATGGAGCTTGCACTGAGCTTCCCTTTTCCCTCTGAGGGAAATGGAGCTTCCACGGAACTTCCCTTTCCACCCTGAGGGAAATGGAGCTTCCAGGGAGCTTCCCTTTTCCCTCTGAGGGAAATGGAGCTTGCACTGAGCTTCCCTTTTCCCTCTGAGGGAAATGGAGCTTCCATGGAGCTTCCCTTTCCACCCTGAGGGAAATGGAGCTTCCAGGGAGCTTCCCTTTTCCCTCTGAGGGAAATGGCGCTTGCACTGAGCTTCCCTTTTCCCTCTGAGGGAAGGGCAGCTCCAGCCCGAGCCCAGCACCTACCGGGGCTCTCAGCTCCTCTCCCGGCAGCCAGGGCGGGCGGAGCAGCAGGGCTGGAGCCTCTCCTTGTGTCTCTCCTGTCCCTCTCTCCCTCCCTGTGCTTTCCCTCCCCGGCTCGGCCCGGAGGCTGCTGGAAGATCGCTGCTGCAGCTCCTGCGAGCCGGGAAGGGAGAAGCTTTTTGCTGGGCTCAATAAAACCGAGCTGGCCGAGCCAAACCGCAGCCCCCGCTGGGCCCTGAGGCGCCCAAAGCTCCACCGAGAGAGCCCAAAGGCCCCGGGCCCGGCCCCTCACACACGGCCCGGGCCTTAAGGATCAGCAGCCGCTGGGGGCAGAAAGCTGAGGATCCTGGAGCAGGCTGCCATCAGAATCGCTCCAAAACAACTTTAAAACACGTTTTAATAATCTTTGTAAAATCAGACTTTGTTTCACTTTTGTCAAATCTGGTTTTAGCCCTGTGTTTCTTGATCTCCAAAACTTTGCTCCTTGCATTAAAAAGCAGCTTCATTTTCCTGGTGACACTGCTGGGCCTATTTATCCAAGTACCCTTCTCACCATTAACAGGTTATTCTTCTTCCATGTTGCCATGCAGAAATATTTCCTATTGTCAGAAACAAGCACAAAAATCAGTAACAGCTTTTCCCCATTGCCAGCCTTTATCTCCAAACAGAGCACACACCCCTCAGCCCTGTGCCAGGCCGGGGTTTTTCCCAAAGCTGACATCCAGTCACACAAACAGGGACCTGGGGCCAGGCAGGAGCACAGAGCTGGAGGCTCAGCAATGCATTGATCAGGCCAAAGTCACAGCTCAAAGTGGCATTTAGAAATAAACCAACAAACTTCAGGCTATTTCATCCAGAAAAAATTCCTCATTTTGTTTACAGCTGAAGAACAATTTTATCTGTGAAAGAAAAAAGATTCTTTTTCACTAGAATTTAGAAAGCCAGTGAGAAGATCAGAGAAAAAGATATCAGCAACAAAGCAAAACTACACTGCACTAAGAGATTGTTAATGGCCTAGCCTGCGAACACATTAATCTCTGCACAGTTTTTCTGTTACCAGAGAAACAGCACTGTTAGGTTCCCTTACCACTAAATTCAGCTTGGACTGATTCTTTCTTAGCAATGTTGATAATAGAGTCTGGTCTGATCACTCAGTAAAACCTAACTTTTCCCCTTTAAAGGAAACAAATATATTTTTTAAAAATTAGTACAACACAGTCCAGAAAAATATTGACTTTTTTTTTTTTACACAAATGTTTAACACAGGCAAAGGAAATTTCTGCCAGTGCCAGATACTCTATTTTCATATACACACTGGGAGTAGAGAATTAAATTAAATTAAATTAGAACAGCAACAGCTGGAAAACATCAATGGATTTGCTTTCCTCTTTGATGTCCCCATGGTTTGAACTGTGTGTGCTGGTATTTTTCTCTGGTACTTTTTAAGTTCTCTCCTTATCATTACTGGGCTCTTTATTCATTCCCATGTGCTGTCTCTTACCAGCTGCCTGCTGTGATGATCATCTTTGCAGTATCCATCTCTGCCATTTCCATCTTGAGATTATTGCAGCAAAATATGCAACAAAACATACAAAACTGGCCAAAGCAGCAAACAGGAATGAGACACATGCTAGAACCTCAGACTCATGAAAGAACATGCAGGATTTGATGGAAATCTGTTTTCTGTGACTCATAGAAAGCTACAAAAATGTGGTCACTTCTGTTTCAAAGGTCCTTTGGGAGAGATGTGACTTTATTTAACAACACAGCCTCCCCATTTCTGGACTTGGCATATCACCAGCCCCACTCTGCACTCCAGTCTGCCTCCAGTTTTGTTCTTTGCTCATTTCCCATCTCCTGTTCCCTCAATGTCAGTAAAAATCTCTTCACATGGACACATATCCATGTCCTACATACAAAGGAGAAACTGTTCCCTACTTCTGATACACTTCCTGAGATAAAGAAACTGGAACTGCACACGTGGTTCTAGATGTGGACATGTAATTTCATAATCTCTATTCCTTTCCAAATGACTTTTAGTGACAGATTTGCATTTTTACCTTTAACTGATGAAGGTGATCAAAGGAAACTAAAATCAAATTGCATGGAAGGCTTTTGTAACAGGAAATTTAAGAGAAGTGGGAAGCAGTCATTTCAAAATTGAACTCCTTAATCAAAATTCAAGACTCCAGAGCTATCAGCAGCCACAAATGTTTTTGCAATGGATGACAAGATGGTATACTATCAACAGATACTCTCCTCTATTGCAAAAACAAGTGTCATTCATTTCAGAGTGGCACAGCCAGCAGACTGAGCAAAGTTATTACAGACTCAAGGCAAAAGAAGCCAGGTGTGCTTTACTTGCTTGGCAGATTTTAAATTCTTTTAACAGAAGAGAAGCTGAGAATAGAACTCAATTTGTGGAGCTCATTGTAGCATTATTTACAAGCAAAGAAATAAAAGTGACTGATTATCTATACATCATCCCATAAATTTTCCAGCCTAACTGGGATACTGAAAAAGGGCAGAGCTCCTTTGGTTTAAAATCTTCACTATCCCAGGAATAATGAGTGATGCTGTTTCCATGGAGAAGAGTCCAGAACTTTGCCCAGCTCTGATTTCCTGTATAATGTGAACATTTTAAGGCAGCAGTGCAATTTTAGGGATTTAGACTGAATAGTGCTTCATAGATTAGGTAAGAAAATAGTGTGACTTTGTGTTATTCAAATGAATGTGAATAGGAAATGTCTTCCTATATATCCAGGTAAATTTGCTGGCAGATTAGAATAATTTGACTGCAAAAACCTTTAAAATTAAACTACAGTTACTCCTGCACTAATGAAAGAACTTCCTCTCCAGGGAAAGAGATAAAGAGATTTCCATTAAATTCTTATCTCATATAAATGAAGAAACACATTTTCCAATACAGAATGAGAGCTTCAGTGCCCAGAAATCCTGCTCAGTTTGACTAGAAGGAGTATTTCCTAAAGATGTACCCTTTATCCTTGCTACAACTATCCAGATTTTTCACTGACTCAAGTGGTAGCTCTTTTGCCACTCTGAGAATTGACAACCATGTACACATCAGAAGATTCCAAATGCTTTATTTCTTATGACAACTTCTCTCTGAGATAAGAAATACCCACCCCTGAGGAGCTTTTCCTGCTGCCTACCTCATGTGTACAAAACCCCAGTTAAAATCTGGAACTTCATTCCAGGCAGTGGAAACTTCTCATCTCTTCTAACAGGGCCAGGATCCCACCCACACACTTTCCCTTCACAGACATTCTGTAGAATCCTCCAAATAAACCTAATTACATTCCACACATGGAATATGCCAGGACAGAATGGGTAAGGATTCCAAGAGCCACTTTCATACTTAAAAAGCACAATGGATTGGTACAAAATCTTGCTGATGTCACGTACCTGATGGAAAAGAACAATTAATGCTCTGTCCTAAAATTACCTGTGGGACTTGTGCATCACCACAGAAGTCTATTGGAGTTAGGTAGATGCACTTGGCTACAAATATTTTCCCTAATACTGCTGCCATTATGGAACTTCACTGTAGCAAGGAGAGGGAAGTTATGGGTAAGTTCTAGAAAAGAAAGATTTAAAATATGACAAAGTGTGGGCAACCATTTCATGTACAGAAGTGCTAGTGATGACCACACGTTAAAAACCCCACAGAACACAGGATAATACCAAAAACTGCACAGAACTTTCTCAGATACAGGTGGGCCAGTCTAAGGCAGCACAGACCCCGTGTGCTGGGGCAGGAGGGGCAGTCACAGATGGAGCCAGTTCTGTTGGAACTTGCCAGCTCAGACAGAGATGGGAAAATGGCCCATTTTGTCTGGATTCACTGCCTGTGCAAACTCTGGGCTTGACAACATTGCCCATTTTTCTTGCTTTATGCACATTGATTTCCAATCCACAGAGCTTGGAATGTTCTCATTTGTCTTCCAAGGGAAAATCTATCAGAAATCCCGTTGTCCTCTCCTTTGAAGAAAAGGAAGAAGGATCAGCCATTGCCTTTTTCTTTTAGTTCCTTCTCCTTGCAAGTTGTTCAAGAGTAAATTAGAGAAACTCACATTTGTTTATGGAAAGGAAGATGTGGCATGGTTGGAGTTCCCTGCTGATGGTTTAGGGTTTTTTTTTAATTGCAAGAAATGCAGAGTTCATTGCAGAGTTCACTGATTTCAGTGGGAAATGTGAAAATGGAATAACGACACCACTTTTTTTAAAACAAGAGGAAATGTGGCAGGAGAAAAAATGCACCAAAAGCATCTGAATTATTGTAGCAGAACTCTCAAAGAATTGTTTAATGAGTCTTTAAATATATTTTAAAGGTGAAAACACAGAAAGCTGTCTTAAAGCATGAAGAAGTTGTTCACAGCCACTTAAAACTGAAATCTGGTAGTGAAAGCAGCCATGGCTCAGCTGAAACCATTGGGGATGTCACTGAGATCAGGGCTCAGAGCAGCAATTTATAAAACACTAAAATATATTCGTTTGCAGCTTACTGCCCAGTGCGGCTTTATTCTTTTCTTTGATACTTGAATTAAAATCTTCTATCAAATACTTCACCAAATGAAGCCACAAGGGCTAAAATAGTCATCAGGAAAGACAAGGAAGGGAAGAACATTTGGGCTAAGCACCTAATGCTTGAACCAAGTTATTTGGGTCAGAATTACCTGGCCCACAGTTCTTTCAATGTAATTATGGCAGTGAGTTTTAAGAAAATTCTATTTACTCTGAAACTCTTCAGTAAACTGCCTTCATTTAAATATAGCAAGCATATTTTTGCTAGCAGCCTACAGAACAGGGATTAACTCTTTCAAGCTTTCTGTGAACACCATCTGGCTGTCACGATTGTTGCTATTTTACTTATCAAGATGTTTTAACGAATTTCCTTTTGACCATTTAGTCTCTGTCAGTGCCTTTGTGACTGAGAACAGGGGGCACTTGGTGTTCTCAGCACAGCTGTGCCACCCACAGCAGGTGTGGAGCCTGTCCAGCGAGATGGAGAATGCAGGGCAGGGTTTGTGTGGGGAAACAATTTCAGATGGGGCTCTCTTGGAAGGAAGGGAGATCCTTCCAGCTCAGAAGGAGAGGGCTCTTGCTGTAGGTGCTGGGGTAGCCCCTGAATGATTCTCAGGAGGCATTTCCTCCTCACTGAATAAAACCTGTACCCAACCAAAACCAACAAAGCTTTGGAACAGATGGGAACCCCCATGTCAGAGTGGTCATTTAGGCTTAGCAGATCCCCAAATTGAAGAAATAATAAGAGGACTCTGGGAAATTAATTTCTAGGAAGAAAGATCACCCATCTGAAATACAAGTAGGTGAGGAAGGAGAACATAAGATAATGTGAAATTGCAGAGGAATGCCCCATTTAAACAAAAAATCTTGGTGTTGAGGATGGATGTCTCCCTTGAACTAATATCTACCAACAGGAGTCTGTGTCTATCACAGATAATGGTTAAATTACACATTTCAGGGAAAAATTCCACACAACCAGCCATCACCTACTGTTACCAAGGCACGTGCCATCAGCATGGAGAATTCAGAAAACAGTGAAGAACAGTCTAGAAAACACAGAACAAGTGCTGGGTTTAGACCTCTCAAGCAATTTACTTCTTCAGCATCTTGAGGCTTTGCAGCAAGATTTCAGAGTTTTTCTGAAGCACTGCCCTAAAGGTGCTGTGAAATAAAAGCTGCTGTTTGAAACCTGTTTGATGACTTCATTCATCTCCTCCTGTTTTTATGATCAGCTCAGCAGCAGAACAATTCCCCCATTAGCTATCATCCCACATTATCAGAGGAGCGTGAGCCTCTTGTGCAGGATAGATCATAAAGATGTACTGACAAAAAGCAGGGTTTGGATTTCCTTTTTCTTTTAAATTTACCTCCGTTTTGTGTCAAAACTGAATTCTATCACACTACTCCAAGTGAACCAGGTCAGAGTGGTTCAAACCAAATAAAATTAACACATGACTGTGATTTAACCCAACAAAACAATGAGAGTGCCATTGGACTCATTCAAATGCACAGGGACCTCAGTGCTACAGAGCATTTGTGTCATCTTTTTGAAGAGAATATTGCTTTACAAGAAAACAGGAAAAATTATAGTTTTTTAAAGTTCTGATTGGAAAAATATTACATTTCTAGGTTAAATCAACAGATGTAGATTGGCTTGAAAAAGAAATTAAACCGATTCAGAAAAATAATGTTTACACATATTTGTTATTTGAATATATTCACCCATCATGAAGCTGATTAAGCAGAAGTTGATTCTGTATTTCAGATACAATCTCAAGACCATAAAAATTCTCTACTGTCCGTGTGTAATTCTCAGCTGTGCTCAGAGAATCCATGTGACATCAGCCAGAAGGGCCAAACACAACAGCCCCAGGTGTTCAGTGAGGCACCTCTGCCCAAAACCCAGAGGAAGAAATATTTCCCTTCAGACTGGGGGCATTTGACATAAAAGCTTCCTCACTTACCTGCCTGCACACCATTTCTAGAAAACCAAGAGAATAACTTCTAATATCAAATTCCTGATTCAGAGCATATTCCTTGCACCAAATACATCTTGGAAAAGAGCCTCCTTAAGAACATATTGTAAAAGATAAAAGACTAGGGATTTCAATGGTACGTACACCAGATATTGAAATATCACATCTATTGAAATATGAACATCACACTGAAAAATCACATACATTCAAAGCCAATAAAACAAAGTGTTTAAAAAGCCTCATGTAACCCCAAACTTTTAATGCACGGGCACTTCCTTTGAGCTGAGCTGGAATGTGGTTTTAATGAATACCTGGAATAAGCAGTTCTCTTGTACTTTCAGGGCTCAGAATTTTAACTGCTGAACTTGTCTTTGTTTTAGAAGTCTGAAATCACAGGTGTCTCCCACTCACAGCTGCCTGAGGATTAACATAAAAATTGACTTCAATCATTTGCATGCTGATTTTTTTCTCAAAAACATGTTAGGAACTAAAACCAAAACTGTGTTGATGATACAGATTATCCAGGATTCCTGTCCTGAGCAAAAGGACCTCCTGTGGCTCATATAAAGGAATTTAGAAGATAATTGCTATCCTATTTCTCACTGTACATTGAACTTTCAACTGCTTGAACATAATCAGCCTGATTATGCTTGAGCATTCAGTTGGGCAGACAATTAACTGCTTAAAAACAATCTGACCCAAATATTGCACACTGCTATGGCCATAGACTGCAAACACTATCAAATAATGCAATTTTCCATCCATTTAATTTCTCTTCCTCAAAAAAACCACCATAGGCCGCTTAAAATTATTTCAGCTAAACAGAACAGAAACCCCAAGCAATGGCAAAAAAATCTCTCAAACTGTTTGAAACAGCCAGAAGGTTTTGCCAGTGCATGGTGGAGAGAGAAAAGGCTGAGGAATATTCAGCTGAAGGGCTGCCCTTAGAAAACAGGCAAGTGCACACATACATCTCAAGTGCTTGGTGCAAGCCTTCCAAACTGCACTGCTCAGTCTGTGCAGCGAAGATCCAGATTTGCCTGCAGTTAGCCCAGCCTGAAATACTGCAACAAGTCATCTACAGCAGCTTTTCTCTCTCATTTCTCTACTGGAGTTATAATTTAAGGCACGTACCATGGCCCCGTATTGTGAGTCCTGCATTATGAACAAACAGGAAAAAGACCCACTAAATGTATTACAAGTCTCACAGAAGGATGTGGCTCTTTATATATCCAGTTTCCCATCCTTTATGCTATCCTTCAGCAATGAGTTATGATGAAACAGCAGTTAAATATGCAGTTTTATCTGAGGAATTAAGTCTTAGAGATTAACAGACTTACCTGTTAATGACACAGTAAACATTTTAGTAAAATTGCATAAAAATCCAGATCTTTCTGACTGCTTCCTTTTAACTTCATTTAACCTTTTTGAATATCCTTTCTTCATCCATTTACCCTCTATTTATTTCCAGTTGAAGATACAGTGAAGTCTGCAAGCTCTCTGTTTTTGAGGAGGGTTCAAATTCTTTCCGTACATTTGAAGTGGAAAGGTACCATTTCAACAAAGAAACAATTACAACACTTTCCCAGAATATCTTGCTTTGGGTTTGGGGCTTTGTTTCTTTGTTTGCATGGCTCTTTTGAGGGAGGAGTGTTTGTTTTTTAAAGGCAAGCTTTTCTGATGGACTCTTTGACTTCCATAACACATGCAGTGTTAGAAATAGGACTTGGCATCCTGCTGCATAAGACTTGTAAATCTCTTCTGGCCTTGCTTTGTAGCCACCTTGGAGTTGGAATGCTTCCCAATGATTCAGAGCATCCAGACAGAAATACACACAAAGCCAGATGCCCAGGATGACAGGCAGTTTACAGGCAAGCAGCTGGGAAATTGTCTTCAAAGTCAGGTAGGGGAAAAGTGAAGTTTTGCAGCCTGCTAAGGCATAAGGGCTACAGGGAGAAGATGAATAACTGGCCTCATTAGATTATCATCACTTCTCTGGCTCATTCTAAGAGAAGATCGCTGGCCCTCTATGCCACATGTCCTTTCCCTGGAGTTAGGAATGACAATGATGCTTTTTGCTTTGTGTCTGATACCTCTGGTCCCAAATGAAGAGTATTTTCAGCATGAAGCTGTCAGCAACTAATGGGAAATTGAAGATGCTGCATTAATTGAAGCAGATCATCCCAGTTCCCTTCACAGCTC
This sequence comes from Melozone crissalis, assembly GCF_028551555.1. Taxonomy (NCBI): domain Eukaryota; kingdom Metazoa; phylum Chordata; class Aves; order Passeriformes; family Passerellidae; genus Melozone; species Melozone crissalis. The sequence continues at coordinate 310,093 of NW_026535811.1, read as the reverse complement.
CCATCAGCAATCTGAGAAGCTTCATCATTAAAATTCCCTGAAAATCAATTAAGAGAGGCCTAAAGCAGACTGGAACTCCCACAGGGTCTCTTTGCATTACCTCAAAAGGTAACAAATGTCAAGGGACAGAAGGTGTCAGTCCCAATAAGCTGGCTGTGTTTGCCTGGGAAAAGTTCATCAGAGAAATTAAAGACTCACACCAAGGGGTGGAGAACCAAGGTACTGGGATTTTGACAGCCAGTTGGTTCAGTGTTGAATCATATAAGTAACTGACATAGTCAGTTATTTGTTAGGGGTTTCTAGTAATTTTGGCTAATTGGAGGCTGAATCAGAGGTAAAAATACAAAATGAACACAATGAAAACTTCATTATTAGTATAATAACAAACCATACTCTTTTGTGGATAAACTTCCTAAAATAGATCTCTTCATCTGTTGCAGAAGCTAGGCACCAGTTGCAAGAATGGACTCTGTTAATTTTCATGCACAGATCAATTTTGGAGGAGCAAGTGAGACAGATGAACTGTAACTGGAGCAAGATTGAGCTACCCCACAGTCAGAGGCGATGCTGTGGTACAGCAGAGGTGAAAAAGCAGATGCTGACCTTGGTACTTAGCAAGCACTCAAGGAACAGGCTCTGTCCTGCTGTCCGTGGGACTTTGATGAAGAGAACTCTGATCTGTTGTGATGAGACAAAGTTGTTTTGGTCCACATGAGAAGCTGGGATGAGAGCTGTGAAAGATTCTCCTGTCCATGTGTTGGGGGGAAAAGAATGAGTTGGGCTTCTGTCCTGCTGGAACTTCTTTGAGAGGGGCAAGCTGTGCTGCTGGCTGCAGGAGAATCAAAACAACCAGTAATTTGTTAGGGTTAGTGATCTACCTGAGGAATTTAGAAACAATGAACTGATCTGAAAGAATGCTGCTGTGTTAAAGGACTCATTCAGATAACATCAAATTGTGCCAAAGCTGCCAATGTCCTTGGGTGTGAGAGACACTGAACATTTCCCTTCCCAGTGTAGGAAATTAAATTCTTTCCCAGAAAAGGGAGCTCATCATTAGATTCCATGAAAGCACCCAGGAAAAGCAAGTGTTCTGGAAACCTTACCAACTCTGCTAATGCCTTTTCTGAGGTGGGTGTGCTCTCATCCCAAATGGACATCTCCCTGACAAGGGGCTGTAAGAGCCATAAATGGGAGCTCAGTGCTGACCTGCCTCTCACACACGGCCCAGCACGGACACGTGGAGCTGCAGCAATGGCACGGCCACGTCAGATGGCCGAGTGTTCTTCCACAGTTCTGAGGGAAAAAAGTAACTGAGCATTACAAGCACAGGTACCAATTAGGATTATCAGGTGTTGCGGTGTGTCTTGAGCTTCCGGGTCCCTTTCCCAGGTGTGCCTATATGCCTCTCCCTTCCCCCTCGCCCCCTTGCTTAGTGAGTCCTGTCAATCAGGCTTATCACTCCACCAAGGCATCGTGTGATTGGTCAAGTTCAAAAGATGCCCCTATGCCCAGGGGTCATTGGCCTATGTCTAGGTGTCCCTCGTCCCTTGAGACCCTGCCCCCTTCACCTGGTTGGTGGTCACCTGTCCCCCCCCCTCCCCCTGTCCCGGGAGCTTAAAAAGGTGATCAGGCCATGTGCTCGTTATTCTGCTGGAATCACTGTGCAGTCTGCACCTGTGTCTACAAGCATCTCAATGCGTTTTGACTCCCCACCCCCACTGACATTGCACCATAATTTGGGTTTATCTTCCCCAATAACTTGGACCCGGGCAACTGTGGGCCCTTGTTTTTCGATATTTTCAGGTAAAGATGGCACAGGGATAGCTTGTGCAACAATTTGTCCCTTGGGAAGAAACAGGGGTGGGTGGAAACAGTGCAGGCCGAGAACAAATTGCTCAGGATCTGATGTTGTCATTCCTGGAGCAATTCTGATCTCTTGTGGTGTGTGTTTGGTGTCCCCAATGACGACGTACTTACAACGAATTCGGTTCCAAGTACCCTTCTGTTCAGGATTGACAGAGACAAAATGCCAGTTGCTGTCCTTCAGGAGAAGTGACTCTGTAAGCTGCAACCTGTAAGGCTCATTGACAGAAGACGTGGTTAACACAGGATTACCTAAATCATAACAAAGGTTATTTCGTTTCACTTTCAACAGCGTACTAGCAGACTTGGTCTTTGAAGCACCTGCTTCACTTACACAAACATTAATATTATCGCGCGCTTGATTTGATTTGCTACCCATATTCCCTTGGCCTGCTCTTTTTATGTCTGCACGCCTGGCAGGCGGGCGCTCCCTTTTCAGTTTTTTTGTTGTTGACCCGCAGGAAGGGCTTGTAGTTCTCCTCCCCTGCCATTTCTAAATTCATCAAATTCCCTTTTCAGGGGGCACTGGTTACTCCAGTGCCCTAGGTTATTACAAAGCAGGCATGGTTTTGTGGGCTCAACCATTGCTGGTCTCCGCTGCTGCCCAGGGTACTGCTGTGCTGAGGGGAAAGGTGCAGGGCTGGCAATGGCGACAAGCTGATGTGGTCTTGGCAGCAGCCTTGGTCTGGAGTCTTCAGCCACACTCAGAGGCACTTTCCTGTTACAGACTAGAAGCATGTCTTTTAATGTAGGAGTAAGTTCCGTAGGAAGGCTCAGGATTGCCGCTTGACACTGTGCATTTGCATTTGTAAATGCCATTTCCTCTAAAATTGGTTCTCTAGCATTTTCTTTTTTAACTTGTATTTCAATAGCTCTAGTTAACCTTTCTACAAATTTCACAAAAGGCTCTGATGGTAGCTGTTTCATTTTACTATAGGGCTCAAAAGGCCCTTCAAGTTGGAGGGAAAAGAATGCTTTTTCAGCTGCTTCTTTTACTTTCTCGAGTGTTTCTGCAGGAATTGCAGTAGCTTGGACTGAGGGGGAAGACCATTGGCCCTCACCACAGAGGTGCTCAATGGTAATAGGGTTACCACTGTTGTCTTTGGCTGTGTTTGGATCAGCATGCAAGCCTGGGAGAGCATCTTTTAGCAGCTGTTTCCATGCAGTTTCCCATAATTTGAATTCCGTGGAAGTCATGAGACAAGAAAAAAGCTGTTTTAAATCATGTGGAATCACTACAGTCCTACTCAATTCAGAATTTAAAAGGCCACGGAAATATGGACTGTGTGGACCATATTCTTTATGAGATTTACAGATCTCTTTAATCAATTGTCGTCCAAAAGAATTCCAAATAGCAGTCGGGGCTGCCCCCCCTTGTGCTGCAGGCTGAAAGGTAACAGGAGCCAGTGACAACATGGGACTATGCATTGAATCTGCTGTTCCCTGCTCTGTATCCCTTGAAACAGAAGCATTGGGATCACAGCTACAGGTTTGGGGACCGGCAGTGGGTGTGTCCCCACCGTGGGAACTCGGGGAGGGGGCGGGGACAGGGGGCAAGCAAGGGGCGGGGAAACCGTGGGAACAGGGGGCGGGGTCAGGGGGCAGGCAGGGGGCGGGGACACCTGGTGACATCACGTCAGCAGACGCCCCCTGGGAGGAGTAGAGGGGCGGAGCTGAGGGTACTGCAGGAAAGGGGGGGGAAGGGGTCACGAGGAACAGGAGGAGAGGGGGATGGGGCTGGAATTTTGGGATGTTTAAGAGGATTTTGGGAAGAAGAAGACCAGGTTTGGGAAGGTGCCACGTGGCATCCTCCATTTTGCGGACCCCCTAGGGATTGGGGGCCATTTTGGGCATCACTGCTCTCTGGAAAGCTGACTCTGGGTTTCAGAGTGGGGGACACAGGGGATTGGGAAAGGTTCCACGCAGCCTGGCCAGGGCCTTGTGGACAGGGCAACTCAGGTATTTCAGCAGACTTTGAAAGTCGACTTCTCAATGAGTGTGCTCTCTTTAAAATACCAAGTTTTGGGGTAAGAGGTTTAGGGGTTTTAGAGCTAGGAGAGGGAGGAACAGGGAGAGCAGAGGTACATGGCTTGGCATTTGGCTTTATCTCCATTTCGCTTTGTTTGAGCAATGCAGTTCGAATTTGTAAACTCCAGAACACAAATTTAGCTGAGGGTACATTGCCAGATTGTCCTAAGGTTATCAATGCATTCCCAACTTTATCCCAGAATTGAATATTGTGGATTTCTTCAGGGGAAATTTTTGGGAAGTGGAGGAAAAGCCATCTTATAAACTGTTTTAATTTTCCTTTAGAGAACTTCACATTACCACTGTCTAAAATGCTAACAATATTATAATACACTCCTTTTTGTACAATGCTGAGTTTGGAACCCATGTTAGATGTAAAAAGCAAAGTACTTAATCCTGCCTGACCAAAAACAAAGCTAAAATCAGCTACCGATTTAAAAAAAAAACCACAGATAGAAAGCGATAACGAACAGACAAAAGCTTCACAATGCAGCTGTATGTACTGCTTTGAAAATTCCCGGGCAGCAACAGCACGGCACGCCCTGCCGAACCGAGGTGGAAACAAAGCCTCCCCCGCCGTGGAATGCAGCCCCCCCGTGGAGCTGAGAGAGCAGCTTCCCCCACGCCACGTGGCAAGCCGAAACCCCGGTCCCCCGCGCCGCGTGTACCGAGAACGCCCCCCCCCCCCGCGCCGCGTGTACCGAGAATCAGGCATATTGTCCCACAGGCTCAATTTAATCTTTATCCTAGCAGTGCAGCAATCACTGTTCCTCCTAACATAATTATGTTATGTTCAGTACAGCATTTCCATCTACATTTGCTGCCTTAGGTATGAGCCAGCACCAGCATTCAGCCAAAGATAAAAGTGCAAAGTGGATTTTAAAGATCCCCAAGACATTTTAATGAAGGAAATGAAATCAAGCCATCTTTTCTATCTCAGTGATTCCATCTGATTAGAAAGCAAAGGGGAGCAGCAGAAGGCAGGTGAGGTGGTGCAGGCAGGGGTAAGGATCAGAAATATTCCTCTTCATCTTCAGTACCTCTCACGGAATTAACACCAGGATGAAGTTGCCAAAGTGAAAAATATTGTATAAGAAGGGGCATTGCCCTACACACGGGATACCTGTGTGTGCTTCAGAGAGATTCATCCCGAGTTCTCTCTGGCCCCTGTAAATACCATAAACGTGAGGCAACCACGGGACTGTCCCACAGGTTCTCTCACAGCTTGTGAGGTGGGTTTGTGCTTCCAATAGCTATCAAAAGGAGTGAAGTCAACAGCAAGCGGTGGCATGATTGGACAAAAACACCAGTATTATTGGCACATGAGAAATTAAAGAAATATTGATTACCTAAAAGATCTGAACTCTGCACCTTACCTAGTGCAACTTCCAAGCTGAGGCTTTGAAACAGACATGGTAATTAACAACTTCTAATTTTTATGTCCTGTAGATGTGAAATCCTCCGCCTCCCTTCTCCAGAGTAACCACCTGAGTAACCAACTATTGGCTATTAGGATTTTATACCATGGCCTTATTGTTTACAATGATCCTTTTCAGCAAACACACTGGTTGCATGACTACCTAAACTCAATGTACCCCCCACCATTTGTAAATGGTTACAAAGAGAAACTTTTTTTTCTGTCCTAATTGTTGACATCGTATATTAGCAGGAATAGAGTGAGTATGGAGCAAGATTTTACACAGCAAAAAAAAAAGCTCATAGACAATAAACCCTGGATCACAGCCCCAAAATCCTACTTTATACTCATTTCTTTGGCTTTGGGAAGACATTAGGACAGCCTGCAGCTTCCCAGAAATAAAACACTGACAATCCTAGCTTAAGCAGCTGTTCTGCAGATGCAAAGGAAGACGTAGAGTGTTTGCTGAACAAGCAGCCTGAAAATTGCTCTCTCACAAATCAATAAGCATCAATATAAAGCACACTGTTACAAACCTTATATTTCCATATAACAGATCATGAAAAACCATCTGTCCATTCTGGTTGTTTGCCAAGCAGCCAGCCCAGCACACCATTTCGCTACCTGTATTTAAGATATCCTACTAATAAAGAATATTTCTTAACTGTTTTCATTTTGCCTGCACATGCTGATTAATAGCTTCATCATTTAACCCACCTCTTCCAAAGTCAGTCATGTACATAACAAGGAGATTAATTCCTGAAAGCATAACTGTGCTCCTCTTTAGGATTTGGAAAAAAAAAAAAAAAAGCTTTAGTGAAATCAGTGAAAATTAGGGCCAATGTTTTATTCCACAGGAATTTCCCCAGTTAAGCATAATATTTGTATGGACTTCTAATGATCAATATCCTGTGCTCTCAATATCCAACTCCAGTCTTGCTTGTCTTTCAGATACTGGAAGCCAGTGGGTATTAAGAGAGAAATTGTACTCAGCACTGCTTTAGTCCAACAATTAACATGAAGAGTATTGGCAATTAAAATTCACACAATGGAGTATTTGAAGTGAACACATTTCAGTATCAGTAGCAGCACAAGGCAATGATGAAAAATCCACAATGGCACAGTACTGTGTGCTGCATTATGCAAATGGATGCAGCAAAGGTCAAAGCTTATCTAAATCTCATAATAATGTAGTCTGTAGAGAATAATTAATTTACAGTGTGCTTTCTTATATTGTGTACCACAATACTAAAAGCCATTTTATTTGGGAATTTTTTTGCTTTATGTTGCAGAGAGGAAGAATATCAAATGCTTTCAATTTTCTCTTTGGGAACCAGGGGGCAAGGGAAAGCACAGCTCTTTATTTTCCATAGCAACACCAGGCTAAAATTAAGCACCAAAAATGCTGCCTTTTAATTACTAAAATGCTGTTAAATTTCAGTGTTTAGGAATGAGATTTCTGTTCCCAACAGCTGCCTCGCATTACAAGAGCAGAAGTGTTTGAACAACTCCCATGAAGCAAGCAGAGCTATAAGGATTCAGTTCTATCACACAGTTCCATACAGAGGGTCACAGTTGAGATGGAGAACATATTTGTGAATTACTGAGGCCCTGTGCTGGGGGGTGGGAAGTGTGTTCCAGAACAGAGAGGTTCTGACGCTGGAGCATAAAAAGCCAGGATGCAAACCTGAGTCTGAGGCGCTGGTGGCAAGTTGGCAAACTGGTGTTCCACGAGTTCTGGTTCTGATACTGTAATCCCCATCTTCTCCGTCCACTGGTCCAGCTCTGTTTTCTTCTCTCTGCCAAAAAGAAGAAGAATTTCTCAGCTTTGTAAGAAAAATAACCTCCAAGAGCGATGTTCAGAGCAGCCCAAGCTACGTTATGCAACCTCTTCTTCACACTTATTCTTAAATATATGTTACACATATAAATATCTTTAAAGAGTAGTCCTCTGACATGAGCCTCAAGAGAGCAGCTCTCTAAACAATAGGATGAGATGTTTGTGTTCTTTCAAATCCAAGGGATCTTATTCCTTCTTCTCAAATATTTGTACTGTCTTGGCATTTTGGGCTGGAAGCTAAAGAGAGCTGCCTGGGAACCAGATGGGGTCACACCGCACAGATGACAGAAAACTGCCATGACCAAGAAGCAATAATTCTCTTACAAGAAGCCATGTTTTACTCAACTGGTTTACACAATTAACTGAGGATTAATTGGTCCCACAGGAAATCTGTCATTGATCAGGAACTTCAACTCCCCAGTTCCAGCTTCACCTCCTGTAGCTTATTTTTGCCTTGTGATTTCTAGGAAGCTGCATGCTTATAGTTGTTTTCTAAGGAACCTGAACAACATGACCTTCATGTGATCCAGTGGCTTCTAAAGCTCATTCCCTGCCCCTTGCACACATCAGAACAACTCCTGTGTGGTTTTTATCCCCTTCATGTGACAAACTTGCACACAGGCAAGCGCCTTTCCCCATTCCCAGAGATCATCTGTCACTGTAACCTCGAGTGTTCATCACAAGATGCAGAACCAGACCAGTGGCAATGCCATCCAGACTCACACAGATCCAGCTGTGCTTCTGTCCCTTACCTTCACACACTCCAGATGCAACACCAGCAATTCCCAGGGAAGGTGGAAAGGCTGCAGAGGAGTTCATGTTGACAGCAGTTGCTCAAAGGTCATTTGGAGACATCCATGAGTTGTTTGCTGTAGCAGACAGTCATTATTCTTGGCAGCAGAAATTGGCAGGAAGCACTGCTATTGTCAGAAAGCATTACAAGTGTGTCATTTGTCAATATGTGCTCTTCCACAGAGCAGCAGGCTAAGAGAAGTCCATCTCTCAATTTAACTGGAAAAAAATAGCACAAATACCCTGACATGCTTTTATCTGCATCTCCTGATGTGGGCATGGAAGATTCTTTAGGAACTCTGCATCAGCCCACTATCCTGTCTGGGAACAGAAAAGCAGAAAACATGCAGAAGCATTTTATCCTGAATTTCAGTTTCTGGCATTCTGCTCTGAGTTTTTCCAGAATGAACAATCTCTGTGACTATCCACCTGTCAGGCTCATCTAGCACTAACTCTATTTCTAAGCACAGACACTTGGATGTTGCTAGGTAAATGAACTCAGATCTGTTTGCCCTTTATTGGGAAGGGGAAAAAAACATAGTAAGATTCAAGATCCCTTGTTTTTTTCCATATATTTGAGCAAATGCAACCATAATATATTAAAGACTCGGAAGGTGGAAGTAAATTATAAATCCAAGTTGCAGCTCTCTATAATTTTGCATTATGGCACTACAATAATGGAATTAGTACAACTTGCATTTTAATGCTGTCAAGTTCCATTAAAAAGCATTATTTAGTCCTCCCCAAGCCTACACTCTAATAAATGTCAAGCCCCCAATTATTAGGTATTTAAATATTTGTACAAAGAGCCTTGAATAATGAGAACACACACTGCAGATACGTGTGCTGTTGTACTATTAAACTGAAATAAATAACCTGGGACAATTATTCCCAGTCCTAATAAAGCTGATTTGCTAATCAAATGTCAATAAAATGACTTGTTTTTAATATGGACACAATTGCACTAATAACTTAGTTATTAAATAAAGGCTTTCAGAACAAACACAGCAGCACTGTTATTTTTCCATGACACCCTTCATTCTCCTGCTGGCTTCCTTCACCTCAAGCACTCAGAATCCTTTTCATTCAGTAAAGCAGTCAAAGGCTGGCACTTGACTTTCATTTCCATCTTTGTCCCTGTCACAGGAGAGGGGACAAGCAAGAAGGTGGGGGAGATAACAGAGGGAAGGGAATAGTTTATAGCACAGCACCTTTTGTTTGTAGTTTATCTCACTGCTCACCACCCAGGTCTCCATTTTCCATTAGATTGTCCCAACACTTTCCTGTAAGAAAGGAAATGAGCCAATTGCTGCAGCACACTCTGCCTGGCCCAGTCTTTCATTTGACTGTCTGCTGGATGCATTCAGCTTTCCAGGAGTAGCTCAACAACTGAAAGCCAGGGCAATACCACGGGACAGGAATTACAAAGAAACTCAATGGGAACTGGCAATAGCAGAAGTGTTGATGCCAATCTCATGTCTTTGGGGCTGCTGACAGCTTTGAGTACTAATTTTGACCTTGACCATAATTCTTCTCCTCATTCAAGAGTTTTCCTTTTTATTCTGTTCATTAACAATGAAATTGAATTTCTAAATGGATTTCCACAGTGAAAGAGGGGGACATGCTCTCACTTCAAAGATTGACATATTCTTAAGGGACTTTTTATGTACCCTGTTGGTGAGTCACCAAGGAAAAGATGGTTACTGAGTTAGAAAAGCAATAAAAGAGGCAATGTACTAAAACACTACCTGAACATATTATCCATGGAACAACCAGTCTGATTAGCTAACAGCAACAGATAGGTTCATGATTACAAGTTTGATGACTCTCTGATAACATAAAGCACTTTTTTTTTTCTCAAAAGGAAGTTGCAGCACTTAATGCACTTGCTGAACTTAGTGCTGTCAGCCCTAGAAATCACTCAACAAATTGCACTCCTCAGAAATAAGATCTGCACTGTATGGTTAGAAATTTACAGTGTGCTAATAAATTACTTGAGAGATAATTTCTGATTTTCAATATCTAGTCCAAAGAACACTTACTCCTACAGTCAAAGGCCTTTATTGCTGATAAAAATGTAAATATTAGCACCAGTTACTTACATTTAATAATGACCATAACTGACCTGGGGCAAATTGTTCCTTACATGTAAAATCAGCAAAAGGTGATCATCTGTGATGATGGGTTTTGATTACACTTGCAAGATGCAATAACACAAGATAACTAGACCGTACACTGGGCTGACAGCTTTTTATAACATTCCCCTGGTTGGAAAAATATTTCTAGTCTTACTTTAGCTTTGGGGCAGACCAAATTATTCAGTTGCTTCAATGCATCCGCAAATCACATTTCCTCAGTGTTTGTTTCAAGCTCTGCTGTGTTGATTCTATCACAAACCAATATGAATGGAATGCCACAATCACACTTGCACAGAAAGGAAAGCTTGAGGCACTACATCCTGGCACTGTCATACAGCACCCAAGGGCAAGTGAGTCCTTGACTGCAGGAATCATCTTTGTTATTACTCTACTATTGTTGTTTTAAAGACTGGTTTTTATTTAAGGACTAGTAATTATTATTTTAACATCACACCAAAAAACTTACTCAGAAGACAGTGTTTGCCACAAGAATGAACTTAAAAGAAATTAGAAGTACCATTTCAACTTCATCTTCCATTAAGGCAAAATTGGGCAGAACTGAGCTGAAGAGGTGGTGGCAGATCAGAATTGTCCAGGCACTAAAGAAAAGCAGAGTAAAATAATAACCCAGCAGCCAATTTAGTAGAAGTGACAGGATAACCTTTTCTAGCTGTGTGGTTTCAAGTTTCATTAAGGCAGAAGCTCCCAGACTATTTCCAGTGGAGGTGCAGGTGTGGAGCCTGCAGCTGTTCCACAGACAGCTCTTTGGTCACACAGGCTCCCTCAGGCTGACAAACTCAGACATACAACAAAAAACCATTAACAATTGTGTTAATGATGTCACACTTGTCCATGAGCAAGCATCATTATTACAGAGAGGCCTCTGTGTCAAAGGACGCCCTCAGAGACACTAAGCCTTGCTAGAACAATCTCTGTTAGAACCAGGGCTCATCCTGCAGAGCTCTGCAGCATCCCCACGTGCAGCTGCTCCATTTGCTCCACAGGAAGCTCTCCCTGCAGCCACATGGATTAACTGTTCCTCTCCTGACACAGATCAGCCCTGCCCCATTCCTTCAGCACCAGCCTGACCAGTGCAAACAGCAACAAATTTCCTCTTTAAACTGACACTGCAAGGCTCATGCAGTGCACTATCAATACCTTTCTAGCTTTTTTCCATCTTGAAGGAGCACACACAGTAAGACGTGCAAATGAAGGCTACAGAATTTTGGAGTACCTGGTGTTGGAACCATTTGAATCCCCTGCCAAAATGGCCTTTGGAGAAAGATGGTGTGCACCACCAAGGCCTCTGCAGTGACCAGCAGCTGTAGAAGCTGGGCCTCTGTCCCTCCCCAGGACCAGCTTTGCCTTGCTGCTGTCTGCCTTGCTTTGAGGACACATGGCCATGCTGCTGTCAGCACAGCAGCTTCTGGAAAACACCGTGACTGGGGTCTCACACTGCTTGTTCCCCCTCAGCCTGGGGCTCAGGCTGACTGCTTGCATCTGATGGGGCTGCTACTGTGACCGCAGCCTCAGGTTACACAGGCCTTGGCAGTGCACCTACCCTCAACTTGCTTAAAAAAATCTGCATTCCCACAACACTTCACAGGTCTAAGGGAAGGTTTAAAAAAAGTAAAAACAAAAAACTATCTTCTGAGAACAAAGAAACATCAGTTAATTTGTCAATGAGTACGGTTAAGACAGATGGAACTTTCATTTCTACTTTTATACTACTTCACTGATATTTTACTTATTTCAGAGGGATACAGTCTCCTCAGATATTCTGCAGTCAATGCAGCATACAAATTTGGCTACCATGGCCTGTATAAAGAACATTTCTGCAGTCATGCTGTTCATCTCCAGCCCTGCATTTGCAAACAAAGTCCACTTAGGGAACTTTGCTTACATGGGATGTTTCTGGATTTGTGTTGTCTTCCAATGCGCTGCATTACAAGAGAACTCTTACTGCAGCACATGTTTGAAAAAGCTCTTGCTGCATCAGAATCACAAAAGTTCTACAGAAGGTAAAAACCACTGTAAATCCTGCCTGCCTGTAAATAAGATGAAATGACTGATCAGTTGCTCTCTGACATTTCTGGCTGAAAGTAGCTCAGGCAACACATGCCATGGTAATGACACAGGAGGGAAGAAAAGCAACCTGCCCATTATTACAAGCACCAAAAGAGCAGAAGGATAAACCAAGTCTTGACACGATGTAACATCCTCGACCAATTTCAACAGATACTCTGTTTTCTGCCTTAAAAACACAACCTTGAAAAAAAAGGCTGTGCCCCACTCCTGCAGCGCACAACTTCAGTTTAGGAAATTCTAGCCTAAATTCCAACTCAAGAACCCTGTCTTGGTACTGGCTGCAGCCAAACTCCAGACCTCATTTTACCAATTATGCCAGTAAGTGTTTGGATTAAGCACTTTGGTAATGCCTCTGCACAAGTAAATACCAGTGGCTTTATGGGGGAAGCCTCTTGCTCCACTGAAGGCAGAAGCCCATCTCATTGACGTGCTAGCCAGCCGTCCTCTCACTCCCCAAATCATGCATGAGAAGAAAAACTATTTTCATCCTACCCCAAACTGCTCATGGCAGTACAAATAAAGTGCTTTCAGCTTTACAGTGTCCATTACAATTAATTATCCAGAAGTCCTTGGCATAAACTGTGAGAAGCCCTTGCTTTTTGAATGAATGGACTCCATCAAAATTCTGCAGGCACCTGAACTGACTGCAAATGAACACAAACAGTTGCTGGCATTTTGTTACAAACAAAGGCCTTTTCTCTAGGAAGTTATGTGACACAGGATTTCACTGCCCTGGATTTCCAGGAGAACAGAGAGCATGATGCTTTTGCTAGCAGATAAAGCTAAGAAAGTGTGGTTTCTGATATTTAAGAGATAAGGCCAACAACAGGAGAAAGTACTAATGTTTTTAATTTTTTATGTAAATTTTTTGCCTTCATCAAGTCAGCAGAGCTATTTCATTATCACTCAGTTTATTCAGTGTCAATTAGACTGCTCATTATGCTATCATAAATCAAATAAATGAGAAATCTCCCAGGACCTCTGATAATACAAGAAGAGAAAGAACATCCAAGTAGACTACAGGCTAGAAATTTTCAAGTGGAAGGGACAAACTCCATTAGTGTGTTGAACTTACCTAAGCACTGTAGTTCTCTTTAGTTCAAAGGCTACTGAGTTGACAAAAGCTCAAAACTTAGTAATGAATCCCTTTTTCCTTCAGGACTGGAATAGCAGAAAAGAAAATCAGCATTTTACCATTTCAGTTCCATGTTAAATCCCATCTTTTTGACACCCCATTTTTTAAGGTTAATATTTGCCTTTCATTGTCCTTAAATAAATCCTGCTCATTATACTCACTAAAGTTACCTAGCATTTTATAGTAGAGTCAGCATTTACTCTGTTGTGAGCTCTGCATAGTAGGTAATTTAAACTCTCTCCTTCCTCTGGGTGAAATTATTTCTATAAAAATGGCTATTCTAGGTGTCTATTTTGGGATGAACCCATATTACAGCTGCAGCAAAAAGGTTGTCATTAAAACTGAAATGCAGAAGAACTACACTCAGATTGCTTCACCCTTGTTCCACAGCACTTACATTTGTATTGATTTTATAATGAATGCACATGAGATGAGCAAAGTGCTGACTTGGCTTGCTCTGCCATGTCCACTGCTGCTTTCCTTGTCTCAAGTGAGGTGCAGTGTCTCACTGAACTATTAACAAAGACAGACTAACAAGAGGGGAATGATTTTCTCTTACAGCAAAACCATAACAGGGCTTCCCTCCTGAGGCAGTAGGTGTTCAGTAGCTTGGTGCTTTAAAACAAAAAAAACGACTGACACCTGTCATTTAGTGCTGTCTGCAATGCACAGCTTGGAGAAAAGGCAGTTTGGAACGGCAGTAAAACGCTGACTGAAGCACCACTAGCAAGCATCTCCCATCCCTTCCCCCTCAGCACACAGAGATCCCATGGACTGCAGTGTGTAAGGGTCTCCCAGGGAGGAGGGCAATGAGTTAGGCTGAAGTGAGGTACTAAAACACTGCCAAAGATTGGACAAGTTATCCCAGGACATCAGTCCCATTTCCTTACCTGTGAGACCTCCTGAAGATGTCATTCAGAGATAATATCTAAACCATTAGTGGCACCAGGAAGATGGAGATGGGAGTTCAGTGTCAGTGTAAGCACAGCTCAGAATGCCCAAGGAGAGCAACGCTGAACTCACACTTCACCACCGACCTTAAACAGATAAATCCTGTCAATAAGATATTTCCCCAAAGGTAAAGCACAAGGCAAATGATGATAATTGTCTTGTTTCTTGACAATCAGTTCACCTAAAGTGTTTAACACTACTAGAAACAGCATTTGCCACAAGACAATTAACACCAGGTGACAGACACAATGTCAAAGCTTCTTCCCAGGGACTCTGCTTCAGAGGCAGTTTCCTCTTTGCTTGGCAGGCTGACAAGGGACAGCACCTTCACAATGCAATGTGTGCAGGTAAAAACCCCTGAAATATTACACTTCAGCTCTTGAAGTGTTTATTTGTGCAGTGCATTAAATGAGAAGACACTTTGGTAGCTGTGCACTCTATGTAAGAAAAAGAAAAGAAAATCAGTATTACCTGAAAACACGCTTATGCTAGAAGGAGTTAAAAATAAAACAAAAAAACCACCACATTTTGTGCTTAACATATGATCAAGCTATGAATTTCCCATGAAGAGTAGGTCTGTTCTGAGAGACTGCAGAGGTGAGACATATCCTGATTTAACACCATTTACTTAATCTGGGTCCCAAAACTGTTTACAGACACTACTGAAGAAAATCATGACCAAGAAGGCCAGGCCACAACATGATGTATGCCAAGGGCACAGGTATAGGGCTTTTTATATCTAGAAATCTGCTTCATGCTAAACCAAGTGGGAAGTCTGAACCTACCCATGGACACAACAGGTTTTCTGTAAGGATGTGGCTGTAGCTTTTTTTCTGCCATCAATTCAGCAATATTCTAAAACTTGGTGGGGAAGAAGTAGAAATAGAAGTAGTGTAGCTGCACAAAGTTTGCATTGATAAAGGAAAACGTTTCATACTCCTGTTGCCCATTCAAGTACCTCACTGTTTCCAGCTACAGATTAAACTTCTTTACAATTATACCTGTGGCTGAGTTTTGAATTAAGCACCTAGGATACAGATAAAGTTGGGTCAAAATGTACTTGGTGCCCTGTGACCGTGTTCACAGGGGTCTCATGTTGAAGGAAGAGACGAGGATCTGACTCCGTATTTCAGAAGGCTTCATTTATTATTTTATGACATATATTACATTAAAACTACACTAGAAGAATAGAAGAAAAGGTTTCACCTCGGAAGGCTGGCTAAGCTAAGAACAGCATGGAATGAATAACAAAGGTTTGTGGCTCAGACAGAGCCTGAGCCAGCTATGCTGAGATTGGCCATGAATTCCTAACATCCACATGAGACCAATCACAGATCCACCTGGCTGCCTTCCACAGCAACAGATAATCACTGCCCACATTTTGTTTCCAAGGCCTCCCAGCTTCCCAGGAGGAAAAAATACTAAGGAAAGGATTTTTTATACAAGTTGTCCCCAACAGTGCCCTATTATTTTATCTACCTCTCCACCTGGGTATTTAATACCTCCAGCACATGACCTGAAATGGCACAGACAAGGCTAATTGGACTCCATGGAAGGCTGAGAAAAGAAAACATTACAGTCACCTGAAAATAACTCCCAAAGGCTTTCCATTTCCAAGAGGCTTAGCTCCTTTTCAGGAGCATCACTCCCCTGCCAGCTCCCTCACAAGAACAGGCCAGTGCAGATGTGACAGCAGCACAGCAAGCAGTAACAGAGGCTGCTCCCCCATCCCAGTGACCCCAGTGCTCCACACCAGGGGCCGGTCCCTGGCCAGAGCCCCAGACTGGGACACAGGAAGCCTCATTAGAGAGGGTGCTGGAATGCTGTGCAATGGCCTTGGGACAGCTGGGAGTGAGCTGCAGCTACAAGACACTGAATGGGCTGCAAAACCTATGACAACAATTGCTGCAGTGATTTCAGTTTTGGTTAGGTACCACCTCCCTGTTGTAATCAGGAACAAGCAGGCCCAATGGTACCTAATGCTGGGATCCCCTGCTCAAAGTTGAATGGCTCTCCAGTAAATATTACATTATTTCCTCTGCGCTACTGTGACAACAAAGAAGCTCACTGCTAAGCTTAGAATTTCTGAGAACTTGTCTAAAGTGGTACTGAAAGTAATTCTTCAACTGCATTTACACAGAGAAGGAAAGAGAACAGACCATTACACACTTTCCAGGTTCCAAACTGAGCAGATTTCACAACTACAATACCATTCAAGCCTTCTTTTACTTGAAAAGAGCTTCCAAGACCGCTTATTTCATAGATAAAAATGGTTGCAGTAAAAGTGATTAAAATGTGTAACATTATTTTCAGTCCAACATTATCTCTGCTTCAGGCAAGGTATTTATACCTTTCATCAGGATTAACTGTTTTTACCAAGTATTTTTTAAACTTATGTCACTCAATTTTAATTCAATCCATTACACCTGTAAGTCTATCTTGGAGAGATTTCTGGGGATTTATTTCACAATAGATGAGCTTAATGTGTATTTCAGTGGGAGGCAGGATAGGTGCTTGGAGAGATATGGAGAGATGATCCATGTATTAATCTCCTAACAGAAGAATTCGGTATTAAAAGAGAGAGAAAGACAGGAAATGCACACACTGGCTGCTATTTAAAGCTTGTTTCCACCCATCTTCTCTTTCACACCTGAAAAAATATGCTGAAGCCACTGAAAACATTTCCTTTGGGAGCACATATTATTAGTGGCTATTTACACACACTGACTGGTGTGTTTGTCTGCTGATAAACACAGTGGTGCAGTGACATCCAGAAAGCAATTTCTGCATTGGTTTCCTGAATTTGAACAAAAGGCTCCCATCTGTGGCACACAGACCAGCAGGCACTTCTCTATTTACTCTGTCAGCTGCTGAGGGAAGCTCCTGTATCAAAACCACAAGTCTTGAACTTGAGGCAAATTCTGCATTTTGATTACATACTGATGAAGCCTGCTACAGAAATTTCACGTTTTTCAGGTCATTCCTAGAAAGGGTGGAATTCTGCTCCTACAACCAACATAACCTTCTTTTTCTATTCCTCATACCAAAAGGTACAGCTGCATTACATTTCCTTGTGCCACAACATCTGCATGTCAATTCCATTTTGCAATGTTTCAGTATTTGTTCAGCAACTTGCTACACACTGAAGGATTTTTCTCCCTAAAGCAAAAAGGAAGCCCCAAACTAATCTTCTCTCAAGCACAAATGCAATGTCTGATTCTGAAAAAACTGCCAGTTTAGTGCTTTCCAGCTGCATTTCCAAACAACCAACAGACAAAACGCCTTTCCCTCCAAGCCCTCTGAAGTGAATTGATTTGGTTTGGTGAGCATTACCCAGCTGCCTCAGTGTCATCTGGAATAAGGAGATACACCCTTGGCTTTGTAAGATCCACGCTCACAAATTGCTGAGCATCATACCTGCCTCAACATTTCCCTGAGCAGCTTCATGAGATCCTTGTTGAGTTCAGTCTCACCAGGTGTAAACCTGGGGCTGCTGTTGGAAGCTCCTGGCACCCATTCAATGTTTACTTGGCACATGGTACACTTACTATTTCAGTTGAGGAATGACTGCTGCTCTTTTGCACAACCTTCTCAGACAGCTTAAAAGGACAGTGGAGCTAAACACAGCCCTTTTGCTCATTCTCTTGTTTTGGGGGAGAGTTTCCCACCTCCCTGCCATACATTTCTGCTTTATGCAGCAGCATTTGTTTATATTTGCATGACAGATCAGACACACTAAAAGCTCTTTGCCGTGTGTTATCAAGGTTTCCCAGATTGTATCCTGCTCCCCCACTGACAAGCTGGACAAAGAAATTCTTGTTGGACAGCAAATTAACCAAACTCACAAAATTGCTTCAAATTCTTGCAGATGGATTGTATTCTGCTTTTCCCTTAAAGGACAACTTACACACGAAGAAAATGAAAAAAATATTTATCCCCTCAAGAAACAACTCAAGCTACTCAGCAAGTTACAAGAAACAACACACTGATTGTTTTTGAATCCTTCCATTCAGAAAACAAACCCTCTTGCCTCGTTTCTCGGGTGAAGGGTTTAGATAAGATTCAAATGCAGGCATGAGGCTTCAGTTAACAAAAAAGACACTTAGTGACAATGGACAGCTAAAGAGCACTACCTCTACCAATAACAAGGCTGTGAAAGACTTTTTTAGAAGGAATGAGAGTCACATTTGGGTCATTCTCGAAGGGACAGCGCCTCAGTAACTCCCAGCAGATGCCATTCTGTTACTCACCCCATTATCCAGCTTTCAGACAGACCAACAGATGGGTTCACTACACCACACTACAGACTGACTCCTCAAGGGAGATACAGCACATCCACCACACTACACAGAAAGAAATGATGAAGGTACCATGAACTATCATCAAAAACAAACTCCTGGTATTTGCTAGTAAGCTGCTTTAATTTCACATAACATGGATATTCTATTTTTCAATACTAAGCACAGGTGAAAAGCAATAACTCATCTCCAAAACCCTGCTAGAATCTGTTTTATAAGACACTGAATATTCCGTCAAAACTCACTTAATCGGTGACACCAATTCTATTTTTTTACTATGTTTTCTGATCTGTATCTTAATATCTATGCATTTCCACACAAGACTCCTTCCAATCAATTTAACTTCTTGATTTTCCTCCATCTACTCAAGTTGTAGATGTTACCTTGAAAACCACAATTTGCTTACAAATTCCAGGATAGGAAAAGCAAACATTGTGACTTGGGATTAGCCTCAACTTGATCAAGTACTTGATAAAGTTTAACAGGATTTCCTACAGGATTTTGGAGTTGTACACCCCTCCTTTCAAAATCACCATCTCTAGTGCAAACATGCTACAAAGGAACTTCTTAAAGCAATAGAACAGATCCTTTTTAACTGGCCAAACACAATAAGTAGTTTTTCAGTAATGCAAAGCTCTTAGTCTTTCTAAAAAAACACATCAAATTCCCCAGCCCCAAACTTGAATTTCTTACTCCAGTAATAAAGTCAGCTTTATCTCTAAGCCATGTTACCAATGTAGTCTCAAGGTTAAAGCTGAGAACAGTCACAAAATGCAAGCAGCAAGAGCTGTACTTGGTCAGTAACCTTTTCCCTGATAGCAGAAATAAGAAAAGTGACACCATGATACTTGTTGCATTAATAGGAATGGTAATAAAACACAGTTGGGATTAGCATTTGAGAAGCTAAGGCTTGTGGACCAAATGCTTGCTGAAAATTGTGCCTGACCAATTGCTTCTTAACAGAGGTTCTTAAAATAATGAGAACCAAATCTGACATTTAAAGAAAAGAAAAAGAACATTTGTCTGCTTCATTATGTTGAGCCCGAAAGCATTTCAGTTCTCTAGTTTCCTTTCCTTATGGTATTAAGCAGCATTACAACAGGAAAATACAATGTATCACACTTGAGTAATTCCACATTCTAAAACATACCCTTCACACTATGTCAGAAGCTAAATAATGCCTTCCCTTAGTTTACAATTGCGCTGCTTTGACTTGCTGATAGATACATATACCTGGAGGCTGTTTGCTTGGTTTTGTTTGTTTTCATTTGTCCTTTGACTTTATGCCTCAGGATAATCACCGAGTGACAGCACCTGTTGCTACTGCCGATCTCCCAACACTTCACTAGAGCACCTCCTGACCCTGCCTCACTGATGACACCAGTCATGGCAGAGGGAAACCAGAGATGTCATCATCAGGATGGCTGAGACCTCAGTTACTTCTGTTCTTCCCTTGGGAGAAAAATCCTGCTGGAACTGCTCCTGCAATATTCCTTACCCTTAAAAGTGATGGAGCAATTTGACTCTACTGTGCTTTTACACAAAAATCACCAATACCAAAAAGCTACATGCACTAAGAGACAGGGTGCTCTCTTTTTTAAAGATGTTGGGAAGCAAATCCTTTGTGAAAGATTCAGAGCAGGTATAAAATGGGAATATCTGAACATGCTGATACATAAGGGAGACGGAAGGCAGTATGGTAAACATCAAAGGCAGGATTTTAATGCAAAAAATATTAACCAGTTGTGCATAAAACACAAAAACTGGCATCACTTTTTCTCTTCACTTTGGTCACTGCTGTTACAAATACACTTAACACTGGAAATCAGAGCAGCAGAACCCAAGTTAAATTGGTTTCCTATAAAAAGTACATATCTTCATCAAATAAGAAACATTTCCCAAATTAGAATATTATGAAGAGGAAACTGGAACAAAAGCAGGCTGTCATCCTACTTGGTAAGGTGGCACAAGGGGTGGGGGGAAGACAAGACAAACTTGCTGGCATTAATTTTTTTTCTCAAAGCAAAACTGCCTAGATTTCACCAACAAAATGCTCTAAACAAATTTCTCAACTGAAATCCCCATCTGGGTTCACAAAGCCTCCTGTAGGCTGAAATAAAAAAACTTGCAAAGCAAGGACTCTGCAGAGTCATTTCCCTGCAGGACAAACTGGCTCTTTTGATTCCACCATCTGGCTGAACCATATCCCACCTCATGAAGCTGTTTCACAGCTAGTAAAATAGATGGTAGAAATACTAAAAAAGGAGTATTTCCTGTGCCATTAGCATGATGATCATTCCCTCAATGCCATTTTCCATAAGCACATGGAGTAACTCTGGTGTTTAACAGCTCCTTGTTACATAAAGCTGCACCCTGGTTTGGAATGCCTTGCCAAGAGGGCCACAATTGATCATTAATTCCTCACTGCACCTAAACACCGAAGGTTCTTGGACCTCAAGGAACACAACAAACCTAAATTAATTTAGTTTCAAAGGCTGCTGTATTTTGGGAAAGATACACCAATATGACAGCAAGAAATTACCTATTGGTCAAAAAATGGGCTTCCCTCCAAAAGTACTTTCTCATTAAATAAATAGAAACAACAAACCCCAAACTTTCACTGTTGAGCACCAGTAACACAGATTCACTATTTTTCATTAAGCAGAACCAGGTTTACTACAGAAATAGATCTCCAGGATTTAATGGAGAAGTAAACTTTTCTTAAGTAATTGCAAAGTATCTGAGGAACTCCAGCTTATCTGTTAATTATTCATCTTTCTGTTTTCATTTCCAGCTACTCTGGAGCTGCTGATGCTGGCACTCTCTACCAGGTTTAAGCATCCTTTCAGTTGTACTCTGCCAAATTAAACTGTCACTTTCTATTAAAAAACCTATAGCAGGAGGTTTTTCATCTTCTGATTTATACTTTGTAACAGCAAGTCAAAGTTTAAATTAGGACTGTACCTTATGAAATAAAGCCTAAGCAGTGCAGTGACAACCCCAGTGAGGAAAAACTCCTGCTTGCATTCAAGTGCACAGCAGAGCAGTTCCAGTTTGTGTCCTTTGGAAGGTTTTATTTTACACAGCTCCAGCCAATCTCACACTCTTCTTTAAAACAGCAGTGCCTTAGATTCTGTCAGGACACACCTGAAAAAAGATGCCACTTGCAATCAAGTGTCTGAACTGTCCCTGACTTTATTGACCTGCCACACCCCCAGCCTCTCTACCTTTCAGGTGTACTCAGCAGGAAAGGCACAATTCAGCTTAATTCACATTTCCTTTGGTGAGCTGCTCCTCATGAAACTTTGTTAAGGAGCTATGGACTCCACCATTCACTGTGTTGAACATTAAACCAAACCAACTTTTGTAGTTCAACAGCTCTGTAAATATTACTCATCCCTTTTCTCCGTGCAATCCTTAACAATAGAGTACAGTAATAATCCTATTTATTTCCCTTTAACACTACCTATTCTTGATCTATTTTTCCTCCTAAGCACTTCTACTCCATCTTCTCCAGTGCTATCACTCCTGTATTTTCTAGCACTTCACAGCTGAAGAAAACTTTGCCATAAGATGTGTTACAGACAGGGAGAAGGTGACCTCAGTGTGGGAGAAACAGAATTTATTAGGGTTACTATCACACAAGTGCTCATAAAATGATTATTTACTGTAATTACCAGCACTCTCTCCAGTATGTCATGTCTCATGAACTTGGAGATAATTTTTTAAAAAGTTAAATCGCCTATAAGCATAATTTCATCATGACACCTCTACCTTGTCACACAAAACCTTACTCCCATTCTCCTCCTATCCCAGGGATCTCTGGCTCACTCCTGCTAGTGACATTACCCCCTTGTCTGGCTCAGCACACTCTGCTGGGCTGGATTCCACTGGAGCCAAGAGCTGCAGCTGGGGCTCAGCCAGAAGTGACTCCCCATTGCACAGACTGAGCCAGAGCAGAGACTGAAGGAAGCAGAAGCTGCCCATGACACCCTCAGTAGCCAATGCTGCAAGGTCATGAGAGAATAATTGAACTGGGTAAAAAGACTCATTTACACAGTGACTCCTAGGAAGGATTGTATTGCCAATCCTTCTATCAGAGTTTGAGGAATTGAATACTTGGATAAACTGGAGTTTAGACCTTGAAATATTTTAACTCTTACATACTTGTCATAACATTTAAATTTAATGTGGCTTTTAGCAACCAAAAGGTTTCTATTCAGTAATAATATGTCATGACAGCTTTTCATGTCTATAGAACTTTTAGGACAAAGGGCTCAGGTCTCCTCTCTCCTCAAGCATAAGCTTCATCTTCTGCACAATGAGTTCTCAGAACCTCATGATGTGATGTAGTGACCTTGATGTTCCCCTCTCCCACATCCAGGGTGTCCAAGAGCTCCTCAATGAGGCAGCACCAACAGGCTCCTCTTGCTGAATAACAATGAAACTTTTCCCAGAGTATTACTGTTCACCATTTGAAAAGTCAAACATCCCCTCCAAGTGGCAAGGCAACCACAGCACAACTCAACTGCTGCTTCCTGTGCTTGGTTTATACTTACTGATGTCTTGTGCTGCCCCACAGCTGGTTTTGGTACTCATTCTCTGCACTCAAAGCCTCATCCTCCACAGTGTGGCTCTGCTACCTTACTCAGAACAAAGTCAAGCTCCATTTGAAAGCTCCATAACTCAGATTTCATGGGGATTCATCTCAAAATTCCATTCCAAGCAGTTACACAGATCAACTACAGTGTGGGATCTCTTTTGTTTCAAACCCAGGACCTGCTGCTTCATTTGTGGCACTCCAGCTACCACATCCCTGAAGAAGAAATGAGTTCATCATTTCTTCAATCCTTCTGCCCTCTTTGCCTTCCACCCAATTCTTGCATTTCCAGGCTGAAGAGATGGCAAGCAGCTGTTCCTCACATGGAAGCCATCCCACTACTCTGATTCTCATCTATACAAGATCTTTACCTCTCTTAACAAACTTTGATGATCTCTTCCCTCCCACCACATTAAAACCAGGAATAACCCACTTCTTGGAATGACCACAGCTGCCAGTTAGAGGTTTAGAAAGCAACAAAGTCTAGAACTGACCATAAGGAAACAGGAGGGTAAGCTGGTCCTCATACCATTGCCACAAACAGTGTCTGACAACAGCACCACAGACCCTCCTCTCCCCCTCCCTACTTATGCCTAATTCACCTGGTTCACATGAAAATGCAGAACACCCAATTACGTAACAAATTAATCTGACTGAGAACACCAGAAATTAAATACTGTGGTAAGTATTTCCCACATGGGAGTTGCACAAATGGGGCAGAAAGTCGCCATATGAACTACACATTATTAACTTTAATTATTCAACAATTAAAGGAATGCTTTCCTCACAAGGCTTGAAGAATTCCCTTCTCCTATGCAGCCATTTTGCAACTAAGAGGCAATTAGAGATACAGCTTTTTACACAGCATGCCCCATTGGCTAAATTCAACAAATTTCTACTCACATGTGAGCAGGTTAGATTTTAATCACCCCTCACCTTTTGTATAAAGAATCTATAAACTCAATAACAATATTCACTGAAACTGCTCAGAAGTTTTTGCTATTATAAGCAGCAGAGAACAAACAATCACTACTGTAATTCACACAACTCCTAAGCCTAAACTCCTCCAGTAAGTGTGATACAAACTCTACCTGGATACACTAAAGCTGTTGGCAATTATTTCCACACAAGAAAACAGATTAAATCACCCCATCCCTGCGAGGGAAAGCCAAGATCAGCTTCCCTGTAGACCAAAGCTCTCCTGAAAAGAGCATGGCCACTCCAGGCTAGAAATAAGCATTGCAATCGCCTTCCTGGTGCCCTGGACAAGCTCCTCTGTCACTTGTACCCTCACTGGGAGCTCAGCACTCTGAGGGTCAGCACACACTCTCTATTTTTAAAGGGGACAGTACACTTCCATCAGTGATTTAATGCACAAACACTTGGAATGCAGAGGTTTCTTTAAGGTTACTTTTGATTGGAAAGCAGAGGACTACCTCTGGATTAGCTATTCCTACCTTGATGCAGTTTGTCCTGATACTTGATTAATTGTCACTAGGAAAATCATTCCCTTCACACTCTGCCAACCCTTCCAGAGGAGCCTTTGTCTGATAATAACCTCAAACACCAATTGCTGTGACAGACTCCTCTCCTTTCAATTGTTGACATCTCTGATGAAGACATAGCACACATATCTTTGCTGAAATCTAAGGTGATAGCCCCTGCAGCTCTCCAGCTTGCTTCTGCTCCCAAAAGGTACAGGCGATATTCCACACTTTTCTAGGCAAAGATAAAATAAATGTCTTAATTTAATAATTAAACTGAAAAGTATAAACCCTATATTTTAAAAATACAGCAGACTAGGATCTACACATACAAGGATTTACTTTAGGGAAAAAATATTTATTATAATGCTGCCATATGGGAATTAAGTTGCAGCTATTTACACACACCCCTTATTAAAGGCTTTTCACCCTGTACTGGTCCACAGGGCTCTGTTCAGTAACCTGTGGTTTTTTCTGAGCCTTACCAGGCTAAATGTGAACTGCAGGGAAAAATGTGAGCTCCAGCAAACCTGTAGGTCTGCCACCTCTGCCATTTGTCTTCATTCTGAACTGAAAAAAGTTGACAGTGCTTTCTGCAAAGCGCAACTGCGAAATTGCTGCCCACTTCTCCCACCAAGCAATTCCAGTAACTTGAAAAATACCAGAAATAGGAACTTGAAATATCATGGGGAAATCAGCCATAACATCAAGTACACTTAATCAGATGATGGAAACAGTTTTTTAATTCAGTATCTGCCTCACACACCTTCTCAAATCCCCAGATTTAATACCTGGACCTTTTAAAGGAATCCAGAAGAACTCTGCATCTGGAAGAAGACTAGATAATTCTAATTGTTTTGCCTTCAAAGGATGTTACTATTCAGTGCAGATCAGTAAAAGTTGCTTGAAAAACGTTAAAGCCTCTTCTGGTTTGGCCACCACATTGGAGGCTCTTGTAATCACTGGGATCAAATTCAGCAGCATTAACCCAAGTCAATCAGATCTTCAGCTTGTACCTGTGAAAGATTTGCCTTACATGTCTCAATAGAGAAGCCCATTAATTCCATTAAACAAAAGCTACCTGCCTAGATCCTCACTGGTTTATAAGGGGATTATTCAGGACATGTCATTCCCTTCCTCATCTGAAGTCCTGAGCAGTGGATAAGTTATTCCAGATGTTCACAAGAGGTAAAACTACAAAGCAGCTGAGGTGTTCAGGCCAATAACAAGAAAAAGAAGCAAAAACAAAACAAAACTTTCAAAGATGCAATATTTTCTTCCTAACACAGCTGAGCAACTTGACTTCTCAGCTCCCAATAATAAGGCATTATAGGGAAAGAGGGAAGGAATTATTTCATTCTCTGGAAAACAATTTACCATTTCTACCTTTCAGATCACTCTGTGCAGCTTTGGTGTCTTCTTGTGAAGTTCCAGATTGATTTTTTCCTTCTTATTACAAGTGTCTCACACAGCACAGGTGCCCTCTGTTTTTCTAATTTAATAGTTTGGGGGTCTTCGCCAACAAAAATAAAGTTCTCTGTTTAGTAAATCACCTCAAAAAATATCAGTGTTCAAATCATGTGGGTGAAGTGACATCTCCTATGCTTGTCGTAACTAACAGAACCAGATTTACCTGAATTGCTCAGTATAAAATTGCAGAATGTATACCAAATCTTTTGTTTAAATATCTCTTGGTCCTGGATAAGGCAATTACACCCAAAACTGCAGCTGAGGCCATGCAGAGGACACAAGTTCAATTATGCAGCTGAGGGATCTCAACAACAGTCTTCTTCTAACAGTAAAGCTGCTAGCTGAATATTGGGAAAGCAATGATTTCCCGTGTTCCATTTTACTGAAACATAACAAAATAAATCCAAACAAAGTCAGATGTGCCATTAAGACCAGCTAAAAATAAAACAGAAAACCCCTTCTTTTTCAAGTCTAAGCCTCCAATACCATCATTTCTTACCATCAGGTGACAGCATTGTGTAACACTTCCAACTCCCTGATGTAGCTGGAAGTAGAGGAACACGTGCAACACCATAAAATTGTATAATACAAGGTACTGTAAGCCAGAACTTGCAGAAAAACATGAGGACTGTTTTTAATGCACATCACTAAGCAGAGAGAGACAAATCCAGCATGAATACCTCAGAAAACAAGAATCCATCCTACTCTTCCTTCAGATTGTCTTAAAATCTGAAAAGAATTTATATTGTCTGAATATTTGTATACTCCTGTATATTGGCCAAAGATTGCTCCATTTGATCACAAAACCATTTACTTGCCAGGAATCAGTTCAGTGCATTTTAGGATTAACCCTTTAGGACACAGCTTACAAACAAACTCCATTATGCCTCCTTTCACAATTTGAGCACTCAGAAGTCCCTACATATCAGCAGCCACATCCATGCCCTCTCATCAGACAAAGCAGTGGCTCAGTGCACCCCATTGCTTTTCTCCCTGAGGCCCCAGCTCCCTGCTAACACCTGGGCCAAGAGCAGGGAGCCACTGAGGCAGGTACCAGAGCGCTGCCATTTCTGTGAGGGCACAGAGCCACTCGGGCAGGGTGGGCAGTCCTGCCTGTTCCACCATGCGAAACAGGGCCTGGCCACACACCTGAGTGCAGGGGAACCCAGGCTGCCCCCTGGGCTAGCAAGAGCATTACACCTGCCCTGGAACAACCCTGTGCCTGCTTTCCATGCCCTGCTTGGCTCAGGAACAGCTCTGTCATCTCTGGCCTGCTGCTTGATGATGCCATTTGTATTCCCTTCATCTCCCTGCACAGGCTTTCAGTCAGCTCATTCATTGCTGTGATCACAACACAGCAGTTCACTACTCACTGGTGCCTCACAGATCTACAGCCAGCTCTGACACATTTTCCTGTATTCCACTCAGGATAGCAACAGCTTTTTCTGGCATCTCCCCAGGGATGTGTCTGTCAACTGACATTTCAAAGGGGCCTGGATGCCCACAGAATTGCGATAGGATTTCAGTTCCTCACTGCAAGAACATTAAAGAACAATTCTGACTTGGCTGTTCTCTGAAAGCCAGCATGCACTAACCCACCAATGCTAAGTGCACAATCAAACAATGCACTGGGCTCAGGAAACTTTCCTTCTGTAACTACATGCCAGTTCTAAACTGCCACAGAGCTGGCTCTGAAAGAGCACCACCACAATAGGTGCTACGGGATTGATCAAACCAGTTACCTTTGCCTGTTCAAGGCAAGGGCTGTGTTTCAATTTCAAGGGGAGAAGAAAAATCTATTGTTACTGGCTTATATTTGTTTGCCTGTGGGAACACTGTCTTGAAATTTGAAAAACTGCATCTTCACATGCAAGTCATAATCTTGCATTTCATGCCCTAACCTCAACAGCAAGCCTCATTGATGATTTACCACCTTTGGCTGCTACAACATAAAATGTTACACAAGATGACTGCCTGGCTTACTGAAAAACTGGTGAGTTTATAGGCTGGGAATCTCCATTTATAGAAATGTATCAAGGAACTCTTGGTGTAACTGGTCTAACTACATTTCCATATCCATACACTTTAGTCACAGAACCTTAAAATGCTTTACATTGGGAGGGACCTTAGAGACAATCTAGTTCCAACACTCCTGTCCTGTCATGGTTCTTAGGTTTTCATCCTAAATTTTTTTTCAGCGATAACTTAAGGGCTCTGTTGGTGCTGTTGACGGAATCCACAAGTAAGTAATTGTTTAAGTGCCACCATACATTCAGCTGCAGCACAGTCCTGTGCAGAGGCACAGCAGAAATTTTGGTAACAATTACCCCTTCAAGTTTATGATATAAACCACTGTGAAACAGATTAATAGCTACTGTGGATCTGCTTCCAACTGAAGTGAAAAGGTGATATCAATCAAGATAGAACTTTTCACAGGATTAAGCCTTGGCATAAATACTAATCCTTTTACTCTATCTAGAGCTGTGAAGAACTTTCTAATATAGGTCACTTCCTCTTTTACATTTTAGGAACATGAACTGCTTAGAGAGCATTTTTGTAATGAAATGCACACCACTAATGTGATTTCTTTTTTTTTGTACAACACTCAAAAATATTAACTTCAGTTTTTGAGCTAATTATTAAAATCTGCTTTCAGTGAGAGAAAATGTTCACAAGCACCATCTGTTTTCATAGAACTGTGTATTTTAAATAGGAACTGTTTTTTTGTTGTTGAAAACTGAATGGTTGTGCTGCATAATAACTTATATTATGTGCTATGAATAAATCATTTTCTCATCATTTCGTTAGATCTCTATGGAATTCTGAGGCAAATGCCATACATAAGCAATGAATGTGGGAATCCAGTAATTGCTCCAAAAACCTCCAGGATTACCCTGAACTACATAAGAGGAGTTATCTTTTTAGCATTGGCATGTCAGCACAACAGCTCACCATCCAGTGACTGCCTCATTCCATTCTGTTTCACAGCCATGCTCAGTCTGCATAAACTGAATAAAGGCAACCTCAGTGTGGATGCCTTGACCACAAAAAGAACCCCACATCTTCTCCTCAGTTTCTGCAGCTCCCAATGTTCAATTTCCCATGCAGCACTTGCTGTGTGCTACACAATTTGCAAAAGGTGCACTACTCCAAAAATAAGCACAACTTCAGAACACATTTGACTGTTCAGAAAAACTACTGACAATGAGCTGATTACAAAAACCCTATAAATATGCAAAATTTGCTTGGATACCAATTTCACCACCCATGCCACTTGTGCTGCATAAATAGCAGTTCCTGCTACAGAGTAAGTGAAGAAATGGCAATCATAATTTCAGATAAATATACTGATTGCCATGGGGCTGCAGATGTGTTGGGAGACAAAGTTGTCCTGCTGCAGAGAACAGTAAATCTCACCTGGTTTCCAATTACACTTGTCTGCTCAGGGAAGGTGGGATTTCTCTCTCCCTTCAAGGCTACTCCTTCAGGAGAAGCAATAAAAAAAGTGACTGTGTTATGACTGTGACACTGAGCCTGCCAAGCAGGAGTACACTCAATCTAAGGACTAATACCTAAAAAACAAATATATATTCCTTCCTCTCACCCTCAAATGGCTGTGGTGGGTTGACCCTGTCCAGATATGAGGCCCCCCCCCACCCAGCCAGCTGCTCTCTCTCTCTCTCCACAGCAGAACAGGGTGATAAAACAACATGGAAAATCTCATGGGTCAAGGTAAACACAGGGTGATTCTTTTCCACTTATTATCATAGGCACAACAGACCTAAGTATAAATTAGTTTAATATAACAGCAATTAAAAATAAAGATGGATGATGACATGAAAACAAAACGAAAAAAAGCCAAAATACCTTCCCTAGGCACCATCCCTTCTTTCCAGGCCAAACATCAATCCTTCATTCCCTATCCCTTCACCTCCTCCTCCCACAGCCAGGTGGCACAGAGGGCATGAGCAATGAGGGGCTGTAATTCATCAGTCAAGTGTCTTTTCTGTTGCTCCTTCCTCTCATTTTCCCTCTGCCTCAGCAGGGGTGCTCCCTATGGGCTGCAGCCTTGGGACACACCAGGAATGGGTCCCTCCAAAGGCTCACCTGGTATTCCATGTCTGACAGACAGGATTTCACATGTGTTTAGGGCATGCACTTGGCTCAACTCATTTCATGCACTTGATCTCATCCTGGAAAGAACAGACAAGCTTATTAGGCTCAAGTTTAGTTCCTCAAATCCACAAGACCTAGACAACATTGGATTGGAAGCAGAAATAATGTACTAATTATTTTGGCACACACTTCCTTGAAAGACACTTGTGCAAAGTAGCTCACCATCTTGAAAACCATCCAAAACCACAATAACCCAAACTGCATTAAAACAGAGCTATGAAGCAGTCAAACTCTGGCAATTACTACAAGTAGTCTGTGTCAAGATAGGGCTGGTGATAACAACTTGAGATGAATTAGAGACAGAAAAAATGCCATGTGACTAAAATCACATTGCTCCATTCCTGTCTATCTTTATATTTCTCCAAGCAAGTTCTTACCTGTCTTCGTAATTAAATTATCAGCAATGGCACAAGCTCAGGACCAAAGGACCTAATTTGCAGGTGTCAATCATTTTCAAAGAGCCCTGTTCAAGGCTGGAAAAATCACAAATTGAACAATGACATGTCCTTGATAGTGCTGGCAATGACAGCAGCTCTTCTCCAGTCTTCCAGAGAAAAACAAAAAGCACATTTTCTCCACTCAGAAATAACCAACAACTTGAGTCTAGGTTGAGCTCATCTCAATAGGTCACCTGATGCAATTAGATGGGTCTTGCCAAGGGTAGGCACCAAATGTGCTGCCAACCCACTGCCCATCACAGTTACACAGCAGGCTTCAGGTGAAAATAATTGATTCATCTCAAGATGAAGTACAGTACTCCTAGAACCATTTGGAATGCGCATGGTATCAGCTTTTACCTCTCCAGTTTTAGAGATGAAAATCACTGAAAACCTTCTGGGATGTTTCTACACTGCATTTCGCACACTTGAACCAGAAGATGAAAAAAAATTCCTTGAAAGAAACCAAGGTTCCCCAAAACACAAGTTCTGAATGATGCACTAACAGGAATATATGAAGTTCCTTTTAAAGCAACTTGACTTTTTTTAAATACACCGAAAAATATCATGCAAAGCACTTCCTTATGTAAGGGAAACACAAAAATTGGCTTTTTCACACAATATAAGCCATAGCTAAAACTCCAGCAAACATTCAGAACTGCAACATGTCCACAATGTAAAATGGTAGAAGGAGACCAATGAAAAGACTCAGATCTCTGTTCCATAAAGGAGATGGGAATTTACCTTCAAATACCTCAGCCTATCAGAAGATGAACAGGGCTTGCCACACTGGCAGTCTACAGTTCAAAAGTCACCTCTGCTGGAATATTCACCCCTGTTTTGCACTTCAAAACCCTTATTAATGAGCAATGCCTCATAACTACAGCTGCAGGAAAATCTAACTCTGCTCTGTAGGTGAAAGGGCACAACATTTTCAGCTTTCCATCTCCAAAGAAACTGATACCTCTGCACAGAATTCTCCACATCAGAGGGGACTGACAAGCACAGAAATCTGCTGCTGTAAGGATCTCAAGGCTCAGAAGGCCCAGCAAGCAGGATAACTCCTCCTGGTGAAGCATTCCTGGTCTGTGGGTGATGTGCCCAGGTCCTGAGACACCGGCTGGCTCCCAAGGCAAGAGCTCTAAGTACGGGGACATGCTTCAGCAGAAGGAAGGGGTTAAAACTCATGTAAAACTTCATTTACCATGGTAATTAAAGGTAGTTTATGAAACAGGGACTACAACACATTAACTTACCTTCCTGGATAACTGGACCAAAAAAAAGTCAATTTCTCCTGCCCTTCCTGACTTTGGGGGTTTTTTAAGCATTGGTCTCCTATAAGGGATTTATTTGTGTCCTAAGAATCTGGATTAGATCCCAGGACTTCTAGTGCTGGTCAACTGACAGGCTAAGAGGCCATGCTAAAAACCAGCAAATAAAATTCTTCCCCATTTTTATCCTTGTTGGAAGACAACTCTCACAGCTACAAAGATATAACATCCAAAATACACTGCTAATTTTCATGGGTAATTCAGTGATTAATTATGGCACCTTCAATATTTAAAACATGCAATGCCATGGACTGAGTTTTTTACCAGCCTAATCTGCTACACAGCAGTTGTGCCTGGCAAAAACACGTTTCTCCTTCTTTTACCATAAGCAGCTAAGCATGGGAAAAGGTAAAGCTCTGAAGTTTACAGCCTGCAAAGGGATGCACACAACCACGGTCATTTCTTACAAACCTCAGTCATGAATGTGACAATCAAGTCTAAAACTCAGAGTTTTCCACAGCCATCATGAAGGGGAAACAGGAGCTTGTGGAGAACTGCACCATACAATTTCTGCAATGTTTCCCATAAAGGACAACTTTTACGCCATGAAATGTGAAATTCAATGCCAGCTTCCTTCATTATTCTCTGGTACTATCTAAGAGGGTAAAAAACAATCAGCTGAATATGAACCTCACAGTTTGGGGATTCAGGATCTGTTGGTGACTGTGGTGACCTTGTTCAAGATCACAACTTGCCACACTCAGCCCCCACTTCTCTTACTCCTGGCATTACACAAAGCAGCATCAGAGCATACAAAATCCCCAAAGCCTAAGACAAACAAAGGAAAAGGAATAAATCCCTTCCTCCTCCTAACTCAAGGCATGCAGCAGTTGGTCAGAGCTCAGAAGCTGAGAAACAATAATCCAGCCCCACCTTTCTTTTCCTTACACCTGTCTACCAGAAAGGAAAAGATCCCAAACACACTTCTTCCCTTCCAGTCAGCCAGAGGTGGTCAATGACTCTACAGCAGCAGACACCAGCCATCAAATAAAAAGGGCTTATACCAATAAATTACTCAATTTACACTCAGTGACAAGGTGCAAAAGCCCTCTCCTTGCTCTTTTCTTTCAGGTAACACGGCAATAAAACGGAAAAAAATGGAAACGTTCCTTTTCTCTCATTCATCATAAAAGGAACTACCTTGACATTATTTAAGAAGGCCCCTCTGCTACTATACCCAGTGTTTTTGAAACCAATAACCAGCAAAAACGTCTGAAAAAATTCAGGATATATCATATTCAACAACTGCATGAAAAAGCAAACAAAAACACCTCTTGTTTCTCAGGTGGTAAAACCAGCTCATGAGACAGCTAATTAAAAAAGCCTATTCAGTAAACACTGGAAACTTGGATACTTAAATATCAAATCCTTTTTTATATATACAGTCCCAATACAGCTAGGCCTGTTCTTTTTTGCATATAATCAAGTAGGGAAGAAATAATTAATCTTCATCCAAGACACCAAATGAGCTCAAGTTAAACTGGGAGAAGCTAGAAAACAAAGAAAACTAATTTGAGGGGGGGAAAAAAAAGGAATTTTGCTCCAAAACCGTAAACTACCAAAAGAGTACTTATTGTCTCAATACGGCAATGGCTTAAAGTCACAGGGACTACTGCCTAAATATTTAGTAACTGCATCATCAGTGTGACTGCAATTGTACACACAGATGTCATTCCCTAAAATCTAAAACTGCACACAAGCTCTGTAATTGCACCTTCATGAATAACCAAAACCACACTGACTGCGGTCATGAAGAGCAGAAATTTTCTCTGCCATTTAAGACGAGATTGGAAAGAGGCAAAACACAAACACACCAACCCAAGGAGACAGTCAGTCTGAACTGGATTGAAATTGCAAAAACATTGAAATCCATCTGGTATTCTTAATTTTGATACAGCCTTTGTAAACTTATTTCCACCAGTCTGTGAGAGATCAGCGTTGTTTAAACCCTGGTTTTTCCCTTTCAGACTGGCTTCAAGATCTTACCATGTCCTCCACCAAATGTGAAGCAATTTTAGGAGGAAATTCACTCAGCATAACAATACAGGCAAGAAGAATGCTTAAAAAACGGCACTTGATTGAGAGCGATTGAGAGCGAGCATGATTGCTCCACTGATTGTACTGATTTGTTGACAGCCTTCAAGTACCTTCAGGCTAACACCACTTACATCGTTCCCACTCCTGTAACCCTCCCCAATCACCTCAAGTACTGCCCTTTATTATAGTGAAAGAGGGAGACTTGCATGCAGTACAATGAAAACCACATCAATGAAATTCCATAGCAATGCAAATGGGCACATGCAGGAACCAAATGCTAGAGACAATCATCTGTCACTGAAAAAAGAGAACTTGAAATTGCACACACACTGGAAAGGTCAGCAGTCTACTGCCTGAAAAGGAGGGTAGTTGGTGCAAGCAAAGACACAAAGACTAAACAAAACCAGGTCCCATTTGCCCAAACGTTTCCTGTTCTGCAATTTTAGAGTCAAGCCAAACAACACCAGCAGTTTAACCTGCATTTGGCTCCTCCAGTTACCTTAAACCTTCTGGACTCAAGGGTGCAAATATTACCAAGTAACAAAGACAACTTCACAAGCATTAATGTAAGATACTGGAGAGCAAACAGCTGCAGTTTTAGAGTCATGAAAACTAAACTACTCACTTTATATTAGTGAATTGGAATTATATCTGACATAAAAGTTCCCAGATGTCTTTTTTCCTATTTTCATAGGATTATGATCCAAAATAAGGTTTACTATTGAGTACAGTTAGATTCAACTACTCTTATTCTGCCATGAATGAGTTCCTGGTGCTGAAGGAACACCCAAAAGGATTTCTTATGAAGTGGAGACACTCTTCCTGCCAAGCAAGGTGTCTGATGACACAGAGCCCTCGGCAGGATAATTGTCTAATATGCTAAATTATTCATTCTTTGTTTGATAGTTCTTGTAGAAAATATTTTCGTGCCTTGTGCATTGGTGAAAGGTTCCTGGCTAAAAGTCCTGGAGAATAAAATTAGGAAGTGCAAATGGACCAACAAGGCTTGATCATAGCAAAGGACCCCACTAACACAGGAAAAAAAACCATCTTACTTTTCTTCTTTACAGCTCTGTCAACAGAGAGGCTAATTAGTACTAATGATAACAACTGCTTTACAGCATACATTGAAGCACACACTACTCTGACCTTGCTCTTTAGCAGGGTTTCCTCTGTAATAGCAACTAAAAGCTGTTCACAAGATGTCAGCTTTCCTCCACATTCTACGGGCAGACACTACAAGGAGACCTTTACCTCTGAGCTAATGCTATGGACCAGACACAAGGTACAAAACCATGTCGGAGTAAGACTGAGGAAAAGAAAACCAGAAATGGACTTGATTTAAAGGAGCATTGCTCATACTAAGAATGAAATCTTTCCTGGAGCAGGAAAAGCTGAAGCCTCTCACCTATCCAAGCACCTGGTAAAAGCCAAGCATCTCTTAGAGCACTTAGCTTTTGTAATGAGCAGCAAAACTCAACCCCCTTATGTCGCTCTTTCTCTGTTGATGCAAGCCCTGGAAGCTGCAAAGCAGACAAGTATTACTGCTGATATCATGTAAGCTACACTGGAGCATTGATGTACACCTAGGCATCATAAGGAATATCTCAGAAACACACAAGTTCTAGGTTGGAAGAGACCTTTAAGATCATCAAGTCCAACCCATGTTCCAACACCTCAACTAGATCATGGCACCAAGTGCCACATCCAGTCTTTTCATAAACACATCAAGGGATGGTGACTCCACCACCTCCCTGGGTAGATCATCCCAGTATTTGACCACTCTTTCTGGGAAAAACTTCCCCCTTACTTCTAGCTTGTACCTCCCTTGGCACAGCTTGAGACTGTGTCCTCTTGTTCTCTCTGTTGTTGCTCAAAGAAAGAGACTGACCCCCAGCTCACCACAGCCACCCTTCAGGAAGTTGAAGATTCCTGGCTTGCCTGACTCATCATCCCAAGCAAACTGAGCACCTGAACAAGCACACTGAGACAGTACACCTGATATTGCTGTCTGATTTCCCAGATACCTGGGAGCGGGATCACACTGGGCAAACAGATCCAAAGCTTTCAGCTCCTGACTTGCTGTCACACTTGGGAAGGCCACCCACATCAAAGCTCAGGGGCACTGCATTGAGGGACATCACAGTCACTTGAGCTGGCTCACCTTGGTGCTGCTTTACACAGCGGCCCAGCAGCAATTCACACCCACCACAGTGCATTTTGTCACTGAGACAGGCTGCAAACACAGCTGATCTGCTTTTCCTTCCTTCCCCGTGCCTCTCCCAAAAAGCAGCCCACTAGTGCCTAGACAGCAACTCCAAACCAGCTCATATGCAAAAACACAGACTTGGATAGAGAGCAGGTCTGTGCATACCAGGGGAGAGTAGCACTGAGTGAATGAGTCCCAAAATGGGATTACAGGATGACTTTCAGCCATTAGCATTATGACTCAATGCTCAGCAGCTCAGGTCATGGCACTGTCAGTACACAGATCCCTCCTCTTCCACACATTGAAAAGGCCAAAGCAAAGGCTATGTGGCACGCACCCACGGATGACATGCTTCAGTTCTGCAACTTGAAAAACTGAGCAGGGAGGAAAAACTGAATGCTTGCACCTCTTGGCAATTTGGGAATCCCAGCAATTCATAAGGTCACCCTGCTGCATGGACTAAGGGACACTTGTTTTCTTGCACACAAACAGTGCCCGACTCGCTTTCTGTTCAATACACAAGAGATGTATTCACATTCTCCCAGGTTCTTACACTTTGCTAGGGAGCATAAACACTGGGCTTGATCTCCCTCTCTGCCTTCCCCAGCTGAGACTTGTAGTCCTGGGAGAGAGAGAGCACAGGTGCCAGGTTCTGTTCAGCAAGATGGGGACTTGTCTGACTGCCCAGTTTTAAACCAGAAGAAACCCACACTGGAAAAGTGGTATGAACTCCACAGCAAACAGTTTTTAAGCAGTACTGTGCCTCTCCATTATCTGATCAATAGCTGCACAGTTAATGCTTTGAAAAAATATGAAAGCAGATCTCCCACTTACATAGATGATTCTAAATCCATGAATGTGTAACACACTGCTGGTATGCCTTATGAAAAACATAAGAGGTTAAAGGTATATCTGAGTGGCTCAACATGCCATCCTGAATCTGAAGTTATTGATTGTCCTCTAGCTTAATTATTTCCAGAGGAATGTGATGATTATGATTATCCTATTCACTGAGACTCCAGAACAATAATTAGCACTACAGTTCCAATTCGTTATAATTTACCTCCTGTACAAGTCTCTGGAAGGAGGACAAGCATATTTGGTTTTTCATCTGGAAAGCTGTAATTCTTTTCTTTCTCCCATTTTTTGCCAGTCTACAGCACTTCTATCCTACAACCCAACACAGCAATTTTTTTTTTAATAAGCTACAAAATGTGACAAATCACATTCCTTAAGAGAAAGATCTGGCAAGCTCCTAAGGCTGAAATCAAAATATTCCTACACATTCTCCAAAGAAACTCATGGTGTTCGGTGAACTTCCAGTTCCTGCATTTTTCCTAACTGAAGGGTAGCACCCAAGAAAAATCCTTTAACAAACTTGGAATTAAGTTTCTTTTAATCTTTGGTTACCATGATCCCCAAGGTGTTAAAACAAAGACAGAACACTGGAAAAGAGAACAGCACTCTGTTTCCACCTATACTACCAGCATTTTTTGTTCTTTGAAGAGCAGGTGTCCTCCTTTGGATACTTGTCCTTTGTTGCAGCACACGGCCACAACACCCAGAGAACCAGCACACAATTTCAGAAAGCTTTAAGCCCTCACCCACCCAGAGTAACACCAACCTCACAGGAAGGCTGCAGGCATCAGCCCACACAGTACAACATGGGATCCCTTCAGAAGGCTGCAGGCATCAGCCCATACAGTACAACATGGAATCAATCCCTTCAGAAGGCTGCAGGCATCAGCCCATGCAGTACAACATGGGATCCCTTCAGAAGGCTGCAGGCATCAGCCCACACAGTACAACATGGAATCAATCCCTTCAGAAGGCTGCAGGCATCAGCCCACACAGTACAACATGGAATCAATCCCTTCAGAAGGCTGCAGGCATCAGCCCATGCAGTACAACATGGTGTCCCTTCAGAAGGCTGCAGGCATCAGCCCACACAGTACAACATGGAATCAATCCCTTCAGAAGGCTGCAGGCATCAGCCCACACAGTACAACATGGGATCCCTTCAGAAGGCTGCAGGCATCAGCCCATGCAGTACAACATGGGATCCCTTCAGAAGGCTGCAGCCATCAGCCCATGCAGTACAACATGGAATCAATCCCTTCAGAAGGCTGCAGGCATCAGCCCATGCAGTACAACATGGGATCCCTTCAGAAGGCTGCAGGCATCAGCCCATGCAGTACAACATGGAATCAATCCCTTCAGAAGGCTGCAGGCATCAGCCCATACAGTACAACATGGGATCCCTTCAGAAGGCTGCAGGCATCAGCCCCTCTCGTTCCCCAGCCCAGCCTTTTATCCCCTCCTGCTCATGCACAGCCCCTGTGTGCCCTCTGCTGCCCTGGGTGATTGGTCAGGACCCTGGGCACTCCGTGGCTCCTTACCCTCAATGCTGCTCACCTGCCTGGCACAGCTGCAGTCCACTGGGGATGAGGCTCCAGCCCCACTCCCAATTACCACAAGCTCTGCTCCTGCATTCCTTTAAGTTGGATATTCAGCACCTCAGCACTGCTTGGCAAGCCTGACTTACTAATCTGTGAGAAAAGATAGTTTTTAAACATCTACCACAATGAAAACCAAAAAAATTGTCTTGCTGCACATGATACTACAATCCTTGTGACACGCTGGTAGGATTTCAGGTTACTTTCCAAGTCAAAATTGTCCAGCTGGATCCTGCTCAGCTGTCATTCTGCTGCCTGACTGACTTTCTATCAGGATGGCAGCAAGTTGTAATTTCACATGTTAGGTGGCTTTCAAGTCTGAAAATGCACTGCTTTTTTAAATATTAACTTCACAAGATGGGTGGAAAACATAATTGGTTATGTAGGCATACTACAATCGGTCTTCTTTTAATTTCTGTTCATCACTTGAAAAAGTAGTGTAGCTCTTAGTAAAACAGATGTTGATGCAAGCAGCACAAAGAGAGAAAATTTGGCTAGAACAGTATGGAGACTCAGCAAAGACCTGCAAACTGACTCTGATAGCACAATTCCCTAACACAGCACTTCTGAACCCAATTCAATTTGGCCCTTAGTATACAGGTGAGGGGAGTTAGGCCTTTTGTTAAATAGTTCCAGGTCTTCCTCATGCTCCCAATTCCACAAGCCCCTTACTGGTAACAACCAGTGAGGTGCAGAATGTTATTTCATGTGACAGTTCTTCAGCTGAGGCAACACAGTTCAGCTTGTAAAATCTGAATAAAATACTGAGACTAATCTGGCCATCCAAACTAGAAACAGGGGATAACAGAAGCCATTGCAGTGAAACAATCACATCAGAAGTCACATCTGGCACAGCTACAGCAATTAAACACAGGGGCAAGCAGAAAACAGAGCTTTGCTAACATTCACAAAGGCACTCACCTTAAAATAGTAGTCATAGTAGCTAGAAAATTATAGATTTAGCAGTAGCCTCTGGAGAGATGATTCATTGCATTTAAAAAGCAAACAGCAGTACTTTTTGTGGCTCAAAGACTCAGCAAAACTTGAGCTGTGTATTTAAGGTACTCAGAAGCAAAATACACATGAGTACAAAGAGCAGCAGGTGACTGTAAATTGTGGGAATCTATAAAATCAGAAGGCTTTAGGAAAACTGCAGAAGACAGGCCTCAGATACAGCAGAATTGTGAACACTGCTAAAGCAGCAGAAAAATGATTTAAGCTGTAGAGAAGACATGGGAATAGAACAAGAGGGCTTGTCTGAATGGCTTTCTAAGTTGCAAGAAGTTGATCTAGCTAGATATTAGGAGGGTTAAGCTTATGAATAGGGCTCTATGCATTATGCCTCACAAACAGGTATTGTATTCAAAAAAAAGCAAGCATTGTTTTAACCAAAGCTGTGTGTGTTTATAGTGATTAGATAGAACTACTGTCAATATGCTTTTGCTTCATGTAACTGGCTAAGTTACAAAGTA
Organism: Melozone crissalis; assembly: GCF_028551555.1. Lineage (NCBI taxonomy): Eukaryota > Metazoa > Chordata > Aves > Passeriformes > Passerellidae > Melozone > Melozone crissalis. The sequence goes on along the minus strand of NW_026535811.1, from coordinate 269,871 downwards.
AGCTGTAACATGAAGTTTTCCAGCCTGCTGCTTAGACAGTGAGCTGTTCACATCTTTCCATTAGCATCCTCATGTCATGAGACTGATGCTGAACAATAAGTAGCTCAAGACGCTCTCCCAGCAGCCCCATCCTGTTTGTGTCTGTAAATAAACTGCCAGCATCATAAATCAGGAAGATTAAAGAAAACAAAACAGAACCATCTTCTTACCTTGCCATATTTTGGCAAGAGCTGGATGTTGAGGCTTCCACAGGCTCAGACCCTCCCACCTCTGCTGAGCTAAACTCCTGACACACAGCAGTGGTGCTTGCAAACCAGCACCCAAATTGCCACACTCCTCTTTCTGTCATCTCAGAGTTCATTTATGTAACTTTCAAGATCTTGGCAAATAGTCTCTAGCAGCTCTAAGGTATGATCTGAAAGCCACAATACTCTTTGCATTAAAAGACTTGCTATGGTTACAGTGAGGGGGGAAACACAAAGAGAATTTATGTATTCTGAATGCTCCATGAGAGCAATTTTCATCATTAAGACATCCTGCTACAAGCAAGTGTATCACTTTGTAATTATGTGCCTTGAGATAATAGTTGATTATTTTTGTATAGGTGGGGTGTTCTTGTTCAAGTGCTCAGTTGACCTCAGTGCCTCAGTCTGCTTAGAAACCCTCACTGGCACTGCCTCCAAAAGCACCAGACACATCAGCAGGGTGTTATCTGGGAGCTCTTGGCTTCTCTTTTTCCATGGCTACAGACTTATGGTACCAACTGGGTTTGTTCAGAGATGGACAAGAAACAACTGAAAACCTCCTAAATGTCAGTGAGCTCACCCAGTCACCAGGAGCACTCCCAGCTCTTGGACAGGCTGTGACACAGGCACAGTGCAAAGGATTTCAAGTATTAAGTTCCAGTGCCATTGTGTCCATCCAGTAATTTCAAGATATTATTCAGTAATTGATGATGTTCAAAAACATCTCATGCTGTTAAGCTATCAACGTTGCCTTCAGTCCCCAAAACTATAGAATAACTAAAAACAGTTTCACCAAGAGAAACAGATTTTCCTGTTCAATAAAAGCTCAAGAAAGTGCTGGACTCGAGGATTTTCTTAACAAAAAAATATTTTTAGAATTGGAAAATAAAGTTGGAAATAAAAAATATAGAATTGCTATTAATGCATTAATACAGGACTCTACAAAATTTAACCAGGCACAGATTAATAAAAAACTAATATTTCAATTTTGTACTTCAGAAACCTATACAGTAATTGCCAATAAAACCAACAAGTGTTCCATAGGGAGCTGACTAACCCATGAAATTGAGTCAAAGAAAAAAGAAAGCCATTCAGTACCTCAAATCCCTTCTCCAAGGCAGTCATAGAGAGGGAAAGCCCAAGCCATAAATTTATGGTGCACAGTTGAGGAACTCTGCAATTACAGCTAAATTTGCTTTGTACCAGGTCATTACAAACATAAGGACGAAAATTACTTTTCACTTGGTAGTAATTGCATTTTGTTGACATCTGATTAGCCACGCTGGCCTTAAATGCTGACAAGGCCACTAATAAGGGGGGAAATAATGAATTGGGTAATTTAGAACATTTTTGAGTAAATAAATCTTTAAAGTAATTGCCCTCTACAATACCATTTTTAGACAGTTAATGTGGCATATTTTACTACAAATATTTTTAGTAATGTAAAAATAGTAAGATTTTTTTTCAATCAAGGAAACAGTAAAAGGCTAACCAGATAATACTGTTAAGGCAACAAAATGGACATATTACCACATTAACTTAATCAAATACTTGCTGGAACAGCTGAACACTGGCACAAAGATCTGACTGTTACTTATTTCTACAAAATGTCACCTTAAAAAAACTAAAAAGGGGAGGTAACAAAGGACTTTGAGAGCAAATGACTATAAGTTGTAGTTACCACTGCAGTGAAAAGGGATCCTCATTTCAATGTCAAAGTAGGAATATTTTCATCTACCAAAGAAATAGCCTTCTTTACGAGTACAGCGGAATTCCATAAACAATGTCTCACTAACTTGTTACAGTTACATAGCTATGAAATCATAGCTTCACTGAAATTACTCTAGGATATAAGACTATTGTTTTTATTGGTGATCAGAGTAGGTAATTACAGAGCCAACACTATTTCCAAGTCATCTGAACACAAAGTACACAGCAAGAAAGGAAAGACTGGAAGTATCTGTGAGGAATAAATTAGTCATGTAAAACAACAACACCACCAGACTATTTGTGCCACTGACTCACACCTGCTGACCTCAAACAAGTTTTGTGTCTGTTTTCAAGTCAGGGTTTTGTGGGGATCACACCCATTACTGTTCCTACAGTTTCACCAGGATTCTGGTTTCTGCTGATGCATTCCATAGCAGGGTTCCAGCTCATGCACATCCAGCAGCAGAGCACACAAATCTTCCTGCCTTAGCTCTGCTCTGAAATACAAACCCACTCCCTTCTGCTGTGGTTCTCATTTGGCAGATTGCTTCACTGTGTCAAATTCCAGCAGCCACTGTGAGTCATCACCAAAGTCCATGTGAGTGCTTTGATGAAGTGCTAAAGGTGAAGGATTCCTGAGGCTGGGAGGCCTCCAGCTGCTGGAAAGGACTCCAGTGATGAGCTGTTAAGAACTCCTTACCTGCAAGGAACTTCTGTGTTCGGATCACATTCAGCACACGGGCATTTGTCAAATCTTTGATTATTAGTAGGGTCAGAATTTCATTCCAAATCTAAGCAGGCAATTTGTGCCTCGGGCTGTGGCAGAACAAGATTTTACACGCTGAATTTAAAGGAAAAGGCTCAGATGATGTTAATCAGAGCAAACCTGAACGAGAAAGAAGCCTGAAAATAAGCTTGGCCCACGTGCAAGTTCCCCTGGGGGTTTCCTGAGCAAGTGATTAATACTTGCCTACTCATAGGGAAAAAACACTGTTAGAAACCACTTCTCCCTTGCTCCAGTCAGAAAACGTGACCTGAAATCAAAGTGTATTAGTGACAATAAAATATTAATGCTCTGCATTTCCTATGCAAACTCTTCCAACACTGCATTACTAATGACATCTAATTGTAGTGGAGATTGCTGCAGGAAAGGCTAATTTTACTACACATTTTATCTTTTTAACTATAAAATTCTTTCTTGTAAAATCCACCAGGAACCTAGTAGAACTTGATCATGTTTTCCAACATTCAGTTTTTAGAATGGATTTAAAATTATTCACAGCAGCCAGTAACTGATGAAAATATTGTGAAATGTGTCCATTTTTTGTTACAATTTTCTTCTGTTTTAGAAAGAACAATTTATTTTAAATTGCTCTTGCACAGACTGCATTCAAAGAGTGCCATAGCCAGTCCCTATTTTTTTTCACCATAGCAGGAAATCACTCACAATTAGTATTGCCAATATGTAGGCACACATCTGTGATTTAGGCTGGGGTGGGCAGCATTCAACTGCTCCAAGCTGCTGCAGCAGATCCTGCAAGCCAGAGATCACCAGAGCAACAGGATAATTTAAACATGTCACCTCCTTCCTACAAGATCTAAAGGGACTGGAAGACAACACAGGAGCTCCTTGACCCCACCTGTGCTATCCAGGGACCATCAGCTCCTTTCAGTGGCACAACAACATAGAGAGCACCAGAGAAGCAATATCATATGTATATCAGCAAAGGGCTGTGTTGCCCAAGAATGGGGCCACTGAGCTGCAATTGAGACAAATATCAAATCAGAAAAACTTCACTCTCAGATATGAGATTTTCATGAGAGCCTCAAAGCATCCAGCCTTCATCCCTGGCCTGGAGCCCCCTCTTGACTGTAAATGAGCATATTCCTCCTTTTAAAGGAGGGCACCTCTCCTGCAGCAAAAACCACATTCTTCTATTGGATACAAAATAAGGCTTCTGAGGTACTTCAGCAACCTCACAGCCACCTCAGCAGCTGTGTCTCCTTACTACAGCCTGGGCACAGTAAGGTGGGTTAATGCCTCAGCAAACAACAGCTTCAGACCTCTGTGACTGAGAACAGAACATGGGAAATGTATCCAGGGAAATAATGGCACAAACAGCCCTGCAAAGCCAGGGAAATGAAGCTACCATATTGAAATGTGTCTTGTTCATCGCAGATCACTCAGTTTTTACTGGCATTTTGCCATTCTCTGATGTGCAGAATAACAAGAAACAGTTGTAGATGCATGTTCAATTTCAGCAGAAATACAAACTTGTTCAACAGAATCTGACTTGTTTCATTACACAGATTAATAATGGGTCTTTTCTGCAGTGTGCTATGAAGGTTTGTTAATAAGCAACTCCCCGTTCATTTCAGATTGTTCCAAGAACAAGAATAAATTCATTCAGCTATTCTTAACCCAGTAGATTCACAAGCCACATCTTGGTTACTACTGGCTGCTTTTCTCTTTCCAGTGTTACAGCCATAGCTGTGGTGCATTTAGTTATCAAACAGAACACTTAGCTCTCCCTAATTGGAAAATTGAGTCATTGGAACAGCAATTTCTCTGCTTGCTGAGAATGGCAGCAGCCATGCACCCTGTCCCACCGTCAGCCTCTGTGTTCCTTATTCCTACAGTGGATTTGTTTTCCCCCATAGCACTTGCACAACACAAAAGCTGCTCCTAAGCACTAAATTATAAACCATGGCTCTTGTCATTCAAAGCATGCAATACACTGAGCACCACAATAATTATCTCTATTAATTAACATCAAAGCACAACAGGCAAACCCAAGTGAAGTAGAAATCACAGCATCCAAGATAAAGCTGTTGCTTGTACCCCCATTATTCCATGCATTATTCCTTCCTAATAGCAAAATCCATGAGAAAAGTCCTGTGACCTATTACACTTATAGCTAGTTCCTACATAGTCACATCATTAATGGCAATCAAGTAAAGAAATCATACACATTTGTGTTATTAAACCCTAGCACATCTGTGAGCCTAATGTAAAGATACCTAGAGTTAATAAAAAGCAGCAGTTCTAAGAGAAAAATAAAGTACAAAACAGAAAAAATTCTGGCTTTTTTTTTTTAATGAGAAAATTAGGGAAAGAATCAGGCAAAGGATGTACGAATAGTACTGTCCTAGAAGTACATTTAAAATTCGCCTATTATTCCTAAAAGGAACAATAAGTCTCAGACCCTGAGTTCAAAACAAGACTAAAACCATGCCAACCTTATTCCAACCTTGCTTTTGACCATGAAAAAGCTTATTATTTAGTCATCCTAGGATTTTTGGCTTTGGTGAAGAAAAACACCCAACAGCAGTAAGCAATTATGCAGAGGCATTTGCACTGTAGAAACTAACAGTTTGTTAGGCTTTCAGATTAATTAAATAATGCTCCTGCATAGAGCTAGCCAATTCCTTTAAAAGTTTGCATTTTGTATTTAATCTAGTCCCACAATTTGTGATAGCCTCGTGCATTACACCAGTGCTGAAGGAGTGTGCAATTAATTGAAAGCAAGATTTTCATGCATGAGATAATACAGTGCTACCAGCTAGCCCCACAATGTGGGCAGGAATAGAGGAACCCTTTTTGTTCATGTTCTCATTTTACACAGCTCTTTCCTTTTCCTAGGTGAACCTAAGAGATAACACAGACTGCCACACCTACATGAATTCAGACCTTGGATACTCGCTGTCTCTGAGGAGAGCCCATGTGCAATTTGATCCAAGTGTGTCCATGTTGTTTCAGGACCTGTCCCCATCCTTTCTGTGCAACACATGACCTGATGGAACAGCAAGGACGCTCCCCATTGCAGGTGGATGAGAAAAAGGTCAAGAGTCTCTTCTTGCTTCTCCTTCCTGCCTGGCTCAGCCAAAACAGCCCAGCTGAGCTGTGCAAAGATGCCTGCTCCAGGGAAAAGGCAGCAAAGCCAGCACAGCTACGATTAGGTAATAAAATAACAAGAACACAAGAATAAATATTCACCATCAAAGACAAGAAAATATTTCATTCTGTGTTTTAGTCATAGGAAAGACAGAATATAGACCCTGCCAGACATCCATCTGCCAGAAGAAAAATAAAAGGAATTGATTTAGATTCAGTTCTATAATTATTTTCTCAGCAATCAGATTTTTTTTGTAATTACTCAATAGAGAACATACCCACTAAAGCAAATTTTTTTTCAAGTATCAACCTGAAAGGGATTATCTACTGGTTTATAAATATGAAATAAACATTGCTTTAATACTGAACTTTTTCTGTTTTCTCTCCTTGAACTTAGGAGAATTCCAACAGGTAGAAATTGACCCTTATTTGATGTTGCCAAAACAAGGTCTACAACACAAAATCAAGCTCATGTTGCATGCCAGATGTGATCATCCTTCTACCTAAAACTTCAGCTGAAAAACGGTGCTAAACTGGAAACACACTTGCATCCTTCTCAGGGAGGAGCTGTAATGAATATACAGCTTTAATGGCAGTACAGAACAGCAGCGCAAACATGAAGGATTTTATGCTCCTCATGGTCCACTTCAGATCAAAAATCCCTCACCACAAACCAGGAGGATGTAATGTATTTCTCCCAAAACCTTTTACGTGAAGAAAATGAGCTGATTGCCATTACTGACCTGCCAGTCTCCACTTCTGTAGCAGACAAACCAGAGAGCTCTGGGTTTGCTTTAATGTGTCTGAATAATTCTACATGGATTTACAGTGAGGCCAAATGGATAAACACAACAGCCAGTATTCATTAAAGCCATGGATTTAGAAAGACCAACAAGACTTATAAATGCATATCCTCTTTCTGAGAGGCACAATCAGTCTGAGACAAATCTTCCCAAGCACCACAGGTTGACTGTACCCCACCACACAGCCAATACAAGGAAATCTGGTATTCCAGACAAAGGTTTTGCACTCACAGCCTGGAGTTAAACACCCAGCTTGGAATTCGGGTTCAGGCTCCCAAATCTGGCACCTCCACAAGGGGAATAACCAATGCAGTAACTGCTGAGTAAGCTGACAACAAGCCTCTGACCTGGGGGCCCAGCTGTGCTTCCAGCCTCGGAGCCTGCCATTTCCAGCAAGTTCCAAGCAGCTTACAGATAAATAAAACAAGGCTGTGGGAGCTATTTAAGTGTTTGAAAAGCTGTAGGAACATAAAACACAAAGGATCCTGGTTGTGTACCCATATCTCTGGGATTACACCTGCATGCAGTACATACGGAAATGCCCCTTGACAGAGAAGTAACACTGTAACACCAGGAACAGCGGCTGAACACAGCAACATTTTTATCTGTTACTCTGTATTAACTTTGGAACTCAGCAACAAAGACACAAAAACAAAGCTCTCCTTCCAAGCCCTTACCTGTAAATGGTGAAGTTGGCACCTACCTGATCCATTTGACAGGAACACTGAGGATTTACTGCTGTTATAGACACACAAAACCACAGCATGAGTACGGCAAGGACACACAGGACACCAGGGTCACACCTCAGCTGTTCTGAATCCCGTGGGACAAACTCACTACTTTCTGTGCTTTTATTGAAAACTCCAGGCCAGCAGAGGCTGTCACAGGTGCCTTGAATAGGCACAAAGCAGGATTCTCCTGAAAAGCCAAGTGAGCTGTTTGAAATCAGGCACTCTGAAATGAGAAAATAGGCATGATTACCTTCCACACGGATTCACATTCCCACTTAAAAAAACCCAAATAACTCCAGCAAAGAATGGAGCATGCTTGTTTGTCTCACTTTTATTAGCACTAATTAAGCCCATTTGTTAAAAGCAGCTACAACAGACAAAGGCATATGGAAAAATTGAGGGATACTGATCTATCACATGAGCCAAACATCCTGGCAACATTCACCGAGCTTTATACTAAAACCTTGATCTAACCATAGCAAAGCACAAGTCACGTCAAATATTGGCAGCCTCCCTAAGCCCTTAAGGGAACATAACTCTATAAAATCAATGCAATAAAAGCATTAACACTGAATGCTTTCTGGTTGAAGCCATAAGAGCCATTCACACATGCACTTACAGCGTTCATGTCTGAAACTTTCCTTCCTGAAATCATTAATACCACCTAACACGATATAACTATTTCTTAGTACATGGAAGTCACTCACACACCATTTGATGCTTTTCTCACCCCACATTGTCTCCTTTCACACCACTCTCCTGATCTCTTCTTCAAACATAACTTGTTTTTATTCAGGTGAATAAACGTCAGCAAATAAAACACTTACACCCACTACTTACAATTTGCTTTTGTGGAATGAAAGCCATAATGGAGACGGCCTTTCTCACACCTCTTTGGCCGATGCTACTACTTGAACCCTGGGAGGATCAAGAACTACAGCAGACCTTCCCCTGGAAGGCTGCCAGCAACTATAAGTGTTTATTCCCGGGCAAAGAAGGCTTTGGTAAGTCAGCTGCAAGGAGAAAGTAGCAGCAATTGACATGTTCGGGCCCCCTTTCAGAGCAAACCAACAAAAACTCAAACAAAACACAGACACACACACACTTGTCTCCGCCGAATTCTAATCACTGGCAGGAATAGTAACAAAAAATCCCAAAGTCATAAAAATAACACCATACTGCTGTGTAAGAGCCATGCGTGCTACAGAAATAATACACATCTACCAGTGGGGCAAGCAAATGCTTTTCCTTCTAACGGCCTGTACTTGCTGTTCAAATATCAAATAATAAAATGTGAGGCAGTTCTTCATCTCACAGCTGTAATATTCTAAGTAGGTACCTTCAATAAAACAGCACCCAGAGCTCAAATAACAACCTGAAATGGCACTCTTTTAACAAAATACCTCTGTAAAACAATGGCGCTGCTGCTTTTTTAATCAAATTTCATTTCCCAGCAATAATTTTAATAGCTACTTTAAACCCACCCCACTCCCTCAAGGCAATGTTTGGGTCTGATAAAACCAAAGTCACGGACTTGTTTACTTCGATGAGAGAAAAAAGCTTTAGTAGTAACTTTTTCTTTCACGAACACCCTGCTGGTTAGTTTATTAAGTAGATGAGATAAGTGAAACCATTACCCCTCACAGATCAGGTCCGCAAGCAGGGTTAACCCTCACCTCCCTGAAAGTGCTCAGCAGAGTCTTTTTTTCAGCCTCCGGGCCTGACGAAGGTATATGTATGTACACACATACAGCATGTATAGATATACACAGGTACTTTAAAAATAATACACGCACATATAAAACCACAAGCACAAAGAAAGGTATTACCTCATACCTCCACACAGCGACACAGCCAAAAACAAAGGAGCCGCAAGAGGAGGCAGCACGGACGGGCCGTAAACAACCCCTCACAGTTCCACACCTCCTAAAACACAAAAATTAACTTGGCAGAGGAAGAGGAGGAAGGAAGCACCCCCAGCCACACCGCACTCCCACCCTGCAAAGACCGCCCCAAGCAACCGGGACACCGCCAGCGCCTCACGGCAGCCCAGAGGAGCGGAAGCTGCCCCGCACCCCCGCGGGCCTGAGCAAAGGGGCTAAAAAGCCTCTGAAAGGGCGGGAACGCCGCCCCCTCACAGCTGCCCGCCCTCAGAAATCCTCAAAAGAACGAGGAACAGCTGCGCCCCACACCTTCCCACCTTGTTGAGGATTTCTGAGGGAGAGCAGCCGTGAGGGGCGGGCTCGGCTCTTCCTGCCCTCAGACGCCTGGAAAATGGCGGAAAGCCGTGAGGGGGCGGCGTTCCCGCCCTCAGTTTCGCCTCAGGGTCGCCGAACGGGTGGACACGGACCGGCGGAGCTCTCCAGTTGTCTTGTCTGCGCTTGGTAAGTTCATTTTTTGCCATCTTTTTTGCGCGTGTTCTTTCTGCGTGTTTGGAGTTTTGTTTTGTTTTTAAGTTTGGCCCCCAAAGCCCTCTCAGAGCCATGTGAGGGAAGCCGGGTCCATCTCCTGACTGGGCTGTCAGGGTGAATCCGGCCTTCCATGGGGTGCCTTCCTCAGACCCCAAACCAAAATAAAACACCCTCAGAAAACCCCATTTAACACACCAAACAGAATAGGCTTTTCAGTGTTCCTAGAATGTTTAAGGAGAATCTTTTCCAATGTTCCTCAAATAACAGAACTGTTCCTCAAACGGTAGAAGGCCGATCAGCACAAAAAGTGTTTTAAAACCAGGTTGGCATCATTAGATTCTTAGTCTAAATAAGTTCTGAGAAAATATGAGGAGAGTGATAACAACGATTTGCATTACTTGAGGAAAGTCCACTAGAACAATTGTGAAGGGATTTCTTTGTTATAAATAATTGCTGAAATGGAACAGAGAAATACCGTGCAGCATTGGCATGAAACTTAAGAAAGAAATGGATTGATTTATAGAATGTGTGCAGGTGTTTATTCTGAGGGTGTTTTTATAAAGCAAGTTATGTTTTTAAAGCATGAATTTTATTTTAAAAACTTGAAGAAATGGGGAAAAGTAGAAACTGACAATCTGCTTTAAATCTAACATAGCATCTCCAACACCAAGTGCTATCTTATGCAATGTTTGCTTTCTTAAGTAATATAACCAATACATTTTTACATGTGCCATCTATTATCTATCTCCTGCACGTTTAACGACTGCTACATTGTTAGAAGTCTGGAGGATTCTAGGAAATTTCTTCTACATGGCATAGAAATCATCTTACTCAAACCACAATTGTTCCCATTTTCAGGCTGAACCACCAGCAGTCTGTGGAAGTCTCATGGTGGAGCTGCTTTGCTGCAGTCTCACAGTATCTCATCTCTAGTTAAAGAAAAGGAATTGTTTTGTGTGCCCCGTTTTTCTCTGATAGTGTTGCAAGCAACTCCTTTTTACTTCAGTCTGGCGGCTTTTCACGTATTTAAAAATCTGCTCTTGCTTTTGATTGCTCCTCAAATATCTCTGTTAGTGTTTCACCCGTTATATTCTGCATTTGTGATATTTCCCGATTCAGACCCAACTAACTTAACTTTTTAAAGGGGTATTTTTATTCATTATTATTGCCAGCCAGATGTCATTTCCTGACCTCAGCATTCCCCAGCACTTGTTAGATTTTCCAGATATTAATAAAAGTGATATCTCGGTATATAAAATTCACACTAATTTCTAGCAGCTGAGGTATTAATGATAGATGGAGTAGATTCTTTTACCCCAAGGTGTTGCTCTAATTCCAAATGAATGTACACTGGGGTTTTTTTTGTGCTGTCTCTTCACTTTTGCACTGAGCTCCTGGTCCAGGTCAGGAGAATGAACTGCAGTGCTGCCCTGACAGATCGTCGTGTCTGACAGCAGATACAAAGAAGCTTTTATTCACTCTAAAGCTTCCCTGTCGTTCAGGGCATCGTTTTTCCTTGTATGTGTCACAAACATGGGAAACACAGCTGGAAATACCATTGTAGGAACATGGGAAGCTCCTACCCAGCCATTTAACCAGTTTGGTTTGGCTCTGTGCTGATGGAACTGTGAGATGTGTTCTTCTTGCATTCCTAATGAGCGCAGACCAGATGGGAAGGCTGCTGGTTTAAAGCAAAAAGCCCATTTCTAAAAGTCTGTGGTAATTCCTCACTCTTAAAGAAGTTTACTGTGGTCTATGAGTGTGTGTGGAAAAAAGGTTGGGGTTGTTAGGGGTGTTTGTTTGTTTGTTTGTTGTTTTTATTTGCTTGCATGTTGCTGACCTACCATTCTAAATAACTGCAGTGTGTTTTCAAAGGTTCTTGCTAGATTTGAAAAGTTTCCAGAGAAGAGATTGTCTGGTCTAGAGTACGAGTTTCACCTAACTGTAGAGGAAAGATCTCAGGAAATCTGTGATACTCTCTCAGGTTCTGAAAAACCTTTAGATCAACTTTATACTGATAACTGGGTTTAGTACTCAGCTTTTCACACAAACCAAAACTTGGGTTAAAATTAATGTGTTGCTGCAGGTTTTAGTATTGCTTAGGCAATCTGAGCTTTGAGAATTTATTTCTGGACTGGAGCAGATCTGCTGGCGTTGGCATCTTTGAAAAGGTTGGCTGCTTGAAATTCAGTTTTGCCTGGGTGATCCTGCCATTTTCTAGAGGAAAGGAAAGTGTGACATTAACCATATTTAACATTTTGTTTTTTATTATGAAATGGCACCTCAAGTATTCTATATTATAACAAATTTTTACTGGGGATGCATTTTGCTTTTGAATTCATGGGATGATGTTTAATTTACTATTCATTCAGAAGTATTCAGTGCCATTTACCATGAGAACAAAAAATAATGAATAATGTATTTATATCATCCATTAATAACCATCCAGCCATTTAAAAGTTTCATCCTAATGCATTCTGGAAATCTGCAAATTAATTATGAAAAACCCTGAATGAATATAAAATGGAAATGCTTAAGAATTTAAATGATGCAATTAAATGCTATTGCATGTAACTCAAAGTTATTTTCTTCTAATACTTACTTATCAATCTTAATTTCAGCACCAGCATTTAGGAACAGAATCAACTCTTATATCATCTCAAAACATTGGAATTTCAAGCAAAGACTGTATTCTTTTTCCTTGGATTGCATTATTTCCAGGCACAAATTGGAAGTCATTATTTAAACAAAAGTGGTCTTTTTAAAGACAGATTAAATGCTCATCAAAATAAAGAGGGTGAGGTCAGAGGTGTCAATTTTTATTGTTTAAAAACCCCCAATGAACCCAGCCACAAGAACTGCTCTCTAATCACAGCTACCTAAAAATCCTGATTAAACTCTTTAGTGCTGGCAAATCCATCCATAGCTGCTACTAATAAGTAAGATTTACTGACCAGGCTGCCTGAGAAGTTCATATGTACAAAAATATCTTTATCATTATCACAGTTAGTTACCTAACAGCAGCCATTGAAGAACAGTTCTTGCAAAAAACAACTTAGACTGTAAAATACTGACTGAACAAGAGGTCATGCAAGCTGTATCCCAGCTAAAAACCGGCACAAGGGTGCAGAAAATCAAAGCTGCTGGGTGTGTAAATCAGGTGTGCACATCAGGAGTGCAGTGAAATCTCCAGGCAGGCCAATTGCTTTGAAAATGAAAACAAAATTGTGATTTGAGGGAAGGGCCAATTTTAACAGCAATGGAGAGGGTATAGGATCCCAAGGAGAAATAGCTTGAGGTGTCAGGAAATCTTTGATTTCCTTATTTCGATTTGCTTCACTGATATTAATGCTTTTGTGTTAGCTCAATCATTTTGACCAAGGCCAAATCAGTGTGCTTAGGTAGTTCTATTTTAGGTACTATAAAATCTGAGAAATACAAGACTCTGCAGGAATACATTTTTATCAGAAGTTCCGCTTTGTGAATCCCTTTAAATCAGCAATTAAGGGAAGTGAGACAGTTTGAAATCTCTTCATAGTGTGGACTGGAAGGCAGCCCAGGAAGCTGAAGAATGTCACCTCACTGAGTCACTCTCACTGCTGACCAATGAACCTGGAAATCCAGGCTCTGAGCCAAAACAAGGAACACAGAAAACAAAAGCCCAGGTGAAGACAAACTGTAGAGTAGGCAGGGCTGAAATATTTTTTTATTAGAAAAGCTTGAAAATTATTTTGTTTAGATAATCTGATTTAAACTCTAGAGAGAATGTTTTCTTGAGGGTAAAATCATTGAAGCAATCATTTTGGAAAACAACTTATGAAGTATATCCATCTTATAGAAAACAGATTTTTTTTTTTCCTTCTCTTTTCATGAACAACAGTAAAATACATGTATTACAGTAGTAAATGATCAGATTTGGCTGTTTTCGAGCCAAATTTAATTGAATGAAAAATGTGGGGTAAAAGTAATAAGAAAGTGAAGCAGGTTTTTTTTTTTAAATTATGTGGTTTTCATCAAATAATGCTTATTTTGACATTCTATTATCCGGTCACATATTTTATGACAAAACCCATTAATTATTTCTCATATATCCTTCAATAAAATCAGCCCAAGTCTCTTAATACAAACAGTGCTGCTTTAAATTCTGAGAAGGTGAGTGTTATGTGCAGTTTTGCAGTAATGCAGGTTTTTGGAATGTGTGATTCTACCCTTACGTTGCGTTACATGTATCAGAGAGAAAATCTAGCATCTGATCAAGGGGCTGACTGTGATTTTTTTTTTTTGATAGCTGTTACTGAAATTTCTGCATGACATGATTTGGCCTGGAATTTTCATTGATTAGTTTTGATTCAATTTTTGATTAGATTTTGGGGGTTCTTTTTGTTTTTTATATTTAGTAAAAAAAAATCTGATTTTATTCTAATTCTCCTTTTATTTTGGGATCAGAGCAATGAGTCAGGCACACTCAAAGCTTGCAGAGCTGTGTTGTTGCTGATAAAGAGGGGAGGTTTTCTCTTTCTCTCCCAGTGACCAAGAGGGGAGTGCCGGAGCCTCGGGAAGAGGAAGCCCTTTCCTGACGGACGGACCTTGGCCGAGCGCTGCGGAGCAGCACCGGGCTCTGCTGGAAAGGTAATCCCTGGCTGGGCTCAGCCCCAGCAGAGCTCTGCAGTGCCGTCAGGAGCACGGGGGTGGGTGTTCACCTTCCTTCCCTGATCCCCACCACTGAGGCTTTCTGCACGCAGGGCCTCAGCCTCTGCCTCAGTTTATGGATCTTTTCATGGAGGATCCAGCTTGCCTCAGGGGCACTGTAAACACAGCATTGCGCAGGTCCTGCCCTATCAATACTCATTTCTTTTTATTGATTAGTCGCCACTTCTAAATTCTGGGTACTGAATTAATGGATGCTGAATAACTACTTCAATTAATGAAGCTAAAATTGGCTTTAGCATCCTGCACTGGCTACAGACATTTTTTTCTATTACAAAGCTAATTATTTCTTTTTTTATCATCCGCAATTACTTTCATTATTTGACTTATCCTTTGCACCTCACTGGAGCTGCAGAGTAATGAAACAGAAGGTATTTATAAATGCTCATAATTTACAGTATCACACAAGAGCATCCGTACTCTAACTCCATATTGAAACACTAGAATTAGTAGGTGAATTTTACCAAATGACTGCATTTCAGAAGGTTACATTTCAGAAGGTTAATTTGAGGTGCTGCCTCTTTTGGCACTGTTTTGGCACATTCTGTATGTGTCTTACTCGTGCACAGTGCTATTAGAGGAGACACAGCACAAGGTAGGTGAACACATATGTCAATGTGTGTTCTGACACATAGTCCAGGTGTCATAGGGGTGTTGTCTTTCCTATTTCCTGTTTTGCACCAAGTTCTGTCTTTATTTATTTGACATCTGATTTTTATTGGGCCTTATCTTTTGTAAAATATATATTTTCCTTTCTTCTGTGGTAAGTATAAGGTGGGCCCATTCTTTTCTTCTTTCTGAGCCTTCTCTACACAATCAAAAGCCCTGGTGGAGGTGGACAGTGCTCACCCTCCACAGATGGTCTGGAGCCTAAGCAGCAACATTATGAGTCACTAGGAATGTGTGTAAGAACCAACCCATCACAAGGGAAAATGAGACACTTTTAAGGCAGAGAATTCGCAGATCTGTTTGGCAAACTCCTTTGTTAGAGCTGCTTGGAGGATGTGACACACAGTGGTGACTTCCCAGAGCTGAGAAATGCAATCAGTGCAGGTGACCAGCGCAGACAGAGCGGGAGATGAGGACTCCAGACTGTCAAGCGCTCACACTATGGGGGTATAAAAACCCAGGGGTTCCTTTGTGTGGGGCTCCTCATTCCAGGCACCAAACTGGAGCTGCTCTTTTTCTTATTGCGCCATGAATAGAGTATGTTAAGGATCGTGATGTCTGAGACTGCACTGTGGGGATCCTGGGATGGAGCCGCTGAGGAAACCTGGTCTGGCTGTGAGTGTGGAGGGCACAGGTGAGAAGGGGCCTCAGTCCCAGTGCAGGGGTGACTCCAGGATGTCCAGACAGGCACGGTGCCTCAGCAGCTGCAGTTCACAGCTCTCGAGGTTTTCATGAATTTTGATGTGAGAACTAGCCCAGGTAAGGTATCTCTATCCATTGCAGTATTTGTTCATGTCCTAGACTCTTCTGACTAACCTGAAGCTATTGGTCTTTGAATCAGATTACAAAAATGCAGAATCATTTGGAGAGAGAATCCAGGAGCTTGAATTTGTGTGAATTTATTGGGTGTGTTGGGCTGAAGTTCTGCAGGGTTTGTGATAAGGCATTATCACGAGAGATTCTTTTACACAAAGAAATAAAGCCATCATACCTAATCTTGATGGGTTTATTGAGATATGAATCTATAGAAGACATCAAAGGGTGTGACTTGCATGTGTATTTATGGTATTATCGTCCATTGTAAGGAACATTTTTCCAGTGGGGAATAAACTTCGCTCTAAAGTTAAAAAAAGGAAACGTTTAGACCGTTCTTATCTATTTATTTACATTTTTGTACTGGTAATACTTAACTGTCTTTTGTTATATTTTTGATAGTCTTATATTCTTGGGTTTTTTGTATTCTCGGTTACCTGACAGTACAAATGACATATATTTCACTCCTCATGGAGGGATAAAGTTATGACCAGTTTATTCATGCATTTCTAGACTTCCCTGTCTAACAGGAATATTGAATTCTGGGATGTTTTTCTTCTCATTGAGCTGTTAGATTGTACTGCCATGCCGTATGGAATGCCCTCAGCTGATTTATGTAAGTAGCATAGGCATGGGCTTGCAGTGAGTGGGGAGGTCATGCTGTCTCTTCTTGATTTGGTCACAAAGATGTGATGGTAAATCCAGACCCTGCTGTGGGAAACGGTCCTCAGGCAAAATTAAACTCATAAAATGGAAGGGCAAAGGCTCCTTTCGGAGACTCGTGATTCATCAGTGTCAAAGTTTGGGAGGGACCCTACAAGACCCAGGCATGTGCACTGGATTAACAAATACAAATGGTAAGATTTGTGAAAACTTCTGAAACATTTTCTTTTCCAAACACCACCATTTCACTTTTGCTAAGGTCAGTTTCCACCAGCTGCTCTTCCAGGAGGTGATTTTCCATGCTAGTCAAATATCCATGGAGGAACACAGGCTGAATGTGCTCCTGTTACATGACCCATATAGCGGTACAGCAAATGACACAGAATCAAAAGGAATGGTGTAATGCTGGCAGATAAAGCAAATCCTGTCTTAGAGTTTCTCCCCCAAGAGAAAATCTCCCAGACTCTCCCAATCAAGTTAAGCCACTTCATATCAGACAAGAATTTGATCCTCTGGCTTCTCAAGCATCTCAGTAATGTGAGTGTTTGTGACATCTCCTCTCAGCTACATCACTCATGCCTTGGGGCATGGCTGGTGCATTGTAGTGTAATGTGATTGATACAGCCTGATGTGCAGAGCTCCCAGTGACAAATTAGCTTGGGGAATGGGTGACAAAAGTGAATTGCTTTGATGTTATTGTCAAAGAAAATCTTCTCTGTAAGAACAACTGGTTTAAAGAATTATCAAGAACTGAAGAGGATGCGCTGTTACATTAGATATAGGTTAAGAGTTTGGGAGTTTTTAAAAAATAATGAACATCGATAAGAAGTATTTAAATGACAGTCTGTGTATAAGAGTGTTCTGCTGTGTGCACATAAACCCAATTCTGGCTTGCAGGTGTGACTCAGGCCACATGGGGCAGAAAGATAGAGCTCTTCTCTCAGCAGGTTTGCAAAACACAAATTCCCACCAGCTCCTGCTTCAAAGAAAGCCTACCTGGATCCCATTCCCTCCCACACAAACCCAGGGTTGTTCTGGCAATGTGCCTGAAAAGAGACCAGGGCATTCTAATTCTGTCCCAGACACACACTCTGCTTTCAGCTGCCTTTTCTTCCTAAACTTTGGCCTGTTGCAGGGAGAAAACTCATGATTCCTTTCTAAATATCTGCTTGAACCTGTACCTCAAAAAAGAATAAAGAAACCCCAGCCATAGAGAGATTAATTGAACCTTTCTAAATTTTATCATATTAATGTCTTTAACAGAGAAAGTCCATAAATTCATTGCTGATAGAGGATGTACAGGCTTAAGCTTTTATTTTGAAGTCTGTAATTTGCCTGTTGAATTACCTAAGTATTTCATTATCTTATGCCAGTATTACTCCATTTATGAAGTACTGATACAGATGCTGCTTACTTTGTAAAAGGCTTTCAGATCTGTGGTTTCTGTCAGATCATTAGTTTGTATTGCTGTCTGCAAACCTACCTATATCAATCCAAATCCCAATCACAGCACCAGCAGTTTTAAAATTGAGGTTTAATTCTTTCATTAAGGTCAATTGTCTGTCCGTCTGCAGACACCACCATAGGCATTGATGTGTTTCAGAAGCTACTCCATCTCTTCCCAGCTGCAACTGCATGTTGTGGTGCTCCTTCTCCCTCCAGTTCCTGATGAAACTTCCTTTCTATTTCAGTGAGTCAGACAACTGTTTCCAAAACAATCTTTGGATGAGGGCTCTGTCAGCAGTTAAGTAAAAAGAGAAATGTGCTGTGCAAATCTTCTTTGTTTGTTGCTTTTGCTGACTGGCTGCAAGTGAGGTCACAGTAAGCTCAGAGGGCTTGATATAAATGAAATAATTTAACCAGAAAATATAAAATATTGTAGGAGAATCCAATATAAGAAAATAAAGGCAGTATAGGAAGTAATCTTACCCCTTAAGGAGTTGCAGCTGGGTTAATTATTAGAGCTTGGGAACAGGCCTGACTTTACCAGGCCACAGCTGTAGCCAATAAGAAGAAGAGTGCTATAAAAGAGTGGGTTGGTTGGTTGGGGGGAACTGGAGTCGGTTGGCTGCTGTGAGAGAAAGAAGGGCCAGTGTCTGGAGGAGCTGCCTGTGGGAAACATCAAGGAGGTACAAAACTTTAGAAATGTGGCAATTTTGTAATATAGTAACAACAGAAGATCTCCAGAAAGATGACTCTGTAAAATGCCCTGCTTACCAATCTCACATTCCTACCTTTAATGGTTGTCATTAAGGTGTGATTAAACATAAATGCAAATGTCTATGGTGTCCAGATTGATGGAACTCAAGCGTGTTACTACTGTATTTTTGCACAAAAATGCATTAAGGTGTTCTCAGCCAGCATCAAAATTAATGAATGGAAGCTAATAATTTCAACTCCTGGGGCCGTCCCAACTGCAGTGACATTGGGAAATCTCGCAGTGGCACAGAGCCACGAGGTAGTGGCAGCATTCCCTTGGTGCTGCTGGCACCGTGAGGGGTGGCTGCACAGCCACGTGTCCTTTATGCTGGCTCACTGACTGCTGTGGCTGGGGATGCCTTTACATGAGCAAGAGCAACAGTCCCTTTTAGGGAGTTCAAGAGACATAGACTATCAAACTTTGGTTGTATTGGCTAATTTAACTGTTGAATAAAATGTAGGTGATATCTGCAATTCCTATGCCAGGAATCAGGTGTAGAAGTGCAAAAACTCCTGGATTTTAGCGTATGGTGTTATACATCCCAGTAAAGTGTGTGTAGGAGGGTGGATGCCTGTTCACACACGTTTTCAAAAGCAGAAATGACTAACTTTTAGGCTGGAGATCAGAAGTCAAGGTTTGTCTCTGTAATAGACTGTGCAGAGTAGCAATATTTTTGTTCAGGTCTCTAGAAACCTGTGCGTAAGAAATAAAAATTACATCTTAGGTGTTTAAAAGTCAGCCAAGAACAACTGCTGTCCTGTTCCTCTCTGACCAAGGGCTTAGCTGGTGAGTAACAACTTCCAGATCAATGCTGATTTTTTATTTGCTATTCACTAATGCCAAGCATGAGTCTCCTTCTCTTTCACTGTTTGAAGTATGTATGCCTTCACTGCTGTTTTTCAGGATTTCTGCTTTCCCACTGAAGCTTGATCCTTTTAACAAGACCTGTATGGGGTAATTTGCAGTAAAAAGGTATGGAGTTTTTTGCTTATCTCCTTGTTTCTGACTTGCACCTATTGCACTGAGCCATGTTTATAAATGTGAAGCTGAAACTTTAGCAAATATTGCAACGTTGTACATTTCTACTTGTTATTCAAAACTACTATTAATAGAGTCCTGTTTATGGATGACTAAGCAAAAAAATGGAAACACAATTGAAAAAAAAAATTGGCCAAGAAAGAGCAAAGTGTTGCCCGCATCTGCTTTAAAGTAACAACGTTCTGAGTGGTGGCCTCAGGCAGATAGTTCCATGTAGAATGATGGGAGCAGACTACTGGAAATAATTATAAAAAATTGATGAGTTGATTACATAATGCTATAGAGCACCAGCTTCATCTGTAGCTTTTTAGAACACAGGGAACTTTGAAATACTGACACAAAAATGCTTAGAATGGCTGGAAGGCGTTTGATTCAAACAAGGAGAGATATAAAGCTTAAAATAAGAGACAGATTAAAGTGCTGGTGAAGTTAGCATTTTGACTGAGCTGACTTTTAGTGGACTGAATTCCTGTAAACCATCTAGTGCATAAAAGTAAAGCAAAATTGTAACTGAACGTACATTTTGTAGCATAACATCTTATATTTCAATAGAAGTAAGGGACAGTTTGAACAGTAGAAGTGGAGTTTTTAGAGGAGGGGTTTTGCTTTAATGTAAGTTTCAAGACTAGAATGTCAGTGGTGGGCAGTTTGAGAAAGGCGAACGTCTTTGAAGGTATCTGTTATGGTTTTTTGTTTCTCCTTGTAAAGAAGAAAACAACCAGAATAAGTCACTAAGGTTCCTTTGAAGTGCTCTAGCAAGATTTTAACTGCACACGTTGGTAACTGTCTGCATAGCAAAAGTGCTTTCTTTTCAGGAAGCGGATGAGAGAAATAACTTGAAGCTTTCATTTGCAAAATGATGTTCGTGGTAGTAATGGCTATGAGTTGTCCTGGTCTTTCTAACAATATTTCTTTGACAAACCTTGTCCAAATCAGGAAAAAACGTCACTAACAATAATCTCACTTCATGAAAATATTTTTAGAGACCACTAGTACTTTAAACAAAGTGTAGAGGTATTCACTTTCACACTTTGCACCTACCATTGCGCTTTTTCATTTTTCCATTAATAATAACTTCAACATTAATAATTTCTATATTCCTGTTTATCACCATACATATGGCCCTATAGCCATGCTTCTTTATTTATGGCTGTAACAGGAAAGTTGTGCAGTACCTTATTCTAAATAATATAGTAACCTGGCTGAAAAAACTAATCTAATTAACACTGTGCATACAATCTGAGGGAAAAGAGCACAGCTCTGGTTTTGGTAGATAATGCAGATTGGTACAAGGTTAAGAAAAAAGTTACCTTTACGACCTTACCATTGTTATTCAAAGTGTTACCATTTAAAAAAATTTTGTCTGCTTGGTTTTTTTTTAGATGTAGTTAGACAGGAGTTGGAGGCGTCTGAACTTGTCTTGTGCAGGAAGAGACAAAAATAATTTTAAAAGCAGTGTTGTATTTTACTTCATTAGTGTTCTGTTACTTACTGGTGTTCAGGCTGGGTTCCTACTCATGCTTACCCACACACCACCACCAGAATTCCCCCTCACATTCCCTAGCCCTGTAAGCTCCCAGGAAAGCGCTGCAGGAATTCATCAATGGAATGAGCAGCTCTCTGGAGGCTGTGCACACCTGCACAGGGAACTGGGGTTTAGCTGTTATCCCACCATCTTGCTGTCTCCCTGCCTTTGTTCTGGCTGTAAGAGCTGCAGGAGGAACGTTGGTTCCAGAGGGAAGTTTGGGCTTCCTGGGTTCTTGGCACCAGGCAGAGAATTCTGTCATTGCTGGGAGCTCAGCCATCAGCACAGCAGAGGCACTGATACCCTGGGGTTGGGGTCAGCGTGATCCAGGGACAGGGATATCAGCAGTCAAAATGGAATCCCACTTGTGTTGTGTGGTAATGGGGGAATCCAGTAACCAACGTCTGCAAAGTGCTTTTCAGGGAAGGGTTCTCTTTTACCAGAGTTTCCATTCAGAGGTTTATAAGGCCTGGTGCTTGTTTTGGAATTTGCTAATGTTCCATGTTCTCTGGCAATTAAAATGTGCACAATCAGTGATGGAAATAGAGCAGTCAAGGTTGTGTCAAGACCCGGCCTACTCGGGTTTTTCTTGGAGCAAGAGAAAAGAGGTGTGGGAGGGGAATTGGGTAAAGAAGGCAGTACTTCTGTCACCTACAGTGTACGTGAAAATTCTTGCTTATTTAAGGGAATAAGCTGTCACTGTAACTTTGGTGGGTAGTGCCCAAAGGGAGGATGAAATTCAGGCACTTTTTCATATGCTTGTGGCATAATGAGTGGCTGTACTTCTGGCAGGGTATCACGGTAGATAAAGTAAATTCAGGTTACCTGTAGTCTTTATATCACAAATGATCTAGTATGGGTCATAAATCCTGTAAATTTGACGTTGCCTAAAATAGAGAGCAAAGTGATCAGTCACTCTCATAAGCTGACCTAGCCTGGGTGATCACAAGGAGGACTTGTGACAGGAACTAAAGCAAAATGCAGTTCATTGGATCTTTTATAAATTGATCAACTCTTGCAGCTTTAAAGGCATGACCCTTTCAAAGCAAAATAATCAAATCTGTCTCTTGTCATTTTGGGGAGATTTATAATTGTAAGCTGATGAATTTTAGCAATGCTGTCAGTCTGCTTTTCAGATCAATGCCAATGAAATATTTTGTTTACAATTTAACCTGCAGCTCCCCTGGAATTTGTGAGTTTTAATACCAGAAGTAGTTATGTCTAACTCTATCGATCCACTGGTAAATTAAATGGCAAACAAAAGCAACCTTATTATTTTGTCAAAATGCTCTCAATAGGAAGCAAAACTCTTTATTAAAGCAGGATATGTTACAGTGAAATGAAAAGCAAGTTTCATTTCAAGAATGATCTTCTTAAAAACAGAGAAAAACCTTCTTACAGCTAGATTTATTTGATGGGAATAGTACAAAGGTAATAAAACTGAAATTGTGTATTGAATTTCTTTTCCCTGGAATAAAGACAAAGGACCTAAAAAAAGGTGTAAAACCTACCTAAAATGCACATATGATAAATTTGTTCCAGCAATGTACTTTCTTTTTTTTTTCCTTCCAGGGATGGGGCAGCCCCAGCATGTGTGAGCAACCTGTGCCAGCCAGGTGCCAGAGGAGGAAGAAAGCCCTTCCCAGCTGGAGCAGAGGCTGCTGCAGCTTGGCGCAGCCTCGTGTCACCGAGCGTGTGAGACAGAAGGGCCCTTCCCGTGGAGGGAGAACGGCACTGAAAGATCTTTTTTGGGAGGAGCGGAGCAATGGAACGCCAAAGCAGCCTTCAGTTCTTGCAGCAGGGTTGGGAACAACTGGAAGCAGGAGCAGAGCTGGCCTGGTGCCTGGCAGCTCTGCAGGCAGTGGGGATGGAGAAGGTGCAGTTGTCTGTCTTCTTGGTTGAGTCTTGAAAAATGAGGCACTTTTCTGTAGTTCCTTTTCAAGCATTACGTGGCAGTTGCCCCTAGAAGTCCAAAGGCAGCTGTTTTCTTAGCAGGAGGAAGTCAGGAAGAGGCAAAGCAGGCAAAGACATCAGATAAGTCTGGATAAAAATCTTGGCTAAGCTGTTTTTTCCCCCTCCTCCAAACAGGCAATTCTGAAGCGCTGAGCAGAGATCTGCCCCCGGGAGGCAGAGCAGAGCCGATCTGTGAGAGCTGACACGGGAGCTGTGGTGAGGACAGCTGCTCCCCTGCCTCGGTGTGGGACCTGCTGAGCTGCCGTTCCTGTGCTGGGAGTGTTTCTCCTCTCATGCAGGCAAGCCAGAGAGCTCCTAGGGAAGGAGCAGGTAAGGTTGAAGTGCCGAGATCTCCCCGGTAAGAAGTGCCGTGACAAAAGGAAATGGCCTCAAGTTGCAGCAGGGAAGGCTCAGATTGGCTTTGAGGACCAATTTGTTCACTGAAACGGTGGTCAGGCGTAGGAGCGGGCTGCCCAGGGCAGTCCCCATTGCTGGAGACATTTGAAGCATGGCAAGATGTGGTGTTTAGGGACCTGATTTGGGTGGGGGCTTGGCAGTGCTGGGGCAGCAGCTGGGCTCGATGGCCTTAGAAGGCTTTTGCAGCCTAAAGGACGCTATGGTTCTGGAAAGCCTCGACCCCTCTGGCTCCGACACAGCACCTGGATGCTGACGGAAGGAGGCTGGTCATGGAGCCTGGAGGTGCCTGTGCCACAGGGAGGGAGAGGGCAAGGCAGCGTCACCTGCAGGGAGGGTCTCGTCCCCAGAGAGCGGCCAGTGACTCCATCCGTGCCCGGGGCTCTGGGTGCACCCTCGGGGTGGACACCTGCCCTCAGGTTTCCCTCTGGGCACCCGGGGAGGGAACCGGGTCCATCCGTGCGGCAGCTCCAGGGCCTGCAGGCTCTGGGGCCCTGCAGCCGTGCGCCCTGTCACAGGGCGGCAGGGACGTGACACTGCCCGGCCGCGCCGCTGGCCTGGGATCCTTGCTGCTTTCCTCCCGACCCCACATGGCTGTAGCAGCAATCTTGTGTCTTTTCTTTAAAAGTGTCCTTGGGAGAGTTCAAAGAGAGGGTAATTAGTTATGTCAAAGCCTACAGATTTGACCTGTTGGCACTCAAGAGAAAAGACAGAAACCTGCTTGGCACCCTTGTGCCTGGAAGTCATTGTGACCCAGGGAAGCGAGGAAGGGGCTGGCCGAGGTCACTGAGGCTCTGAGATGGAGGTGAGTTTGCATTCCAGTTGATTGGAACGGAGGCTCATCAGAAGTTTCCTCGGCTATCCAAGGCACAGAGCCCTGGAGCCAGGTGAGCCTGAGCTGCTGCACGCTTGCTGTGAGCTTTGGGGTGAGGGTGCATCGTTGCAGGCCTGGGATGGATTGAAATGCGCTGAGGAAAGCAGAGGGAGGGAGGGAGGGAAATGCTCTGTTAACTTGTGCCAATTCTTCTGTCAGACTCATCACGGCGGGACAGCGTGGAGACTGAAAGTGTGAGAAGATGCGGAGGGGAACAGAGAATCTGACGGGAGCAGCGAACGAGCACGAGTGCACGAATTTTGCTTTTTGCTTGGATGTAAACTCAGGAGTTGAAAGGAATTTGGGAGTGAGAAGGGACATTTCAGAAGGAGAAGAAGAAAAAGAGGTTGTTGTTGTTGTTACAGTCCTGGCAAAATCTTTTGTTCTAGCTAATAAAAGAAGTTAGTTTAAGAAATAAAAAGAAAAAAATGTAGTGTTTTTTGTTTACTTGACTATTATATTCATTGGTGGTATATGCTGTGTTGTTTTATTTCTTTTTTAACTCTGTGTATTATTAACTCTGTGTGTTATTAACTCTGTGTAAATTGTTTTTTGAGTGAAGCTGACTTTCTGGATGGGTTGGTTTGTATTTGAGGCAGCAGTAATTTCAATAGGATTGTTTCATAGATTTCTGATGGGTATTACTGGGATTTTGGTTTTGTTTGCTGTATGTATAAAGATAGAGCTTTGGTAGGGCCAGCTGGGCTGCTGGAGTTTTGGGTGTGAATTTATGAGATGGCTTTTGTTAAATGCAGTTTTTAATTTTTGAGATGTTTTTCAATGTAGTGGTTTTAAGGTGGTTTTTAAGAATTCATTGTATTGTTTTCTGTTGTTTGTAGTTGGTGTATGATAAGGGATGTGGTGTGAGGTCTTGAACGCTATGGTTTTAGTGTTCCTAATTTCTGATTTCTTTCTGGTTCGATAGTTTTTTTTATTTTTATTTTTTGGGACAGGGGCATTTATATGGTGGGTTTTTATAGGTAATACGTTTTTTAATTTAGGTAGTGATGTTTTTTAGTATTTTAATAGTTTAAGTTTTTTATTTTCATGGTTTTAATTATTTTTTTAATTTTTTTCAAATAACTTTTCTAGATGATAGGTTATTATTTGTGCATTAGCATCAAGGTAGAGCTTTGGGGACTTTTTTTAGTAATGTTTAGGGTCAGTTGTACAGTTTTGAGTCTCGTGAGTTGGTTTGATTTAATTTTTACTGGGTGTTTGTTTTTATTAGCAGTTGTGTCATTTTCAAGGTGTATTTGAGTTTTTTGGGGTTTTTGAGATAGTGGTTTAGGAGGAAGTTTATGATGAGAATGTGCGGAGGTTTTGGGCTACTTTATAGTGGGATTTAAAATTTATTGACAGTTAGGTTTATTGGAGTTTTTATTAGGGTTCAATGACGTTGTGGGACGTTTGTTCCGTTAGTAATAGCAGTGGGTTTTGTTTTGATGCACTGGGATGGGACGAGCATGTGCTGCGTGCCGGTGCTGACAAAGGTACGGTATTGTTGTGGTTCTGGTGCGTGGGGTCAATGAACTTGTATGGTTTAATATAGAGATGAAAATAGAAATAAATATACATTTAAAAATAAATATAACATTAGAGTGGTAGACATGAATATAGATAACAGATACATACATAAAACTGTAATACATGGTATATAATTGTAATATATTATCAAATAGATTAATGATAGTCTGTTTTATATATATATACACAAAGATATATAAATATAGATTATAAATATAAAAACATTTAAATAGAGTTAAATAAATGGGGGGGGGTGTTATTAGGTTATAGGCTGGGGTTTTTAAATAAATGATAGAAATAAAATATCAATTCAGGTATGCAAATATATATACAAATACGAATCTCTATAAATATTTAATTTAAATAAATATAAGTAAAAAAATATAATACAGAAAATACATATCTATTATATTAGAAGGTATTCTCTCTAATATATATAATATCAATGAATATAATAAATAAAAATATCCATATAAATATGATTATAATTTTGAAAAATAAGTTTACCTCCTACATTTTAAATCTGGTTCACATAAAGGGGTGTCCTTGATTTTCATTTGGTTAGAGGCAGGAGTTTTATTTGAAATAATGTAAGTAATATAGAAATGTGGATCTTAAGATAGAAACATATAATAAATATATAAAGAGAAATTGCTAAAGTATTAATACAAATTTATATATAACTATATGGAAGTAATATGAAGAGTTGTAGTATAGAATATAAATAATGTTATACAGCAATATAAATTATAAATGGGAATATAAATATAAAAATATGTAAATATAGCTTAAAAAAAAGGGAATGTTTTGGCTTTTATTTAAGTAGAGGCAGGGGGTTTTTTTTGAATATTGTAAGTGTTACAGAAGTAAAAATCTTGACGCAGAAATATTTAATCAATGTATAAAAATATGTATAAAAATATATAAATAACTACTCGCATCAGATGTAATATAGAATATAAATTTGTTTATAACTTGACATTGATAAAGATAAATGTATAAGTAAGCAATAGACATTAATATACATTATAAATACAAATATGAATATAAAAATCAGACATAAGGATAAAACCTATTTAAATATTGTTTAAAAGAAAGGGTTGGGGTCTTTTTTATTATTGGGTTAGAGGCAGGGTTTTTATTTTAAATAATATGGATGTAGATATTATTGTTATATATTTCTAAATATTGAGATATACAATCAAGATCTAAATATATATATAAACACAAAATAGAAGTAAATAGAAATAATAGGAAGAGATGTAATGGAGAATACAAATAAGAGTATACATTAGTATACATTTTAAATGTAAATGTGAATATGAACCTGAAAAATGGAGTTTTAAAAAATATTTAAATACAGTTGAGAAGACTGGGGTTCTTTTTGGCTTTAATGTGGGTAGAGGCAGGGGTTTTATTTTAAATAATGTAAGTGTTGCAGATGTAAAAATCCTAACACAGAAAGATATAATAAATATATAAAGATGTGAATAAAAGTATATAAAAAATATAAGTAATAGGAACACATGTAACATAGAATATAAATTTATAGCTAAATCGCTAAATATAAATGCAAAATCGATCATACATCAGTAAACATTTTTAATATAAATTCGGAAAATAATTTTTTTAAAATTTTAAATACAGTTGAAATGAAAGGGGGTTTTATTTGCCATGTTATGGGGTAGAGGCAGGGGTTTTGAGTACTGTAAGTGTTACAGAAGTAAAAATACTAACAGAAATATATACTTACTATGTAAAAATATGTATAACAATATACAAATAAATTGAAGTTTTAGGGATATATGCAATATGGAATAGAAATGTATTCATAAAAACAAATGTATAAATGGACAGTATACATCAATATACATTATTGATAGAAATGTGAATATTAATATAAAAAAACCTTTTTTTAAATATTTAATTTTTTTTTTTAAGAAATTGTTGGGGTTTTGTTTTGTTTTTTTTTTTTATCCTATTAGATTAGAGGCAGAAGTTTATTTTTCCTCTTCCCCGTTGTTTTGGGGCATTTATTTCAGAGCAGTTTTCGGCGGGGGCCGCCCCTGTTCTTTTTCGCCGCCTTCCCTGCCCAGAGCCCCGAGGCGCGCTGCGCCCCCGGCTGGGGCGTGCGGCAGTGCTGCCGCCTTGTGGGCAGAGCGCGGTACTGCAGCCCTGCACCGAGAGGCCGCCACCTTGGGAGTGGCGCGTCGCGGGTGTCGCGGACTTTTAATTGACCTTCTCAGCATGGCGGCGAAAAGGGCGGGGAAGTGGAGGACCGGGGTGGGTGTAAGTGGACTGCCTGCACAGAATACTGACGTCATGGCGGCTCCGACGGATTTTTCTGTGGCGTTTCATGTGTACCCGACACATGCTGTGGGCTCAGCGGCGCCGCGGGCGGGGTAGTTTGGCGGGTTTGTGCCAGGCATGTGGGTTAAACGCCTCGCTGTGCCGGGGTCCTCTGACGGCCGCTTTCGCGCCCTGAGGGAGCCGAGCCGGGCCGAATTGTTCCGAAGAGCCGAAGAGCCGAGTGTGGCCGAAAACAGCCGAGTTTACCCGAAGAGCCGAGGGTGGCCGGAAACAGCCGACTTGAACCGAAGAGCCCAGGGCGGCCCAAAATCGCCCAGTTTACACCAAGAGACCATGATAGCCGACTGGAACCGATAGCCGAGTGTAGCCGACACTGGCCGCATTTAGACAATGTGCCCAATATGACCGAGTTTAGCCGAACCGTGCCGAGTTCGGCCGAAGAGCCGAACTGAAACGACTTTAGACCAAGAGCCGAACCAAGCCGAATTCAGCCGAGTTTCATTCAACAGAACCGAACAACGCCGCAGCGCTGTGCCTGCAGTGCGCCTGTGCAGACGGCAGGGATCGCTGTGCCTGCAGTGCTCCGAGGCAGACGGCAGGGATCGCTGTGCCTGCAGTGCGCCGGGGCAGACGGCAGGGATCGCTGTGCCTGCAGTGCGCCGGCGCAGACGGCAGGAGGCGCTGTGCCTGCAGTGCGCCCTTGCAGACGGCAGGGATCGCTGTGCCTGCAGTGCTCCGAGGCAGACGGCAGGGATCGCTGTGCCTGCAGTGCCCCTGTGCAGACGCCAGGGATCGCTGTGCCTGCAGTGCGCCTGTGCAGACGGCAGGGATCGCTGTGCCTGCAGTGCTCCGGGACAGACGGCAGGGGGCGCTGTATAAAGTAAGTAGAAAATATCAACTCTCTATAAGAAGGAATAAAAGCTCTATGTCACGTGCAGCAGTAGAAAATTTCAGGCTCCCAGGGAATAAATAGTTTTCTTTAAATCCTTTTCGTTTTGGAGTTTTTTTTACTCCCAGGTAGCCTGAAAGCTACTACTGCTGCTTTTTTATTGTTAAGCTAGAAAGGAAAACCAAGATTAGACATACAGGGAAAGAAAGAAAGAAAAGAAAAAAAAGAAAATAAGGAAAGGAACTGAAAGGAAGAAAGAAAGGACAGGAAGGCAGGATGGAAGGAAGGCAGGCAGGCAAAAAAAAAAACAACCAAAGAGGGCAAGGAGAAACCCAGCGGAAAAAAAATTTAAAAACAACAGAAAAAAACCTGGAGTTGGGCAAGAAAAATTCAGAAACAAAACCCAGGATGGGCGAGAAAAATCCCAGGAAAAAAAAAAAAAACAGAAAAAAAAAGCCCAAGAAGGGCAAGGAAAAAAAAAACCCAGAAAAAAACCATGATGGACAAGAAAAAGCCCAGGAAAAAAAAAAAAAAACAAAAAAAACCAAAAAAACCAACCAAAAAAAACCCCACAAGATGGGCAAGAAAAATCCCTGAAAATAGACCAGACAAAAACCCTTAGATGGGTAGAAATAAAATAAGAAGAAGAAAAAAAAAAAAAAAAAAAAAAAGAAAAGGAAAAAAAAATGGGGAAGGAAAAAACGCCAAGATGGGCAAGAAAAAAAACAGAAAAAAAAAAAAACCAAGATGGGCAAGAAGAAACAAAGAAAAAACCCAAGAAATGCCAGAAAAAAATCAAGGAAAGGGGGAGTAAAAGCCCCAAGAAACAAGGCAAGAAAGAGAGGCAATAAAGTCCACAAAAAATGCAAGAAAAAAACCCAAGAAATGCCAGAAAAAGGTACGAAAACGGTTCTGCCAGGTGCGATCAAGGTGAGCGGGTTCAGTTTCAGGTCCAGGAGATGAACAAGTGTCAGATTCGCTTGGGGCACTGCTGTGCAATGCAGCTGTGACAGGATTTATGTTTAAATATAGTTTAAGTAAATTGGGGATTGTTTGGGTTTTATTGGGGTATAGGCTGGAGATTTCATAAAAAGTATAAAAATAGAAATCCAATTCTATCCTATCTATGTTGATATCCATAAACATTTAATATATGTAAATATAAGTAAAAGAAATATATTGTGTCAAAAGAATATATCTATTATTATATAAAAAGGTATTCTATCCAATCTAACATCTATAAATATAATACATGAAAAATTACAAATGTAAATGTGAATAGAATTATGACAAACAAAATTATTTTTAAAATTTTAAATGTGGTTTAAATAAAGGGGTGTCTGGTTTTTCTTTCGTTAGAGGCAGGCATTTTATTTTAAAAAATATAAGTACTATAGAAATGTAAATCGGCATACAGAAATATAACAAATATATAAGGATGTAATACTAAACTACAAATTTAAAAAGAAATAGGAATAGAAATCTATGTAAGTAACATGAAGAGATGTAATATACAATATAATTAATATTATACAGTAATATAAATTCTAAATATAAATGCAAATATAAATAGGAAAAATATATGATGGGGGCTCAGAGCAGCCCAGGTGTGAGCTGTGAGGATGATGGGGGCTCGGAGCAGCCCAGGTGTGAGTGTGAGGATGATGGGGGCTCGGAGCAGCCCAGGTGTGAGTGTGAGGATGATGGGGGCTCGGAGCAGCCCAGGTGTGAGTGTGAGGATGGTGGGGGCTCGGAGCAGCCCAGGTGTGAGTGTGAGGATGGTGGGGGCTCGGAGCAGCCCAGGTGTGAGTGTGAGGATGATGAGGGGCCCGCTCCTGCCGGGGCGAGGCTGTTTTAGGGGGAGGCTTTGCCTCAGCTCCCTTTAGCGTGGAGCTGCTGAGTGGAGGGGTTTGTGGGGCGCTCATGGAAGGACTGCGGGAGCTTCTCACAGGGTCGGGGGGAACGCCTGGATCCGTGCTTGGATACGTGGAGCATCGCTTAAAGGAGGCGCCGAGGGACGAATCTTGGTGCCGGGGAGCAGCGACTGAACAGGTGAGCCCGTGTGGGTTTGGAGCCGGGAATTTTCTCCTTCCCCTTTGCAATTTCATCTCGCCAGTCCCTCCCCGGATCCCCAGGAACAAAAATGGAGCTTATGAGCACAAAAGGGATTAAGGAGAAGGAAGCAGCTACTCTTCTTTTATTGTCTGCGTTTGAGCTGAGAGGATCCCTCTTCACTTGGGGTTTTAAGGGTGATGATTGCAGGAAAAGCTGCCTTTTCCAGGCTGTTAGGGGTATCCCGGGGGTGACAGGGAATCCCTGCGTTCTATTTTAAGGGGAATGGGAAAAGTGGTGTTATGGGTTTGATTTGAAGGCAGCCACCCCATTTTCATCACCCTCTGGTTTAAATGGAGGGGGCAGCCCTGGTGTCCCTCCTTTTCAAGGGTTGGAATGGAGGTCGAAATCGCCCTTTCCCATCAGTCGAAGGCTTTCATTTGAGGAGCGCCCCTTCTTTTCTGCTCTCGTAGGGGACGAAACTGAAGGGGAGAAGGCATTTCTTTGCCCTTGTTGAAGTGAGGTGAGCCCCGCCGGCGGCGTCAGTTTCGGGGTTGGGCTGCGGGAAGCCGCAGCTCTGGCAGCGTTTGCAGGGCTGCAATGGGGCTGTGCCGCTGCATCGGAGGGCGCTGCTCGTGCCCGCGGCCCGGCCCGGAACGTTCTCGCTCGGGAGCGCCGCTGGCACGGCCCGGGCAGCTGCCGGGGCGCACGGGGGATTTGGCGCGGCCGGGCCGGCCGAGGGCGGCAGTGGCGGAGCCGCGCCGGTGCGAGCCGTGCGGAGCCGAGGGGAGCCGTGCCGGGCCGGCCGAGGGCGGCAGAGGCGGCGCGGGCGCTGCTGCGCCGGCCCGGGCGGTGCCGGCCGCTCCGGCCGCTCCGGGCGCGGGCTCGGGCGCCGCCGGTAGCCCCGGGCCCGGTGCCGGCCCCGGCGGGCAGAGGCAGCGGGCGGGGCTCCCCGGAACGGCGCCGGCGCCGCCGGAGGAGCCGCTTTCCTGCCGGGAGCCGCGCTCCGTCCGGGGCCCGCAGCGAGCGCGGCGTTCGGCCGCTCAAAGTTCGGCGGTGCCGTGGTTCGGAGGCCCTTTGAGGCATTGATTGCATCGTTGTGTTCGATTTGCAGCGGGTGTACGCTAAGGGATACGGTGTTCTTCCTGAGTGGTACGGTTCTCGGTGCCGGTAGGGATGATAAAGGTTTGGTTTGGATTCAGTTTTGTAGTCGGATTTTTTTTTTTTTTTTTTTTTTTTTTTTTTTTTTTTTTTTTTTTTTTTTTTGCCGGGGTATTGTGTTTTTAAAGGCGCGCAATGCTTTTTACGGGTCGTAGCGTGAAGCAGCGGTTCGGATTTTAATTCTGTTGCGGCGGCTTTTATTAGCGTGAGTGTGTAGTGTTTGTTTTGTGGGGCTTGAGGTAGCGTCGTGTCGTTCATAGCGGCGGGTTTTTAATTTCGATAATTGCATGTGTGTTTATCGTCTTCCAGGGCTTTTATTTATTTGGTTTGTTTGATTGTAGTGTATGTTTTATGGTTACGGGTAATTTGGGAGACATTCTTTATGGTTACGTTTGTCTTTAGGCTTTGTGTTTGTTTCGAGGCGGTATTTTTATTTTGATAGCTTGAGGCACTATGGGTTTATTCAGTTGGGAATAATTTTTTTGTTGTAAATTTAAGTTTATTTGGTTTTGGGGCTTTTTTTTTTTTTTCTGTCCTTTGATGTATTTGGTTGTTTGTCAGTTTTATTTTTGGGAATATGGGTATTTACATGGTGGATCTTTTTAAGTATTTATTTGGGTAGTTATTTTCTTAGTTTTTAGGGGTTGAGATTTTTTTTTTTCCCATTTCGTTAATTAGCTCGGTTTTTAAAGTTATTTTTACACAGGATTGGTTCTTCTTTGAGTTAGTGTAGAGGTAGAATTTTGTTTATTTTTTCAGTAACGTTCAGGATCAGTGGCACTGTTTGGAGTTTATTAGGCTGGTTTCATCTTTTTCAGTAGTTTTTGCAATTTGCTGTATGTGTTTCTATAGGGTTTCCTTTTATTTTGGTTCCATTTTTCTGACGTGATGAGAACTGTTATCGAAAAGAGTGTTGTGTGGCTTTTTCGCTGGCAGTTCTTTGGCTGTTGGAGGTATCTTGATGGTTTTGGAAGGTATTGGTGGGAATTCAATGCTGTTTGTTTTGTCATTTTATTTAGGAATCGCATTTTAAATATACAGTTATAACTGTAACTATATTTAAACAAAACAGATGTGTGGAAGTGGGAATAAACCACTTTTGTTTTTATATATTCAATCTCTTTTCAAAATGTAACATGTAACATAAGTCGTTATCTGTTACAATAAGATATTCTGTTTCTTAATAGAGTATTGTGTATGTTGATAGATATATAAATAGAGAATATAAATATAGACACAAGCAAAACTGAAATATAAAAATAGGAATGTGTTGCAAATATATGCATACCCATCAGGGGTATATTAACACAGCCTGGGCTGAGGGGCTTCATTCCTTCTCTGGGATGTGCTGGGGTGAGAGCTCCCCTCTCAATTCAGTGAAGAGGCTCTTTCAGCTTATTTCAGCTGGTTTTCAGCAGGTGTTTCTGGGCATCTAAAGCAACAGAGGCTTTGAAGAGACCGTGAAGAAAACAGCATGGAATACAGGGAGTATTGAAGTTGATGAATTTGCCTTTTGTGTTCAGGGGTGGTAAAGCACCTTTGTAAATTCTAGTTTTGTTCTTGTTTTAGTCCATTCATTTTAGGAGGAGTGCAGCTTCCAGAGGTTCCCGGTTGTGTCAATTACAACACTCTTTTCAGCAGATTCATCATGTCACAAGAGGCATGTGCCCAGTGTGAAGGATGATGTTTGAGATAGAGGCTTCAGGTGAGTTGAGGATTGTGACTAGGAGAGGGAGGGTGAGCAGGTATCCAGTTAGGAGTTATTGTGGGCAGGGGGAGGTTTGCAGACAGCAGGGTGAGAGAGGGTGTTTATTTGTTTATTTGAGGGCCCCCCTACACAAGGCTTCTCAGAAGCCTAGCAGAGGTTTTCACATGTCTTACAGCACACAAGGTCATCCACTGCACTCACAGGAATGCCATATAACTTTGCCTTTCCCTAACCCAGGTGCCACTCCTAATAAAGGCCACAGCCTTGGAATCAGGATGAAGCTGGAGGCTGAGGGAGCCCGGCACACTCAGGAGAGGGCAAGTAGCCGCCTTGGTGGGATTTGTCCCACATAACTCCGGACTCATACTTTGGTTTTGGTTTTCTTCATTGTAGCTGACCGAGAGGCTGACAGGCCATCACGAGGCCCTCGGAGGCAGACTCATTTCAGGTGCAACGTGGATTCCCATCACTGATCATGCAAAAGATAAGTCAGGGGCCACGGCCTGGAGATGGGATGATGGGAGAGTAGTGGGTTGGGAGTTCTTGGGGCAGATTTAAAGATTAGCAGAGGGAAAAGCAATCTTCTCCAAGGGCCTCTTAGGATGGCTAAAGGGAGAGGCTCTACTTTTGATGGCAGCTTTCAGGCGGGCAGTGCAGAACAGCTCTGGTCTGTGTCTTGTTGTCCGGTGTGCTGTGTTCCCTGGTGTGTCTTTGGGGTCCCTTTTGCCTTCTCCCCTCGAGGCCCTCACCACAAGCATGATGTGTCGTGTTTCGTGTCCCCCTGTTTGTCACGTTCTGTGTCACGGGTGTCTGCACATATTTGTGCCAGAGCTGTTTTGCCCTGCTGCAATGGGACAGGCCTGGGGAGTTGAAATTTGTAATGTGGGGTGTACATGGGCTCTAGATGCTATTCCTAGATTGACATAAGGTGTTTGCAGCTTGTGAGTTATCCTGGTGGTGTTTGATGTACTTTTTAACTTTCTTTCAGGTGCAGATGCATTCCATGTGTGGCAGAGGGTCAGGTTTAGGAGGTGCTGGGCCTTCCTAGGAGCGCGGTGAGTAGCAGAGTGGTGAGGTTTTGGCTGATGTGGTGCCAAGACCTGACACTGATGTTTGGTTTTCTTTAATACAGCTGTCTGGGAGACACCAGCCCGGTGCAAGCAGGGCTTTCCTAGGTGCCGATGTGGCCTTTCTTTGCACCTGAGACCAGCATCCCCTGATGTCTGAGAGATAAGTGGAGGGCTACGGCCCACAGAGGGATGGAAGCAGTGTGCTGGGTCAGGACTCCCTGGGGTGGGTGGGGGGTTTGAGTTGGCTCTGGAGACGAGGGTAGCCAAGACGTGGCACCTTAGGCCCCATAAAAGCCAAGTCTCGCTTTTGATCACTTTGCTGAGGTGTGCAGCAGGGCAGAGCAGTCCCGGTGTGTATTGTGTCACTTGTCTGTTGTGCATTATGTGTTGTTGGTGTATCTCATGTCTTTTACCTTAGCCCTTTGAGGGACCTGTCAGAAACCCTGGCATCATTCTTAGCACCTGTGATCTCTGCATTCCTTGGCCTGGCACCCAGGCCATAGATGTGTTCCTGATACCTGTCTGAGCTCCCCAGTCAAAAGTTCTCTCTTTGGAAGCATCCAGTCATATATCTTGTCAGGTCTTGTTCTGAGCTGTATGGACAGCTCTGACCCACCTGGATCCATTATGGTGGATTAGGACTTGAAAGAATGTGAGGGCAGGGAGAGGATTCTGACCGTAGGATTCCTAGGCATCCATCTTTGCTGTTCTTGGAATCAATCATTCAGTTAGCATCTTCTTTCTCCAGGATTCTCTGAGCCTCATCAGCTCACCATCGGTCTCAGCTTGGTCATCTCCTTTTGCATTCTCTCAGTCCTTGCAGCCATTTTCCTTGCCAAGAGGTTTGTGTCTGTGTTGTGTCCTCATTGTCTGTCACGTCCTGTCCTGTGTCACGGGTGTCTGCACACATTTGTGCTGGAGCTGCTCTGCCCTGCTGCCATAGCCTGGTGCAATAGGAGAAGCCCCGGGGATTTGGAATTTTGCATGTGAGATGTAGTTGGACTCTAGATGGGATTTGTAGATGGACACAGGATGTCTGGAGCTCTTAGCTTATCCTGCAACAGTGTGACTCTTGTCCTAACTTTTTTCAGATTCAGATGGATTAAATCTGTGCCTGAGGGCCCCATCCTTGGTGAGGGGATTGCCCCGAGCAGGTGAGGCCCCATTTGTGTCTGCAGCAGAAGTGTATATGGTGACTCTGTTACAGCTCTGTTCTTTGTCTTTCTTTTTAGGAAATAAATCTGGATACCAGCAGCCAAGGTGAGCAGTGGAGAGAAGTAGTTCTTATTACTCAGCTCTCAAGAAAAAAATTGTTCAGCAGATTGATCATGTCACAAGAGGCATGTGCCCAGTGTGAAGGATGATGTTTGAGATAGAGGCTTCAGGTGAGTTGAGGATTGTGACTGGGAGAGGGAGGGTGAGCAGGTATCCAGTTAGGAGTTATTGTGGGCAGGGGGAGGTTTGCAGGCAGCAGGGTGAGAGAGGGTGTTTATTTGTTTATTTGAGGGCCCCCCCACCACAAGGCTTCTCAGAAGCCTAGCAAAGGTTTTCACATGTCTTGCAGCACACAAGGTCATCCGCTGCACTCACAGGAATGCCATTTAACTTTGCCTTTCCCTAACCCAGGTGCCACTCCTAATAAAGGTCACAGCCTTGGAATCAGGATGAAGCTGGAGGCTGAGGGAGCCCGGCACACTCAGGAGAGGGCAAGTAGCCGCCTTGGTGGGATTTGGCCCACATAACTCCGGACTCATACTTTGGTTTTGGTTTTCTTCATTGTAGCTGACTGAGAGGCTGACAGGCCATCACGAGGCCCTCCGAGGCAGACTCATTTCAGGTGCAACGTGGATTCCCATCACTGATCATGCAAAAGATAAGTCGGGGGCCACGGCCTGGAGATGGGATGATGGGGTAGGAGCAGGTTGGGAGTTCTTGGGGCAGATTAAAAAATTAGCAGAGGGAAAAGCAATCTTCTCCAAGGGCCTCTTAGGACGGCTAAAGGGAGAGGCTCTACTTTTGATGGCAGCTTTCAGGTGGGCAGTGCAGAACAGCTCTGGTCTGTGTCTTGTTGTCCGGTGTGCTGTGTTCCCTGGTGTGTCTTTGGGGTCCCTTTTGCCTTCTCCCCTCGAGGCCCTCACCACAAGCATGATGTGTCGTGTTTCGTGTCCCCCTGTTTGTCACGTTCTGTGTCACGGGTGTCTGCACTTATTTATGCCAGAGCTGTTTTGCCCTGCCGCATGGCCTGCTGCAATGGGACAGGCCTGGGGAGTTGAAATTTGTAATGTGGGGTGTACATGGGCTCTAGATGCTATTCCTAGATTGGCATAAGGTGTTTGCAGCTTTTGAGTTATCCTGGTGGTGTTTGAAAAATGTTCTAACTTTCTTTCAGGTGCAGATGCATTCCATGTGTGGCAGAGGGTCAGGGTTAGGAGGTGTTGGGCCTTCCTAGGAGCGCGGTGAGTAGCAGAGTAGTGGGGTTTTGGCCGATGTGGTGCCAAGACCAGACACTGATGTTTGGTTTTCTTTAATACAGCTGTCTGGGAGACACCAGTGTGGTGCCAGCAGGACCTTCCCAGCTGACGAGGTGGCCTTTCTTTGCACCTGACAGGGAGCAGCATCCCCAGATGTCTGAGAGATAAGTAGAGGGCTACGAACCACAGAGGGGATGAAAGCGGGGTGCTGGTTTGGGAATTACTGGGAGGGGTTTTTGAATCCAATTTGGAGGTGGGGGGTGTTCATGAAGTGGCCCCTTAGGCCCCATAAAAGCAAAGTCTCACATTTGATCACAGTGCTGAGTTGCTCAGGGCAGAGCAGTCCCGGTGTGTCTCGTGTCACTTGTCTATTGTGTGTTGTCTGGATATCTCATGTCTCTTAGCTTAGCCCTTTGAGGGGCCTGTCAGAAACCTTGGCATCATTGTTAGCATCAGTGGTCTCTGCATTCCTTGGCCTGGCACCCAGGCCATAGAACTTTTGACTCAGGAGCGCAGACAGGAATCAGACTCTCTTCTCTCTTTGGAAGCATCCAGTCAGCTGTCTTGTCAGGTCTTGTTCTGAGCTGTATGGACAGCTATGACCCACCTGGATCCATTATGGTGGACTGGACTTGAAAGAATGTGAGGGCAGGGAGAGGATTCTGACCATTGGATTCCTGGGCATCCATCTTTGCTGTTCTTGGAATAAATCATCCAGTTGAGCATCTCCTTCCTCCAGGGTTCTCTGAGCCTCACAGCTCACCATCAGTCTCACCTCGGTCATCTTCTTTTGCCTTCTCTCAGTTCTTGCAGCCATTTTCTTTGACAAGAGGTTTCTGTTCCTGTTGTGTCCCCGTTGTCTGTCACGTCCTGTCCTGTCTGTCCTGTGTCACGGGTGTCTGCACACATTTGTGCTGGAGCTGCTCTGCCCTGCTGCCATAGCCTGGTGCAATAGGAGAAGCCCCGGGGATTTGGAATTTGTAATGTGGGGCGTAGTTGGACTCTAGATGGGATTTGTAGATGGACACAGGATGTCTGGAGCTCTTAGCTTATCCTGCAACAGTGTGACTCTTGTCCTAACTTTTTTCAGATTCAGATGGATTAAATCTGTGCCTGAGGGCCCCATCCTTGGTGAGGGGATTGCCCCGAGCAGGTGAGGCCCCATTTGTGTCTGCAGCAGAAGTGTATATGGTGACTCTGTTACAGCTCTGTTCTTTGTCTTTCTTTTTAGGAAATAAATCTGGATACCAGCAGTCAAGGTGAGCAGTGGAGAGAAGTAGTTCTTATTACTCAGCTCTCAAGAAAAAAATTGTTCAGCAGATTGATCATGTCACAAGAGGCATGTGCCCAGTGTGAAGGATGATGTTTGAGATTGAGGTTTCAGGTGAGTTGAGGATTGTGACTAGGAGAGGGAGGGTGAGCAGGTATCCAGTTAGGAGTTATTGTGGGCAGGGGGAGGTTTGCAGGCAGCATGGTGAGAGAGGGTGTTTATTTGAGGGCCCCCCTACACAAGGCTTCTCAGAAGCCTAGCAGAGGTTTTCACATGTCTTGCAGCACACAAGGTCATCCGCTGCGCTCACAGGAATGCCATTTAACTTTGCCTTTCTCTAACCCAGGTGCCACTCCTAATAAAGGCCACAGCCTTGGAATCGGGATGAAGCTGGAGGCTGAAGGAGCCCGGCACACTCAGGAGAGGGCAAGTAGCCGCCTTGGTGGGATTTGTCCCACATAACTCCGGACTCATACTTTGGTTTTGGTTTTCTTCATTGTAGCTGACTGAGAGGCTGACAGGCCATCACGAGGCCCTCCGAGGCAGACTCATTTCAGGTGCAACGTGGATTCCCATCACTGATCATGCAAAAGATAAGTCGGGGGCCACGGCCTGGAGATGGGATGATGGGAGAGTAGTGGATTGGGAGTTCTTGGGGCAGATTTAAAGATTAGCAGAGGGAAAAGCAATCTTCTCCAAGGGCCTCTTAGGATGGCTAAAGGGAGAGGCTCTACTTTTGATGGCAGCTTTCAGGTGGGCAGTGCAGAACAGCTCTGGTCTGTGTCTTGTTGTCCGGTGTGCTGTGTTCCCTGGTGTGTCTTTGGGGTCCCTTTTGCCTTCTCCCCTCGAGGCCCTCACCACAAGCATGATGTGTCGTGTTTCGTGTCCCCCTGTTTGTCACATTCTGTGTCACGGGTGTCTGCACTTTTTTGTGCCAGAGCTGTTTTGCCCTGCTGCAATAGGCCTGCTGCAATGGGACAGGCCTGGGGAGTTGAAATTTGTAATGTGGGGTGTACATGGGCTCTAGATGCTATTCCTAGATTGACATAAGGTGTTTGCAGCTTGTGAGTTATCCTGGTGGTGTTTGATGTACTTTGTAACTTTCTTTCAGGTGCAGATGCATTCCATGTGTGGCAGAGGGTCAGGGTTAGGAGGTGTTGGGCCTTCCTAGGAGCGCGGTGAGTAGCAGAATGGTGAGGTTTTGGCTGATGTGGTGCCAAGACCAGACACTGATGTTTGGTTTTCTTTAATACAGCTGTCTGGGAGACACCAGCCCGGTGCAAGCAGGGCTTTCCTAGGTGCCGATGTGGCCTTTCTTTGCACCTGAGACCAGCATCCCCTGATGTCTGAGAGATAAGTGGAGGGCTACGGCCCACAGAGGGATGGAAGCAGGGTGCTGGGTCAGGACTCCCTGGGGTGGGTGGGGGGTTTGAGTTGGCTCTGGAGACAAGGGTAGCCAAGACGTGGCACCTTAGGCCCCATAAAAGCCAAGTCTCGCTTTTGATCACTTTGCTGAGGTGTGCAGCAGGGCAGAGCAGTCCCGGTGTGTATTGTGTCACTTGTCTGTTGTGCATTATGTGTTGTTTGTGTATCTTAT
Organism: Melozone crissalis; assembly: GCF_028551555.1. Lineage (NCBI taxonomy): Eukaryota > Metazoa > Chordata > Aves > Passeriformes > Passerellidae > Melozone > Melozone crissalis. The sequence continues at coordinate 229,165 of NW_026535811.1, read as the reverse complement.
GTCTTTTACCTTAGCCCTTTGAGGGACCTGTCAGAAACTCTGGCATCATTCTTAGCACCTGTGATCTCTGCATTCCTTGGCCTGGCACCCAGGCCATAGATGTGTTCCTGATACCTGTCTGAGCTCCCCAGTCAAAAGTTCTCTCTTTGGAAGCATCCAGTCATATATCTTGTCAGGTCTTGTTCTGAGCTGTATGGACAGCTCTGACCCACCTGGATCCATTATGGTGGATTAGGACTTGAAAGAATGTGAGGGCAGGGAGAGGATTCTGACCGTAGGATTCCTAGGCATCCATCTTTGCTGTTCTTGGAATCAATCATTCAGTTAGCATCTTCTTTCTCCAGGATTCTCTGAGCCTCATCAGCTCACCATCGGTCTCAGCTTGGTCATCTCCTTTTGCATTCTCTCAGTCCTTGCAGCCATTTTCCTTGCCAAGAGGTTTGTGTCTGTGTTGTGTCCTCATTGTCTGTCACGTCCTGTCCTGTGTCACAGGTGTCTGCACACATTTGTGCTGGAGCTGCTCTGCCCTGCTGCCATAGCCTGGTGCAATAGGAGAAGCCCCGGGGATTTGGAATTTGTAATGTGAGATGTAGTTGGACTCTAGATGGGATTTGTAGATGGACCCAGGATATCTGGAGCTCTTAACTTATCCTGCAACAGTGTGACTCTTGTCCTAACTTGATTCAGATGGATTAAATCTGTGCCTGAGGGCCCCATCCTTGGTGAGGGGATTGCCCCGGGCAGGTGAGGCCCCATTTGTGTCTGCAGCAGAAGTGTATATGGTGACTCTGTTACAGCTCTGTTCTTTGTCTTTCTTTTTAGGAAATAAATCTGGATACCAGCAGCCAAGGTGAGCAGTGGAGAGAAGTAGTTCTTATTACTCAGCTCTCAAGAAAAAAATTGTTCAGCAGATTGATCATGTCACAAGAGGCATGTGCCCAGTATGAAGGATGATGTTTGAGATTGAGGTTTCAGGTGAGTTGAGGATTGTGACTAGGAGAGGGAGGGTGAGCAGGTATCCAGTTAGGAGTTATTGTGGGCAGGGGGAGGTTTGCAGACAGCAGGGTGAAAGAGGGTGTTTATTTGTTTATTTGAGGGCCCCCCCACCACAAGGCTTCTCAGAAGCCTAGCAGAGGTTTTCACATGTCTTGCAGCACACAAGGTCATCCGCTGCGCTCACAGGAATGCCATTTAACTTTGCCTTTCTCTAACCCAGGTGCCACTCCTAATGAAGGCCACAGCCTTGGAATCAGGATGAAGCTGGAGCCTGAGGGAGCCAGGCACACTCAGGAGAGGGCAAGTAGCCGCCTTGGTGGGATTTGTCCCACATAACTCCGGACTCATACTTTGGTTTTGGTTTTCTTCATTGTAGCTGACTGAGAGGCTGACAGGCCATCACGAGGCCCTCCGAGGCAGACTCATTTCAGGTGCAACGTGGATTCCCATCACTGATCATGCAAAAGATAAGTCGGGGGCCATGGCCTGGAGATGGGATGATGGGGTAGGAGCAGGTTGGGAGTTTTTGGGGCAGATTAAAAAATTAGCAGAGGGAAAAGCGATCTTCTCCAAGGGCCTCTTAGGACGGCTAAAGGGAGAGGCTCTACTTTTGATGGCAGCTTTCAGGCGGGCAGTGCAGAACAGCTCTGGTCTGTGTCTTGTTGTCCGGTGTGCTGTGTTCCCTGGTGTGTCTTTGGGGTCCCTTTTGCCTTCTCCCCTCGAGGCCCTCACCACAAGCATGATGTGTCGTGTTTCGTGTCCCCCTGTTTGTCACGTTCTGTGTCACGGGTGTCTGCACTTTTTTGTGCCAGAGCTGTTTTGCCCTGCTGCAATAGGCCTGCTGCAATGGGACAGGCCTGGGGAGTTGAAATTTGTAATGTGGGGTGTACATGGGCTCTAGATGCTATTCCTAGATTGACATAAGGTGTTTGCAGCTTGTGAGTTATCCTGGTGGTGTTTGACATGTGTTCTTTCTTTCAGGTGCAGATGCATTCCATGTGTGGCAGAGGGTCAGGGTTAGGAGGTGTTGGGCCTTCCTAGGAGCGCGGTGAGTAGCAGAGTGGTGGGGTTTTGGCCGATGTGGTGCCAAGACCAGACACTGATGTTTGGTTTTCTTTAATACAGCTGTCTGGGAGACACCAGTGTGGTGCCAGCAGGACCTTCCCAGCTGACGAGGTGGCCTTTCTTTGCACCTGACAGGGAGCAGCATCCCCAGATGTCTGAGAGATAAGTAGAGGGCTACGAACCACAGAGGGGATGAAAGCGGGGTGCTGGTTTGGGAATTACTGGGAGGGGTTTTTGAATCCAATTTGGAGGTGGGGGGTGTTCATGAAGTGGCCCCTTAGGCCCCATAAAAGCAAAGTCTCACATTTGATCACAGTGCTGAGTTGCTCAGGGCAGAGCAGTCCCGGTGTGTCTCGTGTCACTTGTCTATTGTGTGTTGTCTGGATATCTCATGTCTCTTAGCTTAGCCCTTTGAGGGGCCTGTCAGAAACCTTGGCATCATTGTTAGCATCAGTGGTCTCTGCATTCCTTGGCCTGGCACCCAGGCCATAGAACTTTTGACTCAGGAGCGCAGACAGGAATCAGACTCTCTTCTCTCTTTGGAAGCATCCAGTCAGCTGTCTTGTCAGGTCTTGTTCTGAGCTGTATGGACAGCTATGACCCACCTGGATCCATTATGGTGGACTGGACTTGAAAGAATGTGAGGGCAGGGAGAGGATTCTGATGATTGGATTCCTGGGCATCCATCTTTGCTGTTCTTGGAATAAATCATCCAGTTGAGCATCTCCTTCCTCCAGGGTTCTCTGAGCCTCACAGCTCACCATCAGTCTCACCTCGGTCATCTTCTTTTGCCTTCTCTCAGTCCTTGCAGCCATTTTCCTTGCCAAGAGGTTTCTGTTCCTGTTGTGTCCCCGTTGTCTGTCACGTCCTGTCCTGTCTGTCCTGTGTCACGGGTGTCTGCACACATTTGTGCTGGAGCTGCTCTGCCCTGCTGCCATAGCCTGGTGCAATAGGAGAAGCCCCGGGGATTTGGAATTTGTAATGTGGGGCGTAGTTGGACTCTAGATGGGATTTGTAGATGGACACAGGATGTCTGGAGCTCTTAGCTTATCCTGCAACAGTGTGACTCTTGTCCTAACTTTTTTCAGATTCAGATGGATTAAATCTGTGCCTGAGGGCCCCATCCTTGGTGAGGGGATTGCCCCGAGCAGGTGAGGCCCCATTTGTGTCTGCAGCAGAAGTGTATATGGTGACTCTGTTACAGCTCTGTTCTTTGTCTTTCTTTTTAGGAAATAAATCTGGATACCAGCAGTCAAGGTGAGCAGTGGAGAGAAGTAGTTCTTATTACTCAGCTCTCAAGAAAAAAATTGTTCAGCAGATTGATCATGTCACAAGAGGCATGTGCCCAGTGTGAAGGATGATGTTTGAGATTGAGGTTTCAGGTGAGTTGAGGATTGTGACTAGGAGAGGGAGGGTGAGCAGGTATCCAGTTAGGAGTTATTGTGGGCAGGGGGAGGTTTGCAGACAGCAGGGTGAAAGAGGGTGTTTATTTGTTTATTTGAGGGCCCCCCTACACAAGGCTTCTCAGAAGCCTAGCAGAGGTTTTCACATGTCTTACAGCACACAAGGTCATCCACTGCACTCACAGGAGTGCCATTTAACTTTGCCTTTCTCTAACCCAGGTGCCACTCCTAATAAAGGCCACAGCCTTGGAATCAGGATGAAGCTGGAGCCTGAGGGAGCCAGGCACACTCAGGAGAGGGCAAGTAGCCGCCTTGGTGGGATTTGTCCCACATAACTCCGGACTCATACTTTGGTTTTGGTTTTCTTCATTGTAGCTGACTGAGAGGCTAACAGGCCATCACGGGGCCCTCCGAGGCAGACTCATTTCAGGTGCAACGTGGATTCCCATCACTGATCATGCAAAAGATAAGTCAGGGGCCATGGCCTGGAGATGGGATGATGGGAGAGTAGTGGATTGGGATTTCTTGGGGCAGATTTAAAGATTAGCAGAGGGAAAAGCGATCTTCTCCAAGGGCCTCTTAGGACAGCTAAATTGAGAGGCTCTACTTTTGATGGCAGCTTTCAGGCGGGCAGTGCAGAACAGCTCTGGTCTGTGTCTTGTTGTCCGGTGTGCCGTGTTCCCTGGTGTGTCTTTGGGGTCCCTTTTGCCTTCTCCCCTCGAGGCCCTCACCACAAGCATGATGTGTCGTGTTTCGTGTCCCCCTGTTTGTCACGTTCTGTGTCACGGGTGTCTGCACATATTTGTGCCAGAGCTGTTTTGCCCTGCTGCAATGGGACAGGCCTGGGGAGTTGAAATTTGTAATGTGGGGTGTACATGGGCTCTAGATGCTATTCCTAGATTGACATAAGGTGTTTGCAGCTTGTGAGTTATCCTGGTGGTGTTTGATGTACTTTGTAACTTTCTTTCAGGTGCAGATGCATTCCATGTGTGGCAGAGGGTCAGGTTTAGGAGGTGCTGGTCCTTCCTAGGAGCGCGGTGAGTAGCAGAGTGGTGAGGTTTTGGCTGATGTGGTGCCAAGACCAGACACTGATGTTTGGTTTTCTTTAATACAGCTGTCTGGGCGACACCAGCCCGGTGCAAGCAGGACTTTCCTAGGTGCCGATGTGGCCTTTCTTTGCACCTGAGACCAGCATCCCCTGATGTCTGAGAGATAAGTGGAGGGCTACGGCCCATAGAGGGGATGGAACCAGAGTGCTGTTTTGGGAATTACTGGGAGAGGTTCTGGTGTGTCGGGTTAATGAACTTCTATGGTTTAATATAGAGGTGAAAATAGAAATAAATATACATTTAAAAATAAATATGAAATTATAGTGGTAGACATAAATATAGATAACAGATACTTAGATAAAACGATAATATATGGTATATAATTGTAACATTTTCATGTAGAGAAATGATAGTCTCTTATATATATATACACAAAGATATATAAATATACATCGTAAATATAAAAATATTTAAATAGAGTTAAAATAAATTGGGGGGTTTTATTAGGTTATAGGCCGGGGTTTTTGAATAAATGATAGAAATAAAATATCAATTCAGATATACAAATATATATACAAATGCAAATCTCTGTAACAATTTATTTAAAGAAATATAAATAAATGAAATCTATAATACAGAAAATATATATCTATTATTATATTAGAAGGTATTCTCTCTAATATATATAATATCTATGAATAAAATAAATTAAAATATCCATATGAATATCATTTTAATTTTGAAAAATAAATTTACTTCCTGCATTTTTAAATCTGGTTCAAATCAAGGGGTGTCCTTGCTTTTCATTTGGTTAGAGGCAGGAGTTTTATTTGAAATAATATAAGTAATATAGAAATGTGGATCTTAAGATAGAAATATGTAATAAATATATAAGGAGAAATTGCTAAAATATGAATATAAATTTATATATAAATATATGTAAGTAATATGAAGAGTTGTAGTGTAGAATGTAAATAACATTATACGGCAATAAAAATTATAAATGGGAATATAAATATAAAAATATGTAAATATAGCTTAAAAGAAAGGGAATGTTTTGGCTTTTATTTAAGTAGAGGCAGGGGTTTTATTTTGAATATTATAAGTGTTCCAGAAGTAAAAATCTTGAGGCAGAAATATTTAATCAATATAAAAAATATGAATAAAAATATATAAAAATTCATAAATAACTACTCGCATCAGATGTAATATAGAATATAAATTTATTTTTAACTTGACATTGGTAAAGATAAATGTATAAGTAAGCAATAGACATTAATATACCTTATAAATACAAATATGAATATAAAAATTGAACATTAGGATAAAGTCTATTTAAATATTGTTTACAACAAAGGGTTGGGGTTTTTTTTATTCCTATTGTGTTAGAGGCAGGGTTTTTATTTTAAATAATATGAATGTAGATATTATTGTTATTTATTTCTAAATATGGAGATATACAATCGAGATATAAATATATATATAAAAACACAAAATATAAAGAAATACCAATAATAGGAAGAGATGTAATGAAGAATACAAATAACAGTATAGATAAGTGTACATTTTAAATGTAAATATGAATATGAACCTGAAAACTAGAATTTTAAAAAATATTTGAATACCGTTGAGAAGAAAGGGCTTCTTTTTGGCTTTAATGTGGATGGAGGCAAAGGTTTTATTTTAAATAATGCAAGTGTAACAGAAGTAAAAATCGTAACAGAAATATATACTTACTATGTAAAAATATGTATAAAAATATACAAATAAATTTAAGTTTTAGGGATATATGCAATATGGAATAGAAATGTATTTATAAAAAGAAATGTATAAATGGACAGTGTACATCAATATACATTGTAAATAGAAATGTGAATATTAATAGGAAAAAACTTTTTAAAAAATATTTAAATATTTTTTAAAAGACATTGTTGGGTTTTTGGGGTTTTTTTTTTGTGTGTTGTGTTTTGTTTTGTCTTTTATCCTATTAGATTAGAGGCAGAAGTTTATTTTTCCTCTTCCCCGTTGTTTTGGGGCATTTATTTCAGAGCAGTTTTCGGCGGGGGCCGCCCCTGTTCTTTTTCGCCGCCTTCCCTGCCCGCAGCCCCGAGGCGCGCTGCGCCCCCGGCTGGGGCGTGCGGCAGTGCTGCCGCCTTGTGGGCAGAGCGCGGTACTGCAGCCCTGCACCGAGAGGCCGCCACCTTGGGAGTGGCGCGTCACGGGTGTCGCGGACTTTTAATTGACCTTCTCAGCATGGCGGCGAAAAGGGCGGGGAAGTGGAGGACCGGGGTGGGTGTAAGTGGACTGCCTGCACAGAATACTGACGTCATGGCGGCTCCGACGGATTTTTCTGTGGCGTTTCATGTGTACCCGACACATGCTGTGGGGTCAGCGGCGCCGCGGGCGGGGTAGTTTGGCGGGTTTGTGCCAGGCATGTGGGTTAAACGCCTCGCTGTGCCGGGGTCCTCTGACGGCCGCTTTCGCGCCCTGAGGGAGCCGAGCCGGGCCGAATTGTTCCGAAGAGCCGAAGAGCCGAGTGTGGCCGGAAACAGCCGAGTTGACCCGAAGGGCCGAGGGAAGCCGGAAACAGCCGAGTTTACCCGAAGAGCCGAGGGTGGCCGGAAACAGCCGACTTGAACCGAAGAGCCCAGGGCGGCCCAAAATCGCCCAGTTTACACCAAGAGACCATGATAGCCGACTGGAACCGATAGCCGAGTGTAGCCGACACTGGCCGCATTTAGACAATGTGCCCAATATGACCGAGTTTAGTCGAACCGTGCCGAGTTCGGCCGAAGAGCCGTACTGAAACGAGTTTAGACCAAGAGCCGGACCAAGCCGAATTCAGCCGAGTTTCATTCAACAGAACCGAACAACGCCGCAGCGCTCTGCCTGCAGTGCGCCTGTGCAGACGGCAGGGATCGCTGTGCCTGCAGTGCTCCGAGGGAGACAGCAGGGGGCGCTGTGCCTGCCGTGCGCCTGTGCAGACGGCAGGGATCGCTGTGCCTGCAGTGCGCCTGTGCAGACGGCAGGGATCGCTGTGCCTGCAGTGCGCCTGTGCAGACGGCAGGGATCGCTGTGCCTGCAGTGCTCCGGGACAGACGGCAGGGGGCGCTGTATAAAGTAAGTAGAAAATATCAACTCTCTATAAGAAGGAATAAAAGCTCTATGTCACGTGCAGCAGTAGAAAATTTCAGGCTCCCAGGGAATAAATAGTTTTCTTTAAATCCTTTTCGTTTTGGAGTTTTTTTTTTTTTACTCCCAGGTAGCCTGATAGTTTCTACTGCTGTTTTTTTATTCTAAAGCTAGAAAGGTAAACCAAGATCAGAAATACAAGAAAGGGAAAGGGAAGGGAAAGGAAAGGCAAGGAAAGGAAGCGGGAGAGCAAGAGGGAAGGGAAGGGGTGAAAAACAGAGTGAAAAAAGAAAAAAGAGTTGGAGGGGGAAAGAGAAGGCATTCGGAAGGAGCGGTGCTGCCTCAGGTCCTTCCCCGCCTAGGGGTGAAGGTCCCGTTTGATGCCCGGGAGGTTCTGCAGCTCCCGGCGGCGGGGGACGGAGCCGTGGCTGTCAGCCCGAGACTACAACTCCCGGCAGGCCTTGCTGCCGGCGCGGCGCGTGACGCAACGGCTGACGCGGCACATGACTGGCTGGCGGGCCAGGCGGGCGCGCGGGGCTGTGCGCGGGCCGCTCCCGCCGCCTCTCCCGCGCGGGACGGCGACGCTGGACGGGCGAAGCCTCCGTCCGGCCGCCCGCACGGCGCCGAGCAGCGCGGAAGGAGCTTCCGCGGGGTTCCTCGGCCTCCCTCGGCGGTGCCGGGGGCGGGGGGCGGGGCGGTGCTTTGCTGCCGCGGGCCGGGAGCTGCAGGAGCCGCCCCGGGCGAGCACGGCGAGCACCTGTGAGTGTTTTTTTTTCCTCTAAATCGGGAGTAAATATAGCTGAGTAAAATTAGCTTGGTTTTCTTCCTCCTTTTTTAACTGAATTGTTTTTATTAAAAATCCTATTTGAATGTGTAGAAAAAGTGGGGATGTCCTGTAATATATTGTAGCTTTTCTTGTTTACAGGGTACTCAGAAAATACGTCTCCCTTAGAGTCCCACAGAAAGGTTCTCAGTGCGATCTCTGTCAAGGTATGTATTTCCAAAGAAGTGATCCCTTTAGATATTTGCCTGTGTACCTTTTCCTGTTATTCAGAGCTTGCCTTCTGTGGGTTTTATGATAAACCTGTAAAACCGGTTTTGCAAGTCTTAATCGTTGAAGGCAGCATAGAGCCTGTTCTTGACCAGACAAAGGGAAAAAGTGTGACTTTGAGGCTGAACTTGTCATTTTTCATTTGACTTGTCTTGAATTATTTAAGAATAGAGAGAACTAGAAAAAGAGAGAAATAGAATTGGTTATTGAGCACTCCCCAAATGCTCACCATGATTCAGTGTAGAGCCAAAGGGCAGGGTGATGGAACAGGGCTCTATGCTTTAGAAGGAAAGAAATTTAAACCTGACCTCCACAGAGTCTCACTAACTTCTGTTGTTTGAAAATACAAAATACGTTCAGGAAGTGTTGGAAGTTAGTATTTTGGGAAAGAAATGGCAGTTCCACAGAACATTGCATTTAACAGTAAATTGGAGGAGAGCCCAAGAGAAATTTTTCATCCCTTGATAGAAAAGGTAGGAAGTGACTTTTTTTGGTTTGGTTCTTTTTTCTTTATTATTTTCTGGAAATAAAAGTAATTAAGTATAGGTACTACTGGTCTCTTTCTTCCAGTAACAGGTGATAATAATAGTAGTAGTAATAATAAAAATAATAATAGAAATAATAATAACAGTAATGTAATACTAGTTAAACAGTCTTTATCCATTGAACTGGCCATTTCAAATCAAAACTTCTAAACACAAATCAAACCATCATCCTTGTAGAATCTTTCACAGCAGTGGGCTAAAGATCCTGGTTTTGTTGACAGGATTTCTTGGTTCTGGAAAAACAAGAGGGAAGTAGAAGCCTAACTACTTCTAGCTCACAGACCCGTCCAGTGAACAGAGCTTTGTATTTTGATGGGCTTGGGATGACTTTGAAATCAATTGGTCATTACAGTAGAAAAAATTAATGTTTTTTTGAACGTGACAGCAGAAATAACTTTAAGCACCAACTTAATAATAATAGATCACCAATTTAAGTTAAAAATTCATGCTATACTATCAAAATTTAAAGGTAAGTGATTATGTATTAGGTGATGGTATAAAGTGTATGTTCTAATGTGTAGGATGTATGCAAAGATACATACATACCTGAAAGTCCTTAGAGGAAACAAATTTTTATGTTTGCTGTCTGACTGTTTATCATACAATATTTGGTTTTATTTCGCAGGGATCGGTGAATTTTAACTTTGGAGTCCTCTATGCTAAGGATGCTCAGCCTGCAGATGATGAAATGTTCAGTAATGGTGAGTTTTTCACTTTCTCTTTAATTGCTATGCTGATCTGAATAAGAAAAAAAACAAAAGCAAGAGAAAAAAAAGGATGGTTTATTATTTTTTACACTGTTATGTTTGTTTCCTCAGTATTTGCTGCAGCTCTGCTTACCCAAGCTTTGGGTTCCTTCTGTCCCACAGGGAGTTGCCCAGTTTGGTTGCATCTGGTGAAATTCACCCCGAGACCTTACAGAAGTAGCTCAAACTACGTGAGAGCCATTTGCAGTTCTCTCCACACACCTGGAGAATGGGTGACGTTTCTGAGGATGTGGCAACTGTACTTCTATCAAAACTCAGTCTGTGAAATTTCTGGGGAAAACTCTTCGGTGACCTGAAGGGTTCAAACTCTGGTGAGAATCCAGTTATCAGGTGCTCACCTGGATGGTTCCAGCTCTTAAAGTGAACACTTGTACTCTTGCCCTGTAGTTTACATCCGTTGTATTTTTGTTATTTTGCAAGATTTTATGTCTTTGCAAAATATTGTGCATTTCGCTCTTTAGAACCTCTCAGATTGTTCTTTGGTGTAGCGCCACCTCATGGGACACTTGGCTGCTGTCCTAAAGGAGATGGTCGCTAGAATTGTAAATTCTGGAGAGTTTGTAAGTCTTCTGTCCCCAGGGAGCTGCCATGCTTTGTTTACTTTTGTTCTGTTGGTTAGGCGCTGCTTCTCATTGCAAGTATGAATTTCAAACTACCCTGTTCTCTTTTTAACTGTTTTCCTGGTTCTCTCCGTACGGCAGGGAAAGACTCTCGTATCCTTGTCTTCAGGCTCGGTGCTGTCCACGAAGATACGGAGACTAAAAAAATCATAAGAAGCAAAATATGACTGCAGGGAAAACAAGCTGGAGAGAACAAAAGGTGATATTGTTATCCTTACCCTGTGTTAGAAACATCCACTGTGCTTTGATGCTGGCAGCTGCCAGGGGCTTGTTAGCTCTTTTTAGGCAGGTGTAGGTGTTCGCTTGTAGGTTTTTTCTCTGGACAAGTCAATTCAAACTTTGCTAAGCTTATATTTGCAGATTACTCTCTAGCACAGTCCAGCATGACATTTTAGAATGCTGTAAAAAAAGCATGTTACTTGGAAATTGCTAATGATGAGAAGCTTTAGGGGAAAATAAGATTACAGGGTTGGGAGACGTGAGAAGAATTTTGTGGGGATGTTAGACTGAAGTAAAGCACACTTGAGGCTGGACTGGCACGCTGGCAGGTCCCCTATTAAACAGTAGTGCTGAGATTAGCCTGGGGGTTGCCCATTGTTTCTGTAGAAATCAGTGTTTCCTGGTCTTCAGAAGTAAGCTGCTTTGAAAAGCTGGAAGGTGCAGCATGGTGACAATCCGTGTGCTCTGGATTAAAAGTAGATTTCAGAAGGGTCCTAGGCTTTTGTCTTTTCCTAGAAGCCGATGTAATCCTATTGAGGAGTTTTTAATTCTGTGCTGCCACGTCATCGGTCAGGGCCCTGTCGTACTAATCGTCATACAGATACAAAACAAAAAATCGGACCCTGTCCCAACCACTTAGAGCCCAGAACACGATTTCCTCGGGCTGCCGTTTGTGTGCCATCGGCACTCACCACGGAAGCGAGCTGGGGATTGTTGCAGCTGCTGGGAACAAACCGCTCCTCGTCACACAGGAACGGAACTGGGACGACGCCTCGGCCAGCCCCTCTCTGCCATCGTCTCCTGAATCTGCAGCAGAGCAGTTCCGGTCCATCCGGGCACGTGTAATCCAGTTCCCGATGATCTGAGCGCACGGAGCAGCGCTCCGCTGCCGTGGGGGGCTCAGGGAAGGCAGAGTGTGCATTGTCATCTTCCTGAACCTGCAGACGAATCCAAGTGAGAAGCCACAGGGTGGAAATCAGTCGCATACATGCTAAACGAAACTTGCAGGTTTTTTTTAAGAATTGTTTCTGCTTGTTCTTTTTTGTGCTTCAGCGCTTAGAAAACCTCTCTTTAAAATCAGTTCAATTCATCAGTTGAACCTTTGTTTGCAGACCCTCAGTGAGCAGAATTTGTTGCAGACTCAGTGCACGCTGTGCCGGCCTCCCGGGAGTGTGAGGGGCTCACGTGTGCTACTTTTTGCTTTAGGACGCTCTGAGGTATTTATTCCTTTTGGGATACATGATGAGAATTGCCAAGAGAGGTAGTTACAAGGTATGACATGAGGAAAAAGCCTGTGTGGTTGGAACGTTGTTGCTGTCAAAAGTTAATTTTTCCTTCTTTCTTAGCCAGTAGTTAGCTTTTTGCTTAATTTTTGTGGTATCATTATTTTATTGTTTAAAAAATGGCTTCAAAATCACTTTGGTGGTTGGTGTTGGCCACCAGTACCTTGTTCAGATTTGCCTATTTGCTTGTAGCTAAAATGTTCGCATCCTGTTTATCATTCTATTTAAGAAACTGCTGCCCAGCCAACTAATAACTGAATATCCATCTGTCTGGGACTCGGGGACAGGATTAAGGTAGTGTCTTTGTTCCCAGGAAAAGGTTCCAGTGTAGTTTCTAAATAGAGGAGAAGGGGATGAAGACGCGGGGCTCTGATGCCATTGGGGCACCCCAAGGTCCCCAGGAGCGGGAGCCCCGCTGCAGTGCAGGAGCAGGTATGTTCTCATGTAATACTGAACAAATTATAAATATAAATATGACAATTTAAGCATGAAAATATTTTTTAATATAGTTAAACAAAGTGGGTTTTTTCATTTGTCAATAGGCAGTGTTTTGATTGTAAAAATTATAACTACAGATAATATAAAGGGAGAAATCTAAGTATAGAAATAGAAATATATACAGATATATATAAAATTTAAACCTATAAGAAAAAATTAGTTGTAGCAGTAGATGTGATACCTAATATAAATAATAACTTAGATACTTTCCTAGAATTTTGTATCTATTATATATAATTATGAATATAATGCATCAAAAGAAACTATAAATATAAATGTGAATATAATTATACAAAAGTATAAAAATATTTCAATATCGTTCAAAAGAAGGCTTTTTTTGTGTTTATTTGGTTAGAGACGGGGGTTTTATTTGGAATCATAGAAGTATAAATCTAAATATAGAAATATACAGTCAATAAAGAAAGGTATTTATAAGAACACGACTGAACGACGCCGCCTTGGGCCGAATGGAACGAGCTCAGCCGAACCAAGGCGAGACCGGCCGAACCTGACGGGCTCGAGCGAACCGAGGCCAGGCTTGCGAGGCTGCCTGAACGGAGCCGAGCTCGGCCGAACCGAGCCCGCCGCTCTCGTGCGCGCTAATTAGCGCGAGTGCTAATTAGCACAGCCCAATGAGCTCCTGTGCCACCCCGCGCTCCCGGTCGTGTCGGTACGAAGGCCGGGCCGCCCGCGGGACGCGGCAGCAGGAGCGCCCCGAGTCGGGCGAGTTTAACGTGAGGCGGCGCCGCTTGCCCGCCGTCGGGGGGGGGGGCGAGCCGAGCCGAGCTCAGCCGAACGCGCAGAGAGCGGCTCCGAGTTGGGCCGAAGCGCGCCGAAGGGACGAATGCAGCCGAATGCGGCCGACAATAGCCGAGTTTAGCCGACAGTAGCCGAGTTTAGCCGAAGAGCCGACTGGAGCCGAGTGACTCCGGAGCGAGCCCAGCTCCCCCGAGCGCAGCCTCCCGGGCAGGGCGAGGCGCCGGGCCGGGCTCGGGGTGCAGCCGGGGCTCTGTGAGGCTTCCCCGCCTGTCCCTCTCTCTCGCCCTCCTTCCTTCTCCCCGTATTCGCCTTCTCTCGCTCCCTTTCCCCCATTCCCTCTGCCCCCACAAGCCCGGCTCCTTCCTGTCCAGCCCCTTCCCCGCTACTCCCTTTCTCTTCCCCGTTTCTGCCTCCTCTGTCCACCCTCCCTCTACCCCCCCTCCCGGGCTTTCCCTTCCCGTGCCGCTTTCCTGCACAGCCCGCCCTCCCTCGCCGCCCTTTGTCATGCCCTGCTCTCGCTCCTCTCTTCCGGTGCCCGCTTTCCTTCTTTGCCGCGCAGCCGCGGGGCTCGGGGTGCCGGAGAATGAAGGCCCGAGGGTATGGGGATTCATCCGTGGTGCTGTTAACACAGTCAGAATGGCTCAGTGACTCTGTGCCAGGCTGGTGTGGCCTCAAAGGCTGCCCCTGCTGCTGGCAGAGTGTGTGAAGCGTCTGCTGAGCGGGCAGCGGCATCCCCCCGAACACCTTCTCGCAGCAGGGACGGAGACGGACCCAGCCCAGCGCGTGGAAATGGATCTCTCCAGCTGAACGCTCAGGTGAAGCGAGCAGGGAGCGTGCTCAGCATGAACCAGGTGAGCTGCACGTCTCCAGGGTAATGATTCTTGCACCTTCAGAGCCACAGTGTCGCTGAGCTTTTTTTTTCCCCAGGCTTTCCATCACCTCTCAAACAGACGAATGCTCCCCTTGGAAGCTGCTGTGCCCTGGGGAGCCTGGCAGGTGGCCCCGTTGGTGAGAGGAGGGCAGCTGCAGGCAGGCAGCCCCCAGGAAAACACGGGAGTTTCAGTGGTTTCTGATGCCTGAGGAACGGGGAGATGGCGTGAGCTGAGCAGGAGTTAAGCACGGTCGTACAGAGGCCTGGCTGTTATGATTTAAGATGGCTTATTGAATATCTGTAGTTTCTATAGATATTTGTATATCTGTCCAAGTAGGATATAGAGCCGTGTGCAGGAGAAAAAGAACTCTTGATGTAAGATATGACCTGGGGGGGCATCATGCCAGGCTATCCCTTCCAGATTTGGACGGCTTCAGTGTCTTGTGTGGCATGATGGGAAGTTCTGAAAATTAAGATTTCCTCTTTGGTGCGGGTCAGATGGGTGACGCCTGGCAGCTCGTGCACTGCCACTGTGCTAACGTGTGTGCCTCTCCTTCCCTCCCTGCTCCACAGGCAGCGCAACACGGGAGCAGCAGGGAGAGCTGGCTTTGTCCTGGAGGATCCAGGAGCTCGCGGTGGATATCTGAGCCTGCAGCTCCAGGCTGCCGCACGACGGAAGGGCTGCACACACCCAGAGCGTACAGGTACTGTCACAAACGTGGGCTGTGGTGGCTGAGCCCTCAGGAGCTGGCGGTGCCAGCTGGGAGAAGAACAGTAGCTTCCAGCCTTTTCTTTTGTCTGCGTTTCCCCGTGTTCAGTCAGTCTGATTACTTCTGGGCATTTGCCCAGCAGGGTGTGAAATGCTTCAAGGGCTAAAGGGGGAAAAAAAGGGAAACACAAACTATAATCCACACCTCAGGAGGGAGAAGACATCTGTCAGGACAAACTCTTAAGAGAAATGGGATGAAGAATACTTGTTTATTCAGTCTTTGGTATGTGTAGCTAGTTCAAAGAGGTCTCCCAGTCCTTCCCATTAGCAGAGCAAAGGAAGAGCAGCAAAGCCCTCAGGCTAAGCCATTAAAAGCAGCAGCAGCAGCAGCAGCTTCGTGTGCTGGAGTGTGGCAGGCATTCCTAGGTTTGCTTTTTGGTTTTGCATCTAGCACTGGTAGAGGAGAGTTCTTTGCAAGGTGATAGTTCCAGCCTTGTATTGAAATGTGAGCAAAGAGGAACTTTGTCAGTTGGATTGGGGTTTATTCACAGCACTTGTAAACAGAGTTAACGTTCAGATAACATGTGCAGGGAGTGTGTGCTGTGGGTTAGCACAAGTGACAAAGGAAGTGGGACAGGGACAGGGCACTTTTCCCTTCAAGGTACTGTCTTTCTCTGGAAGAATGATGTGAGAGCAGAAAAGTTGCAATGGCACTGCAGTTCCCTGCACAGAATATACCCAGGGAGGTGAAGCACAGCCCAGTGGTGCCATTCACCTGCGCCCCAACGGGGAGCATCGGTGAAGTGAGGAGGACTGAGGAGCTCTCCCCTTGAGCAATCACAACAGTCATGTCAACGAGTGTCACCCTTTTCCAGATCAGTGGCATGTGCTTGGGGACAATAACCTGTGTTTTTTACAGCCAGGTCTTCTGAGCCGCTGCTCACTGCTCGCAGTGAAAAGAAACTTGTGTACAGGCACTCTGCAAAATTGCCACCTCAGATGCCACTGAAGCACAGCTTTGGCTTTCAGGCATCTCCCCTGCAAGCTGTCCCTTGCGGCGTTTCCACACTGGATTCATTGTAAATTCATTCCTCCCATTTTTTATTTGTAATTTCCAAAGAATATCAGTCGACTTTGACAGCCTCTTCAGGGCTCCCCAAGCTTCATACCACACCTAAATGCTCGTTTTCACTGCCTGAAGGGCTTCTCTCACCCGAGTGATTCTATGAATTTGGCCTGTACTTCAGCTTAAGGGGAAAGCTGTACATTGATTGCATTTTGGAGAAAAAGATTTGACCGTCCAGCTGTAAATTTATCTTGTGTTTTGCCTTCCAGGTTCGCTCGTATTGTAATTTGCAAATGGCACGGCAAATGCCACGAGAGCAGCTGGTGAAGGTGGCTCAGAAGCAATGACAAGAATGTGCTGCAAAGTTGGGTCCAGCAGTCCAGCTTCCCGACACGGTAGGGCAGGCACACCTTTTGATAAAGCATCAAACGCTGTAGTTTTTATTCTTGGTGTTTGTCTGCGCTCCCATTCTGATCACCCCTTGAAGTATTATTTTTCAAAATGATATCTAGGAGAGAAATCATGTTTATTCAGGGGGAGCCATAATTTTCATCTGTTCCAAATGCACCAGGTGTGTTTTAAGGCCTGCACACACAGCAAGAGCTGCAGAGCTTGTTGTGCAGTTTCCTGCAGCACTGATTCATTCTGTATTCCAGTAACCATGCCCTGGGCTGCCAGCCAGGCTCAATGCCAGGAGCGGGAGGAGCAGACCCCGAGAGGTGCTTTGGGTGGAGCCCAGCCAGGTTTCAGGCAGCCCGCAGAGTCTGCCCTTGCAGTCCACGCCGGTCTGCTGTTGCCATCTGCTGGAAAAATCCCTAATGGATATTTCCAAAGGTGGGGAGGAGCATCCGCTCCTGTCACGGACCTGCTGGGGGCTCTTTGCCCTCTGGCTCCGTGCGCTCTGCCCAAGAACAGCGTGTGCAGCAGGCTGTCACCGCTCTCTGCAGGGTGAAGCACCTTCAGCCAAGGTCAGTGCAAGAGCAAAACAATCCTGCCAGCAAAGCCTGCTACTAGAGAGGCAAACAATGATCCTTCCCCAAAGGAATTCATCCTTCTTCTCCCTTACAACTCTCCTGTGTCATCACACGGCAGAATGGTTTGGGGTGGAAGAGATGTTGAAAACGACCTAGTTCCACCCCTGTCCTGGGCAGGCTCACCTTCCTCTGGGCCAGGGTGCTGTGCTGTCGCAGATCAGGTGGCAGATCTGTGGAAATTGTAATGATATTATTAAGGCGTGTCTCTTATTGCCTTGCCATTCGTGAATCCCGAGGCTGTCTTGTCCTAGTTTAGCTTTCTGATGTGGAGGAGCAGAACTGCCAACTGATATGGATTTTGGTGCTCTCTGTGGAGTGACGTCCTGTAAAATTTCTGTCCCAGGAATGCTGTCACGATGGCTCTGCTCCATAAAGAATGACACGGCCTGATTGTCAGCAATTTTTGCTGCTGCACTAGTGTAAAAATGCTAAAATTTGAACACCGCTTATTATTTCAAAAGAGAATATTTTAAAACTGGAAGAGATAGCTGAAATTACGCCTGAAAGGTAGCAAGAGCAAATACATAGAATATTTCTCCCTGTTTGTAGATATACTTTTCATTGAAAATTATGCTGATGGGGATATGCTTTTATGTATTTAGTGACTTTACAGATTTATTCCCCGAGTTTTTTGAGTTCACAGAGTCATGGAATAATTCAGGTTGGAAGGGGCTCTAAAGATCACCTCGTTCCGAGCCTGGTGCCGTGGGCAGGGACACGGTTCCATGGACCAGGTCGCTCTGAGCCTGATCCCAGAGCACCAATGGGCCTTGGAACACTTCCAGGGATGGGGCAGCCCCAGCATGTGTGAGCAACCTGTGCCAGCCAGTTGCCAGAGGAAGAAGAAAGCCCTTCCCAGCTGGAGCAGAGGCTGCTGCAGCTTGGCGCAGCCTCGTGTCACCGAGCGTGTGAGGCAGAAGGGCCCTTCCCGTGGAGGGAGAACGGCACTGAAAGATCTTTTTTGGGAGGAGCGGAGCAATGGAACGCCAAAGCAGCCTTCAGTTCTTGCAGCAGGGTTGGGAACAACTGGAAGCAGGAGCAGAGCTGGCCTGGTGCCTGGCAGCTCTGCAGGCAGTGGGGATGGAGAAGGTGCAGTTGTCTGTCTTCTTGGTTGAGTCTTGAAAAATGAGGCACTTTTCTGTAGGTCCTTTTCAAGCATTACGTGGCAGTTGCCCCTAGAAGTCCAAAGGCAGCTGTTTTCTTAGCAGGAGGAAGTCAGGAAGAGGCAAAGCAGGCAAAGACATCAGATAAGTCTGGATAAAAATCTTGGCTAAGCTGTTTTTTCCCCCTCCTCCAAACAGGCAATTGTGAAGCGCTGAGCAGAGATCTGCCCCCGGGAGGCAGAGCAGAGCCGATCTGTGAGAGCTGACACGGGAGCTGTGGTGAGGACAGCTGCTCCCCTGCCTCGGTGTGGGACCTGCTGAGCTGCCGTTCCTGTGCTGGGAGTGTTTCTCCTCTCATGCAGGCAAGCCAGAGAGCTCCTAGGGAAGGAGCAGGTAAGGTTGAAGTGCCGAGATCTCCCCGGTAAGAAGTGCCGTGACAAAAGGAAATGGCCTCAAGTTGCAGCAGGGAAGGCTCAGATTGGCTTTGAGGACCAATTTGTTCACTGAAAGGGTGGTCAGGCGTAGGAGCGGGCTGCCCAGGGCAGTCCCCATTGCTGGAGACATTTGAAGCATGGCAAGATGTGGTGTTTAGGGACCTGATTTGGGTGGGGGCTTGGCAGTGCTGGGGCAGCAGCTGGGCTCGATGGCCTTAGAAGGCTTTTGCAGCCTAAAGGACGCTATGGTTCTGGAAAGCCTCGACCCCTCTGGCTCCGACACAGCACCTGGATGCTGACGGAAGGAGGCTGGTCATGGAGCCTGGAGGTGCCTGTGCCACAGGGAGGGAGAGGGCAAGGCAGCGTCACCTGCAGGGAGGGTCTCGTCCCCAGAGAGCGGCCAGTGACTCCATCCGTGCCCGGGGCTCTGGGTGCACCCTCGGGGTGGACACCTGCCCTCAGGTTTCCCTCTGGGCACCCGGGGAGGGAACCGGGTCCATCCGTGCGGCAGCTCCAGGGCCTGCAGGCTCTGGGGCCCTGCAGCCGTGCGCCCTGTCACAGGGCGGCAGGGACGTGACACTGCCCGGCCGCGCCGCTGGCCTGGGATCCTTGCTGCTTTCCTCCCGATCCCACATGGCTGTAGCAGCAATCTTGTGTCTTTTCTTTAAAAGTGTCCTTGGGAGAGTTCAAAGAGAGGGTAATTAGTTATGTCAAAGCCTACAGATTTGACCTGTTGGCACTCAAGAGAAAAGACAAGAACCTGCTTGGCATCCTTGTGCCTGGAAGTCATTGTGACCCAGGGAAGCGAGGAAGGGGCTGGCCGAGGTCACTGAGGCTCTGAGATGGAGGTGAGTTTGCATTCCAGTTGATTGGAACGGAGGCTCATCAGAAGTTTCCTCGGCTATCCAAGGCACAGAGCCCTGGAGCCAGGTGAGCCTGAGCTGCTGCACGCTTGCTGTGAGCTTTGGGGTGAGGGTGCATCGTTGCAGGCCTGGGATGGATTGAAATGCGCTGAGGAAAGCAGAGGGAGGGAGGGAGGGAAATGCTCTGTTAACTTGTGCCAGTTCTTCTGTCAGACTCATCACGGCGGGACAGCGTGCAGACTGAAAGTGTGAGAAGATGCGGAGGGGAACAGAGAATCTGACGGGAGCAGCGAACGAGCACGAGTGCAGGAATTTTGCTTTTTGCTTGGATGTAAACTCAGGAGTTGAAAGGAATTTGGGAGTGAGAAGGGACATTTCAGAAGGAGAAGAAGAAAAAGAGGTTGTTGTTGTTGTTACAGTCCTGGCAAAATCTTTTGTTCTAGCTAATAAAAGAAGTTAGTTTAAGAAATAAAAAGAAAAAGGTGTAGTGTTTTGTTTTTTTACTTGACTGTTATATTCATTGGTGGTATATGGTGTGTTGTTTTATTTCTTGGTATTATTAACTCTGTGTAAATTGTTTTTTGAGTGAAGCTGACTTTCTGGATGGGTTGGTTTGTATTTGAGGCAGGATTAATTTCAATGGGATTCTTTGGGTTGGGTTTTACTGGGATTTTGGTTTTTGTTTGTGTTTGCTGTCTGTATAAACATAGAGCTTTGGTAGGGCCAGCTGGGCTGCTGGAGTTTTGGGTGTGAATTTATGAGATGGCTTTTGTTAAATGCAGTTTTTAATTTTGGAAAGGTTTTTCAATGTAGTGGTTTTAAGGTGGTTTTTAAGAATTCATTGTATTGTTTTCTGTTGTTTGTAGTTGGTGTATGATAAGGGATGTGGTGTGACTTCTTGAACGCTATGGTTTTAGTGTTCCTAAGTTCTGATTTCTTTCTGGTTTGATAGTTTTTTTTATTTTTTGGGACAGGGGCATTTATATGGTGGGTTTTTATAGGCAATACGTTTTTTAATTTAGGTAGTGATGTTTTTTAGTATTTTAATAGTTTAGGTTTTTGATTTTCATGGTTTTAATTATTTTTTTTTAATTTTTTCAAATAACTTTTCTAGATGATAGGTTATTATTTGTGCATTAGCATCAAGGTAGAGCTTTGGGGACTTTTTTTAGTAATGTTTAGGGTCAGTTGTACAGTTTTGAGTCTCGTCAGTTGGTTTGATTTAATTTTTACTGGGTGTTTGTTTTTATTAGCAGTTGTGTCATTTTCAAGGTGTATTTGAGTTTTTTGGGGTTTTTGAGATAGTGGTTTAGGAGGAAGTTTATGATGAGAATGTGCGGAGGTTTTGGGCTACTTTATAGTGGGATTTAAAATTTATTGACAGTTAGGTTTATTGGAGTTTTTATTAGGGTTCAATGACGTTGTGGGACGTTTGTTCCGTTAGTAATAGCAGTGGGTTTTGTTTTGATGCACTGGGATGGGACGAGCATGTGCTGCGTGCCGGTGCTGACAAAGGTATGGTATTGTTGTGGTTCTGGTGCGTGGCGTCAATGAACTTGTATGGTTTAATATAGAGATGAAAATAGAAATAAATATACATTTAAAAATAAATATAACATTAGAGTGGTAGACATGAATATAGATAACAGATACATACATAAAACTGTAATACATGGTATATAATTGTAACATCATATAGATAAATGATAGTCTATTATATATATATATATACACAAAGATACATAAATATAGATAGTTAATATGAAAATATTTAAATGGAGTTAAAATAAATGGGGGGGTGTTATTAGGTTATAGGCTGGGGTTTTTAAATAAGTGATAGAAATAAAATATCAATTCAGATATACAAATATATATACAAATACAAATCTCTATAAATATTTAATTTAAATAAATATAAGTAAAAGAAATCTATAATACAGAAAATACAGATCTATTATTATATTAGAAGGTATTCTCTCTAATATATATAATATCTATGAATAAAATAAATTAAAATATCCATATGAATATCATTTTAATTTTGAAAAATAAATTTACTTCCTACATTTTTAAATCGGGTTCAAATAAAGGGGCGTCCTTGCTTTTCATTTGGTTAGAGGCAGGAGTTTTATTTGAAATAATATAAGTAATATAGAAATGTGGATCTTAAGATAGAAATATGTAATAAATATATAAGGAGAAATTGCTAAAATATGAATATAAATTTATATATAAATATATGTAAGTAATATGAAGAGTTGTAGTGTAGAATGTAAATAACATTATACGGCAATATAAATTATAAATGGGAATATAAATATAAAAATATGTAAATATAGCTTAAAAGAAAGGGAATGTTTTGGCTTTTATTTAAGTAGAGGCAGGGGTTTTATTTTGAATATTATAAGTGTTCCAGAAGTAAAAATCTTGAGGCAGAAATATTTAATCAATATAAAAAATATGAATAAAAATATATAAAAATTCATAAATAACTACTCGCATCAGATGTAATATAGAATATAAATTTATTTTTAACTTGACATTGGTAAAGATAAATGTATAAGTAAGCAATAGACATTAATATACCTTATAAATACAAATACGAATATAAAAATTGAACATTAGGATAAAGTCTATTTAAATATTGTTTACAACAAAGGGTTGGGGTTTTTTTTATTCCTATTGTGTTAGAGGCAGGGTTTTTATTTTAAATAATATGAATGTAGATATTATTGTTATTTATTTCTAAATATGGAGATATACAATCGAGATATAAATATATATATAAAAACACAAAATATAAAGAAATACCAATAATAGGAAGAGATGTAATGAAGAATACAAATAACAGTATAGATAAGTGTACATTTTAAATGTAAATATGAATATGAACCTGAAAACTAGAATTTTAAAAAATATTTGAATACAGTTGAGAAGAAAGGGGTTCTTTTTGGCTTTAATGTGGATGGAGGCAAAGGTTTTATTTTAAATAATGCAAGTGTTACAGAAGTAAAAATCGTAACAGAAATATATACTATGTAAAAATATGTATAAAAATATACAAATAAATTTAAGTTTTAGGGATATATGCAATATGGAATAGAAATGTATTTATAAAAAGAAATGTATAAATGGACAGTGTACATCAATATACATTGTAAATAGAAATGTGAATATTAATAGGAAAAAACTTTTTAAAAAATATTTAAATATTTTTTAAAAGACATTGTTGGGTTTTTGGGGTTTTTTTTTGTGTGTTGTGTTTTGTTTTGTCTTTTATCCTATTAGATTAGAGGCAGAAGTTTATTTTTCCTCTTCCCCGTTGTTTTGGGGCATTTATTTCAGAGCAGTTTTCGGCGGGGGCCGCCCCTGTTCTTTTTCGCCGCCTTCCCTGCCCGCAGCCCCGAGGCGCGCTGCGCCCCCGGCTGGGGCGTGCGGCAGTGCTGCCGCCTTGTGGGCAGAGCGCGGTACTGCAGCCCTGCACCGAGAGGCCGCCACCTTGGGAGTGGCGCGTCACGGGTGTCGCGGACTTTTAATTGACCTTCTCAGCATGGCGGCGAAAAGGGCGGGGAAGTGGAGGACCGGGGTGGGTGTAAGTGGACTGCCTGCACAGAATACTGACGTCATGGCGGCTCCGACGGATTTTTCTGTGGCGTTTCATGTGTACCCGACACATGCTGTGGGGTCAGCGGCGCCGCGGGCGGGGTAGTTTGGCGGGTTTGTGCCAGGCATGTGGGTTAAACGCCTCGCTGTGCCGGGGTCCTCTGACGGCCGCTTTCGCGCCCTGAGGGAGCCGAGCCGGGCCGAATTGTTCCGAAGAGCCGAAGAGCCGAGGGTGGCCGAAAACAGCCGAGTTGACCCGAAGGGCCGAGGGAAGCCGGAAATAGCTGAGTTTACCCGAAGAGCCGAGGGTGGCCGAAAACAGCCGACTTGAACCGAAGAGCCCAGGGCGGCCCAAAATCGCCCAGTTTACACCAAGAGACCATGATAGCCGACTGGAACCGATAGCCGAGTGTAGCCGACACTGGCCGCATTTAGACAATGTGCCCAATATGACCGAGTTTAGTCGAACCGTGCCGAGTTCGGCCGAAGAGCCGAACTGAAACGACTTTAGACCAAGAGCCGAACCAAGCCGAATTCAGCCGAGTTTCATTCAACAGAACCGAACAACGCCGCAGCGCTGTGCCTGCAGTGCGCCTGTGCAGGCGGCAGGGATCGCTGTGCCTGCAGTGCTCCGAGGCAGACGGCAGGGGGCGCTGTGCCTGCAGTGCCCCTGTGCAGACGGCAGGGATCGCTGTGCCTGCAGTGCGCCTGTGCAGACGGCAGGGATCGCTGTGCCTGCAGTGCTCCGGGACAGACGGCAGGGGGCGCTGTATAAAGTAAGTAGAAAATATCAACTCTCTATAAGAAGGAATAAAAGCTCTATGTCACGTGCAGCAGTAGAAAATTTCAGGCTCCCAGGGAATAAATAGTTTTCTTTAAATCCTTTTCGTTTTGGAGTTTTTTTTTTTTTTTACTCCCAGGTAGCCTGATAGTTTCTACTGCTGTTTTTTTATTCTAAAGCTAGAAAGGTAAACCAAGATCAGAAATACAAGAAAGGGAAAGGGAAGGGAAAGGAAAGGAAAGGAAGCGGGAGAGCAAGAGGGAAGGGAAGGGGTGAAAAACAGAGTGAAAAAAGAAAAAAGGGTTGGAGGGAAAAAGAGAGGGCATTCGGGAGGAGCGGTGGTGCCTCAGGTCCTTCCCCGCCCAGGGGTGAAGGTCCCGTTTGATGCCCGGGAGGGACTGCAGGTCCCGGCGGCGGGGGACGGAGCCGTGGCTGTCAGCCCGAGACTACAACTCCCGGCAGGCCCTGCTGCCGGCGCGGCGCGTGACGCAACGGCTGACGCGGCACATGACTGGCTGGCGGGCCAGGCGGGCGCGCGGGGCTGTGCGGGAGCCGCCCCGGGCGTGCACGGCGAGCACCTGTGAGTTTTTTTTTTTTCCCTCTAAATCGGGAGTAAATATAGCTGAGTAAAATTAGCTTGGTTTTGTTCCTTCTTTTTTAACTGAATTGTTTTTATTAAAAATCCTATTTGAATGTGTAGAAAAAGTGGGGGTGTCCTGTAATATATTGTAGCTTTTCTTGTTTACAGGGTACTCAGAAAATACGTCTCCCTTAGAGTCCCACAGAAAGGTTCTCAGTGCGATCTCTATCAAGGTATGTATTTCCAAAGAATTGATCCCTTTAGATATTTGCCTGTGTACCTTTTCCTGTTATTCAGAGCTTGCCTTCTGTGGGTTTTATGATAAACCTGTAAAACCGGTTTTGCAAGTCTTAATCGTTGAAGGCAGCATAGAGCCTGTTCTTGACCAGACAAAGGGAAAAAGTGTGACTTTGAGGCTGAACTTTTTCATTTGACTTGTCTTGAATTATTTAAGAATAGAGAGAACTAGAAAAAGAGAGAAATAGAATTGGTTATTGAGCACTCCTCAAATGCTCACCATGATTCAGTGTAGAGCCAAAGGGCGGGGTGATGGAACAGAACTCTGTGCTTTAGAAGGAAAGAAATTTAAACCTGACCTCCACAGAGTCTCACTAACTTCTGTTGTTTTAAAATACAAAATACGTTCAGGAAGTGTTGGAAGTTAGTATTTTGGGAAAGAAATGGCAGTTCCACAGAACATTGCATTTAACAGTAAATTGGAGGAGAGCCCAAGAGAAATTTTTCATCCCTTGATAGAAAAGGTAGGAAGCGACTTTTTTTGGTTTGGTTCTTTTTTCTTTATTATTTTCTGGAAATAAAAGTAATTAAGTATAGGTACTACTGGTCTGTTTCTTCCAGTAACAGGTGATAATAATAGTAGTAGTAATAGTAAAAATAATAATAGAAATAATAATAACAGTAATGTAATACTACTTAAACTGTCTTTATCCATTGAACTGGCCATTTCAAATCAAAACTTCTAACAACAAATCAAACCATCATCCTTGTAGAATCTTTCACAGCAGTGGGCTAAAGATCCTGGTTTTGTTGACAGGATTTCTTGGCTCTGGAAGAACAAGAGGGAAGTAGAAGCCTAACTACTTCTAGCTCACAGACCCGTCCAGTGAACAGAGCTTTGTATTTTGATGGGCTTGTGATGACTTTGAAATCAATTGGTCATTACAGTAAAAAAAATTAATGTTTTTTTGAACGTGACAGCAGAAGTAACTTTAAGCACCAACTTAATAATAATAGATCACCAATTTAAGTTAAAAATTCATGCTATACTATCAAAATTTAAAGGTAAATGATTATGTATTAGGTGATGGTATAAAGTGTATGTTCTAATGTGTAGGATGTATGCAAAGATACATACATACCTGAAAGTCCTTAGAGGAAACAAATTTTTATGTTTGCTGTCTGACTGTTTATCATACAATATTTGGTTTTATTTCGCAGGGATCGGTGAATTTTAACTTTGGAGTCCTCTATGCTAAGGATGCTCAGCCTGCAGATGATGAAATGTTCAGTAATGGTGAGTTTTTCACTTTCTCTTTAATTGCTATGCTGATCTGAATAAGAAAAAAACAAAAGCAAGAGAAAAAAAAGGATGGTTTATTATTTTTTACACTGTTATGTTTGTTTCCTCAGTATTTGCTGCAGCTCTGCTTACCCAAGCTTTGGGTTCCTTCTGTCCCACAGGGAGTTGCCCTGTTTGGTTGCATCTGGTGAAATTCACCCTGAGACCTTACAGAAGTAGCTCAAACTACGTGAGAGCCATTTGCAGTTCTCTCCACACACCTGGAGAATGGGTGACGTTTCTGAGGATGTGGCAACTGTACTTCTATCAAAACTCAGTCTGTGAAATTTCTGGGGAAAACTCTTCGGTGACCTGAAGGGTTCAAACTCTGGTGAGAATCCAGTTATCAGGTGCTCACCTGGATGGTTCCAGCTCTTAAAGTGAACACTTGTACTCTTGCCCTGTAGTTTACATCCGTTGTATTTTTGTTATTTTGCAAGATTTTATGTCTTTGCAAAATATTGTGCATTTCGCTCTTTAGAACCTCTCAGATTGTTCTTTGGTGTAGCGCCACCTCATGGGACACTTGGCTGCTGTCCTAAAGGAGATGGTCGCTAGAATTGTAAATTCTGGAGAGTTTGTAAGTCTTCTGTCCCCAGGGAGCTGCCATGCTTTGTTTACTTTTGTTCTGTTGGTTAGGCGCTGCTTCTCATTGCAAGTATGAATTTCAAACTACCCTGTTCTCTTTTTAACTGTTTTCCTGGTTCTCTCCGTACGGCAGGGAAAGACTCTCGTATCCTTGTCTTCAGGCTCGGTGCTGTCCACGAAGATACGGAGACTAAAAAAATCATAAGAAGCGAAATATGACTGCAGGGAAAACAAGCTGGAGAGAACAAAAGGTGATATTGTTATCCTTACCCTGTGTTAGAAACATCCACTGTGCTTTGATGCTGGCAGCTGCCAGGGGCTTGTTAGCTCTTTTTAGGCAGGTGTAGGTGTTCGCTTGTAGGTTTTTTCTCTGGACAAGTCAATTCAAACTTTGCTAAGCTTATATTTGCAGATTACTCTCTAGCACAGTCCAGCATGACATTTTAGAATGCTGTAAAAAAAACATGTTACTTGGAAATTGCTAATGATGAGAAGCTTTAGGGGAAAATAAGATTTCAGGGTTGGGAGACGTGAGAAGAATTTTGTGGGGATGTTAGACTGAAGTAAAGCACACTTGAGGCTGGACTGGCACGCTGGCAGGTCCCCTATTAAACAGTAGTGCTGAGATTAGCCTGGGGGTTGCCCATTGTTTCTGTAGAAATCAGTGTTTCCTGGTCTTCAGAAGTAAGCTGCTTTGAAAAGCTGGAAGGTGCAGCATGGTGACAATCCGTGTGCTCGGGATTAAAAGTAGATTTCAGAATGGTCCTAGGCTTTTGTCTTTTCCTCGAAGCCGATGTAATCCTATTGAGGAGCTTTTAATTCTGTGCTGCCACGTCATCGGTCAGGGCCCTGTCGTACTAATCGTCATACAGATACAAAACAAAAAATCGGACCCTGTCCCAACCACTTAGAGCCCAGAACACGATTTCCTCGGGCTGCCGTTTGTGTGCCATCGGCACTCACCACGGAAGCGAGCTGGGGATTGTTGCAGCTGCTGGGAACAAACCGCTCCTCGTCACACAGGAACGGAACTGGGACGACGCCTCGGCCAGCCCCTCTCTGCCATCGTCTCCTGAATCTGCAGCAGAGCAGTTCCGGTCCATCCGGGCACGTGTAATCCAGTTCCCGATGATCTGAGCGCACGGAGCAGCGCTCCGCTGCCGTGGGGGGCTCAGGGAAGGCAGAGTGTGCATTGTCATCTTCCTGAACCTGCAGACGAATCCCAGTGAGAAGCCACAGGGTGGAAATCAGTCGCATACATGCTAAACGAAACTTGCAGGTTTTTTTTTAAGAATTGTTTCTGCTTGTTCTTTTTTGTGCTTCAGCGCTTAGAAAACCTCTCTTTAAAATCAGTTCAATTCATCAGTTGAACCTTTGTTTGCAGACCCTCAGTGAGCAGAATTTGTTGCAGACTCAGTGCACGCTGTGCCGGCCTCCCGGGAGTGTGAGGAGCTCACGTGTGCTGCTTTTTGCTTTAGGACGCTCTGAGGTATTTATTCCTTTTGGGATACATGATGAGAATTGCCAAGAGACGTAGTTACAAGGTATGACATGGGGAAAAAGCCTGTGTGGTTGGAACGTTGTTGCTGTCAAAAGTTAATTTTTCCTTCTTTCTTAGCCAGTAGTTAGCTTTTTGCTTAATTTTTGTGGTATCATTATTTTATTGTTTAAAAAATTCCTTCAAAATCACTTTGGTGGTTGGTGTTGGCCACCAGTACCTTGTTC
Source organism: Melozone crissalis (assembly GCF_028551555.1). Lineage (NCBI taxonomy): Eukaryota > Metazoa > Chordata > Aves > Passeriformes > Passerellidae > Melozone > Melozone crissalis. Next base: position 200,842 of record NW_026535811.1, on the reverse strand, counting down.
AGATTTGCCTATTTGCTTGTAGCTAAAATGTTCACATCTTGTTTATCATTCTATTTAAGAAACTGCTGCCCAGCCAACTAATAACTGAATATGCATCTGTCTGGGACACGGAGAGAGGATTTAGGTAATGTCTTTGTTTCCAGAAAAAAGTTCCAGTGTAGTTTCTAAATAGAGGAGAAGGGGATGAAGACTCGGGGCTCTGATGCCATTGGGGCACCCCAAGGACCCCAGGAGAGGGAGCCCCGCTGCAGTGCAGGAGCAGGTATGTTCTCATGTAATACTGAACAAATTATAAATATAAATATGACAATTATAAGCATGAAAATATTTTTTAATATAGTTAAACAAAGTGGGTTTTTTCATTTGTCAATAGGCAGTGTTTTGATTGTAAAAATTATAGCTACAAATAATATAAAGGGAGAAATCTAAGTATAGAAATAGAAATATATACAGATATATATAAAATTTAAACCTATAAGAAAAAATTAGTAAATACTTTCCTAGAATTTTGTATCTATTATATATAATTATGAATATAATGCATCAAAAGAAACTATAAATATAAATGTGAATATAATTATACAAAAGTATAAAAATATTTCAATATCGTTCAAAAGAAGGCTTTTTTTGTGTTTATTTGGTTAGAGACGGGGGTTTTATTTGGAATAATCGAAGTATTATGGAAGTATAAATCTAAATATAGAAATATACAGTCGATAAAGAAAGGTATTTATAAGAACACGACTGAACGACGCCGCCTTGGGCCGAATGGAACGAGCTCAGCCGAACCAAGGCGAGACCGGCCGAACCTGACGGGCTCGAGCGAACCGAGGCCAGGCTTGCGAGGCTGCCTGAACGGAGCCGAGCTCGGCCGAACCGAGCCCGCCGCTCTCGTGCGCGCTAATTAGCGCGAGTGCGGTCACAGCCCAATGAGCTCCTGTGCCACCCCGCGCTCCCGGTCGTGTCGGTGCGATGGCCGGGCCGCCCGCGGGACGCGGCAGCAGGAGCGCCCCGAGTCGGGCGAGTTTAACGTGAGGCGGCGCCGCTTGCCCGCCGTCGGGGGGGGGGGCGAGCCGAGCCGAGCTCAGCCGAACGCGCAGAGAGCGGCTCCGAGTTGGGCCGAAGCGCGCCGAAGGGACGAATGCGGCCGACAATAGCCGAGTTTAGCCGACAATAGCCGAGTTTAGCCGAAGAGCCGACTGGAGCCGAGTGACTCCGGAGCGAGCCCAGCTCCCCCGAGCGCAGCCTCCCGGGCAGGGCGAGGCGCCGGGCCGGGCTCGGGGTGCAGCCGGGGCTCTGTGAGGCTTCCCCGCCTGTCCCTCTCTCTCGCCCTCCTTCCTTCTCCCCGTATTCGCCTTCTCTCGCTCCCTTTCCCCCATTCCCTCTGCCCCCACAAGCCCGGCTCCTTCCTGTCCAGCCCCTTCCCCGCTACTCCCTTTCTCTTCCCCGTTTCTGCCTCCTCTGTCCACCCTCCCTCTACCCCCCCTCCCGGGCTTTCCCTTCCCGTGCCGCTTTCCTGCACAGCCCGCCCTCCCTCGCCGCCCTTTGTCATGCCCTGCTCTCGCTCCTCTCTTCCGGTGCCCGCTTTCCTTCTTTGCCGCGCAGCCGCGGGGCTCGGGGTGCCGGAGAATGAAGGCCCGAGGGTATGGGGATTCATCCGTGGTGCTGTTAACACAGTCAGAATGGCTCAGTGACTCTGTGCCAGGCTGGTGTGGCCTCAAAGGCTGCCCCTGCTGCTGGCAGAGTGTGTGAAGCGTCTGCTGAGCGGGCAGCGGCACCCCCCCGAACACCTTCTCGCAGCAGGGACGGAGACGGACCCAGCCCAGCGCGTGGAAATGGATCTCTCCAGCTGAACGCTCAGGTGAAGCGAGCAGGGAGCGTGCCCAGCATGAACCAGGTGAGCTGCACGTCTCCAGGGTAATGATTCTTGCACCTTCAGAGCCACAGTGTCGCTGAGCTTTTTTTTTCCCCAGGCTTTCCATCACCTCTCAAACAGACGAATGCTCCCCTTGGAGGCTGCTGTGCCCTGGGGAGCCTGGCAGGTGGCCCCGTTGGTGAGAGGAGGGCAGCTGCAGGCAGGCAGCCCCCAGGAAAACACGGGAGTTTCAGTGGTTTCTGATGCCTGAGGAACGGGGAGATGGCGTGAGCTGAGCAGGAGTTAAGCACGGTCGTACAGAGGCCTGGCTGTTATGATTTAAGATGGCTTATTGAATATCTGTAGTTTCTATAGATATTTGTATATCTGTCCAAGTAGGATATAGAGCCTTGTGCAGGAGAAAAAGAACTCTTGATGTAAGATATGACCTGGGGGGGCATCATGCCAGGCTATCCCTTCCAGATTTGGACGGCTTCAGGGTCTTGTGTGGCATGATGGGAAGTTCTGAAAATTAAGATTTCCTCTTTGGTGCGGGTCAGATGGGTGACGCCTGGCAGCTCGTGCACTGCCACTGTGCTAACGTGTGTGCCTCTCCTTCCCTCCCTGCTCCACAGGCAGCGCAACACGGGAGCAGCAGGGAGAGCTGGCTTTGTCCTGGAGGATCCAGGAGCTCGCGGTGGATATCTGAGCCTGCAGCTCCAGGCTGCCGCACGACGGAAGGGCTGCACACACCCAGAGCGTACAGGTACTGTCACAAACGTGGGCTGTGGTGGCTGAGCCCTCAGGAGCTGGCGGTGCCAGCTGGGAGAAGAACAGTAGCTTCCAGCCTTTTCTTTTGTCTGCGTTTCCCCGTGTTCAGTCAGTCTGATTACTTCTGGGCATTTGCCCAGCAGGGTGTGAAATGCTTCAAGGGCTAAAGGGGGAAAAAAAGGGAAACACAAACTATAATCCACACCTCAGGAGGGAGAAGACATCTGTCAGGACAAACTCTTAAGAGAAATGGGATGAAGAATACTTGTTTATTCAGTCTTTGGTATGTGTAGCTAGTTCAAAGAGGTCTCCCAGTCCTTCCCATTAGCAGAGCAAAGGAAGAGCAGCAAAGCCCTCAGGCTAAGCCATTAAAAGCAGCAGCAGCAGCAGCAGCTTCGTGTGCTGGAGTGTGGCAGGCATTCCTAGGTTTGCTTTTTGGTTTTGCATCTAGCACTGGTAGAGGAGAGTTCTTTGCAAGGTGATAGTTCCAGCCTTGTATTGAAATGTGAGCAAAGAGGAACTTTGTCAGTTGGATTGGGGTTTATTCACAGCACTTGTAAACAGAGTTAACGTTCAGATAACATGTGCAGGGAGTGTGTGCTGTGGGTTAGCACAAGTGACAAAGGAAGTGGGACAGGGACAGGGCACTTTTCCCTTCAAGGTACTGTCTTTCTCTGGAAGAATGATGTGAGAGCAGAAAAGTTGCAATGGCACTGCAGTTCCCTGCACAGAATATACCCAGGGAGGTGAAGCACAGCCCAGTGGTGCCATTCACCTGCGCCCCAACGGGGAGCATCGGTGAAGTGAGGAGGACTGAGGAGCTCTCCCCTTGAGCAATCACAACAGTCATGTCAACGAGTGTCACCCTTTTCCAGATCAGTGGCATGTGCTTGGGGACAATAACCTGTGTTTTTTACAGCCAGGTCTTCTGAGCCGCTGCTCACTGCTCGCAGTGAAAAGAAACTTGTGTACAGGCACTCTGCAAAATTGCCACCTCAGATGCCACTGAAGCACAGCTTTGGCTTTCAGGCATCTCCCCTGCAAGCTGTCCCTTGCGGCGTTTCCGCACTGGATTCATTGTAAATTCATTCCTCCCATTTTTTATTTGTAATTTCCAAAGAATATCAGTCGACTTTGACAGCCTCTTCAGGGCTCCCCAAGCTTCATACCACACCTAAATGCTCGTTTTCACTGCCTGAAGGGCTTCTCTCACCCGAGTGATTCTATGAATTTGGCCTGTACTTCAGCTTAAGGGGAAAGCTGTACATTGATTGCATTTTGGAGAAAAAGATTTGACCGTCCAGCTGTAAATTTATCTTGTGTTTTGCCTTCCAGGTTCGCTCGTATTGTAATTTGCAAATGGCACGGCAAATGCCACGAGAGCAGCTGGTGAAGGTGGCTCAGAAGCAATGACAAGAATGTGCTGCAAAGTTGGGTCCAGCAGTCCAGCTTCCCGACACGGTAGGGCAGGCACACCTTTTGATAAAGCATCAAACGCTGTAGTTTTTATTCTTGGTGTTTGTCTGCGCTCCCATTCTGATCACCCCTTGAAGTATTATTTTTCAAAATGATATCTAGGAGAGAAATCATGTTTATTCAGGGGGAGCCATAATTTTCATCTGTTCCAAATGCACCAGGTGTGTTTTAAGGCCTGCACACACAGCAAGAGCCGCAGAGCTTGTTGTGCAGTTTCCTGCAGCACTGATTTATTCTGTACTCCAGTAACCATGCCCCGGGCTGCCAGCCAGGCTCAATGCCAGGAGCGGGAGGAGCAGACCCCGAGAGGTGCTTTGGGTGGAGCCCAGCCAGGTTTCAGGCAGCCCGCAGAGTCTGCCCTTGCAGTCCACGCCGGTCTGCTGTTGCCATCTGCTGGAAAAATCCCTAATGGATATTTCCAAAGGTGGGGAGGAGCATCCGCTCCTGTCACGGACCTGCTGGGGGCTCTTTGCCCTCTGGCTCCGTGCGCTCTGCCCAAGAACAGCGTGTGCAGCAGGCTGTCACCGCTCTCTGCAGGGTGAAGCACCTTCAGCCAAGGTCAGTGCAAGAGCAAAACAATCCTGCCAGCAAAGCCTGCTACTAGAGAGGCAAACAATGATCCTTCCCCAAAGGAATTCATCCTTCTTCTCCCTTACAACTCTCCTGTGTCATCACACGGCAGAATGGTTTGGGGTGGAAGAGATGTTGAAAACGACCTAGTTCCACCCCTGTCCTGGGCAGGCTCACCTTCCTCTGGGCCAGGGTGCTGTGCTGTCGCAGATCAGGTGGCAGATCTGTGGAAATTGTAATGATATTATTAAGGCGTGTCTCTTATTGCCTTGCCATTCGTGAATCCCGAGGCTGTCTTGTCCTAGTTTAGCTTTCTGATGTGGAGGAGCAGAACTGCCAACTGATATGGATTTTGGTGCTCTCTGTGGAGTGACGTCCTGTAAAATTTCTGTCCCAGGAATGCTGTCACGATGGCTCTGCTCCATAAAGAATGACACGGCCTGATTGTCAGCAATTTTTGCTGCTGCACTAGTGTAAAAATGCTAAAATTTGAACACCGCTTATTATTTCAAAAGAGAATATTTTAAAACTGGAAGAGATAGCTGAAATTACGCCTGAAAGGTAGCAAGAGCAAATACATAGAATATTTCTCCCTGTTTGTAGATATACTTTTCATTGAAAATTATGCTGATGGGGATATGCTTTTATGTATTTAGTGACTTTACAGATTTATTCCCCGAGTTTTTTGAGTTCACAGAGTCATGGAATAATTCAGGTTGGAAGGGGCTCTAAAGATCACCTCGTTCGGAGCCTGCTGCCGTGGGCAGGGACACGGTTCCATGGACCAGGTCGCTCTGAGCCTGATCCCAGAGCACCAATGGGCCTTGGAACACTTCCAGGGATGGGGCAGCCCCAGCATGTGTGAGCAACCTGTGCCAGCCAGTTGCCAGAGGAAGAAGAAAGCCCTTCCCAGCTGGAGCAGAGGCTGCTGCAGCTTGGCGCAGCCTCGTGTCACCGAGCGTGTGAGGCAGAAGGGCCCTTCCCGTGGAGGGAGAACGGCACTGAAAGATCTTTTTTGGGAGGAGCGGAGCAATGGAACGCCAAAGCAGCCTTCAGTTCTTGCAGCAGAGTTGGGAACAACTGGAAGCAGGAGCAGAGCTGGCCTGGTGCCTGGCAGCTCTGCAGGCAGTGGGGATGGAGAAGGTGCAGTTGTCTGTCTTCTTGGCTGAGTCTTGAAAAATGAGGCACTTTTCTGTAGTTCCTTTTCAAGCATTACGTGGCAGTTGCCCCTAGAAGTCCAAAGGCAGCTGTTTTCTTAGCAGGAGGAAGTCAGGAAGAGGCAAAGCAGGCAAAGACATCAGATAAGTCTGGATAAAAATCTTGGCTAAGCTGTTTTTTCCCCCTCCTCCAAACAGGCAATTGTGAAGCGCTGAGCAGAGATCTGCCCCCGGGAGGCAGAGCAGAGCCGATCTGTGAGAGCTGACACGGGAGCTGTGGTGAGGACAGCTGCTCCCCTGCCTCGGTGTGGGACCTGCTGAGCTGCCGTTCCTGTGCTGGGAGTGTTTCTCCTCTCATGCAGGCAAGCCAGAGAGCTCCTAGGGAAGGAGCAGGTAAGGTTGAAGTGCCGAGATCTCCCCGGTAAGAAGTGCCGTGACAAAAGGAAATGGCCTCAAGTTGCAGCAGGGAAGGCTCAGATTGGCTTTGAGGACCAATTTGTTCACTGAAAGGGTGGTCAGGCGTAGGAGCGGGCTGCCCAGGGCAGTCCCCATTGCTGGAGACATTTGAAGCATGGCAAGATGTGGTGTTTAGGGACCTGATTTGGGTGGGGGCTTGGCAGTGCTGGGGCAGCAGCTGGGCTCGATGGCCTTAGAAGGCTTTTGCAGCCTAAAGGACGCTATGGTTCTGGAAAGCCTCGACCCCTCTGGCTCCGACACAGCACCTGGATGCTGACGGAAGGAGGCTGGTCATGGAGCCTGGAGGTGCCTGTGCCACAGGGAGGGAGAGGGCAAGGCAGCGTCACCTGCAGGGAGGGTCTCGTCCCCAGAGAGCGGCCAGTGACTCCATCCGTGCCCGGGGCTCTGGGTGCACCCTCGGGGTGGACACCTGCCCTCAGGTTTCCCTCTGGGCACCCGGGGAGGGAACCGGGTCCATCCGTGCGGCAGCTCCAGGGCCTGCAGGCTCTGGGGCCCTGCAGCCGTGCGCCCTGTCACAGGGCGGCAGGGACGTGACACTGCCCGGCCGCGCCGCTGGCCTGGGATCCTTGCTGCTTTCCTCCCGATCCCACATGGCTGTAGCAGCAATCTTGTGTCTTTTCTTTAAAAGTGTCCTTGGGAGAGTTCAAAGAGAGGGTAATTAGTTATGTCAAAGCCTACAGATTTGACCTGTTGGCACTCAAGAGAAAAGACAAGAACCTGCTTGGCATCCTTGTGCCTGGAAGTCATTGTGACCCAGGGAAGCGAGGAAGGGGCTGGCCGAGGTCACTGAGGCTCTGAGATGGAGGTGAGTTTGCATTCCAGTTGATTGGAACGGAGGCTCATCAGAAGTTTCCTCGGCTATCCAAGGCACAGAGCCCTGGAGCCAGGTGAGCCTGAGCTGCTGCACGCTTGCTGTGAGCTTTGGGGTGAGGGTGCATCGTTGCAGGCCTGGGATGGATTGAAATGCGCTGAGGAAAGCAGAGGGAGGGAGGGAGGGAAATGCTCTGTTAACTTGTGCCAGTTCTTCTGTCAGACTCATCACGGCGGGACAGCATGGAGACTGAAAGTGTGAGAAGATGTGGAGGGGTACAGAGAATCTGACGGGAGCAGCGAACAAGCACGAGTGCAGGAATTTTGCTTTTTGCTTGGATGTAAACTCAGGAGTTGAAAGGAATTTGGGAGTGAGAAGGGACATTTCAGAAGGAGAAGAAGAAAAAGAGGTTGTTGTTGTTGTTACAGTCCTGGCAAAATCTTTTGTTCTAGCTAATAAAAGAAGTTAGTTTAAGAAATAAAAAGAAAAAGGTGTAGTGTTTTTTTTTTTTACTTGACTGTTATATTCATTGGTGGTATATGGTGTGTTGTTTTATTTCTTGGTATTATTAACTCTGTGTAAATTGTTTTTTGAGTGAAGCTGACTTTCTGGATGGGTTGGTTTGTATTTGAGGCAGGATTAATTTCAATGGGATTCTTTGGGTTGGGTTTTACTGGGATTTTGGTTTTTGTTTGTGTTTGCTGTCTGTATAAACATAGAGCTTTGGTAGGGCCAGCTGGGCTGCTGGAGTTTTGGGTGTGAATTTATGAGATGGCTTTTGTTAAATGCAGTTTTTAATTTTGGAAAGGTTTTTCAATGTAGTGGTTTTAAGGTGGTTTTTAAGAATTCATTGTATTGTTTTCTGTTGTTTGTAGTTGGTGTATGATAAGGGATGTGGTGTGAGGTCTTGAACGCTATGGTTTTAGTCTTCCTAAGTTCTGATTTCTTTCTGGTTCGATAGTTTTTTTTATTTTTTGGGACAGGGGCATTTATATGGTGGGTTTTTATAGGCAATACGTTTTTTAATTTAGGTAGTGATATTTTTTAGTATTTTAATAGTTCAGGTTTTTTATTTTCATGGTTTTATTTATTTTTTTTAATTTTTTTCAAATAACTTTTCTAGATGATAGGTTATTATTTGTGCATTAGCATCAAGGTAGAGCTTTGGGGACTTTTTTTAGTAATGTTTAGGGTCAGTTGTACAGTTTTGAGTCTCGTGAGTTGGTTTGATTTAATTTTTACTGGGTGTTTGTTTTTATTAGCAGTTGTGTCATTTTCAAGGTGTATTTGAGTTTTTTGGGGTTTTTGAGATAGTGGTTTAGGAGGAAGTTTATGATGAGAATGTGCGGAGGTTTTGGGCTACTTTATAGTGGGATTTAAAATTTATTGACAGTTAGGTTTATTGGAGTTTTTATTAGGGTTCAATGACGTTGTGGGACGTTTGTTCCGTTAGTAATAGCAGTGGGTTTTGTTTTGATGCGCTGCGATGGGACGAGCATGTGCTGCGTGCCGGTGCTGACAAAGGTACGGTATTGTTGTGGTTCTGGTGCGTGAGGTTAATGAACTTGTATGGTTTAATATAGAGATGAAAATAGAAATAAATATACATTTAAAAATAAATATAACATTAGAGTGGTAGACATGAATATAGATAAAAGATACATACATAAAACTGTAATACATGGTATATAATTGTAATATGTTATCAAATAGATTAATGATAGTCTGTTTTATATATATATACACAAAGATATATAAATATAGATTATAAATATAAAAACATTTAAATAGAGTTAAATAAATGGGGGGGGTGTTATTAGGTTATAGGCTGGGGTTTTTAAATAAATGATAGAAATAAAATATCAATTCAGATATGCAAATATATATACAAATACGAATCTCTATAAATATTTAATTTAAATAAATATAAGTAAAAAAATATAATACAGAAAATACATATCTATTATATTAGAAGGTATTCTCTCTAATATATATAATATCAATGAATATAATAAATAAAAATATCCATATAAATATGATTATAATTTTTTAAAATAAGTTTACCTCCTACATTTTAAATCTGGTTCACATAAAGGGGTGTCCTTGGTTTTCATTTGGTTAGAGGCAGGAGTTTTATTTGAAATAATGTAAGTAATATAGAAATGTGGATCTTAAGATAGAAACATATAATAAATATATAAAGAGAAATTGCTAAAGTATTAATACAAATTTATATATAACTATATGGAAGTAATATGAAGAGTTGTAGTATAGAATATAAATAATGTTATACAGCAATATAAATTATAAATGGGAATATAAATATAAAAATATGTAAATATAGCTTAAAAAAAAGGGAATGTTTTGGCTTTTATTTAAGTAGAGGCAGGGGGTTTTTTTTGAATATTGTAAGTGTTACAGAAGTAAAAATCTTGAGGCAGAAATATTTAATCAATGTATAAAAATATGTATAAAAATATATAAATAACTACTCGCATCAGATGTAATATAGAATATAAATTTGTTTATAACTTGACATTGATAAAGATAAATGTATAAGTAAGCAATAGACATTAATATACATTATAAATACAAATATGAATATAAAAATCATACATAAGGATAAAACCTATTTAAATATTGTTTAAAAGAAAGGGTTGGGGTCTTTTTTATTATTGGGTTAGAGGCAGGGTTTTTATTTTAAATAATATGAATGTAGATATTATTGTTATATATTTCTAAATATTGAGATATTCAATCAAGATCTAAATATATATATAAACACAAAATAGAAGTAAATAGAAATAATAGGAAGAGATGTAATGGAGAATACAAATAAGAGTATACATTAGTATACATTTTAAATGTAAATGTGAATATGAACCTGAAAAATGGAGTTTTAAAAAATATTTAAATACAGTTGAGAAGACTGGGGTTCTTTTTGGCTTTAATGTGGGTAGAGGCAGGGGTTTTATTTTAAATAATGTAAGTGTTGCAGATGTAAAAATCCTAATACAGAAAGATATAATAAATATATAAAGATATGAATAAAAGTATATAAAAAATATAAGTAATAGGAACACATGTAACATAGAATATAAATTTATAGCTAAATCGCTAAATATAAATGCAAAATCGATCATACATCAGTAAACATTTTTAATATAAATTCGGAAAATAATTTTTTTTAAATTTTAAATACAGTTGAAATGAAAGGGGGTTTTATTTGCCATGTTATGGGGTAGAGGCAGGGGTTTTGAGTACTGTAAGTGTTACAGAAGTAAAAATACTAACAGAAATATATACTTACTATGTAAAAATATGTGTAACAATATACAAATAAATTGAAGTTTTAGGGATATATGCAATATGGAATAGAAATTTATTCATAAAAACAAATGTATAAATGGACAGTATACATCAATATACATTATTGATAGAAATGTGAATATTAATATAAAAAAACCTTTTTTTAAATATTTAATTTTTTTTTTAAGAAATTGTTGGGGTTTTGTTTTGTTTTTTTTTATCCTATTAGATTAGAGGCAGAAGTTTATTTTTCCTTTTCCCCGTTGTTTTGGGGCATTTATTTCAGAGCAGTTTTCGGCGGGGGCCGCCCCTGTTCTTTTTCGCCGCCTTCCCTGCCCGCAGCCCCGAGGCGCGCTGCGCCCCCGGCTGGGGCGTGCGGCAGTGCTGCCGCCTTGTGGGCAGAGCGCGGTACTGCAGCCCTGCACCGAGAGGCCGCCACCTTGGGAGTGGCGCGTCGCGGGTGTCGCGGACTTTTAATTGACCTTCTCAGCATGGCGGCGAAAAGGGCGGGGAAGTGGAGGACCGGGGTGGGTGTAAGTGGACTGCCTGCACGAAATACCGACGTCATGGCGGCTCCGACGGATTTTCTGTGGCATTTCAAGTGTACCCGATACGGGCTGCGGGCTCAGGGGCGCCGCGGGCGGGCGTATTTTGGCGGGTTTGTGCCAGGCATGTGGGTTAAACGCCTCGCTGTGCCGGGGTCCTCTGACGGCCGCTTTCGCGCCCTGAGGGAGCCGAGCCGGGCCGAATTGTTCCGAAGAGCCGAAGAGCCGAGGGTGGCCGAAAACAGCCGAGTTTACCCGAAGAGCCGAGGGTGGCCGAAAACAGCCGACTTGAACCGAAGAGCCCAGGGCGGCCCAAAATCGCCCAGTTTACACCAAGAGACCATGATAGCCGACTGGAACCGATAGCCGAGTGTAGCCGACACTGGCCGCATTTAGACAATGTGCCCAATATGACCGAGTTTAGCCGAACCGTGCCGAGTTCGGCCGAAGAGCCGAACTGAAACGACTTTAGACCAAGAGCCGAACCAAGCCGAATTCAGCCGAGTTTCATTCAACAGAACCGAACAACGCCGCAGCGCTGTGCCTGCAGTGCGCCTGTGCAGACGGCAGGGATCGCTGTGCCTGCAGTGCTCCGAGGCAGACGGCAGGGATCGCTGTGCCTGCAGTGCGCCTGTGCAGACGGCAGGGATCGCTGTGCCAGCAGTGCGCCGGGGCAGACGGCAGGGATCGCTGTGCCTGCAGTGCGCCGGCGCAGACGGCAGGAGGCGCTGTGCCTGCAGTGCGCCCTTGCAGACGGCAGGGATCGCTGTGCCTGCAGTGCGCCGGGGCAGACGGCAGGGGGCGCTGTATAAAGTAAGTAGAAAATATCAACTCTCTATAAGAAGGAATAAAAGCTCTATGTCACGTGCAGCAGTAGAAAATTTCAGGCTCCCAGGGAATAAATAGTTTTCTTTAAATCCTTTTCGTTTTGGAGTGTTTTTTACTCCCAGGTAGCCTGAAAGCTACTACTGCTGCTTTTTTATTGTTAAGCTAGAAAGGAAAACCAAGATTAGACATACAGGGAAAGAAAGAAAGAAAAGAAAAAAAAGAAAATAAGGGAAGGAACTGAAAGGAAGAAAGAAAGGACAGGAAGGCAGGATGGAAGGAAGGCAGGCAGGCAAAAAAAAAAACAACCAAAGAGGGCAAGGAGAAACCCAGCGGAAAAAAAATTTAAAAACAACAGAAAAAAACCTGGAGTTGGGCAAGAAAAATTCAGAAACAAAACCCAGGATGGGCGAGAAAAATCCCAGGAAAAAAAAAAAAAAAACAGAAAAAAAAAGCCCAAGAAGGGCAAGGAAAAAAAAAAACCCAGAAAAAAACCATGATGGACAAGAAAAAGCCCAGGAAAAAAAAAAAAAAAAACAAAAAAAACAAAAAAACCAACCAAAAAAACCCCCACAAGATGGGAAAGAAAAATCCCTGAAAATAGACCAGACAAAAACCCTTAGATGGGTAGAAATAAAATAAGAAGAAGAAAAAAAAAAAAAAAGAAAAAAAGAAAAGGAAAAAAAAATGGGGAAGGAAAAAACGCCAAGATGGGCAAGAAAAAAAACAGAAAAAAAAAAAACCAAGATGGGCAAGAAGAAACAAAGAAAAAACCCAAGAAATGCCAGAAAAAAATCAAGGAAAGGGGGAGTAAAAGCCCCAAGAAACAAGGCAAGAAAGAGAGGCAATAAAGTCCACAAAAAATGCAAGAAAAAAACCCAAGAAATGCCAGAAAAAGGTACGAAAACGGTTCTGCCAGGTGCGATCAAGGTGAGCGGGTTCAGTTTCAGGTCCAGGAGATGAACAAGTGTCAGATTCGCTTGGGGCACTGCTGTGCAATGCAGCTGTGACAGGATTTATGTTTAAATATAGTTTAAGTAAATTGGGGATTGTTTGGGTTTTATTGGGGTATAGGCTGGAGATTTCATAAAAAGTATAAAAATAGAAATCCAATTCTATCCTATATATGTTGATATCCATAAACATTTTATATATGTAAATATAAGTAAAAGAAATATATTGTGTCAAAAGAATATATCTATTATTATATAAAAAGGTATTCTATCCAATCTAACATCTATAAATATAATACATGAAAAATTACAAATGTAAATGTGAATAGAATTATGACAAACAAAATTATTTTTAAAATTTTAAATGTGGTTTAAATAAAGGGGTGTCTGGTTTTTCTTTCGTTAGAGGCAGGCATTTTATTTTAAAAAATATAAGTACTATAGAAATGTAAATCGGCATACAGAAATATAACAAATATATAAGGATGTAATACTAAACTACAAATTTAAAAAGAAATAGGAATAGAAATCTATGTAAGTAACATGAAGAGATGTAATATACAATATAATTAATATTATACAGTAATATAAATTCTAAATATAAATGCAAATATAAATAGGAAAAATAGGGGGGCTCGGAGCAGCCCAGGTGTGAGCTGTGAGGATGATGGGGGCTCGGAGCAGCCCAGGTGTGAGTGTGAGGATGATGGGGGCTCGGAGCAGCCCAGGTGTGAGTGTGAGGATGGTGGGGGCTCGGAGCAGCCCAGGTGTGAGTGTGAGGATGGTGGGGGCTCGGAGCAGCCCAGGTGTGAGTGTGAGGATGGTGGGGGCTCGGAGCAGCCCAGGTGTGAGCTGTGAGGATGATGAGGGCCCGCTCCTGCCGGGGCGAGGCTGTTTTAGGGGGAGGCTTTGCCTCAGCTCCCTTTAGCGTGGAGCTGCTGAGTGGAGGGGTTTGTGGGGCGCTCATGGAAGGACTGCGGGAGCTTCTCACAGGGTCGGGGGGAACGCCTGGATCCGTGCTTGGATACGTGGAGCATCGCTTAAAGGAGGCGCCGAGGGACGAATCTTGGTGCCGGGGAGCAGCGGCTGAACAGGTGAGCCCGTGTGGGTTTGGAGCGGGGAATTTTCTCCTTCCCCTTTGCAATTTCATCTCGCCAGTCCCTCCCCGGATCCCCAGGAACAAAAATGGAGCTTATGAGCACAAAAGGGATTAAGGAGAAGGAAGCAGCTACTCTTCTTTTATTGTCTGCGTTTGAGCTGAGAGGATCCCTCTTCACTTGGGGTTTTAAGGGTGATGATTGCAGGAAAAGCTGCCTTTTCCAGGCTGTTAGGGGTGTCCCGGGGGTGACAGGGAATCCCTGCGTTCTATTTTAAGGGGAATGGGAAAAGTATTCCTGTGGTATTATGGGTTTGATTTGAAGGCAGCCACCCCATTTTCATCACCCTCGGGTTTAAATGGAGGGGGCAGCCCTGGTGTCCCTCCTTTTCAAGGGTTTCAATGGAGGTCGAAATCGCCCTTTCCCATCAGTCGAAGGCTTTCATTTGAGGAGCGCCCCTTCTTTTCTGCTCTCGTAGGGGACGAAACTGAAGGGGAGAAGGCATTTCTTTGCCCTTGTTGAAGTGAGGTGAGCCCCGCCGGCGGCGTCAGTTTCGGGGTTGGGCTGCGGGAAGCCGCAGCTCTGGCAGCGTTTGCAGGGCTGCAATGGGGCTGTGCCGCTGCATCGGAGGGCGCTGCTCGTGCCCGCGGCCCGGCCCGGAACGTTCCCGCTCGGGAGCGCCGCTGGCACGGCCCGGGCAGCTGCCGGGGCGCACGGGGGATTTGGCGCGGCCGGGCCGGCCGAGGGCGGCAGTGGCGGAGCCGCGCCGGTGCGAGCCGTGCGGAGCCGAGGGGAGCCGTGCCGGGCCGGCCGAGGGCGGCAGAGGCGGCGCGGGCGCTGCTGCGCCGGCCCGGGCGGTGCCGGCCGCTCCGTCCGCTCCGGGCGCGGGCTCGGGCGCCGCCGGTAGCCCCGGGCCCGGTGCCGGCCCCGGCGGGCAGAGGCAGCGGGCGGGGCTCCCCGGAACGGCGCCGGCGCCGCCGGAGGAGCCGCTTTCCTGCCGGGAGCCGCGCTCCGTCCGGGGCCCGCAGCGAGCGCGGCGTTCGGCCGCTCAAAGTTCGGCGGTGCCGTGGTTCGGAGGCCCTTTGAGGCATTGATTGCATCGTTGTGTTCGATTTGCAGCGGGTGTACGCTAAGGGATACGGTGTTCTTCCTGAGTGGTACGGTTCTCGGTGCCGGTAGGGATGATAAAGGTTTGGTTTGGATTCAGTTTTGTAGTCGGATTTTTTTTTTTTTTTTTTTTTTTTTTTTTTTTTTTTTTTTTTTTTTTTTTGCCGGGGTATTGTGTTTTTAAAGGCGCGCAATGGTTTTTACGGGTCGTAGCGTGAAGCAGCGGCTCGGATTTTAATTCTGTTGCGGCGGCTTTTATTAGCGTGAGTGTGTAGTGTTTGTTTTGTGGGGCTTGAGGTAGCGTCGTGTCGTTCATAGCGGCGGGTTTTTAATTTCGATAATTGCATGTGTGTTTATCGTCTTCCAGGGCTTTTATTTATTTGGTTTGTTTGATTGTAGTGTATGTTTTATGGTTACGGGTAATTTGGGAGACATTCTTTATGGTTACGTTTGTCTTTAGGCTTTGTGTTTGTTTCGAGGCGGTATTTTTATTTTGATAGCTTGAGGCACTATGGGTTTATTCAGTTGGGAATAATTTTTTTGTTGTAAATTTAAGTTTATTTGGTTTTGGGGCTTTTTTTTTTTTTCTGTCCTTTGATGTATTTGGTTGTTTGTCAGTTTTATTTTTGGGAATATGGGTATTTACATGGTGGATCTTTTTAAGTATTTATTTGGGTAGTTATTTTCTTAGTTTTTAGGGGTTGAGATTTTTTTTTTTCCCATTTCGTTAATTAGCTCGGTTTTTAAAGTTATTTTTACACAGGATTGGTTCTTCTTTGAGTTAGTGTAGAGGTAGAATTTTGTTTATTTTTTCAGTAACGTTCAGGATCAGTGGCACTGTTTGGAGTTTATTAGGCTGGTTTCATCTTTTTCAGTAGTTTTTGCAATTTGCTGTATGTGTTTCTATAGGGTTTCCTTTTATTTTGGTTCCATTTTTCTGACGTGATGAGAACTGTTATCGAAAAGAGTGTTGTGTGGCTTTTTCGCTGGCAGTTCTTTGGCTGTTGGAGGTATCTTGATGGTTTTGGAAGGTATTGGTGGGAATTCAATGCTGTTTGTTTTGTCATTTTATTTAGGAATCGCATTTTAAATATACAGTTATAACTGTAACTATATTTAAACAAAACAGATGTGTGGAAGTGGGAATAAACCACTTTTGTTTTTATATATTCAATCTCTTTTCAAAATGTAACATGTAACATAAGTCGTTATCTGTTACAATAAGATATTCTGTTTCTTAATAGAGTATTGTGTATGTTGATAGATATATAAATAGAGAATATAAATATAGACACAAGCAAAACTGAAATATAAAAATAGGAATGTGTTGCAAATATATGCATACCCATCAGGGGTATATTAACACAGCCTGGGCTGAGGGGCTTCATTCCTTCTCTGGGATGTGCTGGGGTGAGAGCTCCCCTCTCAATTCAGTGAAGAGGCTCTTTCAGCTTATTTCAGCTGGTTTTCAGCAGGTGTTTCTGGGCATCTAAAGCAACAGAGGCTTTGAAGAGACCGTGAAGAAAACAGCATGGAATACAGGGAGTATTGAAGTTGATGAATTTGCCTTTTGTGTTCAGGGGTGGTAAAGCACCTTTGTAAATTCTAGTTTTGTTCTTGTTTTAGTCCATTCATTTTAGGAGGAGTGCAGCTTCCAGAGGTTCCCGGTTGTGTCAATTACAACACTCTTTTCAGCAGATTCATCATGTCACAAGAGGCATGTGCCCAGTGTGAAGGATGATGTTTGAGATAGAGGCTTCAGGTGAGTTGAGGATTGTGACTAGGAGAGGGAGGGTGAGCAGGTATCCAGTTAGGAGTTATTGTGGGCAGGGGGAGGTTTGCAGACAGCAGGGTGAGAGAGGGTGTTTATTTGTTTATTTGAGGGCCCCCCTACACAAGGCTTCTCAGAAGCCTAGCAGAGGTTTTCACATGTCTTACAGCACACAAGGTCATCCACTGCACTCACAGGAATGCCATATAACTTTGCCTTTCCCTAACCCAGGTGCCACTCCTAATAAAGGCCACAGCCTTGGAATCAGGATGAAGCTGGAGGCTGAAGGAGCCCGGCACACTCAGGAGAGGGCAAGTAGCCGCCTTGGTGGGATTTGTCCCACATAACTCCGGACTCATACTTTGGTTTTGGTTTTCTTCATTGTAGCTGACCGAGAGGCTGACAGGCCATCACGAGGCCCTCGGAGGCAGACTCATTTCAGGTGCAACGTGGATTCCCATCACTGATCGTGCAAAAGATAAGTCAGGGGCCACGGCCTGGAGATGGGATGATGGGAGAGTAGTGGGTTGGGAGTTCTTGGGGCAGATTTAAAGATTAGCAGAGGGAAAAGCAATCTTCTCCAAGGGCCTCTTAGGACGGCTAAAGGGAGAGGCTCTACTTTTGATGGCAGCTTTCAGGCGGGCAGTGCAGAACAGCTCTGGTCTGTGTCTTGTTGTCCGGTGTGCTGTGTTCCCTGGTGTGTCTTTGGGGTCCCTTTTGCCTTCTCCCCTCGAGGCCCTCACCACAAGCATGATGTGTCGTGTTTCGTGTCCCCCTGTTTGTCACGTTCTGTGTCACGGGTGTCTGCACATATTTGTGCCAGAGCTGTTTTGCCCTGCTGCAATGGGACAGGCCTGGGGAGTTGAAATTTGTAATGTGGGGTGTACATGGGCTCTAGATGCTATTCCTAGATTGACATAAGGTGTTTGCAGCTTGTGAGTTATCCTGGTGGTGTTTGATGTACTTTGTAACTTTCTTTCAGGTGCAGATGCATTCCATGTGTGGCAGAGGGTCAGGGTTAGGAGGTGCTGGGCCTTCCTAGGAGCGCGGTGAGTAGCAGAGTGGTGAGGTTTTGGCTGATGTGGTGCCAAGACCAGACACTGATGTTTGGTTTTCTTTAATACAGCTGTCTGGGAGACACCAGCCCGGTGCAAGCAGGGCTTTCCTAGGTGCCGATGTGGCCTTTCTTTGCACCTGAGACCAGCATCCCCTGATGTCTGAGAGATAAGTGGAGGGCTACGGCCCACAGAGGGGATGGAAGCAGGGTGCTGGGTCAGGACTCCCTGGGGTGGGTGGGGGGTTTGAGTTGGCTCTGGAGACGAGGGTAGCCAAGACGTGGCACCTTAGGCCCCATAAAAGCCAAGTCTCGCTTTTGATCACTTTGCTGAGGTGTGCAGCAGGGCAGAGCAGTCCCGGTGTGTATTGTGTCACTTGTCTGTTGTGCATTATGTGTTGTTGGTGTATCTCATGTCTTTTACCTTAGCCCTTTGAGGGACCTGTCAGAAACCCTGGCATCATTCTTAGCATCTGTGATCTCTGCATTCCTTGGCCTGGCACCCAGGCCATAGATGTGTTCCTGATACCTGTCTGAGCTCCCCAGTCAAAAGTTCTCTCTTTGGAAGCATCCAGTCATATATCTTGTCAGGTCTTGTTCTGAGCTGTATGAACAGCTCTGACCCACCTGGATCCATTATGGTGGATTAGGACTTGAAAGAATGTGAGGGCAGGGAGAGGATTCTGACTGTAGGATTCCTAGGCATCCATCTTTGCTGTTCTTGGAATCAATCATTCAGTTAGCATCTTCTTTCTCCAGGATTCTCTGAGCCTCATCAGCTCACCATCGGTCTCAGCTTGCTCATCTCCTTTTGCATTCTCTCAGTCCTTGCAGCCATTTTCCTTGCCCTGAGATTTCTGTTCCTGTTGTGTCCCCGTTGTCTGTCCTGTCCTGTCCTGTGTCACAGGTGTCTGCACACATTTGTGCTGGAGCTGCTCTGCCCTGCTGCCATAGCCTGGTGCAATAGGAGAAGCCCCGGGGATTTGGAATTTGGCATGTGAGATGTAGTTGGACTCTAGATGGGATTTGTAGATGGACACAGGATGTCTGGAGCTCTTAGCTTATCCTGCAACAGTGTGACTCTTGTCCTAACTTTTTCCAGATTCAGATGGATTAAATCTGTGCCTGAGGGCCCCATCCTTGGTGAGGGGATTGCCCCGAGCAGGTGAGGCCCCATTTGTGTCTGCAGCAGAAGTGTATATGGTGACTCTGTTACAGCTCTGTTCTTTGTCTTTCTTTTTAGGAAATAAATCTGGATACCAGCAGTCAAGGTGAGCAGTGGAGAGAAGTAGTTCTTATTACTCAGCTCTCAAGAAAAAAATTGTTCAGCAGATTCATCATGTCACAAGAGGCATGTGCCCAGTATGAAGGATGATGTTTGAGATTGAGGTTTCAGGTGAGTTGAGGATTGTGACTAGGAGAGGGAGGGTGAGCAGGTATCCAGTTAGGAGTTATTGTGGGCAGGGGGAGGTTTGCAGGCAGCAGGGTGAGAGAGGGTGTTTATTTGTTTATTTGAGGGCCCCCCTACACAAGGCTTCTCAGAAGCCTAGCAGAGGTTTTCACATGTCTTACAGCACACAAGGTCATCCGCTGCACTCACAGGAATGCCATTTAACTGTGCCTTTCTCTAACCCAGGTGCCACTCCTAATGAAGGCCACAGCCTTGGAATCAGGATGAAGCTGGAGGCTGAAGGAGCCAGGCCCACTCAGGAGAGGGCAAGTAGCCGCCTTGGTGGGATTTGTCCCACATAACTCCGGACTCACACTTTGGTTTTGGTTTTCTTCATTGTAGCTGACTGAGAGGCTGACAGGCCATCACGAGGCCCTCCGAGGCAGACTCATTTCAGGTGCAACGTGGATTCCCATCACTGATCATGCAAAAGATAAGTCGGGGGCCACGGCCTGGAGATGGGATGATGGGGTAGGAGCAGGTTGGGAGTTTTTGGGGCAGATTAAAAAATTAGCAGAGGGAAAAGCAATCTTCTCCAAGGGCCTCTTAGGACGGCTAAAGGGAGAGGCTCTACTTTTGATGGCAGCTTTCAGGCGGGCAGTGCAGAACAGCTCTGGTCTGTGTCGTGTTGTCCGGTGTGCTGTGTTCCCTGGTGTGTCTTTGGGGTCCCTTTTGCCTTCTCCCCTCGAGGCCCTCACCACAAGCATGATGTGTCGTGTTTCGTGTCCCCCTGTTTGTCACGTTCTGTGTCACGGGTGTCTGCACTTTTTTGTGCCAGAGCTGTTTTGCCCTGCGGCAATAGGCCTGCTGCAATGGGACAGGCCTGGGGAGTTGAAATTTGTAATGTGGGGTGTACATGGGCTCTAGATGCTATTCCTAGATTGACATAAGGTGTTTGCAGCTTTTGAGTTATCCTGGTGGTGTTTGAAAAATGTTCTAACTTTCTTTCAGGTGCAGATGCATTCCATGTGTGGCAGAGGGTCAGGGTTAGGAGGTGTTGGGCCTTCCTAGGAGCGCGGTGAGTAGCAGAGTGGTGGGGTTTTGGCCGATGTGGTGCCAAGACCAGACACTGATGTTTGGTTTTCTTTAATACAGCTGTCTGGGAGACACCAGTGTGGTGCCAGCAGGACCTTCCCAGCTGACGAGGTGGCCTTTCTTTGCACCTGACAGGGAGCAGCATCCCCAGATGTCTGAGAGATAAGTAGAGGGCTACGAACCACAGAGGGGATGAAAGCGGGGTGCTGGTTTGGGAATTACTGGGAGGGGTTTTTGAATCCAATTTGGAGGTGGGGGGTGTTCATGAAGTGGCCCCTTAGGCCCCATAAAAGCAAAGTCTCACATTTGATCACAGTGCTGAGTTGCTCAGGGCAGAGCAGTCCCGGTGTGTCTCGTGTCACTTGTCTATTGCGTGTTGTCTGGATATCTCATGTCTCTTAGCTTAGCCCTTTGAGGGGCCTGTCAGAAACCTTGGCATCATTGTTAGCATCAGTGGTCTCTGCATTCCTTGGCCTGGCACCCAGGCCATAGAACTTTTGACTCAGGAGCGCAGACAGGAATCAGACTCTCTTCTCTCTTTGGAAGCATCCAGTCAGCTGTCTTGTCAGGTCTTGTTCTGAGCTGTATGGACAGCTATGACCCACCTGGATCCATTATGGTGGATTAGGACTTGAAAGAATGTGAGGGCACGGAGAGGATTCTGACTATTGGATTCCTGGGCATCCATCTTTGCTGTTCTTGGAATAAATCATCCAGTTGAGCATCTCCTTCCTCCAGGGTTCTCTGAGCCTCACAGCTCACCATCAGTCTCACCTCGGTCATCTTCTTTTGCCTTCTCTCAGTCCTTGCAGCCATTTTCCTTGCCAAGAGGTTTCTGTTCCTGTTGTGTCCCCGTTGTCTGTCCTGTCCTGTCTATCCTGTGTCACAGGTGTCTGCACACATTTGTGCTGGAGCTGCTCTGCCCTGCTGCCATAGCCTGGTGCAATAGGAGAAGCCCCGGGGATTTGGAATTTGTAATGTGGGGCGGTAGTTGGACTCTAGATGGGATTTGTAGATGGACACAGGATGTCTGGAGCTCTTAGCTTATCCTGCAACAGTGTGACTCTTGTCCTAACTTTTTCCAGATTCAGATGGATTAAATCTGTGCCTGAGGGCCCCATCCTTGGTGAGGAGATTGCCCCGGGCAGGTGAGGCCCCATTTATGTCTGCAGCAGAAGTGTATATGGTGGCAGTGTTACAGCTCTGTTCTTTGTCTTTCTTTTTAGGAAGTCAATCTGGATACCAGCAGCCAAGGTGAGCAGTGGAGAGAAGTGGTTGTTATTGCTCAGCTCTCAAGCACAACAATTTTTCAGCAGATTCATCATGTCACAAGATGCATGTGCCCAGTATGAAGGATGATGTTTGAGATTGAGGTTTCAGGTGAGTTGAGGATTGTGACTAGGAGAGGGAGGGTGAGCAGGTATCCAGTTAGGAGTTATTGTGGGCAGGGGGAGGTTTGCAGACAGCAGGGTGAGAGAGGGTGTTTATTTGTTTATTTGAGGGCCCCCCCACCACAAGGCTTCTCAGAAGCCTAGCAGAGGTTTTCACATGTCTTGCAGCACACAAGGTCATCCACTGCACTCACAGGAGTGCCATTTAACTTTGCCTTTCTCTAACCCAGGTGCCACTCCTAATAAAGGCCACAGCCTTGGAGTCAGGATGAAGCTGGAGGCTGAAGGAGCCAGGCCCACTCAGGAGAGGGCAAGTAGCCGCCTTGGTGGGATTTGTCCCACATAACTCCGGACTCATACTTTGGTTTTGGTTTTCTTCATTGTAGCTGACTGAGAGGCTGACAGGCCATCACGAGGCCCTCCGAGGCAGACTCATTTCAGGTGCAACGTGGATTCCCATCACTGATCATGCAAAAGATAAGTCGGGGGCCACGGCCTGGAGATGGGATGATGGGGTAGGAGCAGGTTGGGAGTTTTTGGGGCAGATTAAAAAATTAGCAGAGGGAAAAGCGATCATCTCCAAGGGCCTCTTAGGACGGCTGAAGGGAGAGGCTCTACTTTTGATGGCAGCTTTCAGGTGGGCAGTGCAGAACAGCTCTGGTCTGTGTCTTGTTGTCCGGTGTGCTGTGTTCCCTGGTGTGTCTTTGGGGTCCCTTTTGCCTTCTCCCCTCGAGGCCCTCACCACAAGCATGATGTGTCGTGTTTCGTGTCCCCCTGTTTGTCACGTTCTGTGTCACGGGTGTCTGCACTTTTTTGTGCCAGAGCTGTTTTGCCCTGCGGCAATAGGCCTGCTGCAATGGGACAGGCCTGGGGAGTTGAAATTTGTAATGTGGGGTGTACATGGGCTCTAGATGCTATTCCTAGATTGACATAAGGTGTTTGCAGCTTGTGAGTTATCCTGGTGGTGTTTGATGTACTTTGTAACTTTCTTTCAGGTGCAGATGCATTCCATGTGTGGCAGAGGGTCAGGGTTAGGAGGTGCTGGGCCTTCCTAGGAGCGCGGTGAGTAGCAGAGTGGTGAGGTTTTGGCTGATGTGGTGCCAAGACCAGACACTGATGTTTGGTTTTCTTTAATACAGCTGTCTGGGAGACACCAGCCCGGTGCAAGCAGGGCTTTCCTAGGTGCCGATGTGGCCTTTCTTTGCACCTGAGACCAGCATCCCCTGATGTCTGAGAGATAAGTGGAGGGCTACGGCCCACAGAGGGATGGAAGCAGGGTGCTGGGTCAGGACTCCCTGGGGTGGGTGGGGGGTTTGAGTTGGCTCTGGAGACGAGGGTAGCCAAGACGTGGCACCTTAGGCCCCATAAAAGCCAAGTCTCGCTTTTGATCACTTTGCTGAGGTGTGCAGCAGGGCAGAGCAGTCCCGGTGTGTATTGTGTCACTTGTCTGTTGTGCATTATGTGTTGTTGGTGTATCTCATGTCTTTTACCTTAGCCCTTTGAGGGACCTGTCAGAAACCCTGGCATCATTCTTAGCATCTGTGATCTCTGCATTCCTTGGCCTGGCACCCAGGCCATAGATGTGTTCCTGATACCTGTCTGAGCTCCCCAGTCAAAAGTTCTCTCTTTGGAAGCATCCAGTCATATATCTTGTCAGGTCTTGTTCTGAGCTGTATGGACAGCTCTGACCCACCTGGATCCATTATGGTGGATTAGGACTTGAAAGAATGTGAGGGCAGGGAGAGGATTCTGACCGTAGGATTCCTAGGCATCCATCTTTGCTGTTCTTGGAATCAATCATTCAGTTAGCATCTTCTTTCTCCAGGATTCTCTGAGCCTCATCAGCTCACCATCGGTCTCAGCTTGGTCATCTCCTTTTGCATTCTCTCAGTCCTTGCAGCCATTTTCCTTGCCAAGAGGTTTGTGTCTGTGTTGTGTCCTCATTGTCTGTCACGTCCTGTCCTGTGTCACGGGTGTCTGCACACATTTGTGCTGGAGCTGCTCTGCCCTGCTGCCATAGCCTGGTGCAATAGGAGAAGCCCCGGGGATTTGGAATTTGTAATGTGGGGTGTAGTTGGACTCTAGATGGGATTTGTAGATGGACACAGGATGTCTGGAGCTCTTAGCTTATCCTGCAACAGTGTGACTCTTGTCCTAACTTTTTTCAGATTCAGATGGATTAAATCTGTGCCTGAGGGCCCCATCCTTGGTGAGGGGATTGCCCCGAGCAGGTGAGGCCCCATTTGTCTCTGCAGCAGAAGTGTATATGGTGACTCTGTTACAGCTCTGTTCTTTGTCTTTCTTTTTAGGAAATAAATCTGGATATCAGCAGCCAAGGTGAGCAGTGGAGAG
Organism: Melozone crissalis; assembly: GCF_028551555.1. Taxonomy (NCBI): domain Eukaryota; kingdom Metazoa; phylum Chordata; class Aves; order Passeriformes; family Passerellidae; genus Melozone; species Melozone crissalis. Next base: position 176,836 of record NW_026535811.1, on the reverse strand, counting down.
AAGTAGTTCTTATTACTCAGCTCTCAAGAAAAAAATTGTTCAGCAGATTGATCATGTCACAAGAGGCATGTGCCCAGTATGAAGGATGATGTTTGAGATTGAGGTTTCAGGTGAGTTGAGGATTGTGACTAGGAGAGGGAGGGTGAGCAGGTATCCAGTTAGGAGTTATTGTGGGCAGGGGGAGGTTTGCAGGCAACAGGGTGAGAGAGGGTGTTTATTTGTTTATTTGCGGGCCCCCCCACCACAAGGCTTCTCAGAAGCCTAGCAGAGGTTTTCACATGTCTTGCAGCACACAAGGTCATCCACTGCACTCACAGGAGTGCCATTTAACTTTGCCTTTCTCTAACCCAGGTGCCACTCCTAATAAAGGCCACAGCCTTGGAATCAGGATGAAGCTGGAGGCTGAAGGAGCCAGGCCCACTCAGGAGAGGGCAAGTAGCCGCCTTGGTGGGATTTGTCCCACATAACTCCGGACTCATACTTTGGTTTTGGTTTTCTTCATTGTAGCTGACTGAGAGGCTGACAGGCCATCACGAGGCCCTCCGAGGCAGACTCATTTCAGGTGCAACGTGGATTCCCATCACTGATCATGCAAAAGATAAGTCGGGGGCCACGGCCTGGAGATGGGATGATGGGGTAGGAGCAGGTTGGGAGTTTTTGGGGCAGATTAAAAAATTAGCAGAGGGAAAAGCAATCTTCTCCAAGGGCCTCTTAGGACGGCTAAAGGGAGAGGCTCTACTTTTGATGGCAGCTTTCAGGCGGGCAGTGCAGAACAGCTCTGGTCTGTGTCGTGTTGTCCGGTGTGCTGTGTTCCCTGGTGTGTCTTTGGGGTCCCTTTTGCCTTCTCCCCTCGAGGCCCTCACCACAAGCATGATGTGTCGTGTTTCGTGTCCCCCTGTTTGTCACGTTCTGTGTCACGGGTGTCTGCACACATTGGTGCCAGAGCTGTTTTGCCCTGCTGCATGGCCTGCTGCAATGGGACAGGCCTGGGGAGTTGAAATTTGTAATGTGGGGTGTACATGGGCTCTAGATGCTATTCCTAGATTGGCATAAGGTGTTTGCAGCTTTTGAGTTATCCTGGTGGTGTTTGAAAAATGTTCTAACTTTCTTTCAGGTGCAGATGCATTCCATGTGTGGCAGAGGGTCAGGGTTAGGAGGTGTTGGGCCTTCCTAGGAGCGCGGTGAGTAGCAGAGTGGTGGGGTTTTGGCCGATGTGGTGCCAAGACCAGACACTGATGTTTGGTTTTCTTTAATACAGCTGTCTGGGAGACACCAGTGTGGTGCCAGCAGGACCTTCCCAGCTGACGAGGTGGCCTTTCTTTGCACCTGACAGGGAGCAGCATCCCCAGATGTCTGAGAGATAAGTAGAGGGCTACGAACCACAGAGGGGATGAAAGCGGGGTGCTGGTTTGGGAATTACTGGGAGGGGTTTTTGAATCCAATTTGGAGGTGGGGGGTGTTCATGAAGTGGCCCCTTAGGCCCCATAAAAGCAAAGTCTCACATTTGATCACAGTGCTGAGTTGCTCAGGGCAGAGCAGTCCCGGTGTGTCTCGTGTCACTTGTCTATTGTGTGTTGTCTGGATATCTCATGTCTCTTAGCTTAGCCCTTTGAGGGGCCTGTCAGAAACCTTGGCATCATTGTTAGCATCAGTGGTCTCTGCATTCCTTGGCCTGGCACCCAGGCCATAGAACTTTTGACTCAGGAGCGCAGACAGGAATCAGACTCTCTTCTCTCTTTGGAAGCATCCAGTCAGCTGTCTTGTCAGGTCTTGTTCTGAGCTGTATGGACAGCTATGACCCACCTGGATCCATTATGGTGGACTGGACTTGAAAGAATGTGAGGGCAGGGAGAGGATTCTGATGATTGGATTCCTGGGCATCCATCTTTGCTGTTCTTGGAATAAATCATCCAGTTGAGCATCTCCTTCCTCCAGGGTTCTCTGAGCCTCACAGCTCACCATCAGTCTCATCTCGGTCATCTTCTTTTGCCTTCTCTCAGTTCTTGCAGCCATTTTCCTTGCCAAGAGGTTTCTGTTCCTGTTGTGTCCCCGTTGTCTGTCACGTCCTGTCCTGTCTGTCCTGTGTCACGGGTGTCTGCACACATTTGTGCTGGAGCTGCTCTGCCCTGCTGCCATAGCCTGGTGCAATAGGAGAAGCCCCGGGGATTTGGAATTTGTAATGTGGGGTGTAGTTGGACTCTAGATGGGATTTGTAGATGGACACAGGATGTCTGGAGCTCTTAGCTTATCCTGCAACAGTGTGACTCTTGTCCTAACTTTTTTCAGATTCAGATGGATTAAATCTGTGCCTGAGGGCCCCATCCTTGGTGAGGGGATTGCCCCGAGCAGGTGAGGCCCCATTTGTCTCTGCAGCAGAAGTGTGTATGGTGACTCTGTTACAGCTCTGTTCTTTGTCTTTCTTTTTAGGAAGTCAATCTGGATACCAGCAGCCAAGGTGAGCAGTGGAGAGAAGTAGTTCTTATTACTCAGCTCTCAAGAAAAAAAATTGTTCAGCAGATTCATCATGTCACAAGAGGCATGTGCCCAGTGTGAAGGATGATGTTTGAGATTGAGGCTTCAGGTGAGTTGAGGATTGTGACTAGGAGAGGGAGGGTGAGCAGGTATCCAGTTAGGAGTTATTGTGGGCAGGGGGAGGTTTGCAGGCAGCAGGGTGAGAGAGGGTGTTTATTTGTTTATTTGAGGGCCCCCCTACACAAGGCTTCTCAGAAGCCTAGCAGAGGTTTTCACATGTCTTGCAGCACACAAGGTCATCCGCTGCACTCACAGGAATGCCATTTAACTTTGCCTTTCTCTAACCCAGGTGCCACTCCTAATAAAGGCCACAGCCTTGGAATCAGGATGAAGCTGGAGGCTGAAGGAGCCCGGCCCACTCAGGAAAGGGCAAGTAGCTGCCTTGGTGGGATTTGTCCCACATAACTCCGGACTCATACTTTGGTTTTGGTTTTCTTCATTGTAGCTGACTGAGAGGCTAACAGGCCATCACGAGGCCCTCCGAGGCAGACTCATTTCAGGTGCAACGTGGATTCCCATCACTGATCATGCAAAAGATAAGTCAGGGGCCACGGCCTGGAGATGGGATGATGGGAGAGTAGTGGATTGGGAGTTCTTGGGGCAGATTTAAAGATTAGCAGAGGGAAAAGCAATCTTCTCCAAGGGCCTCTTAGGACGGCTAAAGGGAGAGGCTCTACTTTTGATGGCAGCTTTCAGGCGGGCAGTGCAGAACAGCTCTGGTCTGTGTCGTGTTGTCCGGTGTGCTGTGTTCCCTGGTGTGTCTTTGGGGTCCCTTTTGCCTTCTCCCCTCGAGGCCCTCACCACAAGCATGATGTGTCGTGTTTCGTGTCCCCCTGTTTGTCACGTTCTGTGTCACGGGTGTCTGCACTTTTTTGTGCCAGAGCTGTTTTGCCCTGCTGCAATGGGACAGGCCTGGGGAGTTGAAATTTGTAATGTGGGATGTACATGGGCTCTAGATGCTATTCCTAGATTGACATAAGGTGTTTGCAGCTTGTGAGTTATCCTGGTGGTGTTTGATGTACTTTGTAACTTTCTTTCAGGTGCAGATGCATTCCATGTGTGGCAGAGGGTCAGGTTTAGGAGGTGCTGGTCCTTCCTAGGAGCGCGGTGAGTAGCAGAGTGGTGGGGTTTTGGCTGATGTGGTGCCAAGACCAGACACTGATGTTTGGTTTTCTTTAATACAGCTGTCTGGGAGACACCAGCCCGGTGCAAGCAGGGCTTTCCTAGGTGCCGATGTGGCCTTTCTTTGCACCTGAGACCAGCATCCCCTGATGTCTGAGAGATAAGTGGAGGGCTACGGCCCACAGAGGGGATGGAACCAGAGTGCTGTTTTGGGAATTACTGGGAGAGGTTCTGGTGTGTCGGGTTAATGAACTTCTATGGTTTAATATAGAGGTGAAAATAGAAATAAATATACATTTAAAAATAAATATGAAATTATAGTGGTAGACATAAATATAGATAACAGATACTTAGATAAAACTATAATATATGGTATATAATTGTAACATTTTCATGTAGATATAATTGTAACATTTTCATGTAGAGAAATGATTGTCTCTTATATATATATACACAAAGATATATAAATATACATAGTAAATATAAAAATATTTAAATAGAGTTAAAATAAATTGGGGGGTTTTATTAGGTTATAGGCCGGGGTTTTTAAATAAATGATAGAAATAAAATATCAATTCAGATATACAAATATATATACAAATGCAAATCTCTGTAACAATTTATTTAAAGAAATATAAATAAATGAAATCTATAATACAGAAAATATATATCTATTATTATATTAGAAGGTATTCTCTCTAATATATATAATATCTATGAATAAAATAAATTAAAATATCCATATGAATATCATTTTAATTTTGAAAAATCAATTTACTTCCTACATTTTTAAATCTGGTTCAAATAAAGGGGCGTCCTTGCTTTTCATTTGGTTAGAGGCAGGAGTTTTATTTTAAATTATATAAGTAATATAGAAATGTGGATCTTAAGATAGAAATATGTAATACATATATAAGGAGAAATTGCTAAAATATGAATATAAATTTATATATAAATATATGTAAGTAATATGAAGAGTTGTAGTGTAGAATGTAAATAACATTATACGGCAATATAAATTATAAATGGGAATATAAATATAAAAATATGTAAATATAGCTTAAAAGAAAGGGAATGTTTTGGCTTTTATTTAAGTAGAGGCAGGGGTTTTATTTTGAATGTTCCAGAAGTAAAAATCTTGAGGCAGAAATATTTAATCAATATAAAAAATATGAATAAAAATATATAAAAATTCATAAATAACTACTCGCATCAGATGTCATATAGAATATAAATTTATTTTTAACTTGACATTGGTAAAGATAAATGTATAAGTAAGCAATAGACATTAATATACCTTATAAATACAAATATGAATATAAAAATTGAACTTTAGGATAAAGTCTATTTAAATATTGTTTACAACAAAGGGTTGGGGTTTTTTTTATTCCTATTGTGTTAGAGGCAGGGTTTTTATTTCAAATAATATGAATGTAGATATTATTGTTATTTATTTCTAAATATGGAGATATACAATCGAGATATAAATATATATATAAAAACACAAAATATAAAGAAATACCAATAATAGGAAGAGATGTAATGAAGAATACAAATAACAGTATACATAAGTGTACATTTTAAACGTAAATATGAATATGAACCTGAAAACTAGAATTTTAAAAAATATTTGAATACAGTTGAGAAGAAAGGGGTTCTTTTTGGCTTTAATGTGGATGGAGGCAAAGGTTTTATTTTAAATAATGCAAGTGTTACAGAAGTAAAAATCGTAACAGAAATATATACTTACTATGTAAAAATATGTATAAAAATATACAAATAAATTTAAGTTTTAGGGATATATGCAATATGGAATAGAAATGTATTTATAAAAAGAAATGTATAAATGGACAGTGTACATCAATATACATTGTAAATAGGAATGTGAATATTAATAGGAAAAAACTTTTTAAAAAACATTTAAATATTTTTTAAAAGAAATTGTTGGGTTTTTGGGGTTTTTTTTGTGTGTTGTATTTTGTTTTGTCTTTTATCCTATTAGATTAGAGGCAGAAGTTTATTTTTCCTCTTCCCCGTTGTTTTGGGGCATTTATTTCAGAGCAGTTTTCGGCGGGGGCCGCCCCTGTTCTTTTTCGCCGCCTTCCCTGCCCAGAGCCCCGAGGCGCGCTGCGCCCCCGGCTGGGGCGTGCGGCAGTGCTGCCGCCTTGTGGGCAGAGCGCGGTACTGCAGCCCTGCACCGAGAGGCCGCCACCTTGGGAGTGGCGCGTCACGGGTGTCGCGGACTTTTAATTGACCTTCTCAGCATGGCGGCGAAAAGGGCGGGGAAGTGGAGGACCGGGGTGGGTGTAAGTGGACTGCCTGCACAGAATACCGACGTCATGGCGGCTCCGACGGATTTTTCTGTGGCGTTTCATGTGTACCCGACACATGCTGTGGGCTCAGCGGCGCCGCGGGCGGGGTAGTTTGGCGGGTTTGTGCCAGGCATCTGGGTTAAACGCCTCGCTGTGCCGGGGTCCTCTGACGGCCGCTTTCGCGCCCTGAGGGAGCCGAGCCGGGCCGAATTGTTCCGAAGAGCCGAAGAGCCGAGGGTGGCCGAAAACAGCCGAGTTGACCCGAAGGGCCGAGGGAAGCCGGAAATAGCTGAGTTTACCCGAAGAGCCGAGGGTGGCCGAAAACAGCCGACTTGAACCGAAGAGCCCAGGGCGGCCCAAAATCGCCCAGTTTACACCAAGAGACCATGATAGCCGACTGGAACCGATAGCCGAGTGTAGCCGACACTGGCCGCATTTAGACAATGTGCCCAATATGACCGAGTTTAGTCGAACCGTGCCGAGTTCGGCCGAAGAGCCGAACTGAAACGACTTTAGACCAAGAGCCGAACCAAGCCGAATTCAGCCGAGTTTCATTCAACAGAACCGAACAACGCCGCAGCGCTGTGCCTGCAGTGCGCCTGTGCAGGGGGCAGGGATCGCTGTGCCTGCAGTGCTCCGAGGGAGACGGCAGGGATCGCTGTGCCTGCAGTGCGCCTGTGCAGACGGCAGGGATCGCTGTGCCTGCAGTGCGCCTGTGCAGACGGCAGGGATCGCTGTGCCTGCAGTGCTCCGGGACAGACGGCAGGGGGCGCTGTATAAAGTAAGTAGAAAATATCAACTCTCTATAAGAAGGAATAAAAGCTCTATGTCACGTGCAGCAGTAGAAAATTTCAGGCTCCCAGGGAATAAATAGTTTTCTTTAAATCCTTTTCGTTTTGGAGTTTTTTTTTTTTTACTCCCAGGTAGCCTGATAGTTTCTACTGCTGTTTTTTTATTCTAAAGCTAGAAAGGTAAACCAAGATCAGAAATACAAGAAAGGGAAAGGGAAGGGAAAGGAAAGGCAAGGAAAGGAAGCGGGAGAGCAAGAGGGAAGGGAAGGGGTGAAAAACAGAGTGAAAAAAGAAAAAAGAGTTGGAGGGGGAAAGAGAAGGCATTCGGAAGGAGCGGGGCTGCCTCAGGTCCTTCCCCGCCCAGGGGTGAAGGTCCCGTTTGATGCCGGGAGGTTCTGCAGCTCCCGGCGGCGGGGGACGGAGCCGTGGCTGTCAGCCCGAGACTACAACTCCCGGCAGGCCTTGCTGCCGGCGCGGCGCGTGACGCAACGGCTGACGCGGCACATGACTGGCTGGCGGGCCAGGCGGGCGCGCGGGGCTGTGCGCGGGCCGCTCCCGCCGCCTCTCCCGCGCGGGACGGCGACGCTGGACGGGCGAAGCCTCCGTCCGGCCGCCCGCACGGCGCCGAGCAGCGCGGAAGGAGCTTCCGCGGGGTTCCTCGGCCTCCCTCGGCGGTGCCGGGGGCGGGGGGCGGGGCGGTGCTTTGCTGCCGCGGGCCGGGAGCTGCAGGAGCCGCCCCGGGCGAGCACGGCGAGCACCTGTGAGTGTTTTTTTTCCTCTAAATCGGGAGTAAATATAGCTGAGTAAAATTAGCTTGGTTTTCTTCCTTCTTTTTTAACTGAATTGTTTTTATTAAAAATCCTATTTGAATGTGTAGAAAAAGTGGGGATGTCCTGTAATATATTGTAGCTTTTCTTGTTTACAGGGTACTCAGAAAATACGTCTCCCTTAGAGTCCCACAGAAAGGTTCTCAGTGCGATCTCTGTCAAGGTATGTATTTCCAAAGAAGTGATCCCTTTAGATATTTGCCTGTGTACCTTTTCCTGTTATTCAGAGCTTGCCTTCTGTGGGTTTTATGATAAACCTGTAAAACCGGTTTTGCAAGTCTTAATCGTTGAAGGCAGCATAGAGCCTGTTCTTGACCAGACAAAGGGAAAAAGTGTGACTTTGAGGCTGAACTTGTCATTTTTCATTTGACTTGTCTTGAATTATTTAAGAATAGAGAGAACTAGAAAAAGAGAGAAATAGAATTGGTTATTGAGCACTCCCCAAATGCTCACCATGATTCAGTGTAGAGCCAAAGGGCAGGGTGATGGAACAGGGCTCTATGCTTTAGAAGGAAAGAAATTTAAACCTGACCTCCACAGAGTCTCACTAACTTCTGTTGTTTGAAAATACAAAATACGTTCAGGAAGTGTTGGAAGTTAGTATTTTGGGAAAGAAATGGCAGTTCCACAGAACATTGCATTTAACAGTAAATTGGAGGAGAGCCCAAGAGAAATTTTTCATCCCTTGATAGAAAAGGTAGGGAGTGACTTTTTTTGGTTTGGTTCTTTTTTCTTTATTATTTTCTGGAAATAAAAGTAATTAAGTATAGGTACTACTGGTCTCTTTCTTCCAGTAACAGGTGATAATAATAGTAGTAGTAATAGTAAAAATAATAATAGAAATAATAATAACAGTAATGTAATACTAGTTAAACAGTCTTTATCCATTGAACTGGCCATTTCAAATCAAAACTTCTAAACACAAATCAAACCATCATCCTTGTAGAATCTTTCACAGCAGTGGGCTAAAGATCCTGGTTTTGTTGACAGGATTTCTTGGTTCTGGAAAAACAAGAGGGAAGTAGAAGCCTAACTACTTCTAGCTCACAGACCCGTCCAGTGAACAGAGCTTTGTATTTTGATGGGCTTGGGATGACTTTGAAATCAATTGGTCATTACAGTAGAAAAAATTAATGTTTTTTTGAACGTGACAGCAGAAATAACTTTAAGCACCAACTTAATAATAATAGATCACCAATTTAAGTTAAAAATTCATGCTATACTATCAAAATTTAAAGGTAAGTGATTATGTATTAGGTGATGGTATAAAGTGTATGTTCTAATGTGTAGGATGTATGCAAAGATACATACATACCTGAAAGTCCTTAGAGGAAACAAATTTTTATGTTTGCTGTCTGACTGTTTATCATACAATATTTGGTTTTATTTCGCAGGGATCGGTGAATTTTAACTTTGGAGTCCTCTATGCTAAGGATGCTCAGCCTGCAGATGATGAAATGTTCAGTAATGGTGAGTTTTTCACTTTCTCTTTAATTGCTATGCTGATCTGAATAAGAAAAAAACAAAAGCAAGAGAAAAAAAAAGGATGGTTTATTATTTTTTACACTGTTATGTTTGTTTCCTCAGTATTTGCTGCAGCTCTGCTTACCCAAGCTTTGGGTTCCTTCTGTCCCACTGGGAGTTGCCCAGTTTGGTTGCATCTGGTGAAATTCACCCCGAGACCTTACAGAACTAGCTCAAACTACGTGAGAGCCATTTGCAGTTCTCTCCACACACCTGGAGAATGGGTGACGTTTCTGAGGATGTGGCAACTGTACTTCTATCAAAACTCAGTCTGTGAAATTTCTGGGGAAAACCCTTCTGTGTCCTGAAGGGCTCAAACTCTGCTGAGGATCCAGTTATCAGGTGCTCACCTGGATGGTTCCAGCTCTTAAAGTGAACACTTGTACTCTTGCCCTGTAGTTTACATCCGTTGTATTTTTGTTGTTTTGCAAGATTTTATGTCTTTGCAAAATATTGTGCATTTCGCTCTTTAGAACCTCTCAGATTGTTCTTTGGTGTAGCGCCACCTCATGGGACACTTGGCTGCTGTCCTAAAGGGGATGGTCGCTAGAATTGTAAATTCTGGAGAGTTTGTAAGTCTTCTGTCCCCAGGGAGCTATCATGCTTTGTTTACTTTTGTTCTGTTGGTTAGGCGCTGCTTCTCATTGCAAGTATGAATTTCAAACTACCCTGTTCTCTTTTTAACTGTTTTCCTGGTTCTCTCCGTACGGCAGGGAAAGACTCTCGTATCCTTGTCTTCAGGCTCGGTGCTGTCCACGAAGATACGGAGACTAAAAAAATCATAAGAAGCAAAATATGACTGCAGGGAAAACAAGCTGGAGAGAACAAAAGGTGATATTGTTATCCTTACCCTGTGTTAGAAACATCCACTGTGCTTTGATGCTGGCAGCTGCCAGGGGCTTGTTAGCTCTTTGTAGGCAGGTGTAGGTGTTCGCTTGTAGGTTTTTTCTCTGGACAAGTCAATTCAAACTTTGCTAAGCTTATATTTGCAGATTACTCTCTAGCACAGTCCAGCATGACATTTTAGAATGCTGTAAAAAAAGCATGTTACTTGGAAATTGCTAATGATGAGAAGCTTTAGGGGAAAATAAGATTTCAGGGTTGGGAGACGTGAGAAGAATTTTGTGGGGATGTTAGACTGAAGTAAAGCACACTTGAGGCTGGACTGGCACGCTGGCAGGTCCCCTATTAAACAGTAGTGCTGAGATTAGCCTGGGGGTTGCCCATTGTTTCTGTAGAAATCAGTGTTTCCTGGTCTTCAGAAGTAAGCTGCTTTGAAAAGCTGGAAGGTGCAGCATGGTGACAATCCGTGTGCTCTGGATTAAAAGTAGATTTCAGAATGGTCCTAGGCTTTTGTCTTTTCCTCGAAGCCGATGTAATCCTATTGAGGAGCTTTTAATTCTGTGCTGCCACGTCATCGGTCAGGGCCCTGTCGTACTAATCGTCATACAGATACAAAACAAAAAATCGGACCCTGTCCCAACCACTTAGAGCCCAGAACACGATTTCCTCGGGCTGCCGTTTGTGTGCCATCGGCACTCACCACGGAAGCGAGCTGGGGATTGTTGCAGCTGCTGGGAACAAACCGCTCCTCGTCACACAGGAACGGAATTGGGACGACGCCTCGGCCAGCCCCTCTCTGCCATCGTCTCCTGAATCTGCAGCAGAGCAGTTCCGGTCCATCCGGGCACGTGTAATCCAGTTCCCGATGATCTGAGCGCACGGAGCAGCGCTCCGCTGCCGTGGGGGGCTCAGGGAAGGCAGAGTGTGCATTGTCATCTTCCTGAACCTGCAGACGAATCCAAGTGAGAAGCCACAGGGTGGAAATCAGTCGCATATATGCTAAACGAAACTTGCAGGTTTTTTTTAAGAATTGTTTCTGCTTGTTCTTTTTTGTGCTTCAGCGCTTAGAAAACCTCTCTTTAAAATCAGTTCAATTCATCAGTTGAACCTTTGTTTGCAGACCCTCAGTGAGCAGAATTTGTTGCAGACTCAGTGCACGCTGTGCCGGCCTCCCGGGAGTGTGAGGGGCTCACGTGTGCTACTTTTTGCTTTAGGACGCTCTGAGGTATTTATTCCTTTTGGGATACATGATGAGAATTGCCAAGAGAGGTAGTTACAAGGTATGACATGAGGAAAAAGCCTGTGTGGTTGGAACGTTGTTGCTGTCAAAAGTTAATTTTTCCTTCTTTCTTAGCCAGTAGTTAGCTTTTTGCTTAATTTTTGTGGTATCATTATTTTATTGTTTAAAAAATGGCTTCAAAATCACTTTGGTGGTTGGTGTTGGCCACCAGTACCTTGTTCAGATTTGCCTATTTGCTTGTAGCTAAAATGTTCGCATCCTGTTTATCATTCTATTTAAGAAACTGCTGCCCAGCCAACTAATAACTGAATATCCATCTGTCTGGGACTCGGGGACAGGATTAAGGTAGTGTCTTTGTTCCCAGGAAAAGGTTCCAGTGTAGTTTCTAAATAGAGGAGAAGGGGATGAAGACGCGGTGCTCTGATGCCATTGGGGCACCCCAAGGTCCCCAGGAGCGGGAGCCCCGCTGCAGTGCAGGAGCAGGTATGTTCTCATGTAATACTGAACAAATTATAAATATAAATATGACAATTTAAGCATGAAAATATTTTTTAATATAGTTAAACAAAGTGGGTTTTTTCATTTGTCAATAGGCAGTGTTTTGATTGTAAAAATTATAACTACAAATAATATAAAGGGAGAAATCTAAGTATAGAAATAGAAATATATACAGATATATATAAAATTTAAACCTATAAGAAAAAATTAGTTGTAGCAGTAGATGTGATACCTAATATAAATAATAACTTAGATACTTTCCTAGAATTTTGTATCTATTATATATAATTATGAATATAATGCATCAAAAGAAACTATAAATATAAATGTGAATATAATTATACAAAAGTATAAAAATATTTCAATATCGTTCAAAAGAAGGCTTTTTTTGTGTTTATTTGGTTAGAGACGGGGGTTTTATTTGGAATAATCGAAGTATTATGGAAGTATAAATCTAAATATAGAAATATACAGTCGATAAAGAAAGGTATTTATAAGAACACGACTGAACGACGCCGCCTTGGGCCGAATGGAACGAGCTCAGCCGAACCAAGGCGAGACCGGCCGAACCTGACGGGCTCGAGCGAACCGAGGCCAGGCTTGCGAGGCTGCCTGAACGGAGCCGAGCTCGGCCGAACCGAGCCCGCCGCTCTCGTGCGCGCTAATTAGCGCGAGTGCGGTCACAGCCCAATGAGCTCCTGTGCCACCCCGCGCTCCCGGTCGTGTCGGTGTGATGGCCGGGCCGCCCGCGGGACGCGGCAGCAGGAGCGCCCCGAGTCGGGCGAGTTTAACGTGAGGCGGCGCCGCTTGCCCGCCGTCGGGGGGGGGGCGAGCCGAGCCGAGCTCAGCCGAACGCGCAGAGAGCGGCTCCGAGTTGGGCCGAAGCGCGCCGAAGGGACGAATGCAGCCGAATGCGGCCGACAATAGCCGAGTTTAGCCGACAGTAGCCGAGTTTAGCCGAAGAGCCGACTGGAGCCGAGTGACTCCGGAGCGATCCCAGCTCCCCCGAGCGCAGCCTCCCGGGCAGGGCGAGGCGCCGGGCCGGGCTCGGGGTGCAGCCGGGGCTCTGTGAGGCTTCCCCGCCTGTCCCTCTCTCTCGCCCTCCTTCCTTCTCCCCGTATTCGCCTTCTCTCGCTCCCTTTCCCCCATTCCCTCTGCCCCCACAAGCCCGGCTCCTTCCTGTCCAGCCCCTTCCCCGCTACTCCCTTTCTCTTCCCCGTTTCTGCCTCCTCTGTCCACCCTCCCTCTACCCCCCCTCCCGGGCTTTCCCTTCCCGTGCCGCTTTCCTGCACAGCCCGCCCTCCCTCGCCGCCCTTTGTCATGCCCTGCTCTCGCTCCTCTCTTCCGGTGCCCGCTTTCCTTCTTTGCCGCGCAGCCGCGGGGCTCGGGGTGCCGGAGAATGAAGGCCCGAGGGTATGGGGATTCATCCGTGGTGCTGTTAACACAGTCAGAATGGCTCAGTGACTCTGTGCCAGGCTGGTGTGGCCTCAAAGGCTGCCCCTGCTGCTGGCAGAGTGTGTGAAGCGTCTGCTGAGCGGGCAGCGGCACCCCCCCGAACACCTTCTCGCAGCAGGTACGGAGACGGACCCAGCCCAGCGCGTGGAAATGGATCTCTCCAGCTGAACGCTCAGGTGAAGCGAGCAGAGAGCGTGCTCAGCATGAACCAGGTGAGCTGCACGTCTCCAGGGTAATGATTCTTGCACCTTCAGAGCCACAGTGTCGCTGAGCTTTTTTTTTCCCCAGGCTTTCCATCACCTCTCAAACAGACGAATGCTCCCCTTGGAGGCTGCTGTGCCCTGGGGAGCCTGGCAGGTGGCCCCGTTGGTGAGAGGAGGGCAGCTGCAGGCAGGCAGCCCCCAGGAAAACACGGGAGTTTCAGTGGTTTCTGATGCCTGAGGAACGGGGAGATGGCGTGAGCTGAGCAGGAGTTAAGCACGGTCGTACAGAGGCCTGGCTGTTATGATTTAAGATGGCTTATTGAATATCTGTAGTTTCTATAGATATTTGTATATCTGTCCAAGTAGGATATAGAGCCTTGTGCAGGAGAAAAAGAACTCTTGATGTAAGATATGACCTGGGGGGGCATCATGCCAGGCTATCCCTTCCAGATTTGGACGGCTTCAGGGTCTTGTGTGGCATGATGGGAAGTTCTGAAAATTAAGATTTCCTCTTTGGTGCGGGTCAGATGGGTGACGCCTGGCAGCTCGTGCACTGCCACTGTGCTAACGTGTGTGCCTCTCCTTCCCTCCCTGCTCCACAGGCAGCGCAACACGGGAGCAGCAGGGAGAGCTGGCTTTGTCCTGGAGGATCCAGGAGCTCGCGGTGGATATCTGAGCCTGCAGCTCCAGGCTGCCGCACGACGGAAGGGCTGCACACACCCAGAGCGTACAGGTACTGTCACAAACGTGGGCTGTGGTGGCTGAGCCCTCAGGAGCTGGCGGTGCCAGCTGGGAGAAGAACAGTAGCTTCCAGCCTTTTCTTTTGTCTGCGTTTCCCCGTGTTCAGTCAGTCTGATTACTTCTGGGCATTTGCCCAGCAGGGTGTGAAATGCTTCAAGGGCTAAAGGGGGAAAAAAAGGGAAACACAAACTATAATCCACACCTCAGGAGGGAGAAGACATCTGTCAGGACAAACTCTTAAGAGAAATGGGATGAAGAATACTTGTTTATTCAGTCTTTGGTATGTGTAGCTAGTTCAAAGAGGTCTCCCAGTCCTTCCCATTAGCAGAGCAAAGGAAGAGCAGCAAAGCCCTCAGGCTAAGCCATTAAAAGCAGCAGCAGCAGCAGCAGCAGCAGCTTCGTGTGCTGGAGTGTGGCAGGCATTCCTAGGTTTGCTTTTTGGTTTTGCATCTAGCACTGGTAGAGGAGAGTTCTTTGCAAGGTGATAGTTCCAGCCTTGTATTGAAATGTGAGCAAAGAGGAACTTTGTCAGTTGGATTGGGGTTTATTCACAGCACTTGTAAACAGAGTTAACGTTCAGATAACATGTGCAGGGAGTGTGTGCTGTGGGTTAGCACAAGTGACAAAGGAAGTGGGACAGGGACAGGGCACTTTTCCCTTCAAGGTACTGTCTTTCTCTGGAAGAATGATGTGAGAGCAGAAAAGTTGCAATGGCACTGCAGTTCCCTGCACAGAATATACCCAGGGAGGTGAAGCACAGCCCAGTGGTGCCATTCACCTGCGCCCCAACGGGGAGCATCGGTGAAGTGAGGAGGACTGAGGAGCTCTCCCCTTGAGCAATCACAACAGTCATGTCAACGAGTGTCACCCTTTTCCAGACCACTGGCATGTGCTTGGGGACAATAACCTGTGTTTTTTACAGCCAGGTCTTCTGAGCCGCTGCTCACTGCTCGCAGTGAAAAGAAACTTGTGTACAGGCACTCTGCAAAATTGTCACCTCAGATGCCACTGAAGCACAGCTTTGGCTTTCAGGCATCTCCCCTGCAAGCTGTCCCTTGCGGCGTTTCCGCACTGGATTCATTGTAAATTCATTCCTCCCATTTTTTATTTGTAATTTCCAATTGATATCGACTTTGACAGCCTCTTCAGGGCTCCCCAAGCTTCATACCACACCTAAATGCTCGTTTTCACTGCCTGAAGGGCTTCTCTCACCCGAGTGATTCTATGAATTTGGCCTGTACTTCAGCTTAAGGGGAAAGCTGTACATTGATTGCATTTTGGAGAAAAAGATTTGACCGTCCAGCTGTAAATTTATCTTGTGTTTTGCCTTCCAGGTTCGCTCGTATTGTAATTTGCAAATGGCACGGCAAATGCCACGAGAGCAGCTGGTGAAGGTGGCTCAGAAGCAATGACAAGAATGTGCTGCAAAGTTGGGTCCAGCAGTCCAGCTTCCCGACACGGTAGGGCAGGCACACCTTTTGATAAAGCATCAAACGCTGTAGTTTTTATTCTTGGTGTTTGTCTGCGCTCCCATTCTGATCACCCCTTGAAGTATTATTTTTCAAAATGATATCTAGGAGAGAAATCATGTTTATTCAGGGGGAGCCATAATTTTCATCTGTTCCAAATGCACCAGGTGTGTTTTAAGGCCTGCACACACAGCAAGAGCCGCAGAGCTTGTTGTGCAGTTTCCTGCAGCACTGATTTATTCTGTACTCCAGTAACCATGCCCCGGGCTGCCAGCCAGGCTCAATGCCAGGAGCGGGAGGAGCAGACCCCGAGAGGTGCTTTGGGTGGAGCCCAGCCAGGTTTCAGGCAGCCCGCAGAGTCTGCCCTTGCAGTCCACGCCGGTCTGCTGTTGCCATCTGCTGGAAAAATCCCTAATGGATATTTCCAAAGGTGGGGAGGAGCATCCGCTCCTGTCACGGACCTGCTGGGGGCTCTTTGCCCTCTGGCTCCGTGCGCTCTGCCCAAGAACAGCGTGTGCAGCAGGCTGTCACCGCTCTCTGCAGGGTGAAGCACCTTCAGCCAAGGTCAGTGCAAGAGCAAAACAATCCTGCCAGCAAAGCCTGCTACTAGAGAGGCAAACAATGATCCTTCCCCAAAGGAATTCATCCTTCTTCTCCCTTACAACTCTCCTGTGTCATCACACGGCAGAATGGTTTGGGGTGGAAGAGATGTTGAAAACGACCTAGTTCCACCCCTGTCCTGGGCAGGCTCACCTTCCTCTGGGCCAGGGTGCTGTGCTGTCGCAGATCAGGTGGCAGATCTGTGGAAATTGTAATGATATTATTAAGGCGTGTCTCTTATTGCCTTGCCATTCGTGAATCCCGAGGCTGTCTTGTCCTAGTTTAGCTTTCTGATGTGGAGGAGCAGAACTGCCAACTGATATGGATTTTGGTGCTCTCTGTGGAGTGACGTCCTGTAAAATTTCTGTCCCAGGAATGCTGTCACGATGGCTCTGCTCCATAAAGAATGACACGGCCTGATTGTCAGCAATTTTTGCTGCTGCACTAGTGTAAAAATGCTAAAATTTGAACACCGCTTATTATTTCAAAAGAGAATATTTTAAAACTGGAAGAGATAGCTGAAATTACGCCTGAAAGGTAGCAAGAGCAAATACATAGAATATTTCTCCCTGTTTGTAGATATACTTTTCATTGAAAATTATGCTGATGGGGATATGCTTTTATGTATTTAGTGACTTTACAGATTTATTCCCCGAGTTTTTTGAGTTCACAGAGTCATGGAATAATTCAGGTTGGAAGGGGCTCTAAAGATCACCTCGTTCCGAGCCTGCTGCTGTGGGCAGGGACACGGTTCCATGGACCAGGTCGCTCTGAGCCTGATCCCAGAGCACCAATGGGCCTTGGAACACTTCCAGGGATGGGGCAGCCCCAGCATGTGTGAGCAACCTGTGCCAGCCAGTTGCCAGAGGAGGAAGAAAGCCCTTCCCAGCTGGAGCAGAGGCTGCTGCAGCTTGGCGCAGCCTCGTGTCACCGAGCGTGTGAGACAGAAGGGCCCTTCCCGTGGAGGGAGAACGGCACTGAAAGATCTTTTTTGGGAGGAGCGGAGCAATGGAACGCCAAAGCAGCCTTCAGTTCTTGCAGCAGGGTTGGGAACAACTGGAAGCAGGAGCAGAGCTGGCCTGGTGCCTGGCAGCTCTGCAGGCAGTGGGGATGGAGAAGGTGCAGTTGTCTGTCTTCTTGGCTGAGTCTTGAAAAATGAGGCACTTTTCTGTAGTTCCTTTTCAAGCATTACGTGGCAGTTGCCCCTAGAAGTCCGAAGGCAGCTGTTTTCTTAGCAGGAGGAAGTCAGGAAGAGGCAAAGCAGGCAAAGACATCAGATAAGTCTGGATAAAAATCTTGGCTAAGCTGTTTTTTCCCCCTCCTCCAAACAGGCAATTCTGAAGCGCTGAGCAGAGATCTGCCCCCGGGAGGCAGAGCAGAGCCGATCTGTGAGAGCTGACACGGGAGCTGTGGTGAGGACAGCTGCTCCCCTGCCTCGGTGTGGGACCTGCTGAGCTGCCGTTCCTGTGCTGGGAGTGTTTCTCCTCTCATGCAGGCAAGCCAGAGAGCTCCTAGGGAAGGAGCAGGTAAGGTTGAAGTGCCGAGATCTCCCCGGTAAGAAGTGCCGTGACAAAAGGAAATGGCCTCAAGTTGCAGCAGGGAAGGCTCAGATTGGCTTTGAGGACCAATTTGTTCACTGAAAGGGTGGTCAGGCGTAGGAGCGGGCTGCCCAGGGCAGTCCCCATTGCTGGAGACATTTGAAGCATGGCAAGATGTGGTGTTTAGGGACCTGATTTGGGTGGGGGCTTGGCAGTGCTGGGGCAGCAGCTGGGCTCGATGGCCTTAGAAGGCTTTTGCAGCCTAAAGGACGCTATGGTTCTGGAAAGCCTCGACCCCTCTGGCTCCGACACAGCACCTGGATGCTGACGGAAGGAGGCTGGTCATGGAGCCTGGAGGTGCCTGTGCCACAGGGAGGGAGAGGGCAAGGCAGCGTCACCTGCAGGGAGGGTCTCGTCCCCAGAGAGCGGCCAGTGACTCCATCCGTGCCCGGGGCTCTGGGTGCACCCTCGGGGTGGACACCTGCCCTCAGGTTTCCCTCTGGGCACCCGGGGAGGGAACCGGGTCCATCCGTGCGGCAGCTCCAGGGCCTGCAGGCTCTGGGGCCCTGCAGCCGTGCGCCCTGTCACAGGGCGGCAGGGACGTGACACTGCCCGGCCGCGCCGCTGGCCTGGGATCCTTGCTGCTTTCCTCCCGATCCCACATGGCTGTAGCAGCAATCTTGTGTCTTTTCTTTAAAAGTGTCCTTGGGAGAGTTCAAAGAGAGGGTAATTAGTTATGTCAAAGCCTACAGATTTGACCTGTTGGCACTCAAGAGAAAAGACAAGAACCTGCTTGGCATCCTTGTGCCTGGAAGTCATTGTGACCCAGGGAAGCGAGGAAGGGGCTGGCCGAGGTCACTGAGGCTCTGAGATGGAGGTGAGTTTGCATTCCAGTTGATTGGAACGGAGGCTCATCAGAAGTTTCCTCGGCTATCCAAGGCACAGAGCCCTGGAGCCAGGTGAGCCTGAGCTGCTGCACGCTTGCTGTGAGCTTTGGGGTGAGGGTGCATCGTTGCAGGCCTGGGATGGATTGAAATGCGCTGAGGAAAGCAGAGGGAGGGAGGGAGGGAAATGCTCTGTTAACTTGTGCCAGTTCTTCTGTCAGACTCATCACGGCGGGACAGCGTGCAGACTGAAAGTGTGAGAAGATGCGGAGGGGAACAGAGAATCTGACGGGAGCAGCGAACGAGCACGAGTGCACGAATTTTGCTTTTTGCTTGGATGTAAACTCAGGAGTTGAAAGGAATTTGGGAGTGAGAAGGGACATTTCAGAAGGAGAAGAAGAAAAAGAGGTTGTTGTTGTTGTTACAGTCCTGGCAAAATCTTTTGTTCTAGCTAATAAAAGAAGTTAGTTTAAGAAATAAAAAGAAAAAGGTGTAGTGTTTTTTTTTTTTACTTGACTGTTATATTCATTGGTGGTATATGGTGTGTTGTTTTATTTCTTGGTATTATTAACTCTGTGTAAATTGTTTTTTGAGTGAAGCTGACTTTCTGGATGGGTTGGTTTGTATTTGAGGCAGGATTAATTTCAATGGGATTCTTTGGGTTGGGTTTTACTGGGATTTTTGTTTTTGTTTGTGTTTGCTGTCTGTATAAACATAGAGCTTTGGTAGGGCCAGCTGGGCTGCTGGAGTTTTGGGTGTGAATTTATGAGATGGCTTTTGTTAAATGCAGTTTTTAATTTTGGAAAGGTTTTTCAATGTAGTGGTTTTAAGGTGGTTTTTAAGAATTCATTGTATTGTTTTCTGTTGTTTGTAGTTGGTGTATGATAAGGGATGTGGTGTGACTTCTTGAACGCTATGGTTTTAGTGTTCCTAAGTTCTGATTTCTTTCTGGTTCGATAGTTTTTTTTATTTTTTGGGACAGGGGCATTTATATGGTGGGTTTTTATAGGCAATACGTTTTTTAATTTAGGTAGTGATGTTTTTTAGTATTTTAATAGTTTAGGTTTTTGATTTTCATGGTTTTAATTATTTTTTTTTAATTTTTTCAAATAACTTTTCTAGATGATAGGTTATTATTTGTGCATTAGCATCAAGGTAGAGCTTTGGGGACTTTTTTTAGTAATGTTTAGGGTCAGTTGTACAGTTTTGAGTCTCGTGAGTTGGTTTGATTTAATTTTTACTGGGTGTTTGTTTTTATTAGCAGTTGTGTCATTTTCAAGGTGTATTTGAGTTTTTTGGGGTTTTTGAGATAGTGGTTTAGGAGGAAGTTTATGATGAGAATGTGCGGAGGTTTTGGGCTACTTTATAGTGGGATTTAAAATTTATTGACAGTTAGGTTTATTGGAGTTTTTATTAGGGTTCAATGACGTTGTGGGACGTTTGTTCCGTTAGTAATAGCAGTGGGTTTTGTTTTGATGCACTGGGATGGGACGAGCGTGTGCTGCGTGCCGGTGCTGACAAAGGTACGGTACTGTTGTGGTTCTGGTGCGTGGGGTCAATGAACTTGTATGGTTTAATATAGAGATGAAAATAGAAATAAATATACATTTAAAAATAAATATAACATTAGAGTGGTAAACATAAATATAGATAACAGATACATACATAAAACTGTAATACATGGTATATAATTGTAACATCATATAGATAAATGATAGTCTATTATATATATATATACACAAAGATACATAAATATAGATAGTTAATATGAAAATATTTAAATGGAGTTAAAATAAATGGGGGGGTGTTATTAGGTTATAGGCTGGGGTTTTTAAATAAGTGATAGAAATAAAATATCAATTCAGATATACAAATATATATACAAATACAAATCTCTATAAATATTTAATTTAAATAAATATAAGTAAAAGAAATCTATAATACAGAAAATACAGATCTATTATTATATTAGAAGGTATTCTCTCTAATATATATAATATCTATGAATAAAATAAATTAAAATATCCATATGAATATCATTTTAATTTTGAAAAATAAATTTACTTCCTACATTTTTAAATCGGGTTCAAATAAAGGGGCGTCCTTGCTTTTCATTTGGTTAGAGGCAGGAGTTTTATTTGAAATAATATAAGTAATATAGAAATGTGGATCTTAAGATAGAAATATGTAATAAATATATAAGGAGCAATTGCTAAAATATGAATATAAATTTATATATAAATATATGTAAGTAATATGAAGAGTTCTAGTGTAGAATGTAAATAACATTATACGGCAATATAAATTATAAATGGGAATATAAATATAAAAATATGTAAATATAGCTTAAAAGACAGGGAATGTTTTGGCTTTTATTTAAGTAGAGGCAGGGGTTTTATTTTGAATATTATAAGTGTTCCAGAAGTAAAAATCTTGAGGCAGAAATATTTAATCAATATAAAAATATGAATAAAAATATATAAAAATTCATAAATAACTACTCGCATCAGATGTAATATAGAATATAAATTTATTTTTAACTTGACATTGGTAAAGATAAATGTATAAGTAAGCAATAGACATTAATATACCTTATAAATACAAATATGAATATAAAAATTGAACATTAGGATAAAGTCTATTTAAATATTGTTTACAACAAAGGGTTGGGGTTTTTTTTATTCCTATTGTGTTAGAGGCAGGGTTTTTATTTTAAATAATATGAATGTAGATATTATTGTTATTTATTTCTAAATATGGAGATATACAATCGAGATATAAATATATATATAAAACCACAAAATATAAAGAAATACCAATAATAGGAAGAGATGTAATGAAGAATACAAATAACAGTATAGATAAGTGTACATTTTAAATGTAAATATGAATATGAACCTGAAAACTAGAATTTTAAAAAATATTTGAATACCGTTGAGAAGAAAGGGCTTCTTTTTGGCTTTAATGTGGATGGAGGCAAAGGTTTTATTTTAAATAATGCAAGTGTTACAGAAGTAAAAATCGTAACAGAAATATATACTTACTATGTAAAAATATGTATAAAAATATACAAATAAATTTAAGTTTTAGGGATATATGCAATATGGAATAGAAATGTATTTATAAAAAGAAATGTATAAATGGACAGTGTACATCAATATACATTGTAAATAGAAATGTGAATATTAATAGGAAAAAACTTTTTAAAAAATATTTAAATATTTTTTAAAAGACATTGTTGGGTTTTTGGGGTTTTTTTTTGTGTGTTGTGTTTTGTTTTGTCTTTTATCCTATTAGATTAGAGGCAGAAGTTTATTTTTCCTCTTCCCCGTTGTTTTGGGGCATTTATTTCAGAGCAGTTTTCGGCGGGGGCCGCCCCTGTTCCTTTTCGCCGCCTTCCCTGCCCAGAGCCCCGAGGCGCGCTGCGCCCCCGGCTGGGGCGTGCGGCAGTGCTGCCGCCTTGTGGGCAGAGCGCGGTACTGCAGCCCTGCACCGAGAGGCCGCCACCTTGGGAGTGGCGCGTCGCGGATGTCGCGGACTTTTAATTGACCTTCTCAGCATGGCGGCGAAAAGGGCGGGGAAGTGGAGGACCGGGGTGGGTGTAAGTGGACTGCCTGCACAGAATACTGACGTCATGGCGGCTCCGACGGATTTTTCTGCGGCGTTTCATGGGTACCCGACACACGGTGTGGGCTCAGCGGCGCCGCGGGCGGGGTAGTTTGGCGGGTTTGTGCCAGGCATGTGGGTTAAACGCCTCGCTGTGCCGGGGTCCTCTGACGGCCGCTTTCGCGCCCTGAGGGAGCCGAGCCGGGCCGAATTGTTCCGAAGAGCCGAAGAGCCGAGGGTGGCCGAAAACACCCGAGTTGACCCGAAGAGCCGAGGGAAGCCGGAAACAGCCGAGTTTACCCGAAGAGCCGAGGGTGGCCGAAAACAGCCGACTTGAACCGAAGAGCCCAGGGCGGCCCAAAATCGCCCAGTTTACACCAAGAGACCATGATAGCCGACTGGAACCGATAGCCGAGTGTAGCCGACACTGGCCGCATTTAGACAATGTGCCCAATATGACCGAGTTTAGTCGAACCGTGCCGAGTTCGGCCGAAGAGCCGTACTGAAACGAGTTTAGACCAAGAGCCGGACCAAGCCGAATTCAGCCGAGTTTCATTAAACAGAACCGAACAACGCCGCAGCGCTCTGCCTGCAGTGCGCCTGTGCAGGCGGCAGGGATCGCTGTGCCTGCAGTGCTCCGAGGCAGACGGCAGGGGGCGCTGTGCCTGCAGTGCGCCTGTGCAGACGGCAGGGATCGCTGTGCCTGCAGTGCGCCTGTGCAGACGGCAGGGATCGCTGTGCCTGCAGTGCTCCGGGACAGACGGCAGGGGGCGCTGTATAAAGTAAGTAGAAAATATCAACTCTCTATAAGAAGGAATAAAAGCTCTATGTCACGTGCAGCAGTAGAAAATTTCACGCTCCCAGGGAATAAATAGTTTTCTTTAAATCCTTTTCGTTTTGGAGTTTTTTTTTTTTTTTACTCCCAGGTAGCCTGATAGTTTCTACTGCTGTTTTTTTATTCTAAAGCTAGAAAGGTAAACCAAGATCAGAAATACAAGAAAGGGAAAGGGAAGGGAAAGGAAAGGCAAGGAAAGGAAGCGGGAGAGCAAGAGGGAAGGGAAGGGGTGAAAAACAGAGTGAAAAAAGAAAAAAGAGTTGGAGGGGGAAAGAGAAGGCATTCGGAAGGAGCGGTGCTGCCTCAGGTCCTTCCCCGCCCAGGGGTGAAGGTCCCGTTTGATGCCCGGGAGGTTCTGCAGCTCCCGACGGCGGGGGACGGAGCCGTGGCTGTCATCCCGAGACTACAACTCCCGGCAGGCCTTGCTGCCGGCGCGGCGCGTGACGCAACGGCTGACGCGGCACATGACTGGCTGGCGGGCCAGGCGGGCGCGCGGGGCTGTGCGCGGGCCGCTCCCGCCGCCTCTCCCGCGCGGGACGGCGACGCTGGACGGGCGAAGCCTCCGTCCGGCCGCCCGCACGGCGCCGAGCAGCGCGGAAGGAGCGTCCGCGGGTTTCCTCGGCCTCCCTCGGCGGTGCCGGGGGCGGGGGGCGGGGCGGTGCTTTGCTGCCGCGGGCCGGGAGCTGCAGGAGCCGCCCCGGGCGAGCACGGCGAGCACCTGTGAGTGTTTTTTTTTCCTCTAAATCGGGAGTAAATATAGCTGAGTAAAATTAGCTTGGTTTTGTTCCTTCTTTTTTAACTGAATTGTTTTTATTAAAAATCCTATTTGAATGTGTAGAAAAAGTGCGGATGTCCTGTAATATATTGTAGCTTTTCTTGTTTACAGGGTACTCAGAAAATACGTCTCCCTTAGAGTCCCACAGAAAGGTTCTCAGTGCGATCTCTGTCAAGGTATGTATTTCCAAAGAAGTGATCCCTTTAGATATTTGCCTGTGTACCTTTTCCTGTTATTCAGAGCTTGCCTTCTGTGGGTTTTATGATAAACCTGTAAAACCGGTTTTGCAAGTCTTAATCGTTGAAGGCAGCATAGAGCCTGTTCTTGACCAGACAAAGGGAAAAAGTGTGACTTTGAGGCTGAACTTGTCATTTTTCATTTGACTTGTCTTGAATTATTTAAGAATAGAGAGAACTAGAAAAAGAGAGAAATAGAATTGGTTATTGAGCACTCCCCAAATGCTCACCATGATTCAGTGTAGAGCCAAAGGGCAGGGTGATGGAACAGGGCTCTATGCTTTAGAAGGAAAGAAATTTAAACCTGACCTCCACAGAGTCTCACTAACTTCTGTTGTTTGAAAATACAAAATACGTTCAGGAAGTGTTGGAAGTTAGTATTTTGGGAAAGAAATGGCAGTTCCACAGAACATTGCATTTAACAGTAAATTGGAGGAGAGCCCAAGAGAAATTTTTCATCCCTTGATAGAAAAGGTAGGAAGTGACTTTTTTTGGTTTGGTTCTTTTTTCTTTATTATTTTCTGGAAATAAAAGTAATTAAGTATAGGTACTACTGGTCTCTTTCTTCCAGTAACAGGTGATAATAATAGTAGTAGTAATAGTAAAAATAATAATAGAAATAATAATAACAGTAATGTAATACTACTTAAACTGTCTTTATCCATTGAACTGGCCATTTCAAATCAAAACTTCTAAACACAAATCAAACCATCATCCTTGTAGAATCTTTCACAGCAGTGGGCTAAAGATCCTGGTTTTGTTGACAGGATTTCTTGGCTCTGGAAGAACAAGAGGGAAGTAGAAGCCTAACTACTTCTAGCTCACAGACCCGTCCAGTGAACAGAGCTTTGTATTTTGATGGGCTTGGGATGACTTTGAAATCAATTGGTCATTACAGTAAAAAAAATTAATGTTTTTTTGAACGTGACAGCAGAAATAACTTTAAGCACCAACTTAATAATAATAGATCACCAATTTAAGTTAAAAATTCATGCTATACTATCAAAATTTAAAGGTAAGTGATTATGTATTAGGTGATGGTATAAAGTGTATGTTCTAATGTGTAGGATGTATGCAAAGATACATACATACCTGAAAGTCCTTAGAGGAAACAAATTTTTATGTTTGCTGTCTGACTGTTTATCATACAATATTTGGTTTTATTTCGCAGGGATCGGTGAATTTTAACTTTGGAGTCCTCTATGCTAAGGATGCTCAGCCTGCAGATGATGAAATGTTCAGTAATGGTGAGTTTTTCACTTTCTCTTTAATTGCTATGCTGATCTGAATAAGAAAAAAAACAAAAGCAAGAGAAAAAAGAGGATGGTTTATTATTTTTTACACTGTTATGTTTGTTTCCTCAGTATTTGCTGCAGCTCTGCTTACCCAAGCTTTGGGTTCCTTCTGTCCCACTGGGAGTTGCCCAGTTTGGTTGCATCTGGTGAAATTCACCCTGAGACCTTACAGAAGTAGCTCAAACTACATGAGAGCCATTTGCAGTTCTCTCCACACACCTGGAGAATGGGTGACGTTTCTGAGGATGTGGCAACTGTACTTCTATCAAAACTCAGTCTGTGAAATTTCTGGGGAAAACCCTTCTGTGTCCTGAAGGGCTCAAACTCTGCTGAGGATCCAGTTATCAGGTGCTCACCTGGATGGTTCCAGCTCTTAAAGTGAACACTTGTACTCTTGCCCTGTAGTTTACATCCGTTGTATTTTTGTTATTTTGCAAGATTTTATGTCTTTGCAAAATATTGTGCATTTCGCTCTTTAGAACCTCTCAGATTGTTCTTTGGTGTAGCGCCACCTCATGGGACACTTGGCTGCCGTCCTGAAGGGGATGGTCGCTAGAATTGTAAATTCTGGAGAGTTTGTAAGTCTTCTGTCCCCAGGGAGCTATCATGCTTTGTTTACTTTTGTTCTGTTGGTTAGGCGCTGCTTCTCATTGCAAGTATGAATTTCAAACTACCCTGTTCTCTTTTTAACTGTTTTCCTGGTTCTCTCCGTACGGCAGGGAAAGACTCTCGTATCCTTGTCTTCAGGCTCGGTGCTGTCCACGAAGATACGGAGACTAAAAAAATCATAAGAAGCAAAATATGACTGCAGGGAAAACAAGCTGGAGAGAACAAAAGGTGATATTGTTATCCTTACCCTGTATTAGAAACATCCACTGTGCTTTGATGCTGGCAGCTGCCAGGGGCTTGTTAGCTCTTTGTAGGCAGGTGTAGGTGTTCGCTTGTAGGTTTTTTCTCTGGACAAGTCAATTCAAACTTTGCTAAGCTTATATTTGCAGATTACTCTCTAGCACAGTCCAGCATGACATTTTTGAATGCTGTAAAAAAAAACATGTTACTTGGAAATTGCTAATGATGAGAAGCTTTAGGGGAAAATAAGATTTCAGGGTTGGGAGACGTGAGAAGAATTTTGTGGGGATGTTAGACTGAAGTAAAGCACACTTGAGGCTGGACTGGCACGCTGGCAGGTCCCCTATTAAACAGTAGTGCTGAGATTAGCCTGGGGGTTGCCCATTGTTTCTGTAGAAATCAGTGTTTCCTGGTCTTCAGAAGTAAGCTGCTTTGAAAAGCTGGAAGGTGCAGCATGGTGACAATCCGTGTGCTCTGGATTAAAAGTAGATTTCAGAAGGGTCCTAGGCTTTTGTCTTTTCCTAGAAGCCGATGTAATCCTATTGAGGAGTTTTTAATTCTGTGCTGCCACGTCATCGGTCAGGGCCCTGTCGTACTAATCATCATACAGATACAAAACAAAAAATCGGACCCTGTCCCAACCACTTAGAGCCCAGAACACGATTTCCTCGGGCTGCCGTTTGTGTGCCATCGGCACTCACCACGGAAGCGAGCTGGGGATTGTTGCAGCTGCTGGGAACAAACCGCTCCTCGTCACACAGGAACGGAATTGGGACGACGCCTCGGCCAGCCCCTCTCTGCCATCGTCTCCTGAATCTGCAGCAGAGCAGTTCCGGTCCATCCGGGCACGTGTAATCCAGTTCCCGATGATCTGAGCGCACGGAGCAGCGCTCCGCTGCCGTGGGGGGCTCAGGGAAGGCAGAGTGTGCATTGTCATCTTCCTGAACCTGCAGACGAATCCAAGTGAGAAGCCACAGGGTGGAAATCAGTCGCATATATGCTAAACGAAACTTGCAGGTTTTTTTTAAGAATTGTTTCTGCTTGTTCTTTTTTGTGCTTCAGCGCTTAGAAAACCTCTCTTTAAAATCAGTTCAATTCATCAGTTGAACCTTTGTTTGCAGACCCTCAGTGAGCAGAATTTGTTGCAGACTCAGTGCACGCTGTGCCGGCCTCCCGGGAGTGTGAGGGGCTCACGTGTGCTACTTTTTGCTTTAGGACGCTCTGAGGTATTTATTCCTTTTGGGATACATGATGAGAATTGCCAAGAGAGGTAGTTACAAGGTATGACATGAGGAAAAAGCCTGTGTGGTTGGAACGTTGTTGCTGTCAAAAGTTAATTTTTCCTTCTTTCTTAGCCAGTAGTTAGCTTTTTGCTTAATTTTTGTGGTATCATTATTTTATTGTTTAAAAAATGGCTTCAAAATCACTTTGGTGGTTGGTGTTGGCCACCAGTACCTTGTTCAGATTTGCCTATTTGCTTGTAGCTAAAATGTTCGCATCCTGTTTATCATTCTATTTAAGAAACTGCTGCCCAGCCAACTAATAACTGAATATCCATCTGTCTGGGACTCGGGGACAGGATTAAGGTAGTGTCTTTGTTCCCAGGAAAAGGTTCCAGTGTAGTTTCTAAATAGAGGAGAAGGGGATGAAGACGCGGTGCTCTGATGCCATTGGGGCACCCCAAGGTCCCCAGGAGCGGGAGCCCCGCTGCAGTGCAGGAGCAGGTATGTTCTCATGTAATACTGAACAAATTATAAATATAAATATGACAATTTAAGCATGAAAATATTTTTTAATATAGTTAAACAAAGTGGGTTTTTTCATTTGTCAATAGGCAGTGTTTTGATTGTAAAAATTATAACTACAAATAATATAAAGGGAGAAATCTAAGTATAGAAATAGAAATATATACAGATATATATAAAATTTAAACCTATAAGAAAAAATTAGTTGTAGCAGTAGATGTGATACCTAATATAAATAATAACTTAGATACTTTCCTAGAATTTTGTATCTATTATATATAATTATGAATATAATGCATCAAAAGAAACTATAAATATAAATGTGAATATAATTATACAAAAGTATAAAAATATTTCAATATCGTTCAAAAGAAGGCTTTTTTTGTGTTTAGTTGGTTAGAGACGGGGGTTTTATTTGGAATCATAGAAGTAGAAATCTAAATATAGAAATATACAGTCAATAAAGAAAGGTATTTATAAGAACACGACTGAACGACGCCGCCTTGGGCCGAATGGAACGAGCTCAGCCGAACCAAGGCGAGACCGGCCGAACCTGACGGGCTCGAGCGAACCGAGGCCAGGCTTGCGAGGCTGCCTGAACGGAGCCGAGCTCGGCCGAACCGAGCCCGCCGCTCTCGTGCGCGCTAATTAGCGCGAGTGCGGTCACAGCCCAATGAGCTCCTGTGCCACCCCGCGCTCCCGGTCGTGTCGGTGCGATGGCCGGGCCGCCCGCGGGACGCGGCAGCAGGAGCGCCCCGAGTCGGGCGAGTTTAACGTGAGGCGGCGCCGCTTGCCCGCCGTCGGGGGGGGGGCGAGCCGAGCCGAGCTCAGCCGAACGCGCAGAGAGCGGCTCCGAGTTGGGCCGAAGCGCGCCGAAGGGACGAATGCAGCCGAATGCGGCCGACAATAGCCGAGTTTAGCCGACAGTAGCCGAGTTTAACCGAAGAGCCGACTGGAGCCGAGTGACTCCGGAGCGATCCCAGCTCCCCCGAGCGCAGCCTCCCGGGCAGGGCGAGGCGCCGGGCCGGGCTCGGGGTGCAGCCGGGGCTCTGTGAGGCTTCCCCGCCTGTCCCTCTCTCTCGCCCTCCTTCCTTCTCCCCGTATTCGCCTTCTCTCGCTCCCTTTCCCCCATTCCCTCTGCCCCCACAAGCCCGGCTCCTTCCTGTCCAGCCCCTTCCCCGCTACTCCCTTTCTCTTCCCCGTTTCTGCCTCCTCTGTCCACCCTCCCTCTACCCCCCCTCCCGGGCTTTCCCTTCCCGTGCCGCTTTCCTGCACAGCCCGCCCTCCCTCGCCGCCCTTTGTCATGCCCTGCTCTCGCTCCTCTCTTCCGGTGCCCGCTTTCCTTCTTTGCCGCGCAGCCGCGGGGCTCGGGGTGCCGGAGAATGAAGGCCCGAGGGTATGGGGATTCATCCGTGGTGCTGTTAACACAGTCAGAATGGCTCAGTGACTCTGTGCCAGGCTGGTGTGGCCTCAAAGGCTGCCCCTGCTGCTGGCAGAGTGTGTGAAGCGTCTGCTGAGCGGGCAGCGGCACCCCCCCGAACACCTTCTCGCAGCAGGTACGGAGACGGACCCAGCCCAGCGCGTGGAAATGGATCTCTCCAGCTGAACGCTCAGGTGAAGCGAGCAGGGAGCGTGCTCAGCATGAACCAGGTGAGCTGCACGTCTCCAGGGTAATGATTCTTGCACCTTCAGAGCCACAGTGTCGCTGAGCTTTTTTTTTCCCCAGGCTTTCCATCACCTCTCAAACAGACGAATGCTCCCCTTGGAGGCTGCTGTGCCCTGGGGAGCCTGGCAGGTGGCCCCGTTGGTGAGAGGAGGGCAGCTGCAGGCAGGCAGCCCCCAGGAAAACACGGGAGTTTCAGTGGTTTCTGATGCCTGAGGAACGGGGAGATGGCGTGAGCTGAGCAGGAGTTAAGCACGGTCGTACAGAGGCCTGGCTGTTATGATTTAAGATGGCTTATTGAATATCTGTAGTTTCTATAGATATTTGTATATCTGTCCAAGTAGGATATAGAGCCTTGTGCAGGAGAAAAAGAACTCTTGATGTAAGATATGACCTGGGGGGGCATCATGCCAGGCTATCCCTTCCAGATTTGGACGGCTTCAGGGTCTTGTGTGGCATGATGGGAAGTTCTGAAAATTAAGATTTCCTCTTTGGTGCGGGTCAGATGGGTGACGCCTGGCAGCTCGTGCACTGCCACTGTGCTAACCTGTGTGCCTCTCCTTCCCTCCCTGCTCCACAGGCAGCGCAACACGGGAGCAGCAGGGAGAGCTGGCTTTGTCCTGGAGGATCCAGGAGCTCGCGGTGGATATCTGAGCCTGCAGCTCCAGGCTGCCGCACGACGGAAGGGCTGCACACACCCAGAGCGTACAGGTACTGTCACAAACGTGGGCTGTGGTGGCTGAGCCCTCAGGAGCTGGCGGTGCCAGCTGGGAGAAGAACAGTAGCTTCCAGCCTTTTCTTTTGTCTGCGTTTCCCCGTGTTCAGTCAGTCTGATTACTTCTGGGCATTTGCCCAGCAGGGTGTGAAATGCTTCAAGGGCTAAAGGGGGAAAAAAAGGGAAACACAAACTATAATCCACACCTCAGGAGGGAGAAGACATCTGTCAGGACAAACTCTTAAGAGAAATGGGATGAAGAATACTTGTTTATTCAGTCTTTGGTATGTGTAGCTAGTTCAAAGAGGTCTCCCAGTCCTTCCCATTAGCAGAGCAAAGGAAGAGCAGCAAAGCCCTCAGGCTAAGCCATTAAAAGCAGCAGCAGCAGCAGCAGCAGCAGCAGCTTCGTGTGCTGGAGTGTGGCAGGCATTCCTAGGTTTGCTTTTTGGTTTTGCATCTAGCACTGGTAGAGGAGAGTTCTTTGCAAGGTGATAGTTCCAGCCTTGTATTGAAATGTGAGCAAAGAGGAACTTTGTCAGTTGGATTGGGGTTTATTCACAGCACTTGTAAACAGAGTTAACATTCAGATAACATGTGCAGGGAGTGTGTGCTGTGGGTTAGCACAAGTGACAAAGGAAGTGGGACAGGGACAGGGCACTTTTCCCTTCAAGGTACTGTCTTTCTCTGGAAGAATGATGTGAGAGCAGAAAAGTTGCAATGGCACTGCAGTTCCCTGCACAGAATATACCCAGGGAGGTGAAGCACAGCCCAGTGGTGCCATTCACCTGCGCCCCAACGGGGAGCATCGGTGAAGTGAGGAGGACTGAGGAGCTCTCCCCTTGAGCAATCACAACAGTCATGTCAACGAGTGTCACCCTTTTCCAGACCACTGGCATGTGCTTGGGGACAATAACCTGTGTTTTTTACAGCCAGGTCTTCTGAGCCGCTGCTCACTGCTCGCAGCGAAAAGAAACTTGTGTAGAGGCACTCTGCAAAATTGCCACCTCAGATGCCACTGAAGCACAGCTTTGGCTTTCAGGCATCTCCCCTGCAAGCTGTCCCTTGCGGCGTTTCCGCACTGGATTCATTGTAAATTCATTCCTCCCATTTTTTATTTGTAATTTCCAAAGAATATCAGTCGACTTTGACAGCCTCTTCAGGGCTCCCCAAGCTTCATACCACACCTAAATGCTCGTTTTCACTGCCTGAAGGGCTTCTCTCACCCGAGTGATTCTATGAATTTGGCCTGCACTTCAGCTTAAGGGGAAAGCTGTACATTGATTGCATTTTGGAGAAAAAGATTTGACCGTCCAGCTGTAAATTTATCTTGTGTTTTGCCTTCCAGGTTCGCTCGTATTGTAATTTGCAAATGGCACGGCAAATGCCACGAGAGCAGCTGGTGAAGGTGGCTCAGAAGCAATGACAAGAATGTGCTGCAAAGTTGGGTCCAGCAGTCCAGCTTCCCGACACGGTAGGGCAGGCACACCTTTTGATAAAGCATCAAACGCTGTAGTTTTTATTCTTGGTGTTTGTCTGCGCTCCCATTCTGATCACCCCTTGAAGTATTATTTTTCAAAATGATATCTAGGAGAGAAATCATGTTTATTCAGGGGGAGCCATAATTTTCATCTGTTCCAAATGCACCAGGTGTGTTTTAAGGCCTGCACACACAGCAAGAGCCGCAGAGCTTGTTGTGCAGTTTCCTGCAGCACTGATTTATTCTGTACTCCAGTAACCATGCCCCGGGCTGCCAGCCAGGCTCAATGCCAGGAGCGGGAGGAGCAGACCCCGAGAGGTGCTTTGGGTGGAGCCCAGCCAGGTTTCAGGCAGCCCGCAGAGTCTGCCCTTGCAGTCCACGCCGGTCTGCTGTTGCCATCTGCTGGAAAAATCCCTAATGGATATTTCCAAAGGTGGGGAGGAGCATCCGCTCCTGTCACGGACCTGCTGGGGGCTCTTTGCCCTCTGGCTCCGTGCGCTCTGCCCAAGAACAGCGTGTGCAGCAGGCTGTCACCGCTCTCTGCAGGGTGAAGCACCTTCAGCCAAGGTCAGTGCAAGAGCAAAACAATCCTGCCAGCAAAGCCTGCTACTAGAGAGGCAAACAATGATCCTTCCCCAAAGGAATTCATCCTTCTTCTCCCTTACAACTCTCCTGTGTCATCACACGGCAGAATGGTTTGGGGTGGAAGAGATGTTGAAAACGACCTAGTTCCACCCCTGTCCTGGGCAGGCTCACCTTCCTCTGGGCCAGGGTGCTGTGCTGTCGCAGATCAGGTGGCAGATCTGTGGAAATTGTAATGATATTATTAAGGCGTGTCTCTTATTGCCTTGCCATTCATGAATCCCGAGGCTGTCTTGTCCTAGTTTAGCTTTCTGATGTGGAGGAGCAGAACTGCCAACTGATATGGATTTTGGTGCTCTCTGTGGAGTGACGTCCTGTAAAATTTCTGTCCCAGGAATGCTGTCACGATGGCTCTGCTCCATAAAGAATGACACGGCCTGATTGTCAGCAATTTTTGCTGCTGCACTAGTGTAAAAATGCTAAAATTTGAACACCGCTTATTATTTCAAAAGAGAATATTTTAAAACTGGAAGAGATAGCTGAAATTACGCCTGAAAGGTAGCAAGAGCAAATACATAGAATATTTCTCCCTGTTTGTAGATATACTTTTCATTGAAAATTATGCTGATGGGGATATGCTTTTATGTATTTAGTGACTTTACAGATTTATTCCCCGAGTTTTTTGAGTTCACAGAGTCATGGAATAATTCAGGTTGGAAGGGGCTCTAAAGATCACCTCGTTCGGAGCCTGCTGCCGTGGGCAGGGACACGGTTCCATGGACCAGGTCGCTCTGAGCCTGATCCCAGAGCACCAATGGGCCTTGGAACACTTCCAGGGATGGGGCAGCCCCAGCATGTGTGAGCAACCTGTGCCAGCCAGTTGCCAGAGGAAGAAGAAAGCCCTTCCCAGCTGGAGCAGAGGCTGCTGCAGCTTGGCGCAGCCTTGTGTCACCGAGCGTGTGAGGCAGAAGGGCCCTTCCCGTGGAGGGAGAACGGCACTGAAAGATCTTTTTTGGGAGGAGCGGAGCAATGGAACGCCAAAGCAGCCTTCAGTTCTTGCAGCAGAGTTGGGAACAACTGGAAGCAGGAGCAGAGCTGGCCTGGTGCCTGGCAGCTCTGCAGGCAGTGGGGATGGAGAAGGTGCAGTTGTCTGTCTTCTTGGTTGAGTCTTGAAAAATGAGGCACTTTTCTGTAGTTCCTTTTCAAGCATTACGTGGCAGTTGCCCCTAGAAGTCCAAAGGCAGCTGTTTTCTTAGCAGGAGGAAGTCAGGAAGAGGCA
Organism: Melozone crissalis; assembly: GCF_028551555.1. Taxonomy (NCBI): domain Eukaryota; kingdom Metazoa; phylum Chordata; class Aves; order Passeriformes; family Passerellidae; genus Melozone; species Melozone crissalis. Next base: position 143,200 of record NW_026535811.1, on the reverse strand, counting down.
AAGCAGGCAAAGACATCAGATAAGTCTGGATAAAAATCTTGGCTAAGCTGTTTTTTCCCCCTCCTCCAAACAGGCAATTCTGAAGCGCTGAGCAGAGATCTGCCCCCGGGAGGCAGAGCAGAGCCGATCTGTGAGAGCTGACACGGGAGCTGTGGTGAGGACAGCTGCTCCCCTGCCTCGGTGTGGGACCTGCTGAGCTGCCGTTCCTGTGCTGGGAGTGTTTCTCCTCTCATGCAGGCAAGCCAGAGAGCTCCTAGGGAAGGAGCAGGTAAGGTTGAAGTGCCGAGATCTCCCCGGTAAGAAGTGCCGTGACAAAAGGAAATGGCCTCAAGTTGCAGCAGGGAAGGCTCAGATTGGCTTTGAGGACCAATTTGTTCACTGAAAGGGTGGTCAGGCGTAGGAGCGGGCTGCCCAGGGCAGTCCCCATTGCTGGAGACATTTGAAGCATGGCAAGATGTGGTGTTTAGGGACCTGATTTGGGTGGGGGCTTGGCAGTGCTGGGGCAGCAGCTGGGCTCGATGGCCTTAGAAGGCTTTTGCAGCCTAAAGGACGCTATGGTTCTGGAAAGCCTCGACCCCTCTGGCTCCGACACAGCACCTGGATGCTGACGGAAGGAGGCTGGTCATGGAGCCTGGAGGTGCCTGTGCCACAGGGAGGGAGAGGGCAAGGCAGCGTCACCTGCAGGGAGGGTCTCGTCCCCAGAGAGCGGCCAGTGACTCCATCCGTGCCCGGGGCTCTGGGTGCACCCTCGGGGTGGACACCTGCCCTCAGGTTTCCCTCTGGGCACCCGGGGAGGGAACCGGGTCCATCCGTGCGGCAGCTCCAGGGCCTGCAGGCTCTGGGGCCCTGCAGCCGTGCGCCCTGTCACAGGGCGGCAGGGACGTGACACTGCCCGGCCGCGCCGCTGGCCTGGGATCCTTGCTGCTTTCCTCCCGATCCCACATGGCTGTAGCAGCAATCTTGTGTCTTTTCTTTAAAAGTGTCCTTGGGAGAGTTCAAAGAGAGGGTAATTAGTTATGTCAAAGCCTACAGATTTGACCTGTTGGCACTCAAGAGAAAAGACAAGAACCTGCTTGGCATCCTTGTGCCTGGAAGTCATTGTGACCCAGGGAAGCGAGGAAGGGGCTGGCCGAGGTCACTGAGGCTCTGAGATGGAGGTGAGTTTGCATTCCAGTTGATTGGAACGGAGGCTCATCAGAAGTTTCCTCGGCTATCCAAGGCACAGAGCCCTGGAGCCAGGTGAGCCTGAGCTGCTGCACGCTTGCTGTGAGCTTTGGGGTGAGGGTGCATCGTTGCAGGCCTGGGATGGATTGAAATGCGCTGAGGAAAGCAGAGGGAGGGAGGGAGGGAAATGCTCTGTTAACTTGTGCCAGTTCTTCTGTCAGACTCATCACGGCGGGACAGCGTGGAGACTGAAAGTGTGAGAAGATGCGGAGGGGAACAGAGAATCTGACGGGAGCAGCGAACGAGCACGAGTGCACGAATTTTGCTTTTTGCTTGGCTGTAAACTCAGGAGTTGAAAGGAATTTGGGAGTGAGAAGGGACATTTCAGAAGGAGAAGAAGAAAAAGAGGTTGTTGTTGTTGTTACAGTCCTGGCAAAATCTTTTGTTCTAGCTAATAAAAGAAGTTAGTTTAAGAAATAAAAAGAAAAAAAATGTAGTGTTTTTTTTTTTACTTGACTATTATATTCATTGGTGGTATATGGTGTGTTGTTTTATTTCTTGGTATTATTAACTCTGTGTAAATTGTTTTTTGAGTGAAGCTGACTTTCTGGATGGGTTGGTTTGTATTTGAGGCAGGATTAATTTCAATGGGATTGTTTCATAGATTTCTGATGGGTATTACTGGGATTTTGGTTTTGTTTGCTGTATGTATAAAGATAGAGCTTTGGTAGGGCCAGCTGGGCTGCTGGAGTTTTGGGTGTGAATTTATGAGATGGCTTTTGTTAAATGCAGTTTTTAATTTTTGAGATGTTTTTCAATGTAGTGGTTTTAAGGTGGTTTTTAAGAATTCATTGTATTGTTTTCTGTTGTTTGTAGTTGGTGTATGATAAGGGATGTGGTGTGAGGTCTTGAACGCTATGGTTTTAGTGTTCCTAAGTTCTGATTTCTTTCTGGTTCGATAGTTTTTTTTATTTTTTGGGACAGGGGCATTTATATGGTGGGTTTTTATAGGCAATACGTTTTTTAATTTAGGTAGTGATATTTTTTAGTATTTTAATAGTTCAGGTTTTTTATTTTCATGGTTTTAATTATTTTTTTTAATTTTTTTCAAATAACTTTTCTAGATGATAGGTTATTATTTGTGCATTAGCATCAAGGTAGAGCTTTGGGGACTTTTTTTAGTAATGTTTAGGGTGAGTTGTACAGTTTTGAGTCTCGTGAGTTGGTTTGATTTAATTTTTACTGGGTGTTTGTTTTTATTAGCAGTTGTGTCATTTTCAAGGTGTATTTGAGTTTTTTGGGGTTTTTGAGATAGTGGTTTAGGAGGAAGTTTATGATGAGAATGTGCGGAGGTTTTGGGCTACTTTATAGTGGGATTTAAAATTTATTGACAGTTAGGTTTATTGGAGTTTTTATTAGGGTTCAATGACGTTGTGGGACGTTTGTTCCGTTAGTAATAGCAGTGGGTTTTGTTTTGATGCACTGGGATGGGACGAGCGTGTGCTGCGTGCCGGTGCTGACAAAGGTACGGTACTGTTGTGGTTCTGGTGCGTGGGGTCAATGAACTTGTATGGTTTAATATAGAGATGAAAATAGAAATAAATATACATTTAAAAATAAATATAACATTACAGTGGTAGACATGAATATAGATAACAGATACATACATAAAACTGTTATACCTGGTATATAATTGTAACATCATATAGATAAATGATAGTCTATTTTATATATATATATATATACACAAAGATATATAAATAGAGATAGTTAATATGAAAATATTTAAATGGAGTTAAAATAAATGGGGGGGGTGTTATTAGGTTATAGGCTGGGGTTTTTAAATAAATGATAGAAATAAAATATCAATTCGGATATACAAATATATATACAAATACAAATCTCTATAAATATTTAATTTAAATAAATATAAGGAAAAGAAATCTATAATACAGAAAATACAGATCTCTTATTATATTAGAAGGTATTCTCTCTAATATATATAATATCTATGAATAAAATAAATTAAAATATCCATATGAATATCATTATAATTTTTAAAAATAAATTTACTTCCTACATTTTAAATCTGGTTCAAATAAAGGGGTGTCCTTGGTTTTCATTTGGTTAGAGGCAGGAGTTTTATTTTAAATAATATAAGTAATATAGAAATGTGGATCTTAAGATAGAAATATGTAATAAATATATAAGGAGAAATTGCTAAAATATGAATATAAATTTACATATAAATATGTGTAAGTAATATGAAGAGTTGTAGTGTAGAATATAAATAACATTATATGGCAATATAAATTATAAATGGGAATATAAATATAAAAATATGTAAATATAGCTTAAAAGAAAGGGAATGTTTTGGCTTTTATTTAAGTAGAGGCAGGGGTTTTATTTTGAATATTGTAAGTGTTCCAGAAGTAAAAATCCTGACGCAGAAATGTTTAATCAATATAAAAAATATGAATAAAAATATATAAAAATTCATAAATAACTACTCGCATCAGATGTATTATAGAATATAAATTTATTTATAACTTGACATTGGTATAGATAAATGTATAAGTAAGCAATATACATTAATATACATTATAAATACAAATATGAATATAAAAATTGAATATAAGGATAAAATCTATTTAAATATTGTTTACAACAAAGGGTTGGGGGTTTTTTTATTCCTATTGTGTTAGAGGCAGGGTTTTTATTTTAAATAATATTAATGTAGATATTATTGTTATTTATTTCTAAATATGGAGATATACAATCGAGATATAAATATATATATAAAAACACAAAATATAAAGAAATACCAATAATAGGAAGAGATGTAATGAAGAATACAAATAACAGTATACATAAGTGTACATTTTAAATGTAAATATGAATATGAACCTGAAAACTAGAATTTTAAAAAATATTTAAATACAGTTGAGAAGAAAGGGGTTCTTTTTGGCTTTAATGTGGATGGAGGCAAAGGTTTTATTTTAAATAATGCAAGTGTTACAGAAGTAAAAATCGTAACAGAAATATATACTTACCATGTAAAAATATGTATAACAATATACAAATAAATTTAAGTTTTAGGGATATATGCAATATGGAATAGAAATGTATTTATAAAAAGAAATGTATAAATGGACAGTGTACATCAATATACATTGTAAATAGAAATGTGAATATTAATAGGAAAAAACTTTTTAAAAAATATTTAAATATTTTTTAAAAGAAATTGTTGTTTTTTTGGGTTTTTTTTGTGTGTTGTGTTTTGTTTTGTCTTTTATCCTTTTAGATTAGAGGCAGAAGTTTATTTTTCCTCTTCCCCGTTGTTTTGGGGCATTTATTTCAGAGCAGTTTTCGGCGGGGGCCGCCCCTGTTCTTTTTCGCCGCCTTCCCTGCCCGCAGCCCCGAGGCGCGTTGCGCCCCCGGCTGGGGCGTGCGGCAGTGCTGCCGCCTTGTGGGCAGAGCGCGGTACTGCAGCCCTGCACCGAGAGGCCGCCACCTTGGGAGTGGCGCGTCGCGGATGTCGCGGACTTTTAATTGACCTTCTCAGCATGGCGGCGAAAAGGGCGGGGAAGTGGAGGACCGGGGTGGGTGTAAGTGGACTGCCTGCACAGAATACTGACGTCATGGCGGCTCCGACGGATTTTTCTGCGGCGTTTCATGGGTACCCGACACACGGTGTGGGCTCAGCGGCGCCGCGGGCGGGGTAGTTTGGCGGGTTTGTGCCAGGCATGTGGGTTAAACGCCTCGCTGTGCCGGGGTCCTCTGACGGCCGCTTTCGCGCCCTGAGGGAGCCGAGCCGGGCCGAATTGTTCCGAAGAGCCGAAGAGCCGAGGGTGGCCGAAAAGAGCCGAGTTGACCCGAAGAGCCGAGGGAAGCCGGAAACAGCCGAGTTTACCCGAAGAGCCGAGGGTGGCCGAAAACAGCCGACTTGAACCGAAGAGCCCAGGGCGGCCCAAAATCGCCCAGTTTACACCAAGAGACCGTGATAGCCGACTGGAACCGATAGCCGAGTGTAGCCGACACTGGCCGCATTTAGACAATGTGCCCAATATGACCGAGTTTAGTCGAACCGTGCCGAGTTCGGCCGAAGAGCCGTACTGAAACGAGTTTAGACCAAGAGCCGGACCAAGCCGAATTCAGCCGAGTTTCATTCAACAGAACCGAACAACGCCGCAGCGCTCTGCCTGCAGTGCGCCTGTGCAGGCGGCAGGGATCGCTGTGCCTGCAGTGCGCCTGTGCAGACGGCAGGGATCGCTGTGCCTGCAGTGCGCCTGTGCAGACGGCAGGGATCGCTGTGCCTGCAGTGCTCCGGGACAGACGGCAGGGGGCGCTGTATAAAGTAAGTAGAAAATATCAACTCTCTATAAGAAGGAATAAAAGCTCTATGTCACGTGCAGCAGTAGAAAATTTCAGGCTCCCAGGGAATAAATAGTTTTCTTTAAATCCTTTTCGTTTTGGAGTTTTTTTTTTTTTACTCCCAGGTAGCCTGATAGTTTCTACTGCTGTTTTTTTATTCTAAAGCTAGAAAGGTAAACCAAGATCAGAAATACAAGAAAGGGAAAGGGAAGGGAAAGGAAAGGCAAGGAAAGGAAGCGGGAGAGCAAGAGGGAAGGGAAGGGGTGAAAAACAGAGTGAAAAAAGAAAAAAGAGTTGGAGGGGGAAAGAGAAGGCATTCGGAAGGAGCGGGGCTGCCTCAGGTCCTTCCCCGCCCAGGGGTGAAGGTCCCGTTTGATGCCCGGGAGGTTCTGCAGCTCCCGGCGGCGGGGGACGGAGCCGTGGCTGTCAGCCCGAGACTACAACTCCCGGCAGGCCTTGCTGCCGGCGCGGCGCGTGACGCAACGGCTGACGCGGCACATGACTGGCTGGCGGACCAGGCGGGCGCGCGGGGCTGTGCGCGGGCCGCTCCCGCCGCCTCTCCCGCGCGGGACGGCGACGCTGGACGGGCGAAGCCTCCGTCCGGCCGCCCGCACGGCGCCGAGCAGCGCGGAAGGAGCGTCCGCGGGGTTCCTCGGCCTCGGCGGTGCCGGGGGCGGGGGGCGGGGCGGTGCTTTGCTGCCGCGGGCCGGGAGCTGCAGGAGCCGCCCCGGGCGAGCACGGCGAGCACCTGTGAGTGTTTTTTTTTCCTCTAAATCGGGAGTAAATATAGCTGAGTAAAATTAGCTTGGTTTTCTTCCTTCTTTTTTAACTGAATTGTTTTTATTAAAAATCCTATTTGAATGTGTAGAAAAAGTGCGGATGTCCTGTAATATATTGTAGCTTTTCTTGTTTACAGGGTACTCAGAAAATACGTCTCCCTTAGAGTCCCACAGAAAGGTTCTCAGTGCGATCTCTATCAAGGTATGTATTTCCAAAGAAGTGATCCCTTTAGATATTTGCCTGTGTACCTTTTCCTGTTATTCAGAGCTTGCCTTCTGTGGGTTTTATGATAAACCTGTAAAACCGGTTTTGCAAGTCTTAATCGTTGAAGGCAGCATAGAGCCTGTTCTTGACCAGACAAAGGGAAAAAGTGTGACTTTGAGGCTGAACTTTTTCATTTGACTTGTCATTTTTCATTTGACTTGTCTTGAATTATTTAAGAATAGAGAGAACTAGAAAAAGAGAGAAATAGAATTGGTTATTGAGCACTCCTCAAATGCTCACCATGATTCAGTGTAGAGCCAAAGGGCGGGGTGATGGAACAGAACTCTGTGCTTTAGAAGGAAAGAAATTTAAACCTGACCTCCACAGAGTCTCACTAACTTCTGTTGTTTGAAAATACAAAATACGTTCAGGAAGTGTTGGAAGTTAGTATTTTGGGAAAGAAATGGCAGTTCGACAGAACATTGCATTTAACAGTAAATTGGAGGAGAGCCCAAGAGAAATTTTTCATCCCTTGATAGAAAAGGTAGGAAGTGACTTTTTTTGGTTTGGTTCTTTTTTCTTTATTATTTTCTGGAAATAAAAGTAATTAAGTATAGGTACTACTGGTCTGTTTCTTCCAGTAACAGGTGATAATAATAGTAGTAGTAATAGTAAAAATAATAATAGAAATAATAATAACAGTAATGTAATACTACTTAAACTGTCTTTATCCATTGAACTGGCCATTTCAAATCAAAACTTCTAAACACAAATCAAACCATCATCCTTGTAGAATCTTTCACAGCAGTGGGCTAAAGATCCTGGTTTTGTTGACAGGATTTCTTGGCTCTGGAAGAACAAGAGGGAAGTAGAAGCCTAACTACTTCTAGCTCACAGACCCGTCCAGTGAACAGAGCTTTGTATTTTGATGGGCTTGTGATGACTTTGAAATCAATTGGTCATTACAGTAAAAAAAATTAATGTTTTTTTGAACGTGACAGCAGAAATAACTTTAAGCACCAACTTAATAATAATAGATCACCAATTTAAGTTAAAAATTCATGCTATACTATCAAAATTTAAAGGTAAATGATTATGTATTAGGTGATGGTATAAAGTGTATGTTCTAATGTGTAGGATGTATGCAAAGATACATACATACCTGAAAGTCCTTAGAGGAAACAATTTTTTATGTTTGCTGTCTGACTGTTTATCATACAATATTTGGTTTTATTTTGCAGGGATCGGTGAATTTTAACTTTGGAGTCCTCTATGCTAAGGATGCTCAGCCTGCAGATGATGAAATGTTCAGTAATGGTGAGTTTTTCACTTTCTCTTTAATTGCTATGCTGATCTGAATAAGAAAAAAACAAAAGCAAGAGAAAAAAAAAGGATGGTTTATTATTTTTTACACTGTTATGTTTGTTTCCTCAGTATTTGCTGCAGCTCTGCTTACCCAAGCTTTGGGTTCCTTCTGTCCCACTGGGAGTTGCCCAGTTTGGTTGCATCTGGTGAAATTCACCCCGAGACCTTACAGAACTAGCTCAAACTACGTGAGAGCCATTTGCAGTTCTCTCCACACACCTGGAGAATGGGTGACGTTTCTGAGGATGTGGCAACTGTACTTCTATCAAAACTCAGTCTGTGAAATTTCTGGGGAAAACCCTTCTGTGTCCTGAAGGGCTCAAACTCTGCTGAGGATCCAGTTATCAGGTGCTCACCTGGATGGTTCCAGCTCTTAAAGTGAACACTTGTACTCTTGCCCTGTAGTTTACATCCATTGTATTTTTGTTGTTTTGCAAGATTTTATGTCTTTGCAAAATATTGTGCATTTCGCTCTTTGGAACCTCTCAGATTGTTCTTTGGTGTAGCGCCACCTCATGGGACACTTGGCTGCTGTCCTAAAGGAGATGGTCGCTAGAATTGTAAATTCTGGAGAGTTTGTAAGTCTTCTGTCCCCAGGGAGCTATCATGCTTTGTTTACTTTTGTTCTGTTGGTTAGGCGCTGCTTCTCATTGCAAGTATGAATTTCAAACTACCCTGTTCTCTTTTTAACTGTTTTCCTGGTTCTCTCCGTACGGCAGGGAAAGACTCTCGTATCCTTGTCTTCAGGCTCGGTGCTGTCCACGAAGATACGGAGACTAAAAAAATCATAAGAAGCGAAATATGACTGCAGGGAAAACAAGCTGGAGAGAACAAAAGGTGATATTGTTATCCTTACCCTGTGTTAGAAACATCCACTGTGCTTTGATGCTGGCAGCTGCCAGGGGCTTGTTAGCTCTTTTTAGGCAGGTGTAGGTGTTCGCTTGTAGGTTTTTTCTCTGGACAAGTCAATTCGAACTTTGCTAAGCTTATATTTGCAGATTACTCTCTAGCACAGTCCAGCATGACATTTTAGAATGCTGTAAAAAAAACATGTTACTTGGAAATTGCTAATGATGAGAAGCTTTAGGGGAAAATAAGATTTCAGGGTTGGGAGACGTGAGAAGAATTTTGTGGGGATGTTAGACTGAAGTAAAGCACACTTGAGGCTGGACTGGCACGCTGGCAGGTCCCCTATTAAACAGTAGTGCTGAGATTAGCCTGGGGGTTGCCCATTGTTTCTGTAGAAATCAGTGTTTCCTGGTCTTCAGAAGTAAGCTGCTTTGAAAAGCTGGAAGGTGCAGCATGGTGACAATCCGTGTGCTCGGGATTAAAAGTAGATTTCAGAATGGTCCTAGGCTTTTGTCTTTTCCTCGAAGCCGATGTAATCCTATTGAGGAGCTTTTAATTCTGTGCTGCCACGTCATCGATCAGGGCCCTGTCGTACTAATCGTCATACAGATACAAAACAAAAAATCGGACCCTGTCCCAACCACTTAGAGCCCAGAACACGATTTCCTCGGGCTGCCGTTTGTGTGCCATCGGCACTCACCACGGAAGCGAGCTGGGGATTGTTGCAGCTGCTGGGAACAAACCGCTCCTCGTCACACAGGAACGGAACTGGGACGACGCCTCGGCCAGCCCCTCTCTGCCATCGTCTCCTGAATCTGCAGCAGAGCAGTTCCGGTCCATCCGGGCACGTGTAATCCAGTTCCCGATGATCTGAGCGCACGGAGCAGCGCTCCGCTGCCGTGGGGGGCTCAGGGAAGGCAGAGTGTGCATTGTCATCTTCCTGAACCTGCAGACGAATCACAGTGAGAAGCCACAGGGTGGAAATCAGTCGCATATATGCTAAACGAAACTTGCAGGTTTTTTTTTAAGAATTGTTTTTGCTTGTTCTTTTTTGTGCTTCAGCGCTTAGAAAACCTCTCTTTAAAATCAGGTCAGTTCATCAGTTGAACCTTTGTTTGCAGACCCTCAGTGAGCAGAATTTGTTGCAGACTCAGTGCACGCTGTGCCGGCCTCCCGGGAGTGTGAGGGGCTCACGTGTGCTGCTTTTTGCTTTAGGACGCTCTGAGGTATTTATTCCTTTTGGGATACATGATGAGAATTGCCAAGAGAGGTAGTTACAAGGTATGACATGGGGAAAAAGCCTGTGTGGTTGGAACGTTGTTGCTGTCAAAAGTTAATTTTTCCTTCTTTCTTAGCCAGTAGTTAGCTTTTTGCTTAATTTTTGTGGTATCATTATTTTATTGTTTAAAAAATTCCTTCAAAATCACTTTGGTGGTTGGTGTTGGCCACCAGTACCTTGTTCAGATTTGCCTATTTGCTTGTAGCTAAAATGTTCACATCTTGTTTATCATTCTATTTAAGAAACTGCTGCCCAGCCAACTAATAACTGAATATGCATCTGTCTGGGACACGGAGAGAGGATTTAGGTAATGTCTTTGTTTCCAGAAAAAAGTTCCAGTGTAGTTTCTAAATAGAGGAGAAGGGGATGAAGACTCGGGGCTCTGATGCCATTGGGGCACCCCAAGGACCCCAGGAGAGGGAGCCCCGCTGCAGTGCAGGAGCAGGTATGTTCTCATGTAATACTGAACAAATTATAAATATAAATATGACAATTATAAGCATGAAAATATTTTTTAATATAGTTAAACAAAGTGGGTTTTTTCATTTGTCAATAGGCAGTGTTTTGATTGTAAAAATTATAGCTACAAATAATATAAAGGGAGAAATCTAAGTATAGAAATAGAAATATATACAGATATATCTAAAATTTAAACCTATAAGAAAAAATTAGTTGTAGCAGTAGATGTGATACCTAATATAAATAATAATTTAAATACTTTCCTAGAATTTTGTATCTATTATATATAATTATGAATATAATGCATCAAAAGAAACTATAAATATAAATGTGAATATAATTATACAAAAGTATAAAAATATTTCAATATCGTTCAAAAGAAGGCTTTTTTTGTGTTTATTTGGTTAGAGACGGGGGTTTTATTTGGAATAATCGAAGTATTATGGAAGTATAAATCTAAATATAGAAATATACAGTCAATAAAGAAAGGTATTTATAAGAACACGACTGAACGACGCCGCCTTGGGCCGAATGGAACGAGCTCAGCCGAACCAAGGCGAGACCGGCCGAACCTGACGGGCTCGAGCGAACCGAGGCCAGGCTTGCGAGGCTGCCTGAACGGAGCCGAGCTCGGCCGAACCGAGCCCGCCGCTCTCGTGCGCGCTAATTAGCGCGAGTGCTAATTAGCACAGCCCAATGAGCTCCTGTGCCACCCCGCGCTCCCGGTCGTGTCGGTACGAAGGCCGGGCCGCCCGCGGGACGCGGCAGCAGGAGCGCCCCGAGTCGGGCGAGTTTAACGTGAGGCGGCGCCGCTTGCCCGCCGTCGGGGGAGGCGAGCCGAGCCGAGCTCAGCCGAACGCGCAGAGAGCGGCTCCGAGTTGGGCCGAAGCGCGCCGAAGGGACGAATGCAGCCGAATGCGGCCGACAATAGCCGAGTTTAGCCGACAGTAGCCGAGTTTAGCCGAAGAGCCGACTGGAGCCGAGTGACTCCGGAGCGAGCCCAGCTCCCCCGAGCGCAGCCTCCCGGGCAGGGCGAGGCGCCGGGCCGGGCTCGGGGTGCAGCCGGGGCTCTGTGAGGCTTCCCCGCCTGTCCCTCTCTCTCGCCCTCCTTCCTTCTCCCCGTATTCGCCTTCTCTCGCTCCCTTTCCCCCATTCCCTCTGCCCCCACAAGCCCGGCTCCTTCCTGTCCAGCCCCTTCCCCGCTACTCCCTTTCTCTTCCCCGTTTCTGCCTCCTCTGTCCACCCTCCCTCTACCCCCCCTCCCGGGCTTTCCCTTCCCGTGCCGCTTTCCTGCACAGCCCGCCCTCCCTCGCCGCCCTTTGTCATGCCCTGCTCTCGCTCCTCTCTTCCGGTGCCCGCTTTCCTTCTTTGCCGCGCAGCCGCGGGGCTCGGGGTGCCGGAGAATGAAGGCCCGAGGGTATGGGGATTCATCCGTGGTGCTGTTAACACAGTCAGAATGGCTCAGTGACTCTGTGCCAGGCTGGTGTGGCCTCAAAGGCTGCCCCTGCTGCTGGCAGAGTGTGTGAAGCGTCTGCTGAGCGGGCAGCGGCACCCCCCCGAACACCTTCTCGCAGCAGGGACGGAGACGGACCCAGCCCAGCGCGTGGAAATGGATCTCTCCAGCTGAACGCTCAGGTGAAGCGAGCAGGGAGCGTGCTCAGCATGAACCAGGTGAGCTGCACGTCTCCAGGGTAATGATTCTTGCACCTTCAGAGCCACAGTGTCGCTGAGCTTTTTTTTTCCCCAGGCTTTCCATCACCTCTCAAACAGACGAATGCTCCCCTTGGAGGCTGCTGCGCCCTGGGGAGCCTGGCAGGTGGCCCCGTTGGTGAGAGGAGGGCAGCTGCAGGCAGGCAGCCCCCAGGAAAACACGGGAGTTTCAGTGGTTTCTGATGCCTGAGGAACGGGGAGATGGCGTGAGCTGAGCAGGAGTTAAGCACGGTCGTACAGAGGCCTGACTGTTATGATTTAAGATGGCTTATTGAATATCTGTAGTTTCTATAGATATTTGTATATCTGTCCAAGTAGGATATAGAGCCTTGTGCAGGAGAAAAAGAACTCTTGATGTAAGATATGACCTGGGGGGGCATCATGCCAGGCTATCCCTTCCAGATTTGGACGGCTTCAGTGTCTTGTGTGGCATGATGGGAAGTTCTGAAAATTAAGATTTCCTCTTTGGTGCGGGTCAGATGGGTGACGCCTGGCAGCTCGTGCACTGCCACTGTGCTAACCCGTGTGCCTCTCCTTCCCTCCCTGCTCCACAGGCAGCGCAACACGGGAGCAGCAGGGAGAGCTGGCTTTGTCCTGGAGGATCCAGGAGCTCGCGGTGGATATCTGAGCCTGCAGCTCCAGGCTGCCGCACGACGGAAGGGCTGCACACACCCAGAGCGTACAGGTACTGTCACAAACGTGGGCTGTGGTGGCTGAGCCCTCAGGAGCTGGCGGTGCCAGCTGGGAGAAGAACAGTAGCTTCCAGCCTTTTCTTTTGTCTGCGTTTCCCGTGTTCAGTCAGTCTGATTACTTCTGGGCATTTGCCCAGCAGGGTGTGAAATGCTTCAAGGGCTAAAGGGGGAAAAAAAGGGAAACACAAACTATAATCCACACCTCAGGAGGGAGAAGACATCTGTCAGGACAAACTCTTAAGAGAAATGGGATGAAGAATACTTGTTTATTCAGTCTTTGCTATGTGTAGCTAGTTCAAAGAGGTCTCCCAGTCCTTCCCATTAGCAGAGCAAAGGAAGAGCAGCAAAGCCCTCAGGCTAAGCCATTAAAAGCAGCAGCAGCAGCAGCAGCAGCAGCTTCGTGTGCTGGAGTGTGGCAGGCATTCCTAGGTTTGCTTTTTGGTTTTGCATCTAGCACTGGTAGAGGAGAGTTCTTTGCAAGGTGATAGTTCCAGCCTTGTATTGAAATGTGAGCAAAGAGGAACTTTGTCAGTTGGATTGGGGTTTATTCACAGCACTTGTAAACAGAGTTAACATTCAGATAACATGTGCAGGGAGTGTGTGCTGTGGGTTAGCACAAGTGACAAAGGAAGTGGGACAGGGACAGGGCACTTTTCCCTTCAAGGTACTGTCTTTCTCTGGAAGAATGATGTGAGAGCAGAAAAGTTGCAATGGCACTGCAGTTCCCTGCACAGAATATACCCAGGGAGGTGAAGCACAGCCCAGTGGTGCCATTCACCTGCGCCCCAACGGGGAGCATCGGTGAAGTGAGGAGGACTGAGGAGCTCTCCCCTTGAGCAATCACAACAGTCATGTCAACGAGTGTCACCCTTTTCCAGACCACTGGCATGTGCTTGGGGACAATAACCTGTGTTTTTTACAGCCAGGTCTTCTGAGCCGCTGCTCACTGCTCGCAGCGAAAAGAAACTTGTGTAGAGGCACTCTGCAAAATTGCCACCTCAGATGCCACTGAAGCACAGCTTTGGCTTTCAGGCATCTCCCCTGCAAGCTGTCCCTTGCGGCGTTTCCGCACTGGATTCATTGTAAATTCATTCCTCCCATTTTTTATTTGTAATTTCCAAAGAATATCAGTCGACTTTGACAGCCTCTTCAGGGCTCCCCAAGCTTCATACCACACCTAAATGCTCGTTTTCACTGCCTGAAGGGCTTCTCTCACCCGAGTGATTCTATGAATTTGGCCTGTACTTCAGCTTAAGGGGAAAGCTGTACATTGATTGCATTTTGGAGAAAAAGATTTGACCGTCCAGCTGTAAATTTATCTTGTGTTTTGCCTTCCAGGTTCGCTCGTATTGTAATTTGCAAATGGCACGGCAAATGCCACGAGTGCAGCTGGTGAAGGTGGCTCAGAAGCAATGACAAGAATGTGCTGCAAAGTTGGGTCCAGCAGTCCAGCTTCCCGACACGGTAGGGCAGGCACACCTTTTGATAAAGCATCAAACGCTGTAGTTTTTATTCTTGGTGTTTGTCTGCGCTCCCATTCTGATCACCCCTTGAAGTATTATTTTTCAAAATGATATCTAGGAGAGAAATCATGTTTATTCAGGGGGAGCCATTATTTTCATCTGTTCCAAATGCACCAGGTGTGTTTTAAGGCCTGCACACACAGCAAGAGCCGCAGAGCTTGTTGTGCAGTTTCCTGCAGCACTGATTTATTCTGTACTCCAGTAACCATGCCCCGGGCTGCCAGCCAGGCTCAATGCCAGGAGCGGGAGGAGCAGACCCCGAGAGGTGCTTTGGGTGGAGCCCAGCCAGGTTTCAGGCAGCCCGCAGAGTCTGCCCTTGCAGTCCACGCCGGTCTGCTGTTGCCATCTGCTGGAAAAATCCCTAATGGATATTTCCAAAGGTGGGGAGGAGCATCCGCTCCTGTCACGGACCTGCTGGGGGCTCTTTGCCCTCTGGCTCCGTGCGCTCTGCCCAAGAACAGCGTGTGCAGCAGGCTGTCACCGCTCTCTGCAGGGTGAAGCACCTTCAGCCAAGGTCAGTGCAAGAGCAAAACAATCCTGCCAGCAAAGCCTGCTACTAGAGAGGCAAACAATGATCCTTCCCCAAAGGAATTCATCCTTCTTCTCCCTTACAACTCTCCTGTGTCATCACACGGCAGAATGGTTTGGGGTGGAAGAGATGTTGAAAACGACCTAGTTCCACCCCTGTCCTGGGCAGGCTCACCTTCCTCTGGGCCAGGGTGCTGTGCTGTCGCAGATCAGGTGGCAGATCTGTGGAAATTGTAATGATATTATTAAGGCGTGTCTCTTATTGCCTTGCCATTCGTGAATCCCGAGGCTGTCTTGTCCTAGTTTAGCTTTCTGATGTGGAGGAGCAGAACTGCCAGCTGATATGGATTTTGGTGCTCTCTGTGGAGTGACGTCCTGTAAAATTTCTGTCCCAGGAATGCTGTCACGATGGCTCTGCTCCATAAAGAATGACACGGCCTGATTGTCAGCAATTTTTGCTGCTGCACTAGTGTAAAAATGCTAAAATTTGAACACCGCTTATTATTTCAAAAGAGAATATTTTAAAACTGGAAGAGATAGCTGAAATTACGCCTGAAAGGTAGCAAGAGCAAATACATAGAATATTTCTCCCTGTTTGTAGATATACTTTTCATTGAAAATTATGCTGATGGGGATATGCTTTTATGTATTTAGTGACTTTACAGATTTATTCCCCGAGTTTTTTGAGTTCACAGAGTCATGGAATAATTCAGGTTGGAAGGGGCTCTAAAGATCACCTCGTTCGGAGCCTGCTGCCGTGGGCAGGGACACGGTTCCATGGACCAGGTCGCTCTGAGCCTGATCCCAGAGCACCAATGGGCCTTGGAACACTTCCAGGGATGGGGCAGCCCCAGCATGTGTGAGCAACCTGTGCCAGCCAGGTGCCAGAGGAGGAAGAAAGCCCTTCCCAGCTGGAGCAGAGGCTGCTGCAGCTTGGCGCAGCCTCGTGTCACCGAGCGTGTGAGGCAGAAGGGCCCTTCCCGTGGAGGGAGAACGGCACTGAAAGATCTTTTTTGGGAGGAGCGGAGCAATGGAACGCCAAAGCAGCCTTCAGTTCTTGCAGCAGGGTTGGGAACAACTGGAAGCAGGAGCAGAGCTGGCCTGGTGCCTGGCAGCTCTGCAGGCAGTGGGGATGGAGAAGGTGCAGTTGTCTGTCTTCTTGGTTGAGTCTTGAAAAATGAGGCACTTTTCTGTAGGTCCTTTTCAAGCATTACGTGGCAGTTGCCCCTAGAAGTCCAAAGGCAGCTGTTTTCTTAGCAGGAGGAAGTCAGGAAGAGGCAAAGCAGGCAAAGACATCAGATAAGTCTGGATAAAAATCTTGGCTAAGCTGTTTTTTCCCCCTCCTCCAAACAGGCAATTCTGAAGCGCTGAGCAGAGATCTGCCCCCGGGAGGCAGAGCAGAGCCGATCTGTGAGAGCTGACACGGGAGCTGTGGTGAGGACAGCTGCTCCCCTGCCTCGGTGTGGGACCTGCTGAGCTGCCGTTCCTGTGCTGGGAGTGTTTCTCCTCTCATGCAGGCAAGCCAGAGAGCTCCTAGGGAAGGAGCAGGTAAGGTTGAAGTGCCGAGATCTCCCCGGTAAGAAGTGCCGTGACAAAAGGAAATGGCCTCAAGTTGCAGCAGGGAAGGCTCAGATTGGCTTTGAGGACCAATTTGTTCACTGAAAGGGTGGTCAGGCGTAGGAGCGGGCTGCCCAGGGCAGTCCCCATTGCTGGAGACATTTGAAGCATGGCAAGATGTGGTGTTTAGGGACCTGATTTGGGTGGGGGCTTGGCAGTGCTGGGGCAGCAGCTGGGCTCGATGGCCTTAGAAGGCTTTTGCAGCCTAAAGGACGCTATGGTTCTGGAAAGCCTCGACCCCTCTGGCTCCGACACAGCACCTGGATGCTGACGGAAGGAGGCTGGTCATGGAGCCTGGAGGTGCCTGTGCCACAGGGAGGGAGAGGGCAAGGCAGCGTCACCTGCAGGGAGGGTCTCGTCCCCAGAGAGCGGCCAGTGACTCCATCCGTGCCCGGGGCTCTGGGTGCACCCTCGGGGTGGACACCTGCCCTCAGGTTTCCCTCTGGGCACCCGGGGAGGGAACCGGGTCCATCCGTGCGGCAGCTCCAGGGCCTGCAGGCTCTGGGGCCCTGCAGCCGTGCGCCCTGTCACAGGGCGGCAGGGACGTGACACTGCCCGGCCGCGCCGCTGGCCTGGGATCCTTGCTGCTTTCCTCCCGATCCCACATGGCTGTAGCAGCAATCTTGTGTCTTTTCTTTAAAAGTGTCCTTGGGAGAGTTCAAAGAGAGGGTAATTAGTTATGTCAAAGCCTACAGATTTGACCTGTTGGCACTCAAGAGAAAAGACAAGAACCTGCTTGGCATCCTTGTGCCTGGAAGTCATTGTGACCCAGGGAAGCGAGGAAGGGGCTGGCCGAGGTCACTGAGGCTCTGAGATGGAGGTGAGTTTGCATTCCAGTTGATTGGAACGGAGGCTCATCAGAAGTTTCCTCGGCTATCCAAGGCACAGAGCCCTGGAGCCAGGTGAGCCTGAGCTGCTGCACGCTTGCTGTGAGCTTTGGGGTGAGGGTGCATCGTTGCAGGCCTGGGATGGATTGAAATGCGCTGAGGAAAGCAGAGGGAGGGAGGGAGGGAAATGCTCTGTTAACTTGTGCCAGTTCTTCTGTCAGACTCATCACGGCGGGACAGCATGGAGACTGAAAGTGTGAGAAGATGTGGAGGGGAACAGAGAATCTGACGGGAGCAGCGAACGAGCACGAGTGCACGAATTTTGCTTTTTGATTGGCTGTAAACTCAGGAGTTGAAAGGAATTTGGGAGTGAGAAGGGACATTTCAGAAGGAGAAGAAGAAAAAGAGGTTGTTGTTGTTGTTACAGTCCTGGCAAAATCTTTTGTTCTAGCTAATAAAAGAAGTTAGTTTAAGAAATAAAAAGAAAAAAAATGTAGTGTTTTTTTTTTTACTTGACTATTATATTCATTGGTGGTATATGGTGTGTTGTTTTATTTCTTGGTATTATTAACTCTGTGTAAATTGTTTTTTGAGTGAAGCTGACTTTCTGGATGGGTTGGTTTGTATTTGAGGCAGGATTAATTTCAATGGGATTGTTTCATAGATTTCTGATGGGTATTACTGGGATTTTGGTTTTGTTTGCTGTATGTATAAAGATAGAGCTTTGGTAGGGCCAGCTGGGCTGCTGGAGTTTTGGGTGTGAATTTATGAGATGGCTTTTGTTAAATGCAGTTTTTAATTTTTGAGATGTTTTTCAATGTAGTGGTTTTAAGGTGGTTTTTAAGAATTCATTGTATTGTTTTCTGTTGTTTGTAGTTGGTGTATGATAAGGGATGTGGTGTGAGGTCTTGAACGCTATGGTTTTAGTGTTCCTAAGTTCTGATTTCTTTCTGGTTCGATAGTTTTTTTTATTTTTTGGGACAGGGGCATTTATATGGTGGGTTTTTATAGGCAATACGTTTTTTAATTTAGGTAGTGATATTTTTTAGTATTTTAATAGTTCAGGTTTTTTATTTTCATGGTTTTATTTATTTTTTTTAATTTTTTTCAAATAACTTTTCTAGATGATAGGTTATTATTTGTGCATTAGCATCAAGGTAGAGCTTTGGGGACTTTTTTTAGTAATGTTTAGGGTGAGTTGTACAGTTTTGAGTCTCGTGAGTTGGTTTGATTTAATTTTTACTGGGTGTTTGTTTTTATTAGCAGTTGTGTCATTTTCAAGGTGTATTTGAGTTTTTTGGGGTTTTTGAGATAGTGGTTTAGGAGGAAGTTTATGATGAGAATGTGCGGAGGTTTTGGGCTACTTTATAGTGGGATTTAAAATTTATTGACAGTTAGGTTTATTGGAGTTTTTATTAGGGTTCAATGACGTTGTGGGACGTTTGTTCCGTTAGTAATAGCAGTGGGTTTTGTTTTGATGCACTGGGATGGGACGAGCGTGTGCTGCGTGCCGGTGCTGACAAAGGTACGGTACTGTTGTGGTTCTGGTGCGTGGGGTCAATGAACTTGTATGGTTTAATATAGAGATGAAAATAGAAATAAATATACATTTAAAAATAAATATAACATTAGAGTGGTAGACATGAATATAGATAACAGATACATACAAAAAACTGTAATACCTGGTATATAATTGTAACATCATATAGATAAATGATAGTCTATTATATATATATATATATATATACACAAAGATATATAAATATAGATAGTTAATATGAAAATATTTAAATGGAGTTAAAATAAATGGGGGGGGTGTTATTAGGTTATAGGCTGGGGTTTTTAAATAAATGATAGAAATAAAATATCAATTCGGATATACAAATATATATACAAATACAAATCTCTATAAATATTTAATTTAAATAAATATAAGGAAAAGAAATCTATAATACAGAAAATACAGATCTCTTATTATATTAGAAGGTATTCTCTCTAATATATATAATATCTATGAATAAAATAAATTAAAATATCCATATGAATATCATTATAATTTTTAAAAATAAATTTACTTCCTACATTTTCAATCTGGTTCAAATAAAGGGGTGTCCTTGGTTTTCATTTGGTTAGAGGCAGGAGTTTTATTTGAAATAATATAAGTAATATAGAAATGTGGATCTTAAGATAGAAATATGTAATAAATATATAAGGAGAAATTGCTAAAATATGAATATAAATTTACATATAAATATGTGTAAGTAATATGAAGAGTTGTAGTGTAGAATATAAATAACATTATATGGCAATATAAATTATAAATGGGAATATAAATATAAAAATATGTAAATATAGCTTAAAAGAAAGGGAATGTTTTGGCTTTTATTTAAGTAGAGGCAGGGGTTTTATTTTGAATATTGTAAGTGTTCCAGAAGTAAAAATCCTGACGCAGAAATGTTTAATCAATATAAAAAATATGAATAAAAATATATAAAAATTCATAAATAACTACTCGCATCAGATGTATTATAGAATATAAATTTATTTATAACTTGACATTGGTATAGATAAATGTATAAGTAAGCAATATACATTAATATACATTATAAATACAAATATGAATATAAAAATTGAATATAAGGATAAAATCTATTTAAATATTGTTTACAACAAAGGGTTGGGGGTTTTTTTATTCCTATTGTGTTAGAGGCAGGGTTTTTATTTTAAATAATATGAATGTAGATATTATTGTTATTTATTTCTAAATATGGAGATATACAATCGAGATATAAATATATATATAAAAACACAAAATATAAAGAAATACCAATAATAGGAAGAGATGTAATGAAGAATACAAATAACAGTATACATAAGTGTACATTTTAAATGTAAATATGAATATGAACCTGAAAACTAGAATTTTAAAAAATATTTGAATACCGTTGAGAAGAGAGGGCTTCTTTTTGGCTTTAATGTGGATGGAGGCAAAGGTTTTATTTTAAATAATGCAAGTGTTACAGAAGTAAAAATCGTAACAGAAATATATACTTACCATGTAAAAATATGTATAACAATATACAAATAAATTTAAGTTTTAGGGATATATGCAATATGGAATAGAAATGTATTTATAAAAAGAAATGTATAAATGGACAGTGTACATCAATATACATTGTAAATAGAAATGTGAATATTAATAGGAAAAAACTTTTTAAAAAATATTTAAATATTTTTTAAAAGAAATTGTTGTTTTTTTGGGTTTTTTTTGTGTGTTGTGTTTTGTTTTGTCTTTTATCCTTTTAGATTAGAGGCAGAAGTTTATTTTTCCTCTTCCCCGTTGTTTTGGGGCATTTATTTCAGAGCAGTTTTCGGCGGGGGCCGCCCCTGTTCTTTTTCGCCGCCTTCCCTGCCCGCAGCCCCGAGGCGCGCTGCGCCCCCGGCTGGGGCGTGCGGCAGTGCTGCCGCCTTGTGGGCAGAGCGCGGTACTGCAGCCCTGCACCGAGAGGCCGCCACCTTGGGAGTGGCGCGTCGCGGATGTCGCGGACTTTTAATTGACCTTCTCAGCATGGCGGCGAAAAGGGCGGGGAAGTGGAGGACCGGGGTGGGTGTAAGTGGACTGCCTGCATGGAATACCGACGCGGGCGCGGCCCCAGTGGTATTTTCTGTGGCATTTCAAGTGTACCCGATACGGGCCGCGGGCTCAGTGGCGCCGCGGGCGGGCGTATTTTGGCGGGTTTGTGCCAGGCATGTGGGTTAAACGCCTCGCTGTGCCGGGGTCCTCTGACGGCCGCTTTCGCGCCCTGAGGGAGCCGAGCCGGGCCGAATTGTTCCGAAGAGCCGAAGAGCCGAGGGTGGCCGGAAACAGCCGAGTTGACCCGAAGGGCCGAGGGAAGCCGGAAACAGCCGAGTTTACCCGAAGAGCCGAGGGTGGCCGAAAACAGCCGACTTGAACCGAATAGCCCAGGGCGGCCCAAAATCGCCCAGTTTACACCAAGAGACCATGATAGCCGACTGGAACCGATAGCCGAGTGTAGCCGACACTGGCCGCATTTAGACAATGTGCCCAATATGACCGAGTTTAGTCGAACCGTGCCGAGTTCGGCCGAAGAGCCGTACTGAAACGAGTTTAGACCAAGAGCCGGACCAAGCCGAATTCAGCCGAGTTTCATTAAACAGAACCGAACAACGCCGCAGCGCTCTGCCTGCAGTGCGCCTGTGCAGGCGGCAGGGATCGCTGTGCCTGCAGTGCTCCGAGGCAGACGGCAGGGGGCGCTGTGCCTGCCGTGCGCCTGTGCAGACGGCAGGGATCGCTGTGCCTGCAGTGCGCCTGTGCAGACGGCAGGGATCGCTGTATAAAGTAAGTAGAAAATATCAACTCTCTATAAGAAGGAATAAAAGCTCTATGTCACGTGCAGCAGTAGAAAATTTCAGGCTCCCAGGGAATAAATAGTTTTCTTTAAATCCTTTTCGTTTTGGAGTTTTTTTTTTTTACTCCCAGGTAGCCTGATAGTTTCTACTGCTGTTTTTTTATTCTAAAGCTAGAAAGGTAAACCAAGATCAGAAATACAAGAAAGGGAAAGGGAAGGGAAAGGAAAGGCAAGGAAAGGAAGCGGGAGAGCAAGAGGGAAGGGAAGGGGTGAAAAACAGAGTGAAAAAAGAAAAAAGAGTTGGAGGGGGAAAGAGAAGGCATTCGGAAGGAGCGGTGCTGCCTCAGGTCCTTCCCCGCCCAGGGGTGAAGGTCCCGTTTGATGCCCGGGAGGTTCTGCCGCTCCCGGCGGCGGGGGACGGAGCCGTGGCTGTCAGCCCGAGACTACAACTCCCGGCAGGCCTTGCTGCCGGCGCGGCGCGTGACGCAACGGCTGACGCGGCACATGACTGGCTGGCGGGCCAGGCGGGCGCGCGGGGCTGTGCGCGGGCCGCTCCCGCCGCCTCTCCCGCGCGGGACGGCGACGCTGGACGGGCGAAGCCTCCGTCCGGCCGCCCGCACGGCGCCGAGCAGCGCGGAAGGAGCGTCCGCGGGGTTCCTCGGCCTCCCTCGGCGGTGCCGGGGGCGGGGGGCGGGGCGGTGCTTTGCTGCCGCGGGCCGGGAGCTGCAGGAGCCGCCCCGGGCGAGCACGGCGAGCACCTGTGAGTGTTTTTTTTTCCTCTAAATCGGGAGTAAATATAGCTGAGTAAAATTAGCTTGGTTTTCTTCCTCCTTTTTTAACTGAATTGTTTTTATTAAAAATCCTATTTGAATGTGTAGAAAAAGTGGGGATGTCCTGTAATATATTGTAGCTTTTCTTGTTTACAGGGTACTCAGAAAATATGTCTCCCTTAGAGTCCCACAGAAAGGTTCTCAGTGCGATCTCTGTCAAGGTATGTATTTCCAAAGAAGTGATCCCTTTAGATATTTGCCTGTGTACCTTTTCCTGTTATTCAGAGCTTGCCTTCTGTGGGTTTTATGATAAACCTGTAAAACCGGTTTTGCAAGTCTTAATCGTTGAAGGCAGCATAGAGCCTGTTCTTGACCAGACAAAGGGAAAAAGTGTGACTTTGAGGCTGAACTTGTCATTTTTCATTTGACTTGTCTTGAATTATTTAAGAATAGAGAGAACTAGAAAAAGAGAGAAATAGAATTGGTTATTGAGCACTCCCCAAATGCTCACCATGATTCAGTGTAGAGCCAAAGGGCAGGGTGATGGAACAGGGCTCTATGCTTTAGAAGGAAAGAAATTTAAACCTGACCTCCACAGAGTCTCACTAACTTCTGTTGTTTTAAAATACAAAATACGTTCAGGAAGTGTTGGAAGTTAGTATTTTGGGAAAGAAATGGCAGTTCCACAGAACATTGCATTTAACAGTAAATTGGAGGAGAGCCCAAGAGAAATTTTTCATCCCTTGATAGAAAAGGTAGGAAGTGACTTTTTTTGGTTTGGTTCTTTTTTCTTTATTATTTTCTGGAAATAAAAGTAATTAAGTATAGGTACTACTGGTCTGTTTCTTCCAGTAACAGGTGATAATAATAGTAGTAGTAATAATAAAAATAATAATAGAAATAATAATAACAGTAATGTAATACTAGTTAAACAGTCTTTATCCATTGAACTGGCCATTTCAAATCAAAACTTCTAAACACAAATCAAACCATCATCCTTGTAGAATCTTTCACAGCAGTGGGCTAAAGATCCTGGTTTTGTTGACAGGATTTCTTGGTTCTGGAAAAACAAGAGGGAAGTAGAAGCCTAACTACTTCTAGCTCACAGACCCGTCCAGTGAACAGAGCTTTGTATTTTGATGGGCTTGTGATGACTTTGAAATCAATTGGTCATTACAGTAAAAAAAATTAATGTTTTTTTGAACGTGACAGCAGAAATAACTTTAAGCACCAACTTAATAATAATAGATCACCAATTTAAGTTAAAAATTCATGCTATACTATCAAAATTTAAAGGTAAGTGATTATGTATTAGGTGATGGTATAAAGTGTATGTTCTAATGTGTAGGATGTATGCAAAGATACATACATACCTGAAAGTCCTTAGAGGAAACAAATTTTTATGTTTGCTGTCTGACTGTTTATCATACAATATTTGGTTTTATTTTGCAGGGATCGGTGAATTTTAACTTTGGAGTCCTCTATGCTAAGGATGCTCAGCCTGCAGATGATGAAATGTTCAGTAATGGTGAGTTTTTCACTTTCTCTTTAATTGCTATGCTGATCTGAATAAGAAAAAAAACAAAAGCAAGAGAAAAAAAAGGATGGTTTATTATTTTTTACACTGTTATGTTTGTTTCCTCAGTATTTGCTGCAGCTCTGCTTACCCAAGCTTTGGGTTCCTTCTGTCCCACAGGGAGTTGCCCTGTTTGGTTGCATCTGGTGAAATTCACCCTGAGACCTTACAGAAGTAGCTCAAACTACGTGAGAGCCATTTGCAGTTCTCTCCACACACCTGGAGAATGGGTGACATTTCTGAGGATGTGGCAACTGTACTTCTATCAAAACTCAGTCTGTGAAATTTCTGGGGAAAACTCTTCAGTGACCTGAAGGGTTCAAACTCTGGTGAGAATCCAGTTATCAGGTGCTCACCTGGATGGTTCCAGCTCTTAAAGTGAACACTTGTACTCTTGCCCTGTAGTTTACATCCGTTGTATTTTTGTTATTTTGCAAGATTTTATGTCTTTGCAAAATATTGTGCATTTCGCTCTTTAGAACCTCTCAGATTGTTCTTTGGTGTAGCGCCACCTCATGGGACACTTGGCTGCTGTCCTAAAGGAGATGGTCGCTAGAATTGTAAATTCTGGAGAGTTTGTAAGTCTTCTGTCCCCAGGGAGCTGCCATGCTTTGTTTACTTTTGTTCTGTTGGTTAGGCGCTGCTTCTCATTGCAAGTATGAATTTCAAACTACCCTGTTCTCTTTTTAACTGTTTTCCTGGTTCTCTCCGTACGGCAGGGAAAGACTCTCGTATCCTTGTCTTCAGGCTCGGTGCTGTCCACGAAGATACGGAGACTAAAAAAATCATAAGAAGCGAAATATGACTGCAGGGAAAACAAGCTGGAGAGAACAAAAGGTGATATTGTTATCCTTACCCTGTATTAGAAACATCCACTGTGCTTTGATGCTGGCAGCTGCCAGGGGCTTGTTAGCTCTTTGTAGGCAGGTGTAGGTGTTCGCTTGTAGGTTTTTTCTCTGGACAAGTCAATTCAAACTTTGCTAAGCTTATATTTGCAGATTACTCTCTAGCACAGTCCAGCATGACATTTTTGAATGCTGTAAAAAAAAACATGTTACTTGGAAATTGCTAATGATGAGAAGCTTTAGGGGAAAATAAGATTACAGGGTTGGGAGACGTGAGAAGAATTTTGTGGGGATGTTAGACTGAAGTAAAGCACACTTGAGGCTGGACTGGCACGCTGGCAGGTCCCCTGTTAAACAGTAGTGCTGAGATTAGCCTGGGGGTTGCCCATTGTTTCTGTAGAAATCAGTGTTTCCTGGACTTCAGAAGTAAGCTGCTTTGAAAAGCTGGAAGGTGCAGCATGGTGACAATCCGTGTGCTCTGGATTAAAAGTAGATTTCAGAATGGTCCTAGGCTTTTGTCTTTTCCTCGAAGCCGATGTAATCCTATTGAGGAGCTTTTAATTCTGTGCTGCCACGTCATCGATCAGGGCCCTGTCGTACTAATCATCATACAGATACAAAACAAAAAATCGGACCCTGTCCCAACCACTTAGAGCCCAGAACACGATTTCCTCGGGCTGCCGTTTGTGTGCCATCGGCACTCACCACGGAAGCGAGCTGGGGATTGTTGCAGCTGCTGGGAACAAACCGCTCCTCGTCACACAGGAACGGAATTGGGACGACGCCTCGGCCAGCCCCTCTCTGCCATCGTCTCCTGAATCTGCAGCAGAGCAGTTCCGGTCCATCCGGGCACGTGTAATCCAGTTCCCGATGATCTGAGCGCACGGAGCAGCGCTCCGCTGCCGTGGGGGGCTCAGGGAAGGCAGAGTGTGCATTGTCATCTTCCTGAACCTGCAGACGAATCACAGTGAGAAGCCACAGGGTGGAAATCAGTCGCATACATGCTAAACGAAACTTGCAGGTTTTTTTTTAAGAATTGTTTCTGCTTGTTCTTTTTTGTGCTTCAGCGCTTAGAAAACCTCTCTTTAAAATCAGGTCAGTTCATCAGTTGAACCTTTGTTTGCAGACCCTCAGTGAGCAGAATTTGTTGCAGACTCAGTGTACGCTGTGCCGGCCTCCCGGGAGTGTGAGGAGCTCACGTGTGCTGCTTTTTGCTTTAGGACGCTCTGAGGTATTTATTCCTTTTGGGATACATGATGAGAATTGCCAAGAGAGGTAGTTACAAGGTATGACATGGGGAAAAAGCCTGTGTGGTTGGAACGTTGTTGCTGTCAAAAGTTAATTTTTCCTTCTTTCTTAGCCAGTAGTTAGCTTTTTGCTTAATTTTTGTGGTATCATTATTTTATTGTTTAAAAAATTCCTTCAAAATCACTTTGGTGGTTGGTGTTGGGCACCAGTACCTTGTTCAGATTTGCCTATTTGCTTGTAGCTAAAATGTTCACATCTTGTTTATCATTCTATTTAAGAAACTGCTGCCCAGCCAACTAATAACTGAATATGCATCTGTCTGGGACACGGAGAGAGGATTTAGGTAATGTCTTTGTTTCCAGAAAAAAGTTCCAGTGTAGTTTCTAAATAGAGGAGAAGGGGATGAAGACTCGGGGCTCTGATGCCATTGGGGCACCCCAAGGACCCCAGGAGAGGGAGCCCCGCTGCAGTGCAGGAGCAGGTATGTTCTCATGTAATACTGAACAAATTATAAATATAAATATGACAATTATAAGCATGAAAATATTTTTTAATATAGTTAAACAAAGTGGGTTTTTTCATTTGTCAATAGGCAGTGTTTTGATTGTAAAAATTATAGCTACAAATAATATAAAGGGAGAAATCTAAGTATAGAAATAGAAATATATACAGATATATATAAAATTTAAACCTATAAGAAAAAATTAGTAAATACTTTCTTAGAATTTTGTATCTATTATATATAATTCTGAATATAATGCATCAAAAGAAACTATAAATATAAATGTGAATATAATTATACAAAAGTATAAAAATATTTCAATATCGTTCAAAAGAAGGCTTTTTTTGTGTTTATTTGGTTAGAGACGGGGGTTTTATTTGGAATCATAGAAGTATTATGGAAGTATAAATCTAAATATAGAAATATACAGTCAATAAAGAAAGGTATTTATAAGAACACGACTGAACGACGCCGCCTTGGGCCGAATGGAACGAGCTCAGCCGAACCAAGGCGAGACCGGCCGAACCTGAGGGGCTCGAGCGAACCGAGGCCAGGCTTGCGAGGCTGCCTGAACGGAGCCGAGCTCGGCCGAACCGAGCCCGCCGCTCTCGTGCGCGCTAATTAGCGCGAGTGCGGTCACAGCCCAATGAGCTCCTGTGCCACCCCGCGCTCCCGGTCGTGTCGGTGCGATGGCCGGGCCGCCCGCGGGACGCGGCAGCAGGAGCGCCCCGAGTCGGGCGAGTTTAACGTGAGGCGGCGCCGCTTGCCCGCCGTCGGGGGAGGCGAGCCGAGCCGAGCTCAGCCGAACGCGCAGAGAGCGGCTCCGAGTTGGGCCGAAGCGCGCCGAAGGGACGAATGCAGCCGAATGCGGCCGACAATAGCCGAGTTTAGCCGACAGTAGCCGAGTTTAGCCGAAGAGCCGACTGGAGCCGAGTGACTCCGGAGCGAGCCCAGCTCCCCCGAGCGCAGCCTCCCGGGCAGGGCGAGGCGCCGGGCCGGGCTCGGGGTGCAGCCGGGGCTCTGTGAGGCTTCCCCGCCTGTCCCTCTCTCTCGCCCTCCTTCCTTCTCCCCGTATTCGCCTTCTCTCGCTCCCTTTCCCCCATTCCCTCTGCCCCCACAAGCCCGGCTCCTTCCTGTCCAGCCCCTTCCCCGCTACTCCCTTTCTCTTCCCCGTTTCTGCCTCCTCTGTCCCCCCTCCCTCTACCCCCCCTCCCGGGCTTTCCCTTCCCGTGCCGCTTTCCTGCACAGCCCGCCCTCCCTCGCCGCCCTTTGTCATGCCCTGCTCTCGCTCCTCTCTTCCGGTGCCCGCTTTCCTTCTTTGCCGCGCAGCCGCGGGGCTCGGGGTGCCGGAGAATGAAGGCCCGAGGGTATGGGGATTCATCCGTGGTGCTGTTAACACAGTCAGAATGGCTCAGTGACTCTGTGCCAGGCTGGTGTGGCCTCAAAGGCTGCCCCTGCTGCTGGCAGAGTGCGTGAAGCGTCTGCTGAGCGGGCAGCGGCACCCCCCCGAACACCTTCTCGCAGCAGGGACGGAGACGGACCCAGCCCAGCGCGTGGAAATGGATCTCTCCAGCTGAACGCTCAGGTGAAGCGAGCAGGGAGCGTGCTCAGCATGAACCAGGTGAGCTGCACGTCTCCAGGGTAATGATTCTTGCACCTTCAGAGCCACAGTGTCGCTGAGCTTTTTTTTTCCCCAGGCTTTCCATCACCTCTCAAACAGACGAATGCTCCCCTTGGAGGCTGCTGTGCCCTGGGGAGCCTGGCAGGTGGCCCCGTTGGTGAGAGGAGGGCAGCTGCAGGCAGGCAGCCCCCAGGAAAACACGGGAGTTTCAGTGGTTTCTGATGCCTGAGGAACGGGGAGATGGCGTGAGCTGAGCAGGAGTTAAGCACGGTCGTACAGAGGCCTGGCTGTTATGATTTAAGATGGCTTATTGAATATCTGTAGTTTCTATAGATATTTGTATATCTGTCCAAGTAGGATATAGAGCCTTGTGCAGGAGAAAAAGAACTCTTGATGTAAGATATGACCTGGGGGGGCATCATGCCAGGCTATCCCTTCCAGATTTGGACGGCTTCAGTGTCTTGTGTGGCATGATGGGAAGTTCTGAAAATTAAGATTTCCTCTTTGGTGCGGGTCAGATGGGTGACGCCTGGCAGCTCGTGCACTGCCACTGTGCTAACCCGTGTGCCTCTCCTTCCCTCCCTGCTCCACAGGCAGCGCAACACGGGAGCAGCAGGGAGAGCTGGCTTTGTCCTGGAGGATCCAGGAGCTCGCGGTGGATATCTGAGCCTGCAGCTCCAGGCTGCCGCACGACGGAAGGGCTGCACACACCCAGAGCGTACAGGTACTGTCACAAACGTGGGCTGTGGTGGCTGAGCCCTCAGGAGCTGGCGGTGCCAGCTGGGAGAAGAACAGTAGCTTCCAGCCTTTTCTTTTGTCTGCGTTTCCCGTGTTCAGTCAGTCTGATTACTTCTGGGCATTTGCCCAGCAGGGTGTGAAATGCTTCAAGGGCTAAAGGGGGAAAAAAAGGGAAACACAAACTATAATCCACACCTCAGGAGGGAGAAGACATCTGTCAGGACAAACTCTTAAGAGAAATGGGATGAAGAATACTTGTTTATTCAGTCTTTGCTATGTGTAGCTAGTTCAAAGAGGTCTCCCAGTCCTTCCCATTAGCAGAGCAAAGGAAGAGCAGCAAAGCCCTCAGGCTAAGCCATTAAAAGCAGCAGCAGCAGCAGCAGCAGCAGCTTCGTGTGCTGGAGTGTGGCAGGCATTCCTAGGTTTGCTTTTTGGTTTTGCATCTAGCACTGGTAGAGGAGAGTTCTTTGCAAGGTGATAGTTCCAGCCTTGTATTGAAATGTGAGCAAAGAGGAACTTTGTCAGTTGGATTGGGGTTTATTCACAGCACTTGTAAACAGAGTTAACATTCAGATAACATGTGCAGGGAGTGTGTGCTGTGGGTTAGCACAAGTGACAAAGGAAGTGGGACAGGGACAGGGCACTTTTCCCTTCAAGGTACTGTCTTTCTCTGGAAGAATGATGTGAGAGCAGAAAAGTTGCAATGGCACTGCAGTTCCCTGCACAGAATATACCCAGGGAGGTGAAGCACAGCCCAGTGGTGCCATTCACCTGCGCCCCAACGGGGAGCATCGGTGAAGTGAGGAGGACTGAGGAGCTCTCCCCTTGAGCAATCACAACAGTCATGTCAACGAGTGTCACCCTTTTCCAGACCACTGGCATGTGCTTGGGGACAATAACCTGTGTTTTTTACAGCCAGGTCTTCTGAGCCGCTGCTCACTGCTCGCAGCGAAAAGAAACTTGTGTAGAGGCACTCTGCAAAATTGCCACCTCAGATGCCACTGAAGCACAGCTTTGGCTTTCAGGCATCTCCCCTGCAAGCTGTCCCTTGCGGCGTTTCCGCACTGGATTCATTGTAAATTCATTCCTCCCATTTTTTATTTGTAATTTCCAAAGAATATCAGTCGACTTTGACAGCCTCTTCAGGGCTCCCCAAGCTTCATACCACACCTAAATGCTCGTTTTCACTGCCTGAAGGGCTTCTCTCACCCGAGTGATTCTATGAATTTGGCCTGCACTTCAGCTTAAGGGGAAAGCTGTACATTGATTGCATTTTGGAGAAAAAGATTTGACCGTCCAGCTGTAAATTTATCTTGTGTTTTGCCTTCCAGGTTCGCTCGTATTGTAATTTGCAAATGGCACGGCAAATGCCACGAGAGCAGCTGGTGAAGGTGGCTCAGAAGCAATGACAAGAATGTGCTGCAAAGTTGGGTCCAGCAGTCCAGCTTCCCGACACGGTAGGGCAGGCACACCTTTTGATAAAGCATCAAACGCTGTAGTTTTTATTCTTGGTGTTTGTCTGCGCTCCCATTCTGATCACCCCTTGAAGTATTATTTTTCAAAATGATATCTAGGAGAGAAATCATGTTTATTCAGGGGGAGCCATAATTTTCATCTGTTCCAAATGCACCAGGTGTGTTTTAAGGCCTGCACACACAGCAAGAGCCGCAGAGCTTGTTGTGCAGTTTCCTGCAGCACTGATTTATTCTGTACTCCAGTAACCATGCCCCGGGCTGCCAGCCAGGCTCAATGCCAGGAGCGGGAGGAGCAGACCCCGAGAGGTGCTTTGGGTGGAGCCCAGCCAGGTTTCAGGCAGCCCGCAGAGTCTGCCCTTGCAGTCCACGCCGGTCTGCTGTTGCCATCTGCTGGAAAAATCCCTAATGGATATTTCCAAAGGTGGGGAGGAGCATCCGCTCCTGTCACGGACCTGCTGGGGGCTCTTTGCCCTCTGGCTCCGTGCGCTCTGCCCAAGAACAGCGTGTGCAGCAGGCTGTCACCGCTCTCTGCAGGGTGAAGCACCTTCAGCCAAGGTCAGTGCAAGAGCAAAACAATCCTGCCAGCAAAGCCTGCTACTAGAGAGGCAAACAATGATCCTTCCCCAAAGGAATTCATCCTTCTTCTCCCTTACAACTCTCCTGTGTCATCACACGGCAGAATGGTTTGGGGTGGAAGAGATGTTGAAAACGACCTAGTTCCACCCCTGTCCTGGGCAGGCTCACCTTCCTCTGGGCCAGGGTGCTGTGCTGTCGCAGATCAGGTGGCAGATCTGTGGAAATTGTAATGATATTATTAAGGCGTGTCTCTTATTGCCTTGCCATTCGTGAATCCCGAGGCTGTCTTGTCCTAGTTTAGCTTTCTGATGTGGAGGAGCAGAACTGCCAGCTGATATGGATTTTGGTGCTCTCTGTGGAGTGACGTCCTGTAAAATTTCTGTCCCAGGAATGCTGTCACGATGGCTCTGCTCCATAAAGAATGACACGGCCTGATTGTCAGCAATTTTTGCTGCTGCACTAGTGTAAAAATGCTAAAATTTGAACACCGCTTATTATTTCAAAAGAGAATATTTTAAAACTGGAAGAGATAGCTGAAATTACGCCTGAAAGGTAGCAAGAGCAAATACATAGAATATTTCTCCCTGTTTGTAGATATACTTTTCATTGAAAATTATGCTGATGGGGATATGCTTTTATGTATTTAGTGACTTTACAGATTTATTCCCCGAGTTTTTTGAGTTCACAGAGTCATGGAATAATTCAGGTTGGAAGGGGCTCTAAAGATCACCTCGTTCGGAGCCTGCTGCCGTGGGCAGGGACACGGTTCCATGGACCAGGTCGCTCTGAGCCTGATCCCAGAGCACCAATGGGCCTTGGAACACTTCCAGGGATGGGGCAGCCCCAGCATGTGTGAGCAACCTGTGCCAGCCAGTTGCCAGAGGAGGAAGAAAGCCCTTCCCAGCTGGAGCAGAGGCTGCTGCAGCTTGGCGCAGCCTCGTGTCACCGAGCGTGTGAGGCAGAAGGGCCCTTCCCGTGGAGGGAGAACGGCACTGAAAGATCTTTTTTGGGAGCAGCGGAGCAATGGAACGCCAAAGCAGCCTTCAGTTCTTGCAGCAGGGTTGGGAACAACTGGAAGCAGGAGCAGAGCTGGCCTGGTGCCTGGCAGCTCTGCAGGCAGTGGGGATGGAGAAGGTGCAGTTGTCTGTCTTCTTGGCTGAGTCTTGAAAAATGAGGCACTTTTCTGTAGGTCCTTTTCAAGCATTACGTGGCAGTTGCCCCTAGAAGTCCAAAGGCAGCTGTTTTCTTAGCAGGAGGAAGTCAGGAAGAGGCAAAGCAGGCAAAGACATCAGATAAGTCTGGATAAAAATCTTGGCTAAGCTGTTTTTTCCCCCTCCTCCAAACAGGCAATTCTGAAGCGCTGAGCAGAGATCTGCCCCCGGGAGGCAGAGCAGAGCCGATCTGTGAGAGCTGACACGGGAGCTGTGGTGAGGACAGCTGCTCCCCTGCCTCGGTGTGCGACCTGCTGAGCTGCCGTTCCTGTGCTGGGAGTGTTTCTCCTCTCATGCAGGCAAGCCAGAGAGCTCCTAGGGAAGGAGCAGGTAAGGTTGAAGTGCCGAGATCTCCCCGGTAAGAAGTGCCGTGACAAAAGGAAATGGCCTCAAGTTGCAGCAGGGAAGGCTCAGATTGGCTTTGAGGACCAATTTGTTCACTGAAAGGGTGGTCAGGCGTAGGAGCGGGCTGCCCAGGGCAGTCCCCATTGCTGGAGACATTTGAAGCATGGCAAGATGTGGTGTTTAGGGACCTGATTTGGGTGGGGGCTTGGCAGTGCTGGGGCAGCAGCTGGGCTCGATGGCCTTAGAAGGCTTTTGCAGCCTAAAGGACGCTATGGTTCTGGAAAGCCTCGACCCCTCTGGCTCCGACACAGCACCTGGATGCTGACGGAAGGAGGCTGGTCATGGAGCCTGGAGGTGCCTGTGCCACAGGGAGGGAGAGGGCAAGGCAGCGTCACCTGCAGGGAGGGTCTCGTCCCCAGAGAGCGGCCAGTGACTCCATCCGTGCCCGGGGCTCTGGGTGCACCCTCGGGGTGGACACCTGCCCTCAGGTTTCCCTCTGGGCACCCGGGGAGGGAACCGGGTCCATCCGTGCGGCAGCTCCAGGGCCTGCAGGCTCTGGGGCCCTGCAGCCGTGCGCCCTGTCACAGGGCGGCAGGGACGTGACACTGCCCGGCCGCGCCGCTGGCCTGGGATCCTTGCTGCTTTCCTCCCGATCCCACATGGCTGTAGCAGCAATCTTGTGTCTTTTCTTTAAAAGTGTCCTTGGGAGAGTTCAAAGAGAGGGTAATTAGTTATGTCAAAGCCTACAGATTTGACCTGTTGGCACTCAAGAGAAAAGACAAGAACCTGCTTGGCATCCTTGTGCCTGGAAGTCATTGTGACCCAGGGAAGCGAGGAAGGGGCTGGCCGAGGTCACTGAGGCTCTGAGATGGAGGTGAGTTTGCATTCCAGTTGATTGGAACGGAGGCTCATCAGAAGTTTCCTCGGCTATCCAAGGCACAGAGCCCTGGAGCCAGGTGAGCCTGAGCTGCTGCACGCTTGCTGTGAGCTTTGGGGTGAGGGTGCATCGTTGCAGGCCTGGGATGGATTGAAATGCGCTGAGGAAAGCAGAGGGAGGGAGGAAGGGAAATGCTCTGTTAACTTGTGCCAGTTCTTCTGTCAGACTCATCACGGCGGGACAGCATGGAGACTGAAAGTGTGAGAAGATGTGGAGGGGAACAGAGAATCTGACGGGAGCAGCGAACGAGCACGAGTGCACGAATTTTGCTTTTTGATTGGCTGTAAACTCAGGAGTTGAAAGGAATTTGGGAGTGAGAAGGGACATTTCAGAAGGAGAAGAAGAAAAAGAGGTTGTTGTTGTTGTTACAGTCCTGGCAAAATCTTTTGTTCTAGCTAATAAAAGAAGTTAGTTTAAGAAATAAAAAGAAAAAGGTGTAGTGTTTTTTTTTTTTACTTGACTGTTATATTCATTGGTGGTATATGGTGTGTTGTTTTATTTCTTGGTATTATTAACTCTGTGTAAATTGTTTTTTGAGTGAAGCTGACTTTCTGGATGGGTTGGTTTGTATTTGAGGCAGGATTAATTTCAATGGGATTCTTTGGGTTGGGTTTTGCTGGGATTTTTGTTTTTGTTTGTGTTTGCTGTCTGTATAAAGATAGAGCTTTGGTAGGGCCAGCTGGGCTGCTGGAGTTTTGGGTGTGAATTTATGAGATGGCTTTTGTTAAATGCAGTTTTTAATTTTGGAAAGGTTTTTCAATGTAGTGGTTTTAAGGTGGTTTTTAAGAATTCATTGTATTGTTTTCTGTTGTTTGTAGTTGGTGTATGATAAGGGATGTGGTGTGAGGTCTTGAACGCTATGGTTTTAGTGTTCCTAAGTTCTGATTTCTTTCTGGTTCGATAGTTTTTTTTATTTTTTGGGACAGGGGCATTTATATGGTGGGTTTTTATAGGCAATACGTTTTTTAATTTAGGTAGTGATATTTTTTAGTATTTTAATAGTTCAGGTTTTTTATTTTCATGGTTTTATTTATTTTTTTTAATTTTTTTCAAATAACTTTTCTAGATGATAGGTTATTATTTGTGCATTAGCATCAAGGTAGAGCTTTGGGGACTTTTTTTAGTAATGTTTAGGGTCAGTTGTACAGTTTTGAGTCTCGTGAGTTGGTTTGATTTAATTTTTACTGGGTGTTTGTTTTTATTAGCAGTTGTGTCATTTTCAAGGTGTATTTGAGTTTTTTGGGGTTTTTGAGATAGTGGTTTAGGAGGAAGTTTATGATGAGAATGTGCGGAGGTTTTGGGCTACTTTATAGTGGGATTTAAAATTTATTGACAGTTAGGTTTATTGGAGTTTTTATTAGGGTTCAATGACGTTGTGGGACGTTTGTTCCGTTATTAATAGCAGTGGGTTTTGTTTTGATGCGCTGCGATGGGACGAGCGTGTGCTGCGTGCCGGTGCTGACAAAGGTACGGTATTGTTGTGGTTCTGGTGCGTGGGGTTAATGAACTTGTATGGTTTAATATAGAGATGAAAATAGAAATAAATATACATTTAAAAATAAATATAACATTAGAGTGGTAAACATAAATATAGATAACAGATACATACATAAAACTGTAATACATGGTATATAATTGTAACATCATATAGATAAATGATAGTCTATTATATATATATATATACACAAAGATACATAAATATAGATAGTTAATATGAAAATATTTAAATGGAGTTAAAATAAATGGGGGGGTTTTATTAGGTTATAGGCTGGGGTTTTTAAATAAGTGATAGAAATAAAATATCAATTCAGATATACAAATATATATACAAATACAAATCTCTATAAATATTTAATTTAAATAAATATAAGTAAAAGAAATCTATAATACAGAAAATACAGATCTATTATTATATTAGAAGGTATTCTCTCTAATATATATAATATCTATGAATAAAATAAATTAAAATATCCATATGAATATCATTTTAGTTTTGAAAAATAAATTTACTTCCTACATTTTTAAATCGGGTTCAAATAAAGGGGCGTCCTTGCTTTTCATTTGGTTAGAGGCAGGAGTTTTATTTGAAATAATATAAGTAATATAGAAATGTGGATCTTAAGATAGAAATATGTAATAAATATATAAGGAGAAATTGCTAAAATATGAATATAAATTTATATATAAATATATGTAAGTAATATGAAGAGTTGTAGTGTAGAATGTAAATAACATTATACGGCAATATAAATTATAAATGGGAATATAAATATAAAAATATGTAAATATAGCTTAAAAGAAAGGGAATGTTTTGGCTTTTATTTAAGTAGAGGCAGGGATTTTATTTTGAATATTATAAGTGTTCCAGAAGTAAAAATCTTGAGGCAGAAATATTTAATCAATATAAAAAATATGAATAAAAATATATAAAAATTCATAAATAACTACTCGCATCAGATGTAATATAGAATATAAATTTATTTTTAACTTGACATTGGTAAAGATAAATGTATAAGTAAGCAATAGACATTAATATACCTTATAAATACAAATATGAATATAAAAATTGAACATTAGGATAAAGTCTATTTAAATATTGTTTACAACAAAGGGTTGGGGTTTTTTTTATTCCTATTGTGTTAGAGGCAGGGTTTTTATTTTAAATAATATGAATGTAGATATTATTGTTATTTATTTCTAAATATGGAGATATACAATCGAGATATAAATATATATATAAAAACACAAAATATAAAGAAATACCAATAATAGGAAGAGATGTAATGAAGAATACAAATAACAGTATACATAAGTGTACATTTTAAATGTAAATATGAATATGAACCTGAAAACTAGAATTTTAAAAAATATTTGAATACCGTTGAGAAGAAAGGGCTTCTTTTTGGCTTTAATGTGGATGGAGGCAAAGGTTTTATTTTAAATAATGCAAGTGTTACAGAAGTAAAAATCGTAACAGAAATATATACTTACTATGTAAAAATATGTATAAAAATATACAAATAAATTTAAGTTTTAGGGATATATGCAATATGGAATAGAAATGTATTTATAAAAAGAAATGTATAAATGGACAGTGTACATCAATATACATTGTAAATAGAAATGTGAATATTAATAGGAAAAAACTTTTTAAAAAATATTTAAATATTTTTTAAAAGACATTGTTGGGTTTTTGGGGGTTTTTTTTGTGTGTTGTGTTTTGTTTTGTCTTTTATCCTATTAGATTAGAGGCAGAAGTTTATTTTTCCTCTTCCCCGTTGTTTTGGGGCATTTATTTCAGAGCAGTTTTCGGCGGGGGCCGCCCCTGTTCTTTTTCGCCGCCTTCCCTGCCCAGAGCCCCGAGGCGCGCTGCGCCCCCGGCTGGGGCGTGCGGCAGTGCTGCCGCCTTGTGGGCAGAGCGCGGTACTGCAGCCCTGCACCGAGAGGCCGCCACCTTGGGAGTGGCGCGTCGCGGATGTCGCGGACTTTTAATTGACCTTCTCAGCATGGCGGCGAAAAGGGCGGGGAAGTGGAGGACCGGGGTGGGTGTAAGTGGACTGCCTGCACGGAATACTGACGTCATGGCGGCTCCGACGGATTTTTCTGTGGCGTTTCATGTGTACCCGACACATGCTGTGGGCTCAGCGGCGCCGCGGGCGGGGTAGTTTGGCGGGTTTGTGCCAGGCATGTGGGTTAAACGCCTCGCTGTGCCGGGGTCCTCTGACGGCCG
The DNA here is from genome assembly GCF_028551555.1 of Melozone crissalis. Classification (NCBI taxonomy): domain Eukaryota; kingdom Metazoa; phylum Chordata; class Aves; order Passeriformes; family Passerellidae; genus Melozone; species Melozone crissalis. The sequence goes on along the minus strand of NW_026535811.1, from coordinate 105,885 downwards.
CTTTCGCGCCCTGAGGGAGCCGAGCCGGGCCGAATTGTTCCGAAGAGCCGAAGAGCCGAGGGTGGCCGAAAAGAGCCGAGTTGACCCGAAGGGCCGAGGGAAGCCGGAAATAGCCGTGTTTACCCGTAGAGCCGAGGGTGGCCGAAAACAGCCGACTTGAACCGAAGAGCCCAGGGCGGCCCAAAATCGCCCAGTTTACACCAAGAGACCATGATAGCCGACTGGAACCGATAGCCGAGTGTAGCCGACACTGGCCGCATTTAGACAATGTGCCCAATACGACCGAGTTTAGTCGAACCGTGCCGAGTTCGGCCGAAGAGCCGAACTGAAACGACTTTAGACCAAGAGCCGAACCAAGCCGAATTCAGCCGAGTTTCATTCAACAGAACCGAACAACGCCGCAGCGCTGTGCCTGCAGTGCGCCTGTGCAGACGGCAGGGATCGCTGTGCCTGCAGTGCGCCTGTGCAGACGGCAGGGATCGCTGTGCCTGCAGTGCGCCGGGGCAGACGGCATGGGGCGCTGTATAAAGTAAGGATAAAATATCAACTCTCTATAAGAAGGAATAAAAGCTCTATGTCACGTGCAGCAGTAGAAAATTTCAGGCTCCCAGGGAATAAATAGTTTTCTTTAAAACATTTTCGTTTTGGAGTTTTTTTTTTTACTCCCAGGTAGCCTGAAAGTTTCTACTGCTGCTTTTTTATTCTAAAGCTAGAAAGGTAAACCAAGATCAGAAATACAAGAAAGGGAAAGGAAAGGAAAGGAAAGGAAGCAGGAGAGCAAGAGGGAAGGGAAGGGGTGAAAAACAGAGTGAAAAAAGAAAAAAGAGTTGGAGGGGAAAAGAGAGGGCATTAGGGAGGAGCGGTGCTTCCCAGGGGTGAAGGTCCCGTTTGATGCCCGGGAGGTTCTGCAGCTCCCGGCGGCGGGGGACGGAGCCGTGGCTGTCAGCCCGAGACTACAACTCCCGACAGGCCCTGCTGCCGGCGCGGCGCGTGACGCAACGGCTGACGCGTCACATGAGCGGCTGGCGTGCCAGGCGGCCGCGCGGGGCTGTTCGCGGGCAGCTCCCGGCGCCGCTCCCGGCACCTCTCCCGCGCGGGACGGCGACGCTGGACGGGCGAAGCCTCCGTCCGGCCGCCCGCACGGCGCCGAGCAGCGCGGAAGGAGCGTCCGCGGGGTTCCTCGGCCTCACGGGGCGGGGGGCGGGGCGGTGCTTTGCTGCCGCGGGCCGGGAGCTGCAGGAGCCGCCCCGGGCGAGCACGGCGAGCACCTGTGAGTGTTTTTTTTTTCCTCTAAATCGGGAGTAAATATAGCTGAGTAAAATTAGCTTGGTTTTCTTCCTTCTTTTTTAACTGAATTGTTTTTATTAAAAATCCTATTTGAATGTGTAGAAAAAGTGGGGATGTCCTGTAATATATTGTAGCTTTTCTTGTTTACAGGGTACTCAGAAAATACGTCTCCCTTAGAGTCCCACAGAAAGGTTCTCAGTGCGATCTCTGTCAAGGTATGTATTTCCAAAGAAGTGATCCCTTTAGATATTTGCCTGTGTACCTTTTCCTGTTATTCAGAGCTTGCCTTCTGTGGGTTTTATGATAAACCTGTAAAACCGGTTTTGCAAGTCTTAATCGTTGAAGGCAGCATAGAGCCTGTTCTTGACCAGACAAAGGGAAAAAGTGTGACTTTGAGGCTGAACTTGTCATTTTTCATTTGACTTGTCTTGAATTATTTAAGAATAGAGAGAACTAGAAAAAGAGAGAAATAGAATTGGTTATTGAGCACTCCTCAAATGCTCACCATGATTCAGTGTAGAGCCAAAGGGCAGGGTGATGCTCTGTGCTTTAGAAGGAAATAAATTTAAACCTGACCTCCACAGAGTCTCACTAACTTCTGTTGTTTTAAAATACAAAATACGTTCAGGAAGTGTTGGAAGTTAGTATTTTGGGAAAGAAATGGCAGTTCCACAGAACATTGCATTTAACAGTAAATTGGAGGAGAGCCCAAGAGAAATTTTTCATCCCTTGATAGAAAAGGTAGGAAGGGACTTTTTTTGGTTTGGTTCTTTTTTCTTTATTATTTTCTGGAAATAAAAGTAATTAAGTATAGGTACTACTGGTCTGTTTCTTCCAGTAACAGGTGATAATAATAGTAGTAGTAATAATAAAAATAATAATAGAAATAATAATAACAGTAATGTAATACTAGTTAAACAGTCTTTATCCATTGAACTGGCCATTTCAAATCAAAACTTCTAAACACAAATCAAACCATCATCCTTGTAGAATCTTTCACAGCAGTGGGCTAAAGATCCTGGTTTTGTTGACAGGATTTCTTGGTTCTGGAAGAACAAGAGGGAAGTAGAAGCCTAACTACTTCTAGCTCACAGACCCGTCCAGTGAACAGAGCTTTGTATTTTGATGGGCTTGTGATGACTTTGAAATCAATTGGTCATTACAGTAAAAAAAAATTAATGTTTTTTTGAACGTGACAGCAGAAATAACTTTAAGCACCAACTTAATAATAATAGATCACCAATTTAAGTTAAAAATTCATGCTATACTATCAAAATTTAAAGGTAAGTGATTATGTATTAGGTGATGGTATAAAGTGTATGTTCTAATGTGTAGGATGTATGCAAAGATACATACATACCTGAAAGTCCTTAGAGGAAACAAATTTTTATGTTTGCTGTCTGACTGTTTATCATACAATATTTGGTTTTATTTTGCAGGGATCGGTGAATTTTAACTTTGGAGTCCTCTATGCTAAGGATGCTCAGCCTGCAGATGATGAAATGTTCAGTAATGGTGAGTTTTTCACTTTCTCTTTAATTGCTATGCTGATCTGAATAAGAAAAAAACAAAAGCAAGAGAAAAAAAAGGATGGTTTATTATTTTTTACACTGTTATGTTTGTTTCCTCAGTATTTGCTGCAGCTCTGCTTACCCAAGCTTTGGGTTCCTTCTGTCCCACAGGGAGTTGCCCTGTTTGGTTGCATCTGGTGAAATTCACCCTGAGACCTTACAGAAGTAGCTCAAACTACGTGAGAGCCATTTGCAGTTCTCTCCACACACCTGGAGAATGGGTGACGTTTCTGAGGATGTGGCAACTGTACTTCTATCAAAACTCAGTCTGTGAAATTTCTGGGGAAAACTCTTCGGTGACCTGAAGGGTTCAAACTCTGGTGAGAATCCAGTTATCAGGTGCTCACCTGGATGGTTCCAGCTCTTAAAGTGAACACTTGTACTCTTGCCCTGTAGTTTACATCCATTGTATTTTTGTTATTTTGCAAGATTTTATGTCTTTGCAAAATATTGTGCATTTCGCTCTTTGGAACCTCTCAGATTGTTCTTTGGTGTAGCGCCACCTCATGGGACACTTGGCTGCTGTCCTGAAGGGGATGGTCGCTAGAATTGTAAATTCTGGAGAGTTTGTAAGTCTTCTGTCCCCAGGGAGCTATCATGCTTTGTTTACTTTTGTTCTGTTGGTTAGGCGCTGCTTCTCATTGCAAGTATGAATTTCAAACTACCCTGTTCTTTTTTTAACTGTTTTCCTGGTTCTCTCCGTACGGCAGGGAAAGACTCTCGTATCCTTGTCTTCAGGCTCGGTGCTGTCCACGAAGATACGGAGACTAAAAAAATCATAAGAAGCAAAATATGACTGCAGGGAAAACAAGCTGGAGAGAACAAAAGGTGATATTGTTATCCTTACCCTGTATTAGAAACATCCACTGTGCTTTGATGCTGGCAGCTGCCAGGGGCTTGTTAGCTCTTTGTAGGCAGGTGTAGGTGTTCGCTTGTAGGTTTTTTCTCTGGACAAGTCAATTCAAACTTTGCTAAGCTTATATTTGCTGATTACTCTCTAGCACAGTCCAGCATGACATTTTTGAATGCTGTAAAAAAACCATGTTACTTGGCAATTGCTAATGATGAGAAGCTTTAGGGGAAAATAAGATTTCAGGGTTGGGAGACGTGAGAAGAATTTTGTGGGGATGTTAGACTGAAGTAAAGCACACTTTAGGCTGGACTGGCACGCTGGCAGGTCCCCTATTAAACAGTAGTGCTGAGATTAGCCTGGGGGTTGCCCATTGTTTCTGTAGAAATCAGTGTTTCCTGGTCTTCAGAAGTAAGCTGCTTTGAAAAGCTGGAAGGTGCAGCATGGTGACAGTCCGTGTGCTCTGGATTAAAAGTAGATTTCAGAAGGGTCCTAGGCTTTTGTCTTTTCCTAGAAGCCGATGTAATCCTATTGAGGAGTTTTTAATTCTGTGCTGCCACGTCATCAGTCAGGGCCCTGTTGTACTAATCATCATACAGATGCAAACCAAAAAATCGGACCCTGTCCCAACCACTTAGAGCCCAGAACACGATTTCCTCGGGCTGCCATTTGTGTGCCATCGGCACTCACCACGGAAGCGAGCTGGGGATTGTTGCAGCTGCTGGGAACAAACCGCTCCTCGTCACACAGGAACGGAACTGGGACGACGCCTCGGCCAGCCCCTCTCTGCCATCGTCTCCTGAATCTGCAGCAGAGCAGTTCCGGTCCATCCGGGCACGTGTAATCCAGTTCCTGATGATCTGAGCGCACGGAGCAGCGCTCCGCTGCCGTGGGGGGCTCAGGGAAGGCAGAGTGTGCATTGTCATCTTCCTGAACCTGCAGACGAATCCAAGTGAGAAGCCACAGGGTGGAAATCAGTCGCATATATGCTAAACAAAACTTGCAGGTTTTTTTTAAGAATTGTTTCTGCTTGTTCTTTTTTGTGCTTCAGTGCTTAGAAAACCTCTCTTTAAAATCAGTTCAGTTCATCAGTTGAGCCTTTGTTTGCAGACCCTCAGTGAGCAGAATTTGTTGCAGACTCAGTGCACGCTGTGCCGGCCTCCCGGGAGTGTGAGGGGCTCACGTGTGCTACTTTTTGCTTTAGGACGCTCTGAGGTATTTATTCCTTTTGGGATACATGATGAGAATTGCCAAGAGAGGTAGTTACAAGGTATGACATGAGGAAAAAGCCTGTGTGCTTGGAACGTTGTTGCTGTCAAAAGTTAATTTTTCCTTCTTTCTTAGCCAGTAGTTAGCTTTTTGCTTAATTTTTGTGGTATCATTATTTTATTGTTTAAAAAATGGCTTCAAAATCACTTTGGTGGTTGGTGTTGGCCACCAGTACCTTGTTCAGATTTGCCTATTTGCTTGTAGCTAAAATGTTCGCATCTTGTTTATCATTCTATTTAAGAAACTGCTGCCCAGCCAACTAATAACTGAATATCCATCTGTCTGGGACACGGGGAGAGGATTTAGGTAATGTCTTTCCTGTTCCCAGGAAAAGGTTCCAGTGTAGTTTCTAAATAGAGGAGAAGGGGACTAAGACGCGGGGCTCTGATGCCATTGGGGCACCCCAAGGTCCCCAGGAGCGGGAGCCCCGCTGCAGTGCAGGAGCAGGTATGTTCTCATGTAATACTGAACAAATTATAAATATAAATATGACAATTTAAGCATGAAAATATTTTTTAAAATAGTTAAACAAAGTGGGTTTTTTCATTTGTCAATAGGCAGTGTTTTGATTGTAAAAATTATAACTACAAATAATATAAAGGGAGAAATCTAAGTATAGAAATATAAATATATACAGATATATATAAAATTTAAACCTATAAGAAAAAATTGGTTTTAGCAGTAGATGTGATACCTAATATAAATAATAATTTAAATACTTTCCTAGAATTTTATATATATTATATATAATTATGAATATAATGCATCAAAAGAAACTATAAATATAAATGTGAATATAATTATGCAAAAGTATAAAAATATTTCAATATCGTTCAAAAGAAGGCTTTTTTTGTGTTTATTTGGTTAGAGACGGGGGTTTTATTTGGAATAATAGAAGTAGAAATCTAAATATAGAAATATACAGTCAATAAAGAAAGGTATTTATAAGAACACGACTGAACGACGCCGCCTTGGGCCGAATGGAACGAGCTCAGCCGAACCAAGGCGAGACCGGCCGAACCTGACGGGCTCGAGCGAACCGAGGCCAGGCTTGCGAGGCTGCCTGAACGGAGCCGAGCTCGGCCGAACCGAGCCCGCCGCTCTCGTGCGCGCTAATTAGCGCGAGTGCGGTCACAGCCCAATGAGCTCCTGTGCCACCCCGCGCTCCCGGTCGTGTCGGTACGAAGGCCGGGCCGCCCGCGGGACGCGGCAGCAGGAGAGCCCCGAGCCGGGCGAGTTTAACGTGAGGCGGCGCCGCTTGCCCGCCCTCGGGGAGGCGAGCCGAGCCGAGCTCAGCCGAACGCGCAGAGAGCGGCTCCGAGTTGGGCCGAAGCGAGCCGGAGGGACGAATGGAGCCGAATGCGGCCGACAATAGCCGAGTTTAGCCGACAATAGCCGAGTTTAACCGACAATAGCCGAGTTTAACCGACAATAGCCGAGTTTAGCCGAAGAGCCGACTGGAGCCGAGTGACTCCGGAGCGAGCCCAGCTCCCCCGAGCGCAGCCTCCCGGGCAGGGCGAGGCGCCGGGCCGGGCTCGGGGTGCAGCCGGGGCTCTGTGAGGCTTCCCCGCCTGTCCCTCTCTCTAGCCCTCCTTCCTTCTCCCCGTATTCGCCTTCTCTCGCTCCCTTTCCCCCATTCCCTCTCCCCCCACAAGCCCGGCTCCTTCCTGTCCAGCCCCTTCCCCGCTACTCCCTTTCTCTTCCCCGTTTCTGCCTCCTCTGTCCACCCTCCCTCTACCCCCCTCCCGGGCTTTCCCTTCCTGTCCCGCTTTCCTGCACAGCCCGCCCTCCCTCGCCGCCCTTTGTCATGCCCTGCTCTCGCTCCTCTCTTCCGGTGCCCGCTTTCCTTCTTTGCCGCGCAGCCGCGGGGCTCGGGGTGCCGGAGAATGAAGGCCCGAGGGTATGGGGATTCATCCGTGGTGCTGTTAACACAGTCAGAATGGCTCAGTGACTCTGTGCCAGGCTGGTGTGGCCTCAAAGGCTGCCCCTGCTGCTGGCAGAGTGCGTGAAGCGTCTGCTGAGCGGGCAGCGGCACCCCCCCGAACACCTTCTCGCAGCAGGGACGGAGATGGACCCAGCCCAGCGCATGGAAATGGATCTCTCCAGCTGAACGCTCAGGTGAAGCGAGTAGAGAACTTGCCCAGCATGAACCAGGTGAGCTGCACGTCTCCAGGGTAATGATTCTTGCACCTTCAGAGCCACAGTGTCGCTGAGCTTTTTTTTTCCCCAGGCTTTCAATCACCTCTCAAACAGACGAATGCTCCCCTTGGAGGCTGCTGCGCCCTGGGGAGCCTGGCTGGTGGCCCCGTTGGTGAGAGGAGGGCAGCTGCAGGCAGGCAGCCCCCAGGAAAACACGGGAGTTTCAGTGGTTTCTGATGCCTGAGGAACGGGGAGATGGCGTGAGCTGAGCAGGAGTTAAGCACGGTCGTACAGAGGCCTGGCTGTTATGATTTAAGATGGCTTATTGAATATCTGTAGTTTCTATAGATATTTGTATATCTGTCCAAGTAGGATATAGAGCCTTGTGCAGGAGAAAAAGAACTCTTGATGTAAGATATGACCTGGGGGGGCATCATGCCAGGCTATCCCTTCCAGATTTGGACGGCTTCAGTGTCTTGTGTGGCATGATGGAAAGTTTTGAAAATTAAGATTTCCTCTTTGGTGCGGGTCAGATGGGTGACGCCTGGCAGCTCGTGCACTGCCACTGTGCTAACCCGTGTGCCTCTCCTTCCCTCCCTGCTCCACAGGCAGAACAACACGGGAGCAGCAGGGAGAGGTGGCTTTGTCCTAGAGGATCCAGGAGCTCGGGGTGGATATCTGAGCCTGCAGCCTCAGCACTTATTTCTTTCTCAAACTGTCAGACACATAAAAGCATTTCTGCGGCCCGCTCCTATGGGATTTTCAGGGGCATTGGATATCATTTCCTTTTCCCTCAGATATCTTTTCTTCCTTGCAGGAGTCTTCCAAATCCTTTCCTCCTCTTCAAGACTCTGCGTCTCTTCATTCTGTAGCAGGTAGGAGCACACAGCATGGTGGGACAGGGCGATCCCTTGTGCCTTGCAAGCAGCCTGGAGCCACAGAGGCTGCTGTTGGCCACGGGCATTCTCAGCTGCGTGTCACGGGGCCCCGGTCTAATCTGCGAGGTGCAATTGCCGTGGCGTGAAATCCTTGGCTGGTGGCCGATCGCCCCCAGCCCGTTGGATGGCACGGCCAGGAGCTGGTGCTCACCAGGGCAGGAAGGGTTTAGGAATCCTGGCTGCTGCTGCTGACAGGGCTTTAAAGCGTCCTGCTCAAAGGAGGAGTGCGTGGGGTGTGACCCCTCCCCGAGAAGGGCAGGCCCTGTGACTGTGCTGTCCCTGAGCTGCACTCACACTGCCTAAAAGCTGTCGTGCAGTGTGCCTTGGGATTCCAGAAGAAGGGATGCTGAGGGCATAAAGCCTGGCCAGGGGTGCCAGGGACTGTTGCAGGCAGGCCAGGGAACTGGTGCCGCTTTGCCTGGTGGAGAAAGTGTGACAAGGAGCCAGCCCAGAGCCCAGGCACCATTGGCTGTGGCCATTGGCCTGCAGCTGGCTCAGCGTGGGGACAGAGACTGCCTGCACCTGTACAGACCTGTTTATTATTTAAAGAGCCTCCATTAGCCTTCACTAGCAGAATTAAGCATCTTTGGTTTCAAAGCTCCCATGCACAGACCCCGAGCACCTACTGCAGGGCTTCTAGCATGGGAGAGGAAGGGATCTGCACCCTGCGCCGCCCATGCCCTTACCTGATGTGGTATTAAGGTGTGTCTCTCAGTGCCTTGCCATTCGTGAATCCCGAGGCTTCACTTGTCCTAGTTTAGCTTTCTGATGTGGAGGAGCTGAACTGCCAACTGATATGGATTTTGGTGCTCTCTGTGGAGTGACATCCTGTAAAATTTCTGTCCCAGAAATGCTGTCACGATGGCTCTGCTCCATAAAGAATGACACGGCCTGATTGTCTGCAATTTTTGCTTCTGCAATAGTGTAAAAATGCTAAAATTTGAACACTGCTTATTATTTCAAAAGAGAATATTTTAAAACTGGAAGTGATAGCTAAGATTACGCCTGAAAGGTAGCAAGAGCAAATACATAGACTATTTCTCCCTGTTTGTAGCTGTACTTTTCATTCAAAAATTTGTTGATGGGGGATATGCTTTTATGTATTGAGTGACTTTTACAGATTTATTCCCCGAGTTTTTTGAGTTCATAGAGTCATGGAATAATTCAGGTTGGAAGGGGCTCTAAAGATCACCTCGTTCCAAGCCTGCTGCCGTGGGCAGGGACACGGTTCCATGGACCAGGTTGCTCTGAGCCTGATCCCAGAGCACCAATGGGCCTGGAACACTTCCAGGGATGGGGCAGCCCCAGCATGTGTGAGCGACATGTGCCAGCCAGGTGCCAGAGGAGGAAGAAAGCCCTTCCCAGCTGGAGCAGAGGCTGCTGCAGCTTGGCGCAGCCTCGTGTCACTGAGCGTGTGAGACAGAAGGGCCCTTCCCGTGGAGGGAGAACGGCACTGAAAGATCTTTTTTGGGAGAAGCGGAGCAATGGAACGCCAAAGCGGCCTTCAGTTCTTGCAGCAGAGTTGGGAACAACCGGAAGCAGGAGCAGAGCTGGCCTGGTGCCTGGCAGCTCTGCAGGCAGTGGGGATGGAGAAGGTGCAGTTGTCTGTCTTCTTGGCTGAGTCTTGAAAAATGAGGCACTTTTCTGTAGTTCCTTTTCAAGCATTACGTGGCAGTTGCCCCTAGAAGTCCAAAGGCAGCTGTTTTCTTAGCAGGAGGAAGTCAGGAAGAGGCAAAGCAGGCAAAGACATCAGATAAGTCTGGATAAAAATCTTGGCTAAGCTGTTTTTTCCCCCTCCTCCAAACAGGCAATTCTGAAGCGCTGAGCAGAGATCTGCCCCCGGGAGGCAGGGCAGAGCCGATCTGTGAGAGCTGACACGGGAGCTGTGGTGAGGACAGTTGCTCCCCTGCCTCGGTGTGGGACCTGCTGAGCTGCCGTTCCTGTGCTGGGAGTGTTTCTCCTCTCATGCAGGCAAGCCATAGAGCTCCTAGGGAAGGAGCAGGTAAGGTTGAAGTGCCGAGATCTCCCCGGTAAGAAGTGCCGTGACAAAAGGAAATGGCCTCAAGTTGCAGCAGGGAAGGCTCAGATTGGCTTTGAGGACCAATTTGTTCACTGAAAGGGTGGTCAGGCGTAGGAGCGGGCTGCCCAGGGCAGTCCCCATTGCTGGAGACATTTGAAGCATGGCAAGATGTGGTGTTTAGGGACCTGATTTGGGTGGGGGCTTGGCAGTGCTGGGGCAGCAGCTGGGCTCGATGGCCTTAGAAGGCTTTTGCAGCCTAAAGGATGCTATGGTTCTGGAAAGCCTCGACCCCTCTGGCTCCGACACCGCACCTGGATGCTGACGGAAGGAGGCTGGTCATGGAGCCTGGAGGTGCCTGTGCCACAGGGAGGGAGAGGGCAAGGCAGCGTCACCTGCAGGGAGGGTCTCGTCCCCAGAGAGCGGCCAGTGACTCCATCCGTGCCCGGGGCTCTGGGTGCACCCTCGGGGTGGACACCTGCCCTCAGGTTTCCCTCTGGGCACCCGGGGAGGGAACCGGGTCCATCCGTGCGGCAGCTCCAGGGCCTGCAGGCTCTGGGGCCCTGCAGCCGTGCGCCCTGTCACAGGGCGGCAGGGACGTGACACTGCCCGGCCACGCCGCTGGCCTGGGATCCTTGCTGCTTTCCTCCCGATCCCACATGGCTGTAGCAGCAATCTTGTGTCTTTTCTTTAAAAGTGTCCTTGGGAGAGTTCAAAGAGAGGGTAATTAGTTATGTCAAAGCCTACAGATTTGACCTGTTGGCACTCAAGAGAAAAGACAAGAACCTGCTTGGCATCCTTGTGCCTGGAAGTCATTGTGACCCAGGGAAGCGAGGAAGGGGCTGGCCGAGGTCACTGAGGCTCTGAGATGGAGGTGAGTTTGCATTCCAGTTGATTGGAACGGAGGCTCATCAGAAGTTTCCTCGGCTATCCAAGGCACAGAGCCCTGGAGCCAGGTGAGCCTGAGCTGCTGCACGCTTGCTGTGAGCTTTGGGGTGAGGGTGCATCGTTGCAGGCCTGGGATGGATTGAAATGCGCTGAGGAAAGCAGAGGGAGGGAGGGAGGGAGGGAAATGCTCTGTTAACTTGTGCCAATTCTTCTGTCAGACTCATCACGGCGGGACAGCGTGCAGACTGAAAGAGTGAGAAGATGTGGAGGGGAACAGAGAATCTGACGGGAGCAGCGAACGCACGAGTGCAGGAATTTTGCTTTTTGCTTGGATGTAAACTCAGGAGTTGAAAGGAATTTGGGAGTGAGAAGGGACATTTCAGAAGGAGAAGAAGAAAAAGAGGTTGTTGTTGTTGTTACAGTCCTGGCAAAATCTTTTGTTCTAGCTAATAAAAGAAGTTAGTTTAAGAAATAAAAAGAAAAAAATGTAGTGTTTTTTTTTACTTGACTATTTCATTCATTGGTGGTATATGGTGTGTTGTTTTATTTCTTGGTATTATTAACTCTGTGTAAATTGTTTTTTGAGTGAAGCTGACTTTCTGGATGGGTTGGTTTGTATTTGAGGCAGGATTAATTTCAATGGGATTCTTTCATAGATTTCTGATCGGTTTTACTGGGATTTTTTGTTTTTGTTTTTGTTTGTGTTTGCTGTATATATAAAGATAGAGCTTTGGTAGGGCCAGCTGGGCTGCTGGAGTTTTGGGTGTGAATTTATGAGATAGCTTTTGTTAAATGCAGTTTTTAATTTTTGAGATGTTTTTCAATGTAGTGGTTTTAAGGTGGTTTTTAAGAATTCATTGTATTGTTTTCTGTTGTTTGTAGTTGGTGTATGATAAGGGATGTGGTGTGAGGTCTTGAACGCTATGGTTTTAGTGTTCCAAAGTTCTGATTTCTTTCTGGTTCGATAGTTTTTTTTATTTTTTGGGACAGGGGCATTTATATGGTGGGTTTTTATAGGCAATACGTTTTTTAATTTAGGTAGTGATATTTTTTAGTATTTTAATAGTTTAGGTTTTTTATTTTCATGGTTTTAATTATTTTTTTTAATTTTTTCAAATAACTTTTCTAGATGATCGGTTATTATTTGTGCATTAGCATAAAGGTAGAGCTTTGGGGACTTTTTTTAGTAATGTTTAGGGTCAGTTGTACAGTTTTGAGTCTCGTGAGTTGGTTTGATTTAATTTTTACTGGGTGTTTGTTTTTATTAGCAGTTGTGTCATTTTCAAGGTGTATTTGAGTTTTTTGGGGTTTTTGAGATACTGGTTTAGGAGGAAGTTTATGATGAGAATGTGCGGAGGTCTTGGGCTACTTTATAGTGGGATTTAAAATTTATTGACAGTTAGGTTTATTTGAGTTTTTATTAGGGTTCAATGACGTTGTGGGACATTTGTTCCGTTAGTAATAGCAGTGGGTTTTGTTTTGATGCGCTGGGATGGGACGAGCATGTGCTGCGTGCCGGTGCTGACAAAGGTACGGTATTGTTGTGGTTCTGGTGCATGGGGTTAATGAACTTGTATGGTTTAATATAGAGATGAAAATAGAAATAAATATACATTTAAAAATAAATATAATATTAGAGTGGTAGACATAAATATAGATAACAGATACATACATAAAACTATAATACGTGGTATATAATTGTAATATATTATCATATAGATTAATGATAGTCTGTTATATATATATACACAAAGATATTTAAATATAGATTATAAATATAAAAACATTTAAATAGAGTTAAAATAAATGGGGGGTTTTTATTAGGTTATAGGCTGGGGTTTTTAAATAAATGATAGAAATAAAATATCAATTCAGATATACAAATATATATACAAATACAAATCTCTATAAATATTTAATTTAAATAAATATAAGTAAAAAAAATAATACAGAAAATACATATCTATTATATTAGAAGGTATTCTCTCTAATATATATAATATCTATGAATATAATAAATAAAAATATCCATATAAATATCATTATAATTTTGAAAAATAAATTTACCTGCTACATTTTAAATCTGGTTCACATAAAGGGGTGTCCTTGGTTTTTATTTGGCTAGAGGCAGGAGTTTTATTTGAAATAATGTAAGTAATATAGAAATATGGATCTTAAGATAGAAATATTTAATAAATATATAAAGAGAAATTGCTAAAGTATTAATACAAATTTATATATAAATATATGGAAGTAATATGAAGAGTTGTAGTATAGAATATAAATAATATTATACAGCAATATAAATTATAAATGGGAATATAAATATAAAAATATGTAAATATAGCTTAAAAAAAAGGGAGTGTTCTGGCTTTTATTTAAGTAGAGGCAGGGTTTTTTTTTTTAATATTGTAAGTGTTACAGAAGTAAAAATCTTGATGCAGAAATATATAATCAATGTACAAAAATATGTATAAAAATTCATAAATAACTACTCGCATCAGATGTAATATAGAATATAAATTTGTTTATAACTTGACATTGATAAAGATAAATGTATAAGTAAGCAATAGACATTAATATACATTATAAATACAAATATGAATATAAAAATCAGACCTAAGGATAAAACCTATTTAAATATTGTTTAAAAGAAAGGGTTGGGGTCTTTTTTATTATTAGGTTAGAGGCAGGGTTTTTATTTTAAATAATATGAATGTAGATATTATTGTTATATATTTCTAAATATTGAGATATACAATCAAGATCTAAATATATATATAAAGACAAAATATAAGTAAATATAAATAATAGGAAGAGATGTAATGGAGAATACAAATAAGAGTATACGTTAGTATACATTTTAAATGTAAATGTGAATATGAACCTGAAAAATGGAGTTTTAAAAAATATTTAAATACAGTTGAGAAGACTGGGGTTCTTTTTGGCTTTAATGTGGGTAGAGGCAGGGGTTTTATTTTAAATAATGTAAGTGTTGCAGATGTAAAAATCCTAACACAGAAAGATATAATAAATATATAAAGATATGAATAAAAGTATATAAAAAATATAAGTAATAGGAACACAAGTAACATAGAATATAAATTTATAACTAAATCGCTAAATATAAACGCAAAATCGATCATACATCAGTGAACATTTTAAATATAAATTTGAAAAATATTTTTTTAAGATTTTAAATACAGTTGAAATGAAAGGGGGTTTTATTTGCCATGTATGGGGTAGAGGCAGGGGTTTTGAGTACTGTAAGTGTTACAGAAGTAAAAACCCTAACAGAAATATATACTTACTATGTAAAAATATGTATAAAAATATACAAATAAATTTAAGTTTTAGGGATATATGAAATATGGAATAGAAAGTTATTCATAAAAAGAAATGTATAAATGGACAGTATACATCAATATACATTATTGATAGAAATGTGAATATTAATATGAAAAAAACCTTTTTTTAAATATTTAATTTTCTTTTTTTAAGAAATTGTTGGGGTTTTGTTTTGTTTTTTTTTTATCCTATTAGATTAGAGGCAGAAGTTTATTTTTCCTCTTCGCGGCTGTTTTGGGGCATTTATTTCCGAGCAGTTTTCGGCGCGGGCCGCCCCTGTTCTTTTTCGCCGCCTTCCCTGCCCGCAGCCCCGAGGCGCGCTGCGCCCCCGGCTGGGGCGTGCGGCAGTGCTGCCGCCTTGTGGGCAGAGCGCGGTACTGCAGCCCTGCACTGAGAAGCCGCCACCTTGGGAGTGGCGCGTCGCGGGTGTCGCGGACTTTTAATTGACCTTCTCAGCATGGCGGCGAAAAGGGCGGGGAAGTGGAGGAACGGTGTGAGTGTAAGTGGACTGTCTGCATGGAATACCAACGCAGGCGTGGCCCCGGTGGTATTTTCTGTGGCATTTCAAGTGTACCCGATACGGGCCGCGGGCTCAGCGGCGCCGCGGGCGGGCGTATTTTGTGCCAGGCATGTGGGTTAAACGCCTCGCTGTGCCGGGGTCCTCTGACGGCCTCCTTCCCGCCCCGAGGAAGCCGAGGGTGGCCGAATTGTGCCGAAGAGCCGAGGGTGGCCGGAAACAGCCGAGTTGATCCGAAGAGACGAGGGTGGCCGAAAACAGCCGAGTTTACCCGAAGAGACGAGGGTGGCCGAAAACAGCCGACTTGAACCGAAGAGCCAAGTGCGGCCGAAAATAGACGAGTGTGGCCGAAAACAGCCGAGTTTACACCAAGAGACCATGATAGCCGAATGTAGGCGATACTGGCCGAATTTAGACAATGTGCCCAATATGACCGAGTTTAGCCGAACCGTGCCGAGTTCGGCCGAAGAGCCGAACTGAAACGACTTTAGACCAAGAGCCAAACCAAGCCGAATTCAGCCGAGTTTCATTAAACAGAACCGAACAACGCCGCACCGCTCTGCCTGCAGTGCGCCTGTGCAGACGGCAGGGATCGCTGTGCCTGCAGTGCTCCGGGGCAGACGGCAGGGGGCGCTGTATAAAGTAAGTATATAATATCAACTATCTATAAGAAGGAATAAAAGCTCTATGTCATGGGCAGCACTAGAAAATTTCGGGCTCCCAGGGAATAAATAGTTTTCTTTAAATCATTTTCGTTTTGGAGGTTTTTTTACTCCCAGGTAACCTGAAAGCTATTACTGCTGCTTTTTTTATTCTAAAGCTAGAAAGGAAAACCAAGATTAGACATACAGGGAAAGAAAGAAAGAAAAGAAAAAAAAGAAAATAAGGAAAGGAACTGAAAGGTAGAAAGAAAGGACAGAGGGGCCAGCTGTGTGTCATCTGAAATTCTGCATTGCACAGGATGCCTCCCAGACCCCAGCTGCCAGCACTGCAAAGTCAGGCTGCTTTGAAGGTTCAAAATGTCCCCAGCAATGTGCCATCAGGAACCTGAGCTGGTGAGTTACACTTACCTGGGGCAATGAAGGGCATTTGCGTCCAGTGCCCGGGGGCCCTTAGTGGCCGGCTGGCTCCTCATATTGTGCATTGCACAGGATGCCTCCCGGAACCCAGCTGCCACCACCGCAGTGTCTGGCTGGTTTGAGGGTGCCAAGTGGCCCCAGCAATGTTCCATCAAGAACCTGAGCTGGTGAGTTACACTTCCCTGTGTAAAGGGCGGCGTTGGTTTCCAGGAATCAGGGGCCCTTAGTGGCAGGCTGCCTGCTGAAATTGTTCATTGTGCAGGAGGCCTCCCAGACGCAAGCTGCCAGCACTGCAGGGTCAGCCTACTTTGAGGGCCCCCAATGTGTCCAGCAATCTGCTATCAGGAACCTGAGCTGGTGAGTTACACTTACCTGGGGTAATGGGCGGCACTTGTGTCCAGGGCACAGGGGCCCTTAGTGGCCGGCTGGCTCCTCATATTCTGCATTGCACAGGATGCCTCCCGGAACCCAGCTGCCACCACCGCAGTGTCTGGCTGGTTTGAGGGTGCCAAGTGGCCCCAGCAATGTTCCATCAAGAACCTGAGCTGGTGAGTTACACTTCCCTGTGTAAACGGCGGTCTTGGTGTCCAGGAATCAGGGGCCCTTAGTGGCAGGCTGCCTGCTGAAACTCTGCATTGCGCAGGATGCCTCCCAGACCGAAGCTGCCACCACTGCAGGATCTGTCTGGTTTCTGGATCCCAAATGGCCCCAGCAATCTTCCATCACGCACCTGAGCTGGTGAGTTACCCTTACCTGTGTAAAGGGCAGCACTTCTGTTCAGAGGTCAGGGGTCCTTAGTGGCCGGCTGCCTGCTGAAATTCTGCATTGCGTAGGATGCCCCCCGGACCTAAGCTGCCACCACCGCAGAGTCAGGCTCGATTTAGGTCCCAAATGGCCCTGTCAATCTGCCATCAGGAACCTGAGCTGGTGAGTTACACTTCCCTGTGTAATGAGCGGCATTGGTGTCCAGGGTCCTGGGGCCCTTAGTGAACGCCTGGCTCATGAAATTCTTCACTGTGCAGGATGACTCCCAGCCCCAAGCTGCTTCCTGTGCAGAGTTGAGCTTGTTTGAGAGTCCCAAGCCCCTCAAGCAATATGCCACCAGGAACCTGGGCTGCTGAGTTTTGCTTAACTGGAGAAAGGGTCAGCCTTAGTTTTCAGGAGCCTCTGGCCAAGAGGGGCTGGCCGTCTGCCTGCTGAAATTCTGCATTGTTCAGGATACCTCTGAGACCCAAGTTTCCACCTCTGTAAAGTCAGGCAGGTTTGAGAGTCCCAAGTGACTCCAGCCACCTGCCATCAGGAACCTGAGCTGCTGGGTTACGCTTACCTGTGTAAAGGGCAGCATTTCTGTTGAGAGCCCAGGGGCCCTTTGTGGCCGGCTGCCTCCTCAAATTGTGCATTGCGCAGGATGCCTCCCGGACCCAATCTGTCACCGCCACAGATTCAGGCTGCTTTGAGGGTCCCAAATGGCCCCATTAATCTGCCATCAGGAACTGGAGCTGGTGAGTTACACTTACGTGTGCAAAGGACAGCATTAGTGTCCAGGGCGCAGGGGCCCTTAGTGGCCGGCTGTCTGCTCAAATTCTGCATTGCTCAGGATCCCTCCCAGCACCAAGCTGCCACCTGTGCCTAGTTGATCTTGTTTGAGACTCCAAAGCACCTCCAGCCATCTGAAACTAGGAACCTTGGCTGCTGAGTTTTGCTTACCTGGGAAGAGGGACGGCACTAGTGTTGAGGAGCCTCTGGTCCAGAGGGGCCAGCTGCCTGTCATCTGAAATTCTGCATTGCGCAGGATGCCTCCCGGACCCACGCTGCCACCACCGCAAAGTCAGGCTGGTCTGGGGGTCTGAAAGGTCCCCAGCAATGTGCCATCAGGAACCTGAGCTGGTGAGTTACACTTACCTGGGGCAATGGGGGGCATTTGCGTCCAGTGCCCGGGGGCCGTTAGTGGCCGGCTGGCTCCTCATATTGTGCATTGCACAGGATGCCTCCCGGAACCCTGCTGCCACCACCGCAGTGTCTGGCTGGTTTGAGGGTGCCAAGTGGCCCCAGCAATGTTCCATCAAGAACCTGAGCTGGTGAGTTACACTTCCCTGTGTAAAGGGCGGCGTTTGTGTCCAGGAATCAGGGGCCCTTAGTGGCAGGCTGCCTGCTGAAACTCTGCATTGCGCAGGAGGCCTTCCGGACCCAAGCTGCCACCACGGCAAAGTCAGGCTGGTTTGAGGGTCCCGTATGGATCCAGCAATCTTCTATCAGGAGCCTGGGCTGCTGAGATTTCTTTTTCTGGGCAAGGGCTGGCCTTGTTGTTCAGGAGCCCTTGCCTGGAGTGGCCGGCTGCCTGCTGAAATTCTGTCTTGCGCAGGGTGCCTCCCAGGCCCAAGGTGGCACCAGTTCAAACTCCCGCCGCTTTGTCCTCGGCACGTGTCCCCTGCTACCTGCCATCAGGGACCTGGGCGTCTGAGTTACACTTACCTTTTTAAAGGACTAGCATTGGTCTTCAGGCCCAAGGGCCCTTAGTGGCTGGCTGCCTGCTGAAATTCCACATTTTGCAGGATACCTCTGAGACCCAAGCTGCCACCCCCGTAAAGTCAGGCAGGTTTGAGAGTCCCAAGTGACTCCAGCCACCTGCCATCAGGAACCTGAGCTGGTGGGTTACGCTTACCTGTGTAAAGGGCAGCATTTCTGTTGAGAGCCCAGGGGCCCTTTGTGGCCGGCTGCCTCCTCAAATTCTGCATTGCACAGGATGCCTCCCGGACCCAAGCTGTCACCGCCGCAGAGTCTGGCTGGTATGAGGGTCCGAACTGTCCCCAGCAATCTGCCATCAGGAACTGGAGCTGGTG
Source organism: Melozone crissalis (assembly GCF_028551555.1). Taxonomy (NCBI): domain Eukaryota; kingdom Metazoa; phylum Chordata; class Aves; order Passeriformes; family Passerellidae; genus Melozone; species Melozone crissalis. The sequence goes on along the minus strand of NW_026535811.1, from coordinate 87,142 downwards.
AGTTAGACTTCCCTGTGTAAAGGGAAGCATTGGCATTGAGGACTCATGGGCCCTTAGTGACCGGCTGTCTGCTGAAATTCTGCATTGCGCAGGATGCCTCCCGGACCCACGCTGCCACCACCGCAAAGTCAGGCTGGTCTGAGGGTCTGAAATGTCCCCAGCAATGTGCCATCAGGAACCGGAGCTGGTGAGTTACACTTACCTGGGGTAATGGGCGGCATTAGTGTCCAGGGCGCAGGGGCCCTTAGTGGCCGGCTGTCTGCTCAAATTCTGCATTGCTCAGGATCCCTCCCAGCACCAAGCTGCCACCTGTGCCTAGTTGATCTTGTTTGAGACTCCAAAGCACCTCCAGCCATCTGAAACTAGGAACCTTGGCTGCTGAGTTTTGCTTACCTGGGAAGAGGGACGGCACTAGTGTTCAGGAGCCTCTGGTCCAGAGGGGCCAGCTGTCTGTCATCTGAAATTCTGCATTGCACAGGATGCCTCCCAGACCCCAGCTGCCAGCACTGCAAAGTCAGGCTGCTTTGAAGGTTCAAAATGTCCCCAGCAATGTGCCATCAGGAACCTGAGCTGGTGAGTTACACTTACCTGGGGCAATGGGGGGCATTTGCGTCCAGTGCCCGGGGGCCGTTAGTGGCCGGCTGGCTCCTCATATTTTGCATTGCACAGGATGCCTCCCGGAACCCTGCTGCCACCACCGCAGTGTCTGGCTGGTTTGAGGGTGCCAAGTGGCCCCAGCAATGTTCCATCAAGAACCTGAGCTGGTGAGTTACACTTCCCTGTGTAAAGGGCGGCGTTTGTGTCCAGGAATCAGGGGCCCTTAGTGGCAGGCTGCCTGCTGAAACTCTGCATTGCGCAGGAGGCTTTCCGGACCCAAGCTGCCACCATGGCAAAGTCAGGCTGGTTTGAGGGTCCCGTATGGATCCAGCAATCTTCTATCAGGAGCCTGGGCTGCTGAGATTTCTTTTTCTGGGCAAGGGCTGGCCTTGTTGTTCAGGAGCCCTTGCCTGGAGTGGCCGGCTGCCTGCTGAAATTCTGTCTTGCGCAGGGTGCCTCCCAGGCCCAAGGTGGCACCAGTTCAAACTCCCGCCGCTTTGTCCTCGTCACGTGTCCCCTGCTACCTGCCATCAGGGACCTGGGCGTCTGAGTTACACTTACCCTTTCAAGGACTAGCATTGGTCTTCAGGCCCAAGGGCCCTTAGTGGCTGGCTGCCTGCTGAAATTGTCCATTGTGCAGGATGCCTCCCAGACCCAAGCTGGCAGCACTGCAGGGTCAGCCTACTTTGAGGGTCCCCAATGTGTCCAGCAATCTGCCATCAGGAACCTGAGCTGGTGAGTTACACTTCCCTGTGTAAAGGGCGGCGTTGGTGTCCAGGAATCAGGGGCCCTTAGTGGCAGGCTGCCTGCTGAAACTCTGCATTGCGAAGGATGCCTTCCAGACCCAAGCTGCCACCACCGCAGTATCTGTCTGGTTTCAGGATCCCAAATGGCCCCAGCAATCTTGCATCATGAACCTGAGCTGGTGAGTTACCCTTACCTGTGTAAAGGGCAGCACTTCTGTTCAGAGGTCAGGGGCCCTTAGTGGCCGGCTGCCTGCTGAAATTCTCCATTGCGTAGGATGCCCCCCGGACCCAAGATGCCACCACCGCAGAGTCAGGCTGGTTTTTAGATCCCAAATAGCCCTGTCAATCTGCCATCAGGAACCTGAGCTGGTGAGTTACACTTCCCTGTGTAATGGGTGGCATTGGTGTCCAGGGTCCTGGGGCCCTTAGTGAACGCCTGGCTCATGAAATTCTTCACTGTGCAGGATGACTCCCAGCCCCAAGCTGCTTCCTGTGCTGAGTTGAGCTTGTTTGAGAGTCCCAAGCCCCTCAAGCAATATGCCACCAGGAACCTGGGCTGCTGAGTTTTGCTTAACTGGAGAAAGGGTCAGCCTTAGTTTTCAGGAGCCTCTGGCCAAGAGGGGCTGGCCGTCTGCCTGCTGAAATTCTGCATTGTTCAGGATTCCTCTGAGACCCAAGCTTCCACCTCTGTAAAGTCAGGCAGGTTTGAGAGTCCCAAGTGACTCCAGCCACCTGCCATCAGGAACCTGAGCTGGTGGGTTACGCTTACCTGTGTAAAGGGCAGCATTTCTGTTGAGAGCCCAGGGGCCCTTTGTGGCCGGCTGCCTCCTCAAATTCTGCATTGCGCAGGATGCCTCCCGGACCCACGCTCTCACCACCGCAAAATCAGGCTGGTTTGAGGGTCTGAAATGTCCCCAGCAATCTGCCATCAGGAACCGGAGCTGGTGAGTTACACTTACCTGGGGTAATGGGCGGCATTAGTGTCCAGGGCGCAGGGGCCCTTAGTGGCCGGCTGTCTGCTCAAATTCTGCATTGCTCAGGATCCCTCGCAGCACCAAGCTGCCACCTGTGCCTAGTTGATCTTGTTTGAGACTCCAAAGCACCTCCAGCCATCTGAAACTAGGAACCTTGGCTGCTGAGTTTTGCTTACCTGGGAAGAGGGACGGCACTAGTGTTCAGGAGCCTCTGGTCCAGAGGGGCCAGCTGTCTGTCATCTGAAATTCTGCATTGCACAGGATGCCTCCCAGACCCCAGCTGCCAGCACTGCAAAGTCAGTCTGCTTTGAAGGTTCAAAATGTCCCCAGCAATGTGCCATCAGGAACCTGAGCTGGTGAGTTACACTTACCTGGGGCAATGGGGGGCATTTGCGTCCAGTGCCCGGGGGCCCTTAGTGGCCGGCTGGCTCCTCATATTTTGCATTGCACAGGATGCCTCCCGGAACCCAGCTGCCACCACCGCAGTGTCTGGCTGGTTTGAGGGTGCCAAGTGGCCCCAGCAATGTTCCATCAAGAACCTGAGCTGGTGAGTTACACTTCCCTGTGTAAACGGCGGTCTTGGTGTCCAGGAATCAGGGGCCCTTAGTGGCAGGCTGCCTGCTGAAACTCTGCATTGCGCAGGATGCCTCCCAGACCGAAGCTGCCACCACTGCAGGATCTGTCTGGTTTCTGGATCCCAAATGGCCCCAGCAATCTTCCATCACGCACCTGAGCTGGTGAGTTACCCTTACCTGTGTAAAGGGCAGCACTTCTGTTCAGAGGTCAGGGGTCCTTAGTGGCCGGCTGCCTGCTGAAATTCTCCATTGCGTAGGATGCCCCCCGGACCTAAGCTGCCACCACCGCAGAGTCAGGCTGGTTTTTAGGTCCCAAATGGCCCTGTCAATCTGCCATCAGGAACCTGAGCTGGTGAGTTACACTTCCCTGTGTAATGAGCGGCATTGGTGTCCAGGGTCCTGGGGCCCTTAGTGAACGCCTGGCTCATGAAATTCTTCACTGTGCAGGATGACTCCCAGCCCCAAGCTGCTTCCTGTGCAGAGTTGAGCTTGTTTGAGAGTCCCAAGCCCCTCAAGCAATATGCCACCAGGAACCTGGGCTGCTGAGTTTTGCTTAACTGGAGAAAGGGTCAGCCTTAGTTTTCAGGAGCCTCTGGCCAAGAGGGGCTGGCCGTCTGCCTGCTGAAATTCTGCATTGTTCAGGATACCTCTGAGACCCAAGTTTCCACCTCTGTAAAGTCAGGCAGGTATGAGAGTCCCAAGTGACTCCAGCCACCTGCCATCAGGAACCTGAGCTGCTGGGTTACGCTTACCTGTGTAAAGGGCAGCATTTCTGTTGAGAGCCCAGGGGCCCTTTGTGGCCGGCTGCCTCCTCAAATTGTGCATTGCGCAGGATGCCTCCCAGACCCAAGCTGGCAGCACTGCAGGGTCAGCCTACTTTGAGGGTCCCAAATGGCCCCATTAATCTGCCATCAGGAACCGGAACTGGTGAGTTACACTTACGTGTGCAAAGGACAGCATTAGTGTCCAGGGCGCAGGGGCCCTTAGTGGCCGGCTGTCTGCTCAAATTCTGCATTGCTCAGGATCCCTCCCAGCACCAAGCTGCCACCTGTGCCTAGTTGATCTTGTTTGAGACTCCAAAGCACCTCCAGCCATCTGAAACTAGGAACCTTGGCTGCTGAGTTTTGCTTACCTGGGAAGAGGGATGGCACTAGTGTTCAGGAGCCTCTGGTCCAGAGGGGCCAGCTGTCTGTCATCTGAAATTCTGCATTGCGCAGGATGCCTCCCGGACCCACGCTGCCACCACCGCAAAGTCAGGCTGGTCTGGGGGTCTGAAATGTCCCCAGCAATGTGCCATCAGGAACCTGAGCTGGTGAGTTACACTTACCTGGGGCAATGGGGGGCATTTGCGTCCAGTGCCCGGGGGCCGTTAGTGGCCGGCTGGCTCCTCATATTGTGCATTGCACAGGATGCCTCCCGGAACCCTGCTGCCACCACCGCAGTGTCTGGCTGGTTTGAGGGTGCCAAGTGGCCCCAGCAATGTTCCATCAAGAACCTGAGCTGGTGAGTTACACTTCCCTGTGTAAAGGGCGGCGTTTGTGTCCAGGAATCAGGGGCCCTTAGTGGCAGGCTGCCTGCTGAAACTCTGCATTGCGCAGGAGGCCTTCCGGACCCAAGCTGCCACCACGGCAAAGTCAGGCTGGTTTGAGGGTCTGAAATTTCCCCAGCAATCTGCCGTCAGGAACCGGAGCTGGTGAGTTACACTTACCTGGGGTAATGGGCGGCATTAGTGTCCAGGGCGCAGGGGCCCTTAGTGGCCGGCTGTCTGCTCAAATTCTGCATTGCTCAGGATCCCTCCCAGCACCAAGCTGCCACCTGTGCCTAGTTGATCTTGTTTGAGACTCCAAAGCACCTCCAGCCATCTGAAACTAGGAACCTTGGCTGCTGAGTTTTGCTTACCTGGGAAGAGGGACGGCACTAGTGTTCAGGAGCCTCTGGTCCAGAGGGGCCAGCTGTCTGTCATCTGAAATTCTGCATTGCACAGGATGCCTCCCAGACCCCAGCTGCCAGCACTGCAAAGTCAGGCTGCTTTGAAGGTTCAAAATGTCCCCAGCAATGTGCCATCAGGAACCTGAGCTGGTGAGTTACACTTACCTGGGGCAATGGGGGGCATTTGCGTCCAGTGCCCGGGGGCCGTTAGTGGCCGGCTGGCTCCTCATATTTTGCATTGCACAGGATGCCCCTCGGAACCCTGCTGCCACCACCGCAGTGTCTGGCTGGTTTGAGGGTGCCAAGTGGCCCCAGCAATGTTCCATCAAGAACCTGAGCTGGTGAGTTACACTTCCCTGTGTAAAGGGCGGCGTTTGTGTCCAGGAATCAGGGGCCCTTAGTGGCAGGCTGCCTGCTGAAACTCTGCATTGCGCAGGAGGCTTTCCGGACCCAAGCTGCCACCATGGCAAAGTCAGGCTGGTTTGAGGGTCCCGTATGGATCCAGCAATCTTCTATCAGGAGCCTGGGCTGCTGAGATTTCTTTTTCTGGGCAAGGGCTGGCCTTGTTGTTCAGGAGCCCTTGCCTGGAGTGGCCGGCTGCCTGCTGAAATTCTGTCTTGCGCAGGGTGCCTCCCAGGCCCAAGGTGGCACCAGTTCAAACTCCCGCCGCTTTGTCCTCGTCACGTGTCCCCTGCTACCTGCCATCAGGGACCTGGGCGTCTGAGTTACACTTACCCTTTCAAGGACTAGCATTGGTCTTCAGGCCCAAGGGCCCTTAGTGGCTGGCTGCCTGCTGAAATTGTCCATTGTGCAGGATGCCTCCCAGACCCAAGCTGGCAGCACTGCAGGGTCAGCCTACTTTGAGGGTCCCCAATGTGTCCAGCAATCTGCCATCAGGAACCTGAGCTGGTGAGTTACACTTCCCTGTGTAAAGGGCGGCGTTGGTGTCCAGGAATCAGGGGCCCTTAGTGGCAGGCTGCCTGCTGAAACTCTGCATTGCGAAGGATGCCTTCCAGACCCAAGCTGCCACCACCGCAGTATCTGTCTGGTTTCAGGATCCCAAATGGCCCCAGCAATCTTGCATCACGAACCTGAGCTGGTGAGTTACCCTTACCTGTGTAAAGGGCAGCACTTCTGTTCAGAGGTCAGGGGCCCTTAGTGGCCGGCTGCCTGCTGAAATTCTCCATTGCGTAGGATGCCCCCCGGACCCAAGATGCCACCACCGCAGAGTCAGGCTGGTTTTTAGATCCCAAATAGCCCTGTCAATCTGCCATCAGGAACCTGAGCTGGTGAGTTACACTTCCCTGTGTAATGGGTGGCATTGGTGTCCAGGGTCCTGGGGCCCTTAGTGAACGCCTGGCTCATGAAATTCTTCACTGTGCAGGATGACTCCCAGCCCCAAGCTGCTTCCTGTGCTGAGTTGAGCTTGTTTGAGAGTCCCAAGCCCCTCAAGCAATATGCCACCAGGAACCTGGGCTGCTGAGTTTTGCTTAACTGGAGAAAGGGTCAGCCTTAGTTTTCAGGAGCCTCTGGCCAAGAGGGGCTGGCCGTCTGCCTGCTGAAATTCTGCATTGTTCAGGATTCCTCTGAGACCCAAGCTTCCACCTCTGTAAAGTCAGGCAGGTTTGAGAGTCCCAAGTGACTCCAGCCACCTGCCATCAGGAACCTGAGCTGCTGGGTTACGCTTACCTGTGTAAAGGGCAGCATTTCTGTTGAGAGCCCAGGGGCCCGTTGTGGCCGGCTGCCTCCTCAAATTCTGCATTGCGCAGGATGCCTCCCGGACCCACGCTCTCACCACCGCAAAATCAGGCTGGTTTGAAGGTCTGAAATGTCCCCAGCAATCTGCCATCAGGAACCGGAGCTGGTGAGTTACACTTACCTGGGGTAATGGGCGGCATTAGTGTCCAGGGCGCAGGGGCCCTTAGTGGCCGGCTGTCTGCTCAAATTCTGCATTGCTCAGGATCCCTCCCAGCACCAAGCTGCCACCTGTGCCTAGTTGATCTTGTTTGAGACTCCAAAGCACCTCCAGCCATCTGAAACTAGGAACCTTGGCTGCTGAGTTTTGCTTACCTGGGAAGAGGGACGGCACTAGTGTTCAGGAGCCTCTGGTCCAGAGGGGCCAGCTGTCTGTCATCTGAAATTCTGCATTGCACAGGATGCCTCCCAGACCCCAGCTGCCAGCACTGCAAAGTCAGTCTGCTTTGAAGGTTCAAAATGTCCCCAGCAATGTGCCATCAGGAACCTGAGCTGGTGAGTTACACTTACCTGGGGCAATGGGGGGCATTTGCGTCCAGTGCCCGGGGGCCCTTAGTGGCCGGCTGGCTCCTCATATTTTGCATTGCACAGGATGCCTCCCGGAACCCAGCTGCCACCACCGCAGTGTCTGGCTGGTTTGAGGGTGCCAAGTGGCCCCAGCAATGTTCCATCAAGAACCTGAGCTGGTGAGTTACACTTCCCTGTGTAAACGGCGGTCTTGGTGTCCAGGAATCAGGGGCCCTTAGTGGCAGGCTGCCTGCTGAAACTCTGCATTGCGCAGGATGCCTCCCAGACCGAAGCTGCCACCACCGCAGGATCTGTCTGGTTTCTGGATCCCAAATGGCCCCAGCAATCTTCCATCACGCACCTGAGCTGGTGAGTTACCCTTACCTGTGTAAAGGGCAGCACTTCTGTTCAGAGGTCAGGGGTCCTTAGTGGCCGGCTGCCTGCTGAAATTCTCCATTGCGTAGGATGCCCCCCGGACCTAAGCTGCCACCACCGCAGAGTCAGGCTGGTTTTTAGGTCCCAAATGGCCCTGTCAATCTGCCATCAGGAACCTGAGCTGGTGAGTTACACTTCCCTGTGTAATGAGCGGCATTGGTGTCCAGGGTCCTGGGGCCCTTAGTGAACGCCTGGCTCATGAAATTCTTCACTGTGCAGGATGACTCCCAGCCCCAAGCTGCTTCCTGTGCAGAGTTGAGCTTGTTTGAGAGTCCCAAGCCCCTCAAGCAATATGCCACCAGGAACCTGGGCTGCTGAGTTTTGCTTAACTGGAGAAAGGGTCAGCCTTAGTTTTCAGGAGCCTCTGGCCAAGAGGGGCTGGCCGTCTGCCTGCTGAAATTCTGCATTGTTCAGGATACCTCTGAGACCCAAGTTTCCACCTCTGTAAAGTCAGGCAGGTATGAGAGTCCCAAGTGACTCCAGCCACCTGCCATCAGGAACCTGAGCTGCTGGGTTACGCTTACCTGTGTAAAGGGCAGCATTTCTGTTGAGAGCCCAGGGGCCCTTTGTGGCCGGCTGCCTCCTCAAATTGTGCATTGCGCAGGATGCCTCCCAGACCCAAGCTGGCAGCACTGCAGGGTCAGCCTACTTTGAGGGTCCCAAGTGGCCCCATTAATCTGCCATCAGGAACCGGAACTGGTGAGTTACACTTACGTGTGCAAAGGACAGCATTAGTGTCCAGGGCGCAGGGGCCCTTAGTGGCCGGCTGTCTGCTCAAATTCTGCATTGCTCAGGATCCCTCCCAGCACCAAGCTGCCACCTGTGCCTAGTTGATCTTGTTTGAGACTCCAAAGCACCTCCAGCCATCTGAAACTAGGAACCTTGGCTGCTGAGTTTTGCTTACCTGGGAAGAGGGACGGCACTAGTGTTGAGGAGCCTCTGGTCCAGAGGGGCCAGCTGTCTGTCATCTGAAATTCTGCATTGCGCAGGATGCCTCCCGGACCCACGCTGCCACCACCGCAAAGTCAGGCTGGTCTGGGGGTCTGAAAGGTCCCCAGCAATGTGCCATCAGGAACCTGAGCTGGTGAGTTACACTTACCTGGGGCAATGGGGGGCATTTGCGTCCAGTGCCCGGGGGCCGTTAGTGGCCGGCTGGCTCCTCATATTGTGCATTGCACAGGATGCCTCCCGGAACCCTGCTGCCACCACCGCAGTGTCTGGCTGGTTTGAGGGTGCCAAGTGGCCCCAGCAATGTTCCATCAAGAACCTGAGCTGGTGAGTTACACTTCCCTGTGTAAAGGGCGGCGTTTGTGTCCAGGAATCAGGGGCCCTTAGTGGCAGGCTGCCTGCTGAAACTCTGCATTGCGCAGGAGGCCTTCCGGACCCAAGCTGCCACCACGGCAAAGTCAGGCTGGTTTGAGGGTCTGAAATTTCCCCAGCAATCTGCCGTCAGGAACCGGAGCTGGTGAGTTACACTTACCTGGGGTAATGGGCGGCATTAGTGTCCAGGGCGCAGGGGCCCTTAGTGGCCGGCTGTCTGCTCAAATTCTGCATTGCTCAGGATCCCTCCCAGCACCAAGCTGCCACCTGTGCCTAGTTGATCTTGTTTGAGACTCCAAAGCACCTCCAGCCATCTGAAACTAGGAACCTTGGCTGCTGAGTTTTGCTTACCTGGGAAGAGGGACGGCACTAGTGTTCAGGAGCCTCTGGTCCAGAGGGGCCAGCTGTCTGTCATCTGAAATTCTGCATTGCACAGGATGCCTCCCAGACCCCAGCTGCCAGCACTGCAAAGTCAGGCAGGTTTGAGAGCCCCAAGTGACTCCAGCCACCAGTCATCAGGAACCTGAGCTGGTGAGTTACACTTACCTGGGGCAATGAAGGGCATTTGCGTCCAGTGCCCGGGGGCCGTTAGTGGCCGGCTGGCTCCTCATATTCTGCATTGCACAGGATGCCTCCCAGAACCCAGCTGCCACCACCGCATTGTCTGGCTGGTTTGAGGGTGCCAAGTGGCCCCAGCAATGTTCCATCAAGAACCTGAGCTGGTGAGTTACGCTTTCCTGTGTAAAGGGCGGCGTTGGTGTCCAGGAATCAGGGGCCCTTAGTGGCAGGCTGCCTGCTGAAATTGTCCATTGTGCAGGATGCCTCCCAGACGCACGCTGCCAGCACTGCAGGGTCAGCCTACTTTGAGGGCCCCCAATGTTTCCAGCAATCTGCCATCAGGAACCTGAGCTGGTGAGTTACACTTCCCTGTGTAAAGGGCGGCGTTGGTGTCCAGGAATCAGGGGCCCTTAGTGGCAGGCTGCCTGCTGAAACTCTGCATTGCGCAGGAGGCCTTCCGGACCCAAGCTGCCACCACGGCAAAGTCAGGCTGGTTTGAGGGTCCCGTATGGATCCAGCAATCTTCTATCAGGAGCCTGGGCTGCTGAGATTTCTTTTTCTGGGCAAGGGCTGGCCTTGTTGTTCAGGAGCCCTTGCCTGGAGTGGCCGGCTGCCTGCTGAAATTCTGTCTTGCGCAGGGTGCCTCCCAGGCCCAAGGTGGCACCAATTTAATCTCCCGCCGCTTTGTCCTTGGCACGTGTCCCCTGCTACCTGCCATCAGGGACCTGGGCGTCTGAGTTACACTTACCTTTTTAAAGGACTAGCATTGGTCTTCAGGCCCAAGGGCCCTTAGTGGCTGGCTGCCTGCAGAAATTCCGCATTGTGCAGGATACCTCTGAGACCCAAGCTGCCACCTCTGTAAAGTCAGGCAGGTTTGAGAGTCCCAAGTGACTCCAGCCACCTGCCATCAGCAACCTGAGCTGGTGGGTTACGCTTACCTGTGTAAAGGGCAGCATTTCTGTTGAGAGCCCAGGGGCCCTTTGTGGCCGGCTGCCTCCTCAAATTCTGCATTGCGCAGGATGCCTCCCGGACCCAAGCTGCCAGCACCGCAGAGTCTGGCTGGTATGAGGGTCCGAACTGTCCCCAGCAATCTGCCATCAGGAAGCAGCGCTGGTGAATTACGCTTCCCTGTGTAAAGGGAAGCATTGGCATCGAGGACTCATGGGCCCTTAGTGACCGGCTGTCTGCTCAAATTCTGCATTGCGCAGGATGCCTCCTGGACCCACGCTGCCACCACCGCAAAGTCAGGCTGGTCTGAGGGTCTGAAATGTCCCCCGCAATGTTCCATCAAGAACCTGAGCTGGTGAGTTACGCTTCCCTGTGTAAAGGGCGGTGTTGGCGTCCAGGAATCAGGGACCCTTAGTGGCAGGCTGCCTGCTGAAATTGTCCATTGTGCAGGATGCCTCCCAGACCCAAGCTGCCAGCACTGCAGGGTCAGCCTACTTTGAGGGTCCCCAATGTGTCCAGCAATCTGCCATCAGGAACCTGAGCTGGTGAGTTACACTTCCCTGTGTAAAGGGCGGCGTTGGTGTCCAGGAATCAGGGGCCCTTAGTGGCAGGCTGCCTGCTGAAACTCTGCATTGCGATGGATGCCTTCCAGACCCAAGCTGCCACCACCTCAGTATCTGTCTGGCTTCAGGATCCCAAATGGCCCCAGCAATCTTGCATCACGAACCTGAGCTGGTGAGTTACCCTTACCTGTGCAAAGGGCAGCACTTCTGTTCAGAGGTCTGGGGCCCTTAGTGGCCGGCTGCCTGCTGAAATTCTCCATTGCGTAGGATGCCCCCCGGACCCAAGCTGCCACCACCGCAGAGTCAGGCTGGTTTTTAGATCCCAAATGGCCCTGTCAATCTGCCATCAGGAACCTGAGCTGGTGAGTTACACTTCCCTGTGTAATGGGTGGCATTGGTGTCCAGGGTCCTGGGGCCCTTAGTGAACGCCTGGCTCATGAAATTCTTCACTGTGCAGGATGACTCCCAGCCCCAAGCTGCTTCCTGTGCAGAGTTGAGCTTGTTTGAGAGTCCCAAGCCCCTCAAGCAATATGCCACCAGGAACCTGGGCTGCTGAGTTTTGCTTAACTGGAGAAAGGGTCAGCCTTAGTTTTCAGGAGCCTCTGGCCAAGAGGGGCTGGCCGTCTGCCTGCTGAAATTCTGCATTGCGCAGGATGCCTCCCAGACCCACGCTGCCACCACCGCAAAGTCAGGCTGGTTTGAGGGTCTGAAATGTCCCCAGCAATCTGCCATCAGGAACCGGAGCTGGTGAGTTACACTTACCTGGGGTAATGGGCGGCACTTGTGTCCAGGGCACAGGGGCCCTTAGTGGCCGGCTGGCTCCGCATATTCTGCATTGCACAGGATGCCTCCCGGAACCCAGCTGCCACCACCGCCGTGTCTGGCTGGTTTGAGGGTGCCAAGTGGCCCCAGCAATGTTCCATCAAGAACCTGAGCTGGTGAGTTACACTTCCCTGTGTAAACGGCGGTCTTGGTGTCCAGGAATCAGGGGCCCTTAGTGGCAGGCTGCCTGCTGAAACTCTGCATTGCGCAGGATGCCTCCCAGACCGAAGCTGCCACCACTGCAGGATCTGTCTGGTTTCTGGATCCCAAATGGCCCCAGCAATCTTCCATCACGCACCTGAGCTGGTGAGTTACCCTTACCTGTGTAAAGGGCAGCACTTCTGTTCAGAGGTCAGGGGTCCTTAGTGGCCGGCTGCCTGCTGAAATTCTCCATTGCGTAGGATGCCCCCCGGACCTAAGCTGCCACCACCGCAGAGTCAGGCTGGTTTTTAGGTCCCAAATGGCCCTGTCAATCTGCCATCAGGAACCTGAGCTGGTGAGTTACACTTCCCTGTGTAATGAGCGGCATTGGTGTCCAGGGTCCTGGGGCCCTTAGTGAACGCCTGGCTCATGAAATTCTTCACTGTGCAGGATGACTCCCAGCCCCAAGCTGCTTCCTGTGCAGAGTTGAGCTTGTTTGAGAGTCCCAAGCCCCTCAAGCAATATGCCACCAGGAACCTGGGCTGCTGAGTTTTGCTTAACTGGAGAAAGGGTCAGCCTTAGTTTTCAGGAGCCTCTGGCCAAGAGGGGCTGGCCGTCTGCCTGCTGAAATTCTGCATTGTTCAGGATACCTCTGAGACCCAAGTTTCCACCTCTGTAAAGTCAGGCAGGTATGAGAGTCCCAAGTGACTCCAGCCACCTGCCATCAGGAACCTGAGCTGCTGGGTTACGCTTACCTGTGTAAAGGGCAGCATTTCTGTTGAGAGCCCAGGGGCCCTTTGTGGCCGGCTGCCTCCTCAAATTGTGCATTGCGCAGGATGCCTCCCAGACCCAAGCTGGCAGCACTGCAGGGTCAGCCTACTTTGAGGGTCCCAAATGGCCCCATTAATCTGCCATCAGGAACCGGAACTGGTGAGTTACACTTACGTGTGCAAAGGACAGCATTAGTGTCCAGGGCGCAGGGGCCCTTAGTGGCCGGCTGTCTGCTCAAATTCTGCATTGCTCAGGATCCCTCCCAGCACCAAGCTGCCACCTGTGCCTAGTTGATCTTGTTTGAGACTCCAAAGCACCTCCAGCCATCTGAAACTAGGAACCTTGGCTGCTGAGTTTTGCTTACCTGGGAAGAGGGACGGCACTAGTGTTGAGGAGCCTCTGGTCCAGAGGGGCCAGCTGTCTGTCATCTGAAATTCTGCATTGCGCAGGATGCCTCCCGGACCCACGCTGCCACCACCGCAAAGTCAGGCTGGTCTGGGGGTCTGAAAGGTCCCCAGCAATGTGCCATCAGGAACCTGAGCTGGTGAGTTACACTTACCTGGGGCAATGGGGGGCATTTGCGTCCAGTGCCCGGGGGCCGTTAGTGGCCGGCTGGCTCCTCATATTGTGCATTGCACAGGATGCCTCCCGGAACCCTGCTGCCACCACCGCAGTGTCTGGCTGGTTTGAGGGTGCCAAGTGGCCCCAGCAATGTTCCATCAAGAACCTGAGCTGGTGAGTTACACTTCCCTGTGTAAAGGGCGGCGTTTGTGTCCAGGAATCAGGGGCCCTTAGTGGCAGGCTGCCTGCTGAAACTCTGCATTGCGCAGGAGGCCTTCCGGACCCAAGATGCCACCACGGCAAAGTCAGGCTGGTTTGAGGGTCTGAAATTTCCCCAGCAATCTGCCGTCAGGAACCGGAGCTGGTGAGTTACACTTACCTGGGGTAATGGGCGGCATTAGTGTCCAGGGCGCAGGGGCCCTTAGTGGCCGGCTGTCTGCTCAAATTCTGCATTGCTCAGGATCCCTCCCAGCACCAAGCTGCCACCTGTGCCTAGTTGATCTTGTTTGAGACTCCAAAGCACCTCCAGCCATCTGAAACTAGGAACCTTGGCTGCTGAGTTTTGCTTACCTGGGAAGAGGGACGGCACTAGTGTTCAGGAGCCTCTGGTCCAGAGGGGCCAGCTGTCTGTCATCTGAAATTCTGCATTGCACAGGATGCCTCCCAGACCCCAGCTGCCAGCACTGCAAAGTCAGGCAGGTTTGAGAGCCCCAAGTGACTCCAGCCACCAGTCATCAGGAACCTGAGCTGGTGAGTTACACTTACCTGGGGCAATGAAGGGCATTTGCGTCCAGTGCCCGGGGGCCGTTAGTGGCCGGCTGGCTCCTCATATTCTGCATTGCACAGGATGCCTCCCAGAACCCAGCTGCCACCACCGCATTGTCTGGCTGGTTTGAGGGTGCCAAGTGGCCCCAGCAATGTTCCATCAAGAACCTGAGCTGGTGAGTTACGCTTTCCTGTGTAAAGGGCGGCGTTGGTGTCCAGGAATCAGGGGCCCTTAGTGGCAGGCTGCCTGCTGAAATTGTCCATTGTGCAGGATGCCTCCCAGACGCACGCTGCCAGCACTGCAGGGTCAGCCTACTTTGAGGGCCCCCAATGTTTCCAGCAATCTGCCATCAGGAACCTGAGCTGGTGAGTTACACTTCCCTGTGTAAAGGGCGGCGTTGGTGTCCAGGAATCAGGGGCCCTTAGTGGCAGGCTGCCTGCTGAAACTCTGCATTGCGCAGGAGGCCTTCCGGACCCAAGCTGCCACCACGGCAAAGTCAGGCTGGTTTGAGGGTCCCGTATGGATCCAGCAATCTTCTATCAGGAGCCTGGGCTGCTGAGATTTCTTTTTCTGGGCAAGGGCTGGCCTTGTTGTTCAGGAGCCCTTGCCTGGAGTGGCCGGCTGCCTGCTGAAATTCTGTCTTGCGCAGGGTGCCTCCCAGGCCCAAGGTGGCACCAATTTAATCTCCCGCCGCTTTGTCCTTGGCACGTGTCCCCTGCTACCTGCCATCAGGGACCTGGGCGTCTGAGTTACACTTACCTTTTTAAAGGACTAGCATTGGTCTTCAGGCCCAAGGGCCCTTAGTGGCTGGCTGCCTGCAGAAATTCCGCATTGTGCAGGATACCTCTGAGACCCAAGCTGCCACCTCTGTAAAGTCAGGCAGGTTTGAGAGTCCCAAGTGACTCCAGCCACCTGCCATCAGCAACCTGAGCTGGTGGGTTACGCTTACCTGTGTAAAGGGCAGCATTTCTGTTGAGAGCCCAGGGGCCCTTTGTGGCCGGCTGCCTCCTCAAATTCTGCATTGCGCAGGATGCCTCCCGGACCCAAGCTGCCAGCACCGCAGAGTCTGGCTGGTATGAGGGTCCGAACTGTCCCCAGCAATCTGCCATCAGGAAGCAGCGCTGGTGAATTACGCTTCCCTGTGTAAAGGGAAGCATTGGCATCGAGGACTCATGGGCCCTTAGTGACCGGCTGTCTGCTCAAATTCTGCATTGCGCAGGATGCCTCCTGGACCCACGCTGCCACCACCGCAAAGTCAGGCTGGTCTGAGGGTCTGAAATGTCCCCCGCAATGTTCCATCAAGAACCTGAGCTGGTGAGTTACGCTTCCCTGTGTAAAGGGCGGTGTTGGCGTCCAGGAATCAGGGACCCTTAGTGGCAGGCTGCCTGCTGAAATTGTCCATTGTGCAGGATGCCTCCCAGACCCAAGCTGCCAGCACTGCAGGGTCAGCCTACTTTGAGGGTCCCCAATGTGTCCAGCAATCTGCCATCAGGAACCTGAGCTGGTGAGTTACACTTCCCTGTGTAAAGGGCGGCGTTGGTGTCCAGGAATCAGGGGCCCTTAGTGGCAGGCTGCCTGCTGAAACTCTGCATTGCGATGGATGCCTTCCAGACCCAAGCTGCCACCACCTCAGTATCTGTCTGGCTTCAGGATCCCAAATGGCCCCAGCAATCTTGCATCACGAACCTGAGCTGGTGAGTTACCCTTACCTGTGCAAAGGGCAGCACTTCTGTTCAGAGGTCTGGGGCCCTTAGTGGCCGGCTGCCTGCTGAAATTCTCCATTGCGTAGGATGCCCCCCGGACCCAAGCTGCCACCACCGCAGAGTCAGGCTGGTTTTTAGATCCCAAATGGCCCTGTCAATCTGCCATCAGGAACCTGAGCTGGTGAGTTACACTTCCCTGTGTAATGGGTGGCATTGGTGTCCAGGGTCCTGGGGCCCTTAGTGAACGCCTGGCTCATGAAATTCTTCACTGTGCAGGATGACTCCCAGCCCCAAGCTGCTTCCTGTGCAGAGTTGAGCTTGTTTGAGAGTCCCAAGCCCCTCAAGCAATATGCCACCAGGAACCTGGGCTGCTGAGTTTTGCTTAACTGGAGAAAGGGTCAGCCTTAGTTTTCAGGAGCCTCTGGCCAAGAGGGGCTGGCCGTCTGCCTGCTGAAATTCTGCATTGCGCAGGATGCCTCCCAGACCCACGCTGCCACCACCGCAAAGTCAGGCTGGTTTGAGGGTCTGAAATGTCCCCAGCAATCTGCCATCAGGAACCGGAGCTGGTGAGTTACACTTACCTGGGGTAATGGGCGGCACTTGTGTCCAGGGCACAGGGGCCCTTAGTGGCCGGCTGGCTCCGCATATTCTGCATTGCACAGGATGCCTCCCGGAACCCAGCTGCCACCACCGCCGTGTCTGGCTGGTTTGAGGGTGCCAAGTGGCCCCAGCAATGTTCCATCAAGAACCTGAGCTGGTGAGTTACACTTCCCTGTGTAAACGGCGGTCTTGGTGTCCAGGAATCAGGGGCCCTTAGTGGCAGGCTGCCTGCTGAAACTCTGCATTGCGCAGGATGCCTCCCAGACCGAAGCTGCCACCACTGCAGGATCTGTCTGGTTTCTGGATCCCAAATGGCCCCAGCAATCTTCCATCACGCACCTGAGCTGGTGAGTTACCCTTACCTGTGTAAAGGGCAGCACTTCTGTTCAGAGGTCAGGGGTCCTTAGTGGCCGGCTGCCTGCTGAAATTCTCCATTGCGTAGGATGCCCCCCGGACCTAAGCTGCCACCACCGCAGAGTCAGGCTGGTTTTTAGGTCCCAAATGGCCCTGTCAATCTGCCATCAGGAACCTGAGCTGGTGAGTTACACTTCCCTGTGTAATGAGCGGCATTGGTGTCCAGGGTCCTGGGGCCCTTAGTGAACGCCTGGCTCATGAAATTCTTCACTGTGCAGGATGACTCCCAGCCCCAAGCTGCTTCCTGTGCAGAGTTGAGCTTGTTTGAGAGTCCCAAGCCCCTCAAGCAATATGCCACCAGGAACCTGGGCTGCTGAGTTTTGCTTAACTGGAGAAAGGGTCAGCCTTAGTTTTCAGGAGCCTCTGGCCAAGAGGGGCTGGCCGTCTGCCTGCTGAAATTCTGCATTGTTCAGGATACCTCTGAGACCCAAGTTTCCACCTCTGTAAAGTCAGGCAGGTATGAGAGTCCCAAGTGACTCCAGCCACCTGCCATCAGGAACCTGAGCTGCTGGGTTACGCTTACCTGTGTAAAGGGCAGCATTTCTGTTGAGAGCCCAGGGGCCCTTTGTGGCCGGCTGCCTCCTCAAATTGTGCATTGCGCAGGATGCCTCCTGGACCCAATCTGTCACCGCCACAGATTCAGGCTGCTTTGAGGGTCCCAAATGGCCCCATTAATCTGCCATCAGGAACCGGAGCTCGTGAGTTACACTTACGTGTGCAAAGGACAGCATTAGTGTCCAGGGTCCTTAGTGGCCCGTAGTGGCCGGCTGTCTGCTCAAATTCTGCATTGCTCAGGATCCCTCCCAGCACCAAGCTGCCACCTGTGCCTAGTTGATCTTGTTTGAGACTCCAAAGCACCTCCAGCCATCTGAAACTAGGAACCTTGGCTGCTGAGTTTTGCTTACCTGGGAAGAGGGACGGCACTAGTGTTCAGGAGCCTCTGGTCCAGAGGGGCCAGCTGTCTGTCATCTGAAATTCTGCATTGCACAGGATGCCTCCCAGACCCCAGCTGCCAGCACCGCAAAGTCAGGCTGCTTTGAAGGTTCAAAATATCCCCAGCAATGTGCCATCAGGAACCTGAGCTGGTGAGTTACACTTACCTGGGGCAATGGGGGGCATTTGCGTCCAGTGCCCGGGGGCCGTTAGTGGCCGGCTGGCTCCTCATATTTTGCATTGCACAGGATGCCTCCCGGAACCCTGCTGCCACCACCGCAGTGTCTGGCTGGTTTGAGGGTGCCAAGTGGCCCCAGCAATGTTCCATCAAGAACCTGAGCTGGTGAGTTACACTTCCCTGTGTAAAGGGCAGCGTTGGTGTCCAGGAATCAGGGGCCCTTAGTGGCAGGCTGCCTGCTGAAACTCTGCATTGCGCAGGAGGCCTTCCGGACCCAAGCTGCCACCACGGCAAAGTCAGGCTGGTTTGAGGGTCCCGTATGGATCCAGCAATCTTCTATCAGGAGCCTGGGCTGCTGAGATTTCTTTTTCTGGGCAAGGGCTGGCCTTGTTGTTCAGGAGCCCTTGCCTGGAGTGGCCGGCTGCCTGCTGAAATTCTGTCTTGCGCAGGGTGCCTCCCAGGCCCAAGGTGGCACCAGTTCAAACTCCCACCGCTTTGTCCTCGGCACGTGTCCCCTGCTACCTGCCATCAGGGACCTGGGCGTCTGAGTTACACTTACCTTTTTAAAGGACTAGCATTGGTCTTCAGGCCCAAGGGCCCTTAGTGGCTGGCTGCCTGCTGAAATTCCACATTTTGCAGGATACCTCTGAGACCCAAGCTGCCACCCCCGTAAAGTCAGGCAGGTTTGAGAGTCCCAAGTGACTCCAGCCACCTGCCATCAGGAACCTGAGCTGGTGGGTTACGCTTACCTGTGTAAAGGGCAGCATTTCTGTTGAGAGCCCAGGGGCCCTTTGTGGCCGGCTGCCTCCTCAAATTCTGCATTGCGCAGGATGCCTCCCGGACCCAAGCTGTCACCGCCGCAGAGTCTGGCTGGTATGAGGGTCCGAACTGTCCCCAGCAATCTGCCATCAGGAACTGGAGCTGGTGAGTTACACTTCCCTGTGTAAAGGGAAGCATTGGCATTGAGGACTCATGGGCCCTTAGTGACCGGCTGTCTGCTCAAATTCTGCATTGCGCAGGATGCCTCCCGGACCCACGCTGCCACCACAGCAAAGTCAGGCTGGTCTGGGGGTCTGAAATGTCCCCAGCAATGTGCCATCAGGAACCGGAGCTGGTGAGTTACACTTACCTGGGGTAATGGGCGGCATTAATGTCCAGGGCGCAGGGGCCCTTAGTGGCCGGCTGTCTGCTCAAATTTTGCATTGCTCAGGATCCCTCCCAGCACCAAGCTGCCACCTGTGCCTAGTTGATCTTGTTTGAGACTCCAAAGCACCTCCAGCCATCTGAAACTAGGAACCTTGGCTGCTGAGTTTTGCTTACCTGGGAAGAGGGACGGCACTAGTGTTCAGGAGCCTCTGGTCCAGAGGGGCCAGCTGTCTGTCATCTGAAATTCTGCATTGCACAGGATGCCTCCCAGACCCCAGCTGCCAGCACTGCAAAGTCAGGCTGCTGTGAAGGTTCAAAATGTCCCCAGCAATGTGCCATCAGGAACCTGAGCTGGTGAGTTACACTTACCTGGGGCAATGGGGGGCATTTGCGTCCAGTGCCCGGGGGCCGTTAGTGGCCGGCTGGCTCCTCATATTTTGCATTGCACAGGATGCCTCCCGGAACCCTGCTGCCACCACCGCAGTGTCTGGCTGGTTTGAGGGTGCCAAGTGGCCCCAGCAATGTTCCATCAAGAACCTGAGCTGGTGAGTTACACTTCCCTGTGTAAAGGGCGGTGTTGGTTTCCAGGAATCAGGGGCCCTTAGTGGCAGGCTGCATGCTGAAATTGTCCATTGTGCAGGATGCCTCCCACACGCAAGCTGCCAGCACTGCAGGGTCAGCCTACTTTGAGGGCCCCCAATGTGTCCAGCAATCTGCCATCAGGAACCTGAGCTGGTGAGTTACACTTCCCTGTGTAAAGGGCGGCGTTGGTGTCCAGGAATCAGGGGCCCTTAGTGGCAGGCTGCCTGCAGAAATTCTGCATTGCGCAGGATGCCTCCCGGACCCACGCTGCCACCACCGCAAAGTCAGGCTGCTTTGAAGGTTCAAAATGTCCCCAGCAATGTGCCATCAGGAACCTGAGCTGGTGAGTTACACTTACCTGGGGCAATGGGGGCATTTGCATCCAGTGCCCGGGGGCCCTTAGTGGCCGGCTGGCTCCTCATATTCTGCATTGCATAGGATGCCTCCCGGAACCCAGCTGCCACCACCGCAGTGTCTGGCTGGTTTGAGGGTGCCAAGTGGCCCCAGCAATGTTCCATCAAGAACCTGAGCTGGTGAGTTACACTCCCCTGTGTAAAGGGCAGCGTTGGTGTCCAGGAATCAGGGGCCCTTAGTGGCAGGCTGCCTGCTGAAACTCTGCATTGCGCAGGAGGCCTTCCGGACCCAAGCTGCCACCACGGCAAAGTCAGGCTGGTTTGAGGGTCTGAAATTTCCCCAGCAATCTGCCGTCAGGAACCGGAGCTGGTGAGTTACACTTACCTGGGGTAATGGGCGGCATTAGTGTCCAGGGCGCAGGGGCCCTTAGTGGCCGGCTGTCTGCTCAAATTCTGCATTGCTCAGGATCCCTCCCAGCACCAAGCTGCCACCTGTGCCTAGTTGATCTTGTTTGAGACTCCAAAGCACCTCCAGCCATCTGAAACTAGGAACCTTGGCTGCTGAGTTTTGCTTACCTGGGAAGAGGGATGGCACTAGTGTTGAGGAGCCTCTGGTCCAGAGGGGCCAGCTGTCTGTCATCTGAAATTCTGCATTGCACAGGATGCCTCCCAGACCCCAGCTGCCAGCACTGCAAAGTCAGGCAGGTTTGAGAGCCCCAAGTGACTCCAGCCACCTGTCATCAGGAACCTGAGCTGGTGAGTTACACTTACCTGGGGCAATGAAGGGCATTTGCGTCCAGTGCCCCGGGGCCGTTAGTGGCCGGCTGGCTCCTCATATTCTGCATTGCACAGGATGCCTCCCAGAACCCAGCTGCCACCACCGCAGTGTCTGGCTGGTTTGAGGGTGCCAAGTGGCCCCAGCAATGTTCCATCAAGAACCTGAGCTGGTGAGTTACGCTTTCCTGTGTAAAGGGCGGCGTTGGTGTCCAGGAATCAGGGGCCCTTAGTGGCAGGCTGCCTGCTGAAATTGTCCATTGTGCAGGATGCCTCCCAGACGCACGCTGCCAGCACTGCAGGGTCAGCCTACTTTGAGGGCCCCCAATGTTTCCAGCAATCTGCCATCAGGAACCTGAGCTGGTGAGTTACACTTCCCTGTGTAAAGGGCGGCGTTGGTGTCCAGGAATCAGGGGCCCTTAGTGGCAGGCTGCCTGCTGAAACTCTGCATTGCGCAGGAGGCCTTCCGGACCCAAGCTGCCACCACGGCAAAGTCAGGCTGGTTTGAGGGTCCTGTATGTATCCAGCAATCTTCTATCAGGAGCCTGGGCTGCTGAGATTTCTTTTTCTGGGCAAGGGCTGGCTTTGTTGTTCAGGAGCCCTTGCCTGGAGTGGCCGGCTGCCTGCTGAAATTCTGTCTTGCGCAGCGTGCCTCCCAGGCCCAAGGTGGCACCAGTTCAAACTCCCACCGCTTTCTCCTCGGCACGTGTCCCCTGCTACCTGCCATCAGGGACCTGGGCGTCTGAGTTACACTTACCCTTTCAAGTACTAGCATTGGTCTTCAGGCCCAAGGGCCCTTAGTGGCTGGCTGCCTGCAGAAATTCCGCATTGTGCAGGATACCTCTGAGACCCAAGCTGCCACCTCTGTAAAGTCAGGCAGGTTTGAGAGTCCCAAGTGACTCCAGCCACCTGCCATCAGCAACCTGAGCTAGTGGGTTACGCTTACCTGTGTAAAGGGCAGCATTTCTGTTGAGAGCCCAGGGGCCCTTTGTGGCCGGCTGCCTCCTCAAATTCTGCATTGCGCAGGATGACTCCCGGACCCAAGCTGCCAGCACCGCAGAGTCTGGCTGGTATGAGGGTCCGAACTGTCCCCAGCAATCTGCCATCAGGAACCAGAGCTGGTGAATTACGCTTCCCTGTGTAAAGGGAAGCATTGGCATCGAGGACTCATGGGCCCTTAGTGACCGGCTGTCTGCTCAAATTCTGCATTGCGCAGGATGCCTCCTGGACCCACGCTGCCACCACCGCAAAGTCAGGCTGGTCTGAGGGTCTGAAATGTCCCCTGCAATGTGCCATCAGGAACCGGAGCTGGTGAGTTACACTTACCTGGGGTAATGGGCGGCATTAGTGTCCAGGGCGCAGGGGCCCTTAGTGGCCGGCTGTCTGCTCAAATTCTGCATTGCTCAGGATCCCTCCCAGCACCAAGCTGCCACCTGTGCCTAGTTGATCTTGTTTGAGACTCCAAAGCACCTCCAGCCATCTGAAACTAAGAACCTTGGCTGCTGAGTTTTGCTTACCTGGGAAGAGGGACGGCACTAGTGTTCAGGAGCCTCTGGTCCAGAGGGGCCAGCTGTCTGTCATCTGAAATTCTGCATTGCACAGGATGCCTCCCAGACCCCAGCTGCCAGCACTGCAAAGTCAGGCTGCTGTGAAGGTTCAAAATGTCCCCAGCAATGTGCCATCAGGAACCTGAGCTGGTGAGTTACACTTCCCTGTGTAAAGGGCGGTGTTGTTTTCCAGGAATCAGGGGCCCTTAGTGGCAGGCTGCATGCTGAAATTGTCCATTTTGCAGGATGCCTCCCAGACGCAAGCTGCCAGCACTGCAGGGTCAGCCTACTTTGAGGGCCCCCAATGTGTCCAGCAATCTGCCATCAGGAACCTGAGCTGGTGAGTTACACTTCCCTGTGTAAAGGGCGGCGTTGGTGTCCAGGAATCAGGGGCCCTTAGTGGCAGGCTGCCTGCAGAAATTCCGCATTGCGCAGGATGCCTCCCAGACCCACGCTGCCACCACCGCAAAGTCAGGCTGCTTTGAAGGTTCAAAATGTCCCCAGCAATGTGCCATCAGGAACCTGAGCTGGTGAGTTACACTTACCTGGGGCAATGGGGGCATTTGCGTCCAGTGCCCGGGGGCCCTTAGTGGCCGGCTGGCTCCTCATATTTTGCATTGCACAGGATGCCTCCCGGAACCCTGCTGCCACCACCGCAGTGTCTGGCTGGTTTGAGGGTGCCAAGTGGCCCCAGCAATGTTCCATCAAGAACCTGAGCTGGTGAGTTACGCTTTCCTGTGTAAAGGGCGGCGTTGGTGTCCAGGAATCAGGGGCCCTTAGTGGCAGGCTGCCTGCTGAAACTCTGCATTGCGCAGGAGGCCTTCCGGACCCAAGCTGCCACCACGGCAAAGTCAGGCTGGTTTGAGGGTCTGAAATTTCCCCAGCAATCTGCCATCAGGAACCGGAGCTGGTGAGTTACACTTACCTGGGGTAATGGGCGGCATTAGTGTCCAGGGCGCAGGGGCCCTTAGTGGCCGGCTGTCTGCTCAAATTCTGCTTTGCTCAGGATCCCTCGCAGCACCAAGCTGCCACCTGTGCCTAGTTGATCTTGTTTGAGACTCCAAAGCACCTCCAGCCATCTGAAACTAGGAACCTTGGCTGCTGAGTTTTGCTTACCTGGGAAGAGGGACGGCACTGGTGTTCAGGAGCCTCTGGTCCAGAGGGGCCAGCTGTCTGTCATCTGAAATTCTGCATTGCACAGGATGCCTCCCAGACCCCAGCTGCCAGCACTGCAAAGTCAGGCAGGTTTGAGAGCCCCAAGTGACTCCAGCCACCTGTCATCAGGAACCTGAGCTGGTGAGTTACACTTACCTGGGGCAATGAAGGGCATTTGCGTCCAGTGCCCGGGGGCCGTTAGTGGCCGGCTGGCTCCTCATATTCTGCATTGCACAGGATGCCTCCCAGAACCCAGCTGCCACCACCGCAGTGTCTGGCTGGTTTGAGGGTGCCAAGTGGCCCCAGCAATGTTCCATCAAGAACCTGAGCTGGTGAGTTACGCTTTCCTGTGTAAAGGGCGGCGTTGGTTTCCAGGAATCAGGGGCCCTTAGTGGCAGGCTGCATGCTGAAATTGTCCATTGTGCAGGATGCCTCCCAGACGCACGCTGCCAGCACTGCAGGGTCAGCCTACTTTGAGGGCCCCCAATGTTTCCAGCAATCTGCCATCAGGAACCTGAGCTGGTGAGTTACACTTCCCTGTGTAAAGGGCGGCGTTGGTGTCCAGGAATCAGGGGCCCTTAGTGGCAGGCTGCCTGCTGAAACTCTGCATTGCGCAGGAGGCCTTCCGGACCCAAGCTGCCACCACGGCAAAGTCAGGCTGGTTTGAGGGTCCCGTATGGATCCAGCAATCTTCTATCAGGAGCCTGGGCTGCTGAGATTTCTTTTTCTGGGCAAGGGCTGGCCTTGTTGTTCAGGAGCCCTTGCCTGGAGTGGCCGGCTGCCTGCTGAAATTCTGTCTTGCGCAGGGTGCCTCCCAGGCCCAAGGTGGCACCAGTTCAAACTCCCGCCGCTTTGTCCTCGGCACGTGTCCCCTGCTACCTGCCATCAGGGACCTGGGCGTCTGAGTTACACTTACCCTTTCAAGGACTAGCATTGGTCTTCAGGCCCAAGGGCCCTTAGTGGCTGGCTGCCTGCAGAAATTCCGCATTGTGCAGGATACCTCTGAGACCCAAGCTGCCACCTCTGTAAAGTCAGGCAGGTTTGAGAGTCCCAAGTGACTCCAGCCACCTGCCATCAGCAACCTGAGCTAGTGGGTTACGCTTACCTGTGTAAAGGGCAGCATTTCTGTTGAGAGCCCAGGGGCCCTTTGTGGCCGGCTGCCTCCTCAAATTCTGCATTGCGCAGGATGACTCCCGGACCCAAGCTGCCAGCACCGCAGAGTCTGGCTGGTATGAGGGTCCGAACTGTCCCCAGCAATCTGCCATCAGGAACCAGAGCTGGTGAATTACGCTTCCCTGTGTAAAGGGAAGCATTGGCATCGAGGACTCATGGGCCCTTAGTGACCGGCTGTCTGCTCAAATTCTGCATTGCGCAGGATGCCTCCTGGACCCACGCTGCCACCACCGCAAAGTCAGGCTGGTCTGAGGGTCTGAAATGTCCCCTGCAATGTGCCATCAGGAACCGGAGCCGGTGAGTTACACTTACTTGGGGTAATGGGCGGCATTAGTGTCCAGGGCGCAGGGGCCCTTAGTGGCCGGCTGTCTGCTCAAATTCTGCATTGCTCAGGATCCCTCCCAGCACCAAGCTGCCACCTGTGCCTAGTTGATCTTGTTTGAGACTCCAAAGCACCTCCAGCCATCTGAAACTAGGAACCTTGGCTGCTGAGTTTTGCTTACCTGGGAAGAGGGACGGCACTAGTGTTCAGGAGCCTCTGGTCCAGAGGGGCCAGCTGTCTGTCATCTGAAATTCTGCATTGTACAGGATGCCTCCCAGACCCCAGCTGCCAGCACTGCAAAGTCAGGCTGCTGTGAAGGTTCAAAATGTCCCCAGCAATGTGCCATCAGGAACCTGAGCTGGTGAGTTACACTTACCTGGGGCAATGGGGGCATTTGCGTCCAGTGCCCGGGGGCCCTTAGTGGCCGGCTGGCTCCTCATATTCTGCATTGCACAGGATGCCTCCCGGAACCCAGCTGCCACCACCGCAGTGTCTGGCTGGTTTGAGGGTGCCAAGTGGCCCCAGCAATGTTCCATCAAGAACCTGAGCTGGTGAGTTACACTTCCCTGTGTAAAGGGCGGCGTTGGTGTCCAGGAATCAGGGGCCCTTAGTGGCAGGCTGCCTGCTGAAACTCTGCATTGCGCAGGAGGCCTTCCGGACCCAAGCTGCCACCACGGCAAAGTCAGGCTGGTTTGAGGGTCCCGTATGGATCCAGCAATCTTCTATCAGGAGCCTGGGCTGCTGAGATTTCTTTTTCTGGGCAAGGGCTGGCCTTGTTGTTCAGGAGCCCTTGCCTGGAGTGGCCGGCTGCCTGCTGAAATTCTGTCTTGCGCAGGGTGCCTCCCAGGCCCAAGGTGGCACCAGTTCAAACTCCCGCCGCTTTGTCCTCGTCACGTGTCCCCTGCTACCTGCCATCAGGGACCTGGGCGTCTGAGTTACACTTACCCTTTCAAGGACTAGCATTGGTCTTCAGGCCCAAGGGCCCTTAGTGGCTGGCTGCCTGCAGAAATTCCGCATTGTGCAGGCTGCCTCTGAGACCCAAGCTGCCACCTCCGTAAAGTCAGGCAGGTTTGAGAGTCCCAAGTGACTCCAGCCACCTGCCATCAGGAACCTGAGCTGGTGGGTTACGCTTACCTGTGTAAAGGGCAGCATTTCTGTTGAGAGCCCAGGGGCCCTTTGTGGCCGGCTGCCTCCTCAAATTCTGCATTGTGCAGGATGCCTCCCGGACCCAAGCTGTCACCGCCGCAGAGTCTGGCTGGTATGAGGGTCCGAACTGTTCCCAGCAATCTGCCATCAGGAACCGGAGCTGGTGAGTTACACTTCCCTGTGTAAAGGGAAGCATTGGCATTGAGGACTCATGGGCCCTTAGTGACCGGCTGTCTGCTCAAATTCTGCATTGCTCAGGATCCCTCCCAGCACCAAGCTGCCACCTGTGCCTAGTTGATCTTGTTTGAGACTCCAAAGCACCTCCAGCCATCTGAAACTAGGAACCTTGGCTGCTGAGTTTTGCTTACCTGGGAAGAGGGACGGCACTAGTGTTCAGGAGCCTCTGGTCCAGAGGGGCCAGCTGTCTGTCATCTGAAATTCTGCATTGCACAGGATGCCTCCCAGACCCCAGCTGCCAGCACTGCAAAGTCAGGCTGCTGTGAAGGTTCAAAATGTCCCCAGTAATGTGCCATCAGGAACCTGAGCTGGTGAGTTACACTTACCTGGGGCAATGGGGGGCATTTGCGTCCAGTGCCCGGGGGCCGTTAGTGGCCGGCTGGCTCCTCATGTTTTGCATTGCACAGGATGCCTCCCGGAACCCTGCTGCCACCACCGCAGTGTCTGGCTGGTTTGAGGGTGCCAAGTGGCCCCAGCAATGTTCCATCAAGAACCTGAGCTGGTGAGTTACACTTCCCTGTGTAAAGGGCGGTGTTGGTTTCCAGGAATCAGGGGCCCTTAGTGGCAGGCTGCCTGCTGAAATTGTCCATTGTGCAGGATGCCTCCCAGACGCAAGCTGCCAGCACTGCAGGGTCAGCCTACTTTGAGGGCCCCCAATGTGTCCAGCAATCTGCCATCAGGAACCTGAGCTGGTGAGTTACACTTCCCTGTGTAAAGGGCGGCGTTGGTGTCCAGGAATCAGGGGCCCTTAGTGGCAGGCTGCCTGCTGAAACTCTGCATTGCGCAGGAGGCCTTCCGGACCCAAGCTGCCACCACGGCAAAGTCAGGCTGGTTTGAGGGTCCCGTATGGATCCAGCAATCTTCTATCAGGAGCCTGGGCTGCTGAGATTTCTTTTTCTGGGCAAGGGCTGGCCTTGTTGTTCAGGAGCCCTTGCCTGGAGTGGCCGGCTGCCTGCTGAAATTCTGTCTTGCGCAGGGTGCCTCCCAGGCCCAAGGTGGCACCAGTTCAAACTCCCGCCGCTTTGTCCTCGGCACGTGTCCCCTGCTACCTGCCATCAGGGACCTGGGCGTCTGAGTTACACTTACCTTTTTAAAGGACTAGCATTGGTCTTCAGGCCCAAGGGCCCTTAGTGGCTGGCTGCCTGCAGAAATTCCGCATTGTGCAGGCTACCTCTGAGACCCAAGCTGCCACCCCCGTAAAGTCAGGCAGGTATGAGAGTCCCAAGTGACTCCAGCCACCTGCCATCAGGAACCTGAGCTGGTGGGTTACGCTTACCTGTGTAAAGGGCAGCATTTCTGTTGAGAGCCCAGGGGCCCTTTGTGGCCGGCTGCCTCCTCAAATTGTGCATTGCGCAGGATGCCTCCCGGACCCAAGCTGTCACCGCCGCAGAGTCTGGCTGGTATGAGGGTCCGAACTGTCCCCAGCAATCTGCCATCAGGAACCGGAGCTGGTGAGTTACACTTCCCTGTGTAAAGGGAAGCATTGGCATTGAGGACTCATGGGCCCATAGTGACCGGCTGTCTGCTGAAATTCTGCATTGCGCAGGATGCCTACCGGACCCACGCTGCCACCACGGCAAAGTCAGGCTGGTCTGAGGGTCTGAAATGTCCCCAGCAATGTGCCATCAGGAACCGGAGCCGGTGAGTTACACTTACCTGGGGTAATGGGCGGCATTAGTGTCCAGGGCGCAGGGGCCCTTAGTGGCCGGCTGTCTGCTCAAATTCTGCATTGCTCAGGATCCCTCCCAGCACCAAGCTGCCACCTGTGCCTAGTTGATCTTGTTTGAGACTCCAAAGCACCTCCAGCCATCTGAAACTAGGAACCTTGGCTGCTGAGTTTTGCTTACCTGGGAAGAGGGACGGCACTAGTGTTGAGGAGCCTCTGGTCCAGAGGGGCCAGCTGTCTGTCATCTGAAATTCTGCATTGCACAGGATGCCTCCCGGAACCCTGCTGCCACCACCGCAGTGTCTGGCTGGTTTGAGGGCTCCAAGTGGCCCCAGCAATGTTCCATCAAGAACCTGAGCTGGTGAGTTACACTTCCCTGTGTAAAAGGCGGCGTTGGTTTCCAGGAATCAGGGGCCCTTAGTGGCAGGCTGCCTGCTGAAATTGTCCATTGTGCAGGATGCCTCCCAGACGCAAGCTGCCAGCACTGCAGGGTCAGCCTACTTTGAGGGCCCCCAATGTGTCCAGCAATCTGCCATCAGGAACCTGAGCTGGTGAGTTACACTTACCTGTGTAAAGGGCAGCGTTGCTGTCCAGGAATCAGGGGCCCTTAGTGGCTGGCTGCCTGCAGAAATTCCGCATTGTGCAGGATACCTCTGACACCCAAGCTGCCACCTCTGTAAAGTCAGGCAGGTTTGAGAGTCCCAAGTGACTCCAGCCACCTGCCATTAGGAACCTGAGCTGGTGGGTTACGCTTACCTGTGTAAAGGGCAGCATTTCTGTTGAGAGCCCAGGGGCCCTTTGTGGCCGGCTGGCTGCTCATATTTTTCATTGCACAGGATGCCTCCCGGAACCCAGCTGCCACCACCGCAGTGTCTGGCTGGTTTGAGGGTGCCAAGTGGCCCCAGCAATCTTGCATCACGAACCTGAGCAGGTGAGTTACCCTTACCTGTGTAAAGGGCGGCGTTGGTGTCCAGGAATCAGGGGCCCTTAGTGGCAGGCTGCCTGCTCAAACTCTGCATTGCGCCGGATGCCTTCCAGACCGAAGCTGCCACCACCGCAGGATCTGTCTGGTTTCAGGATCCCAAATGGCCCCAGCAATCTTGCATCACGAACCTGAGCTGGTGAGTTACCCTTACCTGTGTAAAGGGCAGCTCTTCTGTTCAGAGGTCAGGGGCCCTTAGTGGCCGGCTGCCTGCTGAAATTCTCCATTGCGTAGGATGCTCCCCGGACCCAAGCTGCCACCACCGCAGAGTCAGGCTGGTTTTCAGGTCCCAAATGGCCCTGTCAATCTGCCATCAGGAACCTGAGCTGGTGAGTTACACTTCCCTGTGTAATGGGCGGCATTGGTGTCCAGGGTCCTGGGGCCCTTAGTGAACGCCTGGCTCATGAAATTCTTCACTGTGCAGGATGACTCCCAGCCCCAAGCTGCTTCCTGTGCTGAGTTGAGCTTGTTTGAGAGTCCCAAGCCCCTCAAGCAATATGCCACCAGGAACCTGGGCTGCTGAGTTTTGCTTAACTGGAGAAAGGGTCAGCCTTAGTTTTCAGGAGCCTCTGGCCAAGAGGGGCTGGCCGTCTGCCTGCTGAAATTCTGCATTGCGCAGGATGCCTCCCCGAACCAAGCTGCCGCCTCTGCTGCCTCGAGATCGTTTGATAGTGCCAAAGGGCACTTCCAGCAATCTGCCATACGAACCTGGCCTGCTGAGTTTAGCTTACCTGTGTAAAGGGTCCGCACTAGTGTTAAGGAGCCTGTGGCCAGGAGTGGCCGGCTGTCTGCTGAAATTCTGCATTGCGCAGGATGCCTCCCTGACCCACGCTGCCACCACCGCAAAGTCAGGCTGGTTTGAGGGGCCCAAATGGCTCCAGAAATCGCAACAAGGTACATGGGGGGCTGAGTGTTGGTTAACTGGTGCGCCCCCTCCTGTGGGAAGCTCTTTTAATGGAAATAGACCAATTCCTTTATCGCATTCTTTCTTGATTTTTATCCTCTCTAGCTTTTTTCCCGTGTTTTTAGCAAGACGCAGGAGAGGGCTTTCTTTTAACTGAACTTTTTGTATTTCGATAAGGTGATTCCTTTAGAAAGTTCCCCATAGCAGCCGGAGCTGTGGTTACCAAGGGAACGGAGCTCAGGGCGGGACGGGGGAACTCGGCACAGCTCAGGGTCTGGGCGCTCCAAAGGCGGGATCTGCAGCCGGGATGGACCGAGGGGATCGGCACAGCTCAGGTTTTGGTCCTCCAGAGGCGGGATCTGCAGCCGGGATCGCCGGAGGGGCTGTTCCGGTGCAGACCGAGCTGGAGCATGCATGGCTCCCACATGGCTACGGCGGCTCATCCGGCAGAGACAAAGCCGGGACTGACCCCGGCTGCAGCGGAGGGAGCCGAGCAGAGTGAGGACAGACGGGACCCCGCTCCGTGCGGTGACCACGGTGCACACAGCAGGCCCACCCCCCCGGCACGGCCAGCGGAGTGGCCGCGGGCCAGGTGGCCAGACCGAGACAGCCCTAACCTCAGCCTAACCAGCCCCCCTAAAAACAGCCTTTTCCCCCAACAGCAGCACAACACAGCAACCCTAAAAGGGAGACCCGACAGCAACCTTCACACACCAGGTCAATGACAGAACCCTCAGAGAACAACAGACCCGCTGCAAAAAGGTAGGGGTGACGACTGTGGGCTAGACAGCAAGAGGTGGAGTTCGGAGACGGAACACGTCTTTTTGAGTTTTTTTTCTAGGACTTTTAAAGGTATTTAGGAGATTTTGGAAGGGACTTTTCAGGGTATTGTTGGGGCTTTTTCAAAGCCATTCTATGATTCTTTAGCATATTTTGAAGATTATGGTCAGGGTCAGAGGAAACACCCTCTGAAAAGGCAGAGTTTTAGGACTGCAGCGGAATGCTTTAGAAAGGGGCCAGCGGTGGCACAGCGGGTCGGGTCCCACCCTGCCAGTCCAAAGGTTGTAAGTTTTAGATCCAGTTAAGTTGTTGTGGTTAGGGTTAGATGCTCTCAGGTTTGGTCTGGGAGACTTTCTGCACAGAAAACTCACCCCCTGAGTTTCCCGATGCCAGTTTGCACTAGAAGGTGCTTGGCACTGCCAGGGCAGCCCGAGTTCTCGGTGGGGGCCACTTTGCTCCTGGATAAATCCTGTGGCGGCCCTGTACCCCGTAAAACCAAACTCACCCCTGCTGCGTGTCGACGTCCATCCGCAGGAGGCACGCGGCACTGCAAGGGCAGCCAGAGTTCTTGGTGTCGGCAGCTGCGGGCTGTGAGAAATTGTTCTCTGCAGTTTTGGAGGCCGAATCGCAGTTTCAGCCATGGGCACACAGAGAGGAAAAGCTGTTAATTTCCTTAGAAAGGCAAGTCTGGCACCCCATGGTTTAAGGGGCAGACAAAGGGCTGTGTAAGGGAAGGAGCTCCTGACAGGACCTTTCTTCACCTCAACCCCCAGTCCAAGGTCTAGCAGCCCCCCGTGCGACCAGCTGCTTTCAGAGGGTTACCCGGGCACACCCGCACAGGGAGCTGCTGGGCCAGAGGGGCTAACAGGGGTATCCCAAGCGTCCCTCCCGGAACTATGGTCAGAGCATCCAGCACAGACTAGGGAGCAGCCGGACCCACCCGGGCACGGAGCATCACTTTGAGAAAACGCCAAGGGAAGAGCCCTTTTGCCAAGGGGCAGCATCTGAGCAGGCCAGGCAGCATGTGGAGTTCCAGGAGAGGGCTTTCAACTTTCCCCTTTCACTGTGTCAGTCCTTCTCCAAAGCCCCAGACCCTCCAGAGCACTCCCAGAAAGGAGAAGGGTTATTAGGAGAAAAAGGGTTTAGAAAAAAGGGAAAAAGCTTCCTTTTCCATTACTTTTTGTGTTCAAACTGGTAGGGACTCAGATTCCCCTGCAATTTTAATGGTCTCAGTTGAAAGAATCCCTGCCTTTTCTATGCTGTTAGGGGTGTTAATTGGCAGTGAGTCCTCATTCTGTATTATTTGGCAGTTTAAAAAGAAGGGGAAAATCTTGACAATGTTTCTTATGGGTTTGAATTAAGGGTAGCCACCCCCTTTTTGTTGTCCTGAGGCCCAAATTGAGGGAGAAGCCCAGGTATCCCTCCATCCTAAGGGTTTGAACTGAGGGAAAAACCCTTCCTTTTTTCCTCACTGGAGAGATTTAAAGTGTGGAAAGCTCCTCTTTTCCCAATATTTAAGGAGAGCAAATTAAACAGCAGAAACACTTTATTTGCCATTTTATTACCTTCAGTAGAGGTAACTGCCCCAGTTCCTCTTTTTCTGGAGTTCACTGGAAGGAAGCTCTGCCTTTTTCAGCATTTTAAGAGCTTAAAACTACATTTCAGGGCACTTCTTTCTGTGCTGTAGGACCAAGTACATCAGAGAAGGATGAGCCTGGCATGCACTTAATCCTTACACTGCCTGGGAGGCTTTTATTTTTCTTATTTTTACTTATAATGTAGATAGCCAAAATTAGAGGTCCCAAGGAGACTTAGACTATTCTTATCATTAATATTCTTCTCTACCCAGCTTAGTCACATGGGAAATACTACTTAGCAGCCACTAAGGAATAATTACATAAGTTAACAGCAAATTACCCAATTTATCTAGTTATGCTGCCTAAACAGAAAGTTTGATTTCTTACCAGTTTTCTTCAGTTTTGCTGCCAGCAGTTGTTGTAAAAAAGAAAGCGCTGTTATTTTCCTGAGGAGTTTTATTCGATAACAAGCCCTTCACTCCCCTTGAATTCAAGTCAGAGAGGCCAAACAGCTCTAGCTGCTCTGAGGGCTTTTATACCCAGTGGGAGTTGCCCCCTCCCTCTTCCCAGGTGCCGTGGGAACGAGAGGCGGGCACAATCAGGGGTATATTAACCCCAGCCTCGGCTGAAGGGCTTCATTCCCTCTCTGGGATGTGCTGGGGTAAGAGCTCTCCTCTCATTTCAGTGAAGAGGCTCTTTCAGCTTATCTCAGTTTCTTTTCAGCCGGTGTTTCTGGGCATCTGAAGTACAGAGGATTTGACGGTTCTGTAAAGAAAACAGCATGGAATACAGGGAGTATTTAGATTCATGATTTTGGGTTTTGTGTTTAGGAGTGGTAAAGTGCATTTGTAAGTGTGGGTTTTGTTCTTATTTTGTTTTGTATTTTTTTTTTTTTAGAAGGAGTGCAGGTTCCAGAGATTCCTGGTTGTGTCAAGTACAATGCTTTTTTCAGCAGATTTGTCATGTCAGCACAGGGATCTGCCCAGTGTCAAGGATGATGTTTGAGATTGAGGCTTCAGGTGAGTTGAAGATTGTGTTTAGGAGAGGGAGGGTGAGCAGGTATACAGTTAGGAATTATTGTGCATGGGGGGAGGTTTGAAGGTAGCAGGGAGAAAAAGGATGTTTATTTGAGGACACCCCCCTAAGGCTTCTCAGAAGCCTAGCAGAGGTATTCCCATGTCCTATAGCACACAAGGTTATCTGCTGCACTCGTAGGAATGCCATTCAATTTTGCCTTTCTCTAACCCAGGTGCCACTCCTAATAAAGACCACAGCCTTGTAATCAGGGTGAAGCTAGAGCCTGAGGGCGCCAGGCACACTCAGGAGAGGGCAAGTAGCTGCCTTGGTGGGATTTGGGCCACATAACTCTGGACTCATACTTTGGTTTTGGTTTTCTTTATTGTAGCTGACCCAGAAGCTAACAGGCCACCACGAGGCCCTCCAAGGCAGTCTCATTTCAGGTGCAACGTGGATCCACATCACCGATCAACTAAAAGATAAGTTGGGGGCTATAGCTTGGAGATGGGATGATGGGAGAGTAGCGGGCTGGGAGTTCTTGGGCCAGATTTAAAAATGAGCAGAAGGAAAAGCAATCTTCTCCAAGGGCCTCTTAGGACAGCTAAAGGGAGAGGCTCTACTTTTGATGGAGCTTTCAGGCAGGCAGTGCAGAACAGCTCCGGTCTGTCTGGTGTTGTCCGGTGTGCCGTGTTCCCTAGTGTGTCTTTGGGGTCCCTTTTGCCTTCCCCCCTCAAACCCCTCACCACAAGCACGATGCGTCGTGTTTCACGTCACCCTGTTTGTCACGTTCTGTGTCACGGGTGTCTGCACACATTTGTGCCGGAGGTGTTCTGCCCTGCCGCATGGCCTGCTGCAATAGGACAAGACCGGGGAGTTGGAGTTTGTAATGTGGGCTGTACTTGGGCTCTAGATGCTGTTCCTAGGTTGGCATACGGTGTTTGCAGGTTTTGAGTTGTCCTGCAGGTGTTTGACATATGTTCTAATTTTCTTTCAGGTGCAGATGCCTTGCATCCATGGCAGAGGGTCAGGGTTAGGAGTAGGAGGTGCTGGGCCTTCTAAGGAGCACTGTGAGTAGCAGACCGGTGGGGTTTTGGGTGATGCGGTGCCAAGATCAGGCACTGATGTTTGGTTTTCTCTTTAATACAGCTGTCTGAGAGACACCAGCGCGGTGCCAGCAGGACCTTCCCAGGTGACGAGGTGGCCTTTCTTTGCACCTGACATGGACCAGCATCCCCCGATGTCTGAGAGATAAGTGGAGGGCTGTGACTCACAGAGGGGATGAAAGCAGAGTGCTGGTTTGGGAATTACTGCGAGGAGTTTTGGTGTCCGCTTTGGAGGTGGGGGGTGTTCATGACGTGGCCCCTTAGGCCCCATGAAAGCACAGTCTCACTTTTGATGACAGTGCTGAGGTGTTCAGCAGGGCAGAGCAGTCCCGGTGTGTATCGTGTCACTTGTCTATTGTGCATTATGTGTTGTTTGTGTATCTCATGTCTTTTTCCTTAGCCCTTTGAGGGTCCAGTCAGAAACCTTGGCATCATTGTTAGCATCTGCGATCTCTGCATTGCTTGGCCTGGCACCCAGGCCAT
Source organism: Melozone crissalis (assembly GCF_028551555.1). Lineage (NCBI taxonomy): Eukaryota > Metazoa > Chordata > Aves > Passeriformes > Passerellidae > Melozone > Melozone crissalis. Next base: position 52,399 of record NW_026535811.1, on the reverse strand, counting down.
AGATGCGATTCTGATACCTGTCTGAGCTCCCCAGTCAAAAGTTCTCTGTTTGGAAGCATCCAGTCAGCTGTCTTTTCAGGTCTTGTTCTGAGCTGTATGGACAGCTGTGCCCCACCTGGATCCATTATGGTGGATTAGGACTTGTAAAAATATGAGGTTAGGTAGAGGCTTCTGATTGTAGCATTCCTAGGTATCCATCTTTGCAGTTCTGGGAAAAAATCATTCAGTTTAGCATCTTCTTCCTCCAGGGCTCTCTGAGCCTCATCAGCTCACCATCGGTCTCAGCTCAGTCATCTCCTTTTGCATTCTCTCAGTCCTTGCAGCCATTTTCCTTGCTAAGAGATTTCTGTCTTGTGTCCTTTGTTTGTCACGTCTGGTCTGTCCTGTGTCACGGGTGTCAGCACACATTTGTGCCGGAGCTGCTCTGCCCTGCCGCATAGCCTGCTGCAATAGGAGAAGTCCCAGGGACTTGGAATTTGTAATGTGGGATGTAGCTGGACTCTAGATGGGATTTTTAGATGGACACAGAATTTCTGGAGCTCTTAAGTTATCCTGCAAGCGTTGGACAGTTGTCCTTTCTTTTCAGATTCAGATGGCTTAAATTTCTGCCAGAGGGCCCCTCCCGGGTGAGGGGATTGCCCCCCGAGCAGGTGAGGCCCCATTTGTCTTTGCAGCAGAAGTGTATATGGTGACTGTGTTACAGCTCTGTTCTTTGTCTTTCTTTCTAGGAAGTAAATCTGGATGCCAGCAGCCAAGGTGAGCAGCGGAGAGAAGTGGTTGTTATTGCTCAGCTCTCAAGCAGAACAATTTTTCCGCAGGTTCATCAGGTCGCAAGAGGGATCTGCCCAGTGTCAAAGATATTTGAGGTTGAGGCTTCAGGTGAGTTGAGGATTGTGAGTGGGAGAGGGAGGGTGAGCAGGTATCCAGTTTGGAGTTATTGGGAGGGGATGTGCTGGCAGCAGGGTGAGAAAGGGTGTTTACTTGTTTATTTGAGGACTCCCTCACACAAAGGCTTCTCAGAAGCCTAGCAGAGGCATTGCCGTGTCTTACAGCACACAAGGTCATCCACTGCACTCACAGCAATGCCATTTAGCTTTGTCCTTCTCTAACCCAGGTGCCACTCCTAATGAAGGCCACAGCCTTGGAATCAGGATGAAGCTGGAGCCTGAAGGAGCCAGGCACATTCAGGAGAGGGAAGGTAGCTGACTTGCTGGGATTTGGCCCACATAATTCTGTACTCATACTTTGGTTTTGGTTTTCTTTATTGCAGCTAACCGAGAGGCTCATAGGCCATCATGGGGCCCTCTGAGGCAGACTCATTTCAGGTGCAATGTGGATTCCCCTCACGGTTCATCCAAAAGATAAGTCGGGAGCCATGGCCTGGAGATGGGATAATGGGAGAGTAGAGGGTTGGGAGTTCTTGGGGCAGATTTAAAAATGAGCAGAGGGAAAAGCAATCTTCTCCAAGGGCCTCTTAGGACAGCTAAAGGGAGAGGCTCTGCTTTTGATGGCAGCTTTCAGGCGGGCAGTGCAGAACAGCTCTGGTCTGTGTCGTGTTGTCCGGTGTGCTGTGTTCCCTGGTGTGTCTTTGGGGTCCCTTTTGCCTTCCCCCCTCAAACCCCTCACCACAAGCATGATGTGTCGTGTTTCATGTCCCCCTGTTTGTCACATTCTCTGTCACGGGTGTCTGCACGCATTTGTGCCGGAGCTGTTTTGCCCTGCTGCATGGCCTGCTGCAATGGGACAGGCCTGGGGAGTTGAAATTAGTAATGTGGGGTGTACATGGGCTCTAGATGCTGTTCCTGGGCTGACATAGGGTGTTTGCAGCTTGTGAGTTATCCTGGTGGTGTTTGACATATGTTCTAACTTTCTTTCAGGTGCAGATGCATTGCATCCATGGAAGAGGGTCAGGGTTAGGAGGTTCTGGGCCTTCTTAGGAGCACGTTGAGCAGCAGACTGGTGGGGTTTTGGGTGATGTGGTGCCAAGCTCAGGCACTGATGTTTGCTTCTCTTTAATACAGCTGTCTGAGAGACACCAGCATGGTGCCAGCAGGACCTTCCCAGCTGACGATGTGGCCTTTCTTCGAACCTGACATGGACCAGCATCCCCTGATGTCTGAGAGATAAGTGGAGGGCTGTGACCCACAGAGGGGATGAAGGCGGGGTGCTGGTTTGGGAATTACTGGGAGGGGTTTTTGAGTCCAATTTGGAGGGGGGGTTGTTCATTAAACGGCTCCTTAGGCCCCATAAAAGCCAAGTCTCACTTTTGATGACAGTGCTGAGGTGTGCAGCAGGGCAGAGCAGTCCCGGTGTGTCTCGTGTCTGTTGTCTGTTGTGCATTATGTGTTGTTTGTGTATGCCATGTCTTTTACCTTAGGGAGGGCCTGTCATTAACCTTGGCATCATTGTTGGCATCTGTGATCTCTGCATTCCTTGGTCTGGCACCCAGGCCATAGAACTTTTGACTCGGGAGCTCAGACAGGTATCAGACTTCCATCTCTCTTTGGAAGCATCCAGTCCGATGTCTTGTCAGGTCTTGTTCTGAGCTGTATGGACAGCTCTGCCCCACCTGGATCCATTGTGGTGGATTAGGACTTGTAATAATATGAGGTTAGGTACAGCATTCGGACCATAGGATTCCTAGGCATCCATCTTTGCTGTTCTTGGAATAAATCCTTCAGTTAGCATCTTCTTCCTCCAGGCTTCTCTGAGCCTCATCAGCTCACCATCGGTCTCAGCTCGGTCATCTCCTTTTGCATTCTCTCAGTCCCTGCAACCATTTTCCTTGCCCAGAGATTTCTGTTCCTGTTGTGTCCCCATTGTCTGTCCCGTCCTGTCCTGTCTGTCCTGTGTCACGGGTGTCTGCACACATTTGTGCCGGGGCTGCTCTACCCTGCTGCCATAGCCTGGTGCGATAGGAGAAGCCCCGGGGCTTTGGAATTTGTAATGTGGGGTGCAGTTGGACTCTAGATGGGATTTGTAGATGGACACAGGTTATCTGGAGCTCATCAGTTATCCTGCAACAGTTTGACTCTTGTCCTAACTTTTTTTTCAGATTCAGATGGATTAAATCTGGGCCAGAGGGCCCCATCCCGGGTGAGGGGATTGCCCCGAGCAGGTGAGGCCCCATTTGTCTCTGCAGCAGAAGTGTATATGGTGACTCTGTTACAGCTCTGTTCTTTGTCTGTCTTTTTAGGAAATAAATCTGGATGCCAGCAGCCAAGGTGAGCAGCGGAGAGAAGTGGGTGTTATTGCTCAGCTCTCAAGCACAGCAATTTTTCAGCAGATTGATCGTGTCACAAGAGGGATCTGCCCAGTGTCAAGGATGATGTTTGAGATTGAGGCTTCAGGTGAGTTGAGGATTGTGAGTGGGAGAGGGAGGGTGAGCAGGCATCCAGTTAGGAGTAATTGTGGGCAGGGGGAGGTGAGCAGGCACCAGGGTGAGAAAGGGTGTTTATTTTTTGTATTTGAGGCCCCCCCACACAAGGCTGTTCAGAAGCCTAGCAGAGGCATTGCCGTGTCTTACAGCACACAAGGTCATCCACTGCACTCACAGGAATGCTATTTAACTTTGTCTTTCTCTAACCCAGGTGCCACCCCTAATGAAGGCCACAGCCTTGGAATCAGGATGAAGCTGGAGCCTGAAGGAGCCCGGCACACTCAGGAGAGGGCAAGTAGCCGCCTTGGTGGGATTTCGCCCACATAACTCTGGACTCACACTTTGGTTTTGGTTTTCTGTATTGCAGCTGACCGAGAGGCTGAGAGGCCATCATGAGGCCCTCCAAGGCAGACTCATTTCAGGTGCAACGTGGATTCCCCTCACCGATCGTCCAAAAGATAAGTCGGGGGCCACGGCCTGGAGATGGGGGAGTAGCAGATTGGGAGTTCTTGGCTCAGATTTAAAAATGAGCAGAGGGAAATGCGATCTTCTCCAAGGGCCTCTTAGGACAGCTAAAGGGAGAGGCTCTACTTTTGATGGCAGCTTTCAGGCGGGCAGTGCAGAACAGCTCTGGTCTGTGTCGTGTTGTCCGGTGTGCCGTGTTCCCTGGTGCGTCTTTGGGGTCCCTTTTGCCTTCTCCCCTCGAGGCCCTCACCACAAGCATGATGTTTCGTGTTTTGTGTCTCCCTGTTTGTCACGTTCTCTGTCACGGGTGTCTGCACACATTTGTGCCGGAGCTGTTCTGCCCTGCCGCATGGCCTGCTGCAATAGAACAAACCATGGGGAGTTGGAATTAGTAATGTGGGCTGTACTTGGGCTCTAGATGCTGTTCCTAGGTTCACATAAGGTGTTTGCAGCTTTTGAGTTATCCTGGTGGTGTTTGACATATGTTCTAACTTTCTTTCAGGTGCAGATGCATTGCATGTGTGGCAGAGGGTCAGGGTTAGGAGGTTCTGGGCCTTCCTAGGAGCGCGGTGAGTAGCAGAGTGGTGGGGTTTTGGCCGATGCGGTGCCAAGGTCAGGCACTGATATTTGGTTCTCTTTAATACAGCTGTCTGAGAGACAGCAGCGTGGTGCCAGCAGGGCCTTCTCAGCTGACGAGGTGGCCTTTTTTTGCACCTGAGACAGACTGGCATCCCCAGATGTCTGAGAGATAAGTAGAGGGCTACGACCCACAGAGGGGATGAAGGCGGGGTGCTGGTTTGGGAATTACTGGGAGGGGTTTCTGAGTCCGCTTTGGAGGTGCGGGGTTGTTCATGAAGCGGCCCCTTAGGCCCCGTAAAAGCCAAGTCTCACTTTTGATGACAGTGCTGAGGTGTTCAGCAGGGCAGAGCAGTCCCGGTGTGTCTCGTGTCTGTTGTCTGTTGTGCATTATGTGTTGTTTGTGTATGCCATGTCTTTTACCTTAGGGAGGGCCTGTCATTAACCTTGGCATCATTGTTGGCATCTGTGATCTCTGCATTCCTTGGTCTGGCACCCAGGCCATAGAACTTTTGACTCGGGAGCTCAGACAGGTATCAGACTTCCATCTCCCTTTGGAAGCATCCAATCAGATGTCTTGTTAGGTCTTTTTCTGAGCTGTATGGACAGCTGTGCCCCACCTGGATCCATTGTGGTGGATTAGGACTTGTAATAATATGAGGTTAGGTACAGCATTCTGACCATAGGATTCCTAGGCATCCATCTTTGCTGTTCTTGGAATAAATCCTTCAGTTAGCATCTTCTTCCTCCAGGCTTCTCTGAGCCTCATCAGCTCACCATCGGTCTCAGCTCGGTCATCTCCTTTTGCATTCTCTCAGTCCTTGCAGCCATTTTCCTTGCCCTGAGATTTCTGTTCCTGTTGTGTCCCCGTTGTCTGTCCTGTCCTGTCCTGTGTCACGGGTGTCTGCACGCATTTGTGCCGGGGCTGCTCTGCCCTGCTGCCATAGCCTGGTGCAATAGGAGAGGCCCCGGGGCTTTGGAATTTGTAATGTGGGGTGTAGTTGGACTCTAGATGGGATTTGTAGATGGACACAGGTTATCTGGAGCTCATCAGTTATCCTGCAACAGTTTGACTCTTGTCCTAACTTTTTTTTCAGATTCAGATGGATTAAATCTGGGCCAGAGGGCCCCATCCCGGGTGAGGGGATTGCCCCGAGCAGGTGAGGCCCCATTTGTCTCTGTAGCAGAAGTGTATATGGTGACTCTGTTACAGCTCTGTTCTTTGTCTGTCTTTTTAGGAAATAAATCTGGATGCCAGCAGCCAAGGTGAGCAGCGGAGAGAAGTGGTTGTTATTGCTCAGCTCTCAAGCACAGCAATTTTTCAGCTATTGATCATGTCACAAGAGGGATCTGCCCAGTGTCAAGGATGATGTTTGAGATTGAGGCTTCAGGTGAGTTGAGGATTGTGAGTGGGAGAGGGAGGGTGAGCAGGCATCCAGTTAGGAGTAATTGTGGGCAGGGGGAGGTGAGCAGGCACCAGGGTGAGAGAGGGTGTTTATTTTTTGTATTTGAGGCCCCCCCACACAAGGCTGTTCAGAAGCCTAGCAGAGGCATTGCCGTGTCTTACAGCACACAAGGTCATCCACTGCACTCACAGGAATGCCATTTAACTTTGTCTTTCTCTAACCCAGGTGCCACCCCTAATGAAGGCCACAGCCTTGGAATCAGGATGAAGCTGGAGCCTGAAGGAGCCCGGCACACTCAGGAGAGGGCAAGTAGCCGCCTTGGTGGGATTTGGCCCACATAACTCTGGACTCAGACTTTGGTTTTGGTTTTCTGTATTGCAGCTGACCGAGAGGCTCACAGGTGATCACAGAGCCCTCCGAGGCAGACTCATTTCAGGTGCAACGTGGATTCCCCTCACCGATCATCCAAAAGATAAGTCGGGGTCCACGGCCTGGAGTTGGGAGAGTAGCGGGTTGGGAGTTCTTGGGGCAGATTTAAAAATGAGCAGAGGGCAAAGCAATCTTCTCCAAGGGCCTCTTAGGACAGCTAAAGGGAGAGGCTCTGCTTTTGATGGCAGCTTTCAGGCGGGCAGTGCAGAACAGCTCCGGTCTGTGTCGTGTTGTCCGGTGTGCCGCGTTCCCTGGTGCGTCTTTGGGGTCCCTTTTGCCTTCTCCCCTCGAGGCCCTCACCACAAGCATGATGTGTCGTGTTTCGTGTCCCCCTGTTTGTCACGTTCTGTGTCACGGGTGTCTGCACACATTTGTGCCGGAGCTGTTCTGCCCTGCCGCATGGCCTGCTGCAATAGAACAAACCATGGGGAGTTGGAATTAGTAATGTGGGCTGTACTTGGGCTCTAGATGCTGTTCCTAGGTTCACATAAGGTGTTTGCAGCTTTTGAGTTATCCTGGTGGTGTTTGACATATGTTCTAACTTTCTTTCAGGTGCAGATGCATTGCATGTGTGGCAGAGGGTCAGGGTTAGGAGGTTCTGGGCCTTCCTAGGAGCGCGGTGAGTAGCAGAGTGGTGGGGTTTTGGCCGATGCGGTGCCAAGGTCAGGCACTGATGTTTGGTTCTCTTTAATACAGCTGTCTGAGAGACAGCAGCGCGGTGCCAGCAGGACCTTCCCAGGTGACGAGGTGGCCTTTTTTTGCACCTGAGACAGACTGGCATCCCCAGATGTCTGAGAGATAAGTAGAGGGCTACGACCCACAGAGGGGATGAAGGCGGGGTGCTGGTTTGGGAATTACTGGGAGGGGTTTCTGAGTCCGCTTTGGAGGTGGGGGGTTGTTCATGAAGCGGCCCCTTAGGCCCCGTAAAAGCCAAGTCTCACTTTTGATGACAGTGCTGACGTGTTCAGCAGGGCAGAGCAGTCCCGGTGTGTCTCGTGTCTGTTGTCTGTTGTGCATTATGTGTTGTTTGTGTATGCCATGTCTTTTACCTTAGGGAGGGCCTGTCATTAACCTTGGCATCATTGTTGGCATCTGTGATCTCTGCATTCCTTGGTCTGGCACCCAGGCCATAGAACTTTTGACTCGGGAGCTCAGACAGGTATCAGACTTCCATCTCCCTTTGGAAGCATCCAATCAGATGTCTTGTTAGGTCTTTTTCTGAGCTGTATGGACAGCTGTGCCCCACCTGGATCCATTGTGGTGGATTAGGACTTGTAATAATATGAGGTTAGGTACAGCATTCTGACCATAGGATTCCTAGGCATCCATCTTTGCTGTTCTTGGAATAAATCCTTCAGTTAGCATCTTCTTCCTCCAGGCTTCTCTGAGCCTCATCAGCTCACCATCGGTCTCAGCTCGGTCATCTCCTTTTGCATTCTCTCAGTCCTTGCAGCCATTTTCCTTGCCCTGAGATTTCTGTTCCTGTTGTGTCCCCGTTGTCTGTCCTGTCCTGTCCTGTGTCACGGGTGTCTGCACGCATTTGTGCCGGGGCTGCTCTGCCCTGCTGCCATAGCCTGGTGCAATAGGAGAGGCCCCGGGGCTTTGGAATTTGTAATGTGGGGTGTAGTTGGACTCTAGATGGGATTTGTAGATGGACACAGGTTATCTGGAGCTCATCAGTTATCCTGCAACAGTTTGACTCTTGTCCTAACTTTTTTTTCAGATTCAGATGGATTAAATCTGGGCCAGAGGGCCCCATCCCGGGTGAGGGGATTGCCCCGAGCAGGTGAGGCCCCATTTGTCTCTGCAGCAGAAGTGTATATGGTGACTCTGTTACAGCTCTGTTCTTTGTCTGTCTTTTTAGGAAATAAATCTGGATGCCAGCAGCCAAGGTGAGCAGCGGAGAGAAGTGGTTGTTATTGCTCAGCTCTCAAGCACAGCAATTTTTCAGCAGATTGATCGTGTCACAAGAGGGATCTGCCCAGTGTCAAGGATGATGTTTGAGATTGAGGCTTCAGGTGAGTTGAGGATTGTGAGTGGGAGAGGGAGGGTGAGCAGGCATCCAGTTAGGAGTAATTGTGGGCAGGGGGAGGTGAGCAGGCACCAGGGTGAGAAAGGGTGTTTATTTTTTGTATTTGAGGCCCCCCCACACAAGGCTGTTCAGAAGCCTAGCAGAGGCATTGCCGTGTCTTACAGCACACAAGGTCATCCACTGCACTCACAGGAATGCCATTTAACTTTGTCTTTCTCTAACCCAGGTGCCACCCCTAATGAAGGCCACAGCCTTGGAATCAGGATGAAGCTGGAGCCTGAAGGAGCCCGGCACACTCAGGAGAGGGCAAGTAGCCGCCTTGGTGGGATTTGGCCCACATAACTCTGGACTCAGACTTTGGTTTTGGTTTTCTGTATTGCAGCTGACCGAGAGGCTCACAGGTGATCACAGAGCCCTCCGAGGCAGACTCATTTCAGGTGCAACGTGGATTCCCCTCACCGATCGTCCAAAAGATAAGTCGGGGTCCACGGCCTGGAGTTGGGAGAGTAGCGGGTTGGGAGTTCTTGGGGCAGATTTAAAAATGAGCAGAGGGAAAAGCAATCTTCTCCAAGGGCCTCTTAGGACAGCTAAAGGGAGAGGCTCTGCTTTTGATGGCAGCTTTCAGGCGGGCAGTGCAGAACAGCTCCGGTCTGTGTCGTGTTGTCCGGTGTGCCGCGTTCCCTGGTGCGTCTTTGGGGTCCCTTTTGCCTTCTCCCCTCGAGGCCCTCACCACAAGCATGATGTGTCGTGTTTCGTGTCCCCCTGTTTGTCACGTTCTGTGTCACGGGTGTCTGCACACATTTGTGCCGGAGCTGTTCTGCCCTGCCGCATGGCCTGCTGCAATAGAACAAACCATGGGGAGTTGGAATTAGTAATGTGGGCTGTACTTGGGCTCTAGATGCTGTTCCTAGGTTCACATAAGGTGTTTGCAGCTTTTGAGTTATCCTGGTGGTTTTTGACATATGTTCTAACTTTCTTTCCGGTGCAGATGCATTGCATGTGTGGCAGAGGGTCAGGGTTAGGAGGTTCTGGGCCTTCCTAGGAGCGCGGTGAGTAGCAGAGTGGTGGGGTTTTGGCCGATGCGGTGCCAAGGTCAGGCACTGATGTTTGGTTCTCTTTAATACAGCTGTCTGAGAGACAGCAGCGCGGTGCCAGCAGGACCTTCCCAGGTGACGAGGTGGCCTTTTTTTGCACCTGAGACAGACTGGCATCCCCAGATGTCTGAGAGATAAGTAGAGGGCTACGACCCACAGAGGGGATGAAGGCGGGGTGCTGGTTTGGGAATTACTGGGAGGGGTTTCTGAGTCCGCTTTGGAGGTGGGGGGTTGTTCATGAAGCGGCCCCTTAGGCCCCGTAAAAGCCAAGTCTCACTTTTGATGACAGTGCTGACGTGTTCAGCAGGGCAGAGCAGTCCCGGTGTGTCTCGTGTCTGTTGTCTGTTGTGCATTATGTGTTGTTTGTGTATGCCATGTCTTTTACCTTAGGGAGGGCCTGTCATTAACCTTGGCATCATTGTTGGCATCTGTGATCTCTGCATTCCTTGGTCTGGCACCCAGGCCATAGAACTTTTGACTCGGGAGCTCAGACAGGTATCAGACTTCCATCTCCCTTTGGAAGCATCCAGTCAGATGTCTTGTTAGGTGTTATTCTGAGCTGTATGGACAGCTGTGCCCCACCTGGATCCATTGTGGTGCACTAGGACTTGTAAGAATGTGAGTTTAGGTAGAGGCTTCTGACCCCAGGATTCCTAGGCATCAATCTTTGCAGTTCTTGGAAGAGATCATTCAGTTATCATCCTCTTCCACCAGGGTTCTCTGAGCCTCATCAGCTCACCATCGATCTCAGCTCTGTCATCTCCTTTTGCATTCTCTCAGTCCTGGCAGCCCTTTTTCTTGCAAAGAGATTTCTGTCTGTGTCTCGTGCCCTTTCTTTGTCACATCGTGTCTGCCCTGTGTCACGGGTGTGTGCCCACATTTGTGCCGGAGCTGCTCTGCCCCGCCGCATAGCCTGGTGCAATAGAAGTCCTGGGGACTTGGTATGTCTAATGTGGGGTGCAGGTGGACTCTAGATGGGATTTGTAGATGGACACAGGATATCTGGAGCCCATAAGCTATGCTGCAGCCCTTTGACTTTCATCCTTACTTTCTTTTAGTTGCAGAAGGATAAAATCCAGGGCAGAGCCACCCATCCTGGGTGAGGGGATTCCCCCGTGCAGGTTAGTCACTGTTTTTCTCTGCAGAGGAAGCATAAATGCTGGCTGTTACAGCTCTGCTCTTTGTCTTTTTTTTTAGGAAGTCAAGGCAGAGAGCGGCTCTCAAGGCTGAGTGGGGAAGGTGAGCATTGAGTAGGGTACCGAAGCTGTTGTTATTTCTGAGGTCTCAGTTTTTGGTGCGGCTCTAAGTATGTATTATTCTTCTTTTTATTTTAGATGGTCTGCTTGCCGTCTATCCTAGCCCAGCATGCCCATGCCAGGTGGGTGCAAGCTTAAGGTATTGGTGTGGCATACTTGTCAGGGTTGGGACTTGTGTTTACACAGTATCTGAACATGCTTTTCTGCTTTGTTTCTTTGCAGGTGCTGTTGCTGCCCTAGGCATGCCAAGGAACAGAGGAGGGCAGGTGATTCGGGGTTTAGGCAGGCTGACTCATAGGCGATCGTTATGCAGCAGCATGCCGAGCGTGTCCCTTTTCTTTTTGCAGGTACCTTCTGGGCAGCCTCCAGAGTCAAATCAAGACTTGAGGTGAGCTGGGGCAGGGGTGCGGAGGAGTCCCGGGGATTACTGTTTTTGAGGGCAATAGTCACCTTTTCTGTTTTGCCTTAGGTACCCTGGGGAGGCTCGTAGCCACAGCTTGGAAGCGGCAGCACCGAAGCACACACATTGAGAACATCTCAACGTCCCTGTCTAACCGACGATGGCTTTTCTCTGCTCGTCTTCCAAAAGCTAAGTCTCGGGGCCAGTGGTTGGGAGAAGCCTTTCCTGTCACAGGAGGCAATCTGATGTCAGCTTAGCGGAGAGGTCTGTAGTGGGACGGGCTCCCTGGAAGTAAAGGGAGAGGGTTTCTCCTCAGCCTCACCAGAGCCTTTGCCGGGCAGGGCAGTTCCGACCCATCTCCACATTCTCGTGAACTTTGCGTCGTCAGCCTTCCTCGACTTGGCATCGTCACGGCTCTTTCCCCCGAGGAGCTTGCCTTCAGATCCGGAGCTATAGCCGCAGTCACCCGGCAGTCCGCTTCCTTCTCTAGGCTTGCTGAGCCTATTGAGCGTTCTCCTAACTGCTTTGGCCCTAACTTCCTTTAATGAGGTACATTTCATCATCACGTGCTCTCATCATAGGGCTTCCTTTCCCTTGGCCTCATCGGCCTGTGGCTCATCTTGCGCTAGGCCTCTCGGGTCCCTAAGGGGAAAGTGCCAAGCAGTAGCAACTTGTCTCTGTGTTATGTCATCTGTGTCTATGTTATGGTGTCTGTGTTACGTAGTCTGTGTCCATTGTCTTCCACGTCACAGGCCTTTGTTACATCTCGATGCTTTATCGGCTCTCTTCTGTGCCATATAGGCCGTGTTCTACTCACATTCCTTTCCAGATATCCCTTATTCCAGCATCTTTACATTTTTACTTGTTGAGACAGGAATGTCTCACAGGGACAAGATGTTCTCATCCATCTTCCTTCTCACGATCAGCTTTGGTAGTGCCTTTTTTTCCATTTTCTTGGACTTCCAGAGGGAGCATCTTCCACCCTCCTCACGTGACTGCAGTAGTTCTATAGGTTCCATCTTCTCCAAGGGTATAGGGCTCAATAAGTAATCTTCCAGAGAGTTATCTTAAGTTGTGGTTTATATTCTGTGTTCCTATGTTGGCTTATGCTGTATGTACTTACATTGCATGTACCTATGCTGGCTTATACTGTATGTACTTATACTGTATGTAAGTGCGTCACCTTATATTGTCTGTACTTACACTGTATGTAAGCAATGTCGCCTTATATTGCGTGTACACTCTATGTACACTTGCACTGTATGTGTCAGCTTATCTTGTGTGTACTTACACTGTACCACTTATGATCGGAGCTGCCCTGCCCTGGCCTATAGTCACAGTTAGATGAACAGTAAAGCTGTTATAACTGTTCTACCTGTGTTTTATGGGATTGTGGGTAGAAAAGTTATCAGTGCAGAGTGGGGACAAGTCCTAGCTCTCAGATAGCCACTTGTTGACCTCTTCCTGTCGTCTCACAGGTCCCTGAGGCTGCTGATTTCCCCAGGATCTGCCATTTACCTCAAGGAGCGGCAGCCAGAAGATGTGTCAAAGCACCTTCTTCAGCATCTCAGGCAAGGGCCACAGCGAGCATGTAAGTGGAAGGAGCGTGTGAGTGTGTGTGAGAGCACGTGGCTGTGTCTATCTGCTCATCTCTGCGTGTGTGAGCGCATGCTGACTGGATTTGACGTTGTGTATATGACTTTTGCTTTTCAGGTTTTGCAACTCATTGTAAATTGAGAATAAAAAATCCCCAGCCGCCTTCCACCCTGGCTGTTGTTTTTTTTTTTTGTCCCAGCCGAGTAAGAACCCAGAAAAATACTCCAAGATAGGCTAGAAAAGACCCAAAAACCCCAAGATGGGCAAGAAAAACTGAGAAAAAAAAGCAGAAAAACCCCCAAGATGGGCAACAACAAAATACCATAAAAACTCAGGAAAATACTTCAAGATGGGCAAGAAAAAATCAAGAAAAAAGCCAGAACAATCCCAGGGGAAAAAACTCAAGAGGGGCAAGAGCAAACCCAGGAAAAAAAGGCTAAAAAACCCCAAGATAGGCAAGAAAAACCCAGAAAAAACCCAAGAATGAAACCCCCGCATGGGCAAGAAAACCCAGGGAAAAAAAAAAAAAAAAAAAAGACGGGCAAGAAAAAGACCCAGGAAAAAAACCAAGATGGGCAAGAAAAAGATCAACAAAAAACCCAGAAACATCACAGAAAAAAACCCCAAGATAGATAAGAAAAACCCCAGAAAACCTAGAAAAAACCCCAAGATGGGTGAGAAAAATCCCAGAAAAAATACCCAAGATAGACGAGAAAAAAACCCAGAAAAGAAAACAGGAAAAAAAAAACTGGAAAAAACCCCCAGGATCGGCAAGGAAAACCTAGAAAAAAACCCAGAAACAAAACCCAAGATGGGCGAGAAAAATCCCAGGAAAAAACCCCAAGATGGACCAGAAAAAAAAACAGAAAAAACAGGGAAAAAAAAGCTGGAAAAAAACCTCAAAGATGGGCAAGGAAAATCCAGAAAAAAACTCAGAAAAAAAACCCCCAAGATGGGCAAGAAAAAAACCCAGGAACAAAAACACAGGGAAAAATCTCAAGATGGGCAAGAATAAACCCAGAAACCCCCCCCCCCCCCCCCCCCCCCCCCCGACTGGCAAGAAAAAAACAAGGAGAAACTCCAAGAGGGGCAGGAAAAAATCTGTCATAAAAGTTGCCGTAAAGCGCGACTGCTGTAAAAGGAGCTGTAAAGCGCCACTGTTGTAAAAGGTTCTAGGTGTGGTTCAAGGCACGTTCTAGACACTGTTCTAGATCAGGTTCTAGGCACGTTCTAGACCTCGTTCTAGATAATACTCTAGGTACATTCTAGATCACGTTCTAGGCACGTTCTAGGTATGTTCTAGGTGCCGTAAAGCGCGACTGTCGTAAAAGGGGCCGTAAAGCGCGACTGTCGTAAAACCCGCCGTAAAGCGCGACTGTCGTAAAAGGGGCCGTAAAGCGCGACTGTCGTAAAAGGGGCCGTAAAGCGCGACTGTCGTAAAACCCGCCGTAAAGCGCGACTGTCGTAAAAGGGGCCGTAAAGCGCGACTGTCGTAAAACCCGCCGTAAAGCGCGACTGTCGTAAAAGGTGTCGTAAAGCGCGACTGTCGTAAAACCCGCCGTAAAGCGCGACTGTCGTAAAACCCGCCGTAAAGCGCGACTGTCGTAAAAGGGGCCGTAAAGCGCGACTGTCGTAAAACCCGCCGTAAAGCGCGACTGTCGTAAAAGGTGCCGTAAAGCGCGACTGTCGTAAAAGGGGCCGTAAAGCGCGACTGTCGTAAAACTTGCCGTAAAGCGCGACTGTCGTAAAAGGGGCCGTAAAGCGCGACTGTCGTAAAAGGTGCCGCAAAGCGCGACTGTCGTAATAGGTGTCGTAAAGCGCGACTGTCGTAAAACCCGCCGTAAAGCGCGACTGTCGTAAAAGGGGCCGTAAAGCGCGACTGTCGTAAAAGGGGCCGTAAAGCGCGACTGTCGTAAAACCTGCCGTAAAGCGCGACTGTCGTAAAACCTGTCGTAAAGCGCGACTGTCGTCAAACCGGCCGTAAAGCGCGACTGTCGTAAAAGGTGCCGTAAAGCGCGACTGTCGTAAAACCCGCCGTAAAGCGCGACTGTCGTAAAAGGGGCCGTAAGGGCGACTGTCGTAAAAGGGGCCGTAAAGCGCGACTGTCGTAAAAGGTTCCGTAAAGCGCGAGTGTCGTAAAACCCGCCGTAAAGCGCGACTGTCGTAAAACCCGCCGTAAAGCGCGACTGTCGTAAAAGGGGCCGTAAAGCGCGACTGTCGTAAAAGGTGCCGTAAAGCGCGACTGTCGTAAAACCCGCCGTAAAGCGCGACTGTCGTAAAAGGGGCCGTAAGGGCGACTGTCGTAAAAGGGGCCGTAAAGCGCGTCTGTCGTAAAAGGTGCCGTAAAGCGCGACTGTCGTAAAACCTGTCGTAAAGCGCGACTGTCGTCAAACCGGCCGTAAAGCGCGACTGTCGTAAAAGGTGCCGTAAAGCGCGATTGTCGTAAAGCCCGCCGTAAAGCGCGACTGTCGTAAAAGGTGCCGTAAAGCGCGACTGTCATAAAAGGTGCCGTAAAGCGCGACTGACGTAAAACCCGCCGTAAAGCGCGACTGTCGTAAAAGGTGCCGTAAAGCGCGACTGTCGTAAAACCCGCCGTAAAGCGCGACTGTCGTAAAACCCGCCGTAAAGCGCGACTGTCGTAAAACCTGCCGTAAAGCGCGACTGTCGTAAAAGGGGCCGTAAAGCGCGACTGTCGTAAAAGGTTCCGTAAAGCGCGACTGTCGTAAAAGGTGCCGTAAAGCGCGACTGTCGTAAAACCGGCCGGAAAGCGCGACTGTCGTAAAAGGTGCCGTAAAGCGCGACTGTCGTAAAACCGCCGTAAAGCGCGACTGTCGTAAAGGGTGCCGTAAAGCGCGACTGTCGTAAAAGGTGCCGTAAAGCGCGACTGTCGTAAAACCGGCCGGAAAGTGCGACTGTCGTAAAACCGGCCGTAAAGCGCGACTGTCGTATAGCCGGCCGTAAAGCGCGACTGTCGTAAAAGGTGCCGTAAAGAATTTCTGGTTTTTTGGGGTTTTTTTTGTGGTTTTTGGTTGGTTTTAGTTGATTTTTTGGTGGTTTCTGTGGGGTTTTTCTGTTTTTGTGGGGATTTCGGTGTTTTTGGGGTTGTTTTGTTGTTGTTTTTGTGGGGTCTTTTTGTTTGCTTGTTTTTGTTTGTTTATTTTCGGGATTGGTTTTGGTTTTTTGGGGTTTTTTTTTTTTTAAATTGAGGAGTGCAACTTCCTGAAATTCCAAGCTGTGTCAAGCGCAACATTTTTTTCAGCAGATTCATCATATCACAAGAGGGATCTGTCCAGTGTCCAAGATGATGTTTGAGATTGAGGCTTCAGATGAGTTGAGGATTGTGAGTGGGAGAGGGAGGGTGAGCAGGTATCCAGTTAGGAGTTATTGGGAGGGGGTTTGCAGGCAGCAGGGTGAGAAAGGGTGTTTGTTTATTTGAGAACCCGGGCTCCTGAGTTTTGCTTAAGTGGGGAAAGGGTCAGCACTAGTGTTCAGGAGCCTGTGGCCCTGAGTGGCCAGCTGTCCGCCTGCTGCAATTAGGCATTGCGCAGGATGCCTCCCGGACCTAAGCTCCCACCACCACAGAGTCAGGCTGCTTTGAGGGTCCCAAATCTGTCCAGCAATCTGCCATCAGGACCCCGAGCTGGTGAGTTACAGTTCCCTGTGCAAAGGGCGGCATTGGTGTCCAGGAATCAGGGGCCCTTACTGTCAGGCTGCCTGCTGAAATTCTGCATTGCGCAGGACGCCTTCCGGACCCAAGCTGCCACCACCGCAGGGTCAAGCAATCTGCAACAAGGAATCTGGGGCGCTGAGTTTTCCTTACCCGGTAAAAGGGTCAGCACTAGTGTTCGGGAACCTGTGGCCCGGAGCGGCCGGCTCTCTGCTGAAACTCTGCATTGTGCAGGAGGCCTTCCGGACCCAAGCTGCCACCACCGCAGAGTCAGGCTGCTGTGAGGGTCCCAAATGGCCCCAGCAATCTTCCGTCAAGAACCTGAGCTGGTGAGTTACACTTACCTGTATCAAGGGCAGCATTTCTGTTCAGAGGTCAGGGGCCCTTCGTGGCCGGCTGCCTGCTAAATTCTCCATTGCGCAGGATGTCTCCCAGACCCAAGCTGCCAGCACCGCAAAGTCAGGCTGGTTTGAAGGTCCCAAATGGCCCTGTCAATCTGCCATCAGGAACCTGAGCTGGTGAGTTACACTTCCCTGTGTAAAGGGCGGCATTGGCATCCAGGGTCCTGGGGCCCTTAGTGGACTGCTGGCTCATGAAATTCTGCATTGCGCAGGATGCCTCCCAGACCCAAGCTGCCAGCACCGCAGAGTCAGGCTGGTTTGAGGGCCCCCAAATGTGTCCAGCAATCTCCCATCAGGAACCTGGGCTGCTGAGTTTTCTTCTTCCGGGAAAGGGCAGCATTGGTGTTCAGGACATAGGGGCCCTTCGTGGCAGGCTGTCTGGTGAAATTCCGCAGGATGCCTCCCAGACCCCAGCTGCCACCTCAGCCGAGTCGAGCTCGTTTGAGAGTCCCAAGCGCCTCGAGCAATATGCCACCAGGAACTTGGGCTGCTGAGTTTTGCTTACCTGGGAAAAAGGTCAGCCCTAATGTTCAGGGGCCCGTGGCCCGAGCAGCCGGCCGTCTGCCTGCTGGAGTTCTCCATTGCGCAGGATGCCTCGCGGACCCAAGCTGCCACCACTGCAAAGTCAGGCTGGTTTGAGGGTCCCAAAGGGCTCCAGCAACCTGCCATCAGGGACCTGGGGCTCCTGAGTTTTCTTCTTCTGGGAAAGGGCTGGCATTGGTGTTCAGGAGGCCTCACCCGGACTGGCTGGCAGCCTGCTGATATTTCTGCATTGCCAAATGTGCCTCCCAGACCCAAGCTGGCACCAGTTCCCACTCCAGCTGCTTTTGCCTTGCCACGTGTCCCCTGCCATCTGCCATCAGGAACCTGAGCTGCTGAGTTACACTTCCCTGTGTAATGGGCAGCATTGGTGCCCAGGGCCCAGGGGCCCTTACCGGCCAGCTGCCTGCTCAAATTCTGCCTTGCGCAGGATGCCTCCCCGACCCAAGCTGCCACCACCGCAGAGTCAGGCTTCTGTGAGGGTCCCAAATGGCCCCAGCAATCTTCCGTCAAGAACCTGAGCTGGTGAGTTACACTTACCTGTGTCAAGGGCAGCATTTCTGTTCAGAGGTCAGGGGCCCTCCGTGGCCGGCTGCCTGCTAAATTCTCCATTGCGCAGGATGTCTCCCAGACCCAAGCTGCCAGCACCGCAAAGTCAGGCTGGTTTGAAGGTCCCAAATGGCCCTGTCAATCTGCCATCAGGAACCTGAGCTGGTGAGTTACACTTCCCTGTGTAAAGGGCGGCATTGGCATCCAGGGTCCTGGGGCCCTTAGTGGACGGCTGACTCATGAAATTCTGCATTGCGCAGGATGCCTCCCAGACCCAAGCTGCCAGCACCGCAGAGTCAGGCTGGTTTGAGGGCCCCCAAATGTGTCCAGCAATCTCCCATCAGGAACCTGGGCTGCTGAGTTTTCTTCTTCCGGGAAAGGGCAGCATTGGTGTTCAGGACATAGGGGCCCTTCGTGGCAGGCTGTCTGGTGAAATTCCGCAGGATGCCTCCCTGACCCCAGCTGCCACCTCAGCCGAGTCGAGCTCGTTTGAGAGTCCCAAGCGCCTCGAGCAATATGCCACCAGGAACTTGGGCTGCTGAGTTTTGCTTACCTGGGAAAAAGGTCAGCCCTAATGTTCAGGGGCCCGTGGCCCGAGCAGCTGGCTGTCTGCCTGCTGGAGTTCTCCATTGCGCAGGATGCCTCGCGGACCCAAGCTGCCACCACTGCAAAGTCAGGCTGGTTTGAGGGTCCCAAAGGGCTCCAGCAACCTGCCATCAGGGACCTGGGGCTCCTGAGTTTTCTTCTTCTGGGAAAGGGCTGGCCTTGGTGTTCAGGAGGCCTCGCCCGGACTGGCTGGCAGCCTGCTGATATTTCTGCATTGCCAAATGTGCCTCCCAGACCCAAGCTGGCACCAGTTCCCACTCCAGCTGCTTTTGCCTCGCCACGTGTCCCCTGCCATCTGCCATCAGGAACCTGAGCTGCTGAGTTACACTTCCCTGTGTAATGGGCAGCATTGGTGCCCAGGGCCCAGGGGCCCTTACCGGCCAGCTGCCTGCTCAAATTCTGCCTTGCGCAGGATGCCTCCCCGACCCAAGCTGCCAGTACCGCAGAGTCAGGCTGGTTTGAGGGCCCCCAAATGTGTCCAGCAATCTCCCATCAGGAACCTGGGCTGCTGAGTTTTCTTCTTCCGGGAAAGGGCAGCATTGGTGTTCAGGACATAGGGGCCCTTCGTGGCAGGCTGTCTGGTGAAATTCCGCAGGATGCCTCCCAGACCCCAGCTGCCACCTCAGCCGAGTCGAGCTCGTTTGAGAGTCCCAAGCGCCTCGAGCAATATGCCACCAGGAACTTGGGCTGCTGAGTTTCGCTGACCTGGGAAAAGGGACAGCACTAGTGTTTAGGAGCCTCTGGCCAAGAGGGGCTGGCTGTCTGCCATCTGAAGATCTGCATTGTGCAGGATGCCTCCCAGAACCAAGCTGCCACCTCAGCTGAGCAGTCTGCAACAAGGAATCTGGGGGGCTGAGTTTTGCTTACCTGGTAAAAGGGTCAGCACTTGTGTTCAGTAACTTGTGGCCCGGAGCGGCCGGCTCTCTGCTGAAATTCTGCATTGTGCAGGAGGCCTTCCGGACCCAAGCTGCCACCACTGCAAAGTCAGGCTGGTTTGAGGGTCCCAAAGGGCTCCAGCAATCTTCTATCAGGAACCTGGGGCCACTGAGTTTTCTTTTTCTGGGAAAGGGCTGGCATTGGTGTTCAGGAGGCCTCGCCTGGACTGGCTGGCAGCCTGCTGAAATTCTGTATTGCGCAGGATGCCTCCCAGGCCCAAGCTGGCACCAGTTCAAACTCCCGCCGCTTCGTCCTCGGCACGTGTCCCCTGCTACCTGCCATCAGGAGCCTGGGCGTCTGAGTTACACTTACCTTTTTAAAGGACTAGCCTTGGTCTTCAGCCCCAAGGGCCCTTAGCAGACGGCTGCCTGCTGAAATTCCGCATTGTGCGGGATGCCTCCGAGACCCAAGCTGCCACCTCTGTAAAGTCAGGCAGGTTTGAGAGTCCCAAGTGGCTCCAGCCACCTGCCATCAGGAATCTGAGCTGGTGAGTTACACTTATGTGTTTAAAGGTCAGCATTTCTGTTGAGAGCCCAGGGGCCCTTTGTGGCCGGCTGCCTGCTGAAATTCTGCATTGCGCAGGATGCCTCCCGACCCAAGCTCTCACCACCGCAGAGTCAGGCTGCTTTGAGGGTCCCAAATGGGCCCATTAATCTGCCATCAGGAATCGGAGCTGGTGAGTTACACTTACCTGTGTAAAGGGCAGCATTGGTGTCCAGGGCCCTTAGTGGCCCGTAGTGGCCTGCTGTCTGCTGAAATTCTGCATTGCTCATGATCCCTCCCAGCCCCAAGCTGCCACCTGTGCCTAGTTGATCTTGTTTGAGACTCCAAAGCACCTCCAGCAATCTGAAAGTAGGAACCTGGACTGCTGAGTTTCGCTTACCTGGGAAAAGGGACGGCACTAGTGTTTAGGAGCCTGTGGTCCAGAGGGGCCGGCTGTCGGTCATCTGAAATTCTGCATTGCACAGGATGCCTCCCGGACCCCAGCCGCCACCTCCGCCGAGTCTGGCTCGTTTGTGAGTCCCAGGCGCCTCCAGCTATCTGCAACAAGGAACCTGGGGGGCTGAGTTTTGCTTAAGTGGGGAATGGGTCAACATTAATTTTCAGGAGCATGTGGCCCGGAGTGGCTATCTGTTTGCCTTCTGAAATTCTGCATTGTGCAGGATGCCTCCCAGACCCCAGCTGCCACCAGCCTAAAGTCAGGCTGATTTGAGAGTCCCAAGCATCTCAAGCAATCTGCCATCAGGAAACTCTGCTGCTGAGTTATATTTACCTGTGGATAGTGTGGCATTGGTGTCCAGGGCCCTTAGTGGCCTGTAGTGGCCTGCTGTGTCCTGAAATTCTGCATTGGTCTGGATGCCTCCCAGCCCCAAGCTGCCACCTGTGCCTAGTTGATCTTGTTTGAGAGTCCCAAGCGCCTTGAACCATATGCCACTAGCAACTTGGGCGGCTGAGTTTTTCTTACCTGGGAAAAGGGACAGCACTAGTGTTCAGGAGCCTCTGGCCCGGAGTGGCCGGCTGTCTGCCTGCTGAAGTTCCGCATTGGTCAGGATGCCTCCCAGACCGAAGCTGCCACCTCAGCCGACTCGAGCTCGTTTGAGAGTCCCAAGTGCCTCCACCAATCTGCAACAAGGAACCTGGGCGGCTGAGTTTTGCTTAAGTGGGGAAAGGGTCAGCATTCGTGTTCAGGTGCTTGGGGCCCGGAGTGGCCAGCTGTCTGCTGAAATTTAACATTGCGCAGGATGCCTCCCAGACTCAAGCTGCCACCACTGTAAAGTCAGGTTGGTTTGAGAGTCCCCAGTGGCTGTAGCACTCTGCTCTCAGGAAACTGAGCTTGTGAGTTATACTTACCTGTGTAAAGGGCAGCATTGGTGTCCCGGGCCCTTAGTGGCCTTTAGTGGCCTGCTGTCTGCTGAAATTCTGCATTGCTCAGGATCCCTCCCAGCCCAAGCTGCCACCTGTGCCGTGTTGATCTTGTTTGAGACTCCCAAGCACCTCCAGCCATCTGAAACGAGGAACCTGGGCTGCTGAGTTTTGCTTATCTGGGAAGAGGGACGGCACCAGTGTTTAGGAGCCTGCGGTCCAGAGGGGCCGCCTGTCGGTCATCTGAAATTCTGCATCGCACAGGATGCCTCCCATATCCCAGCTGCCAGCACCGCAAAGTCAGGCTGGTTTGAAGGTCCCAAATGGCCCCATCAATCTGCCATCAGGAAGCTGAGCTGGTGAGCTACACTTACCTGGGGTAATGGGCGGCATTTGTGTCCGGGGCGCAGGGGCCCTTAGTGGATGGGCGTCTGCTGAAATTCTGCATTGCGCAGGATGCCTCCCGGACTCAAGCTGCCACCAATGCAAAGTCTGGCCAGTTTGAAGATCCCAAATGGCTCCAGCAATCTTCCTTCAGGAACCTGAGCTGCTGAGTTACACTTCCCTGTGTAATGGGCAGCATTAGTGTCCAGGACCCAGGGGCCGCTACTGGCCAGCTCGCTGCTGAAATTCCTCATTGCACAGGATGCCTCTCGGACCCAAGCTGCCGCCTCATCCGAGTCGAGCTCGTTTGTGAGCCCCAGGTGCCTCCAGCAATCTGCAACAAGGAACCTGGGGGGCTGAGTTTTGCTTACCTGGGGAATGGGTCAGCATTAGTTTTCAGGAGCACGTGGCCCGGAGTGGCTGTCTGCTTGCCTTCTAACATTCCGCATTGCGCAGGATGCCTCCCAGACCCCAGCTGCTACCTCAGCCGAGTTGAGCTCGTTTGAGAGTCCCAAGCACCTCGAGCAATATTCCACCAGGAACTTGGGCGGCTGAGTTTTGCTTAGCTGAGAAAAGGGACAGCACTAGTGTTCAGGAGCCTGTGGCCCGGAGCGGCCAGCCGTCTGCCTGCTGAAATTCTGCATAGCGCAGGATGCCTCCCAGACCCAAGCTGCCAGCACTGCACAGTTAGGCTGCTTTGAGGGCCCCAAATGTGTCCAGCAATCTGCCATCAGGAATCTGAGCTGGTGAGTTACACTTCCCTGTGTAAAGGGTGGCATTGTTGTCCAGGAATCAGGGGCCCTTAGTGGCAGGCCTCCTGCTGACATTCTGCATCGCGCAGAATGCCTCCCAGACCCAAGCTGCCGCCACCGCAGGATCTGTTTGGTTTCAGGGTCCCAAATGGCCCAGCAACATTCCATCACGAACCTGAGCTGGTGAGTTACACTTAGTTACACTTACCTGTGTAAAGGGCAGCATTTCTGTTCAGAGGTCAGGGGCCCTTCGTGGCCGGCTGCCTGCTAAATTCTCCATTGCGCAGGATGTCTCCCGGACCCAAGCTGCCAGCACCGCAAAGTCAGGCTGGTTTGAAGGTCCCAAATGGCCCTGTCAATCTGCCATCAGGAACCTGAGCCGGTGAGTTACACTTACCTGTGTAAAGGGCGGCATTGGTGTCCAGGGGCCCTTAGTGTGTTACAGCGCCTGAGTGGGTCGCTGCTGGTGAGAGAGAGACGGTGAATCTTGTATCTTGATCAGAAGGCTGGATTTATTGATATATGATATAAAATACATTATAACTGTACTAAATAGAATAAAGAGAGAAGTTGCAGATGCTTGCTAAGCCAAGAATAGAAAAGAAAGAATCTAAAACAAAGTTGTGCCCAGGGACTCGGTCCCCTGGCTTGCTCTTGTGATTGGCCCTCAATTATAAACATACAAACATGAGCCAATCAAGGTGTCCCTGTTACATTCCACAGCAGCTGATAACAATTGTTTACATTCTTCTTCTGGGGCCCTCAGCTTCCCAGAAAATGCAGAAATCTGAAAGAAAGGATTTCTGTGAAAAAATGTCTGCGACATCTCACCTTTCTAAATTGTATAAAATAAAAGAAAAATGCTGATGTGGAATGAACAGGAAATTTCTTCACCTGTAAAATATACAATACTAACAAATCCCTAAAACAATCCTATAATCTAAGAAAATGCAAAAAACAATGCAAAGAAAATTCAAGTCCATGCAGCTGAGTTTCAGGAACAGTCCATGAGCTGAAGTTGTTTCTTTTGGACATCTGAGAGTCCTTTTCGGTCCTGAAAACAAACTTGCTGCAAAAAGAATCCCATCAATAGTTATCAAAAAACCATTGACAGTCACAACACAATTTTGAACAATTTCAAACAATATGAACAATTTTGGAACGTCCTTTTCTGACCCTTCAATGCTTCAGTGCTTCAGAGCTGCTGCCCGCTATTTTCAATCTTTTTTATTTAATTTAAATTTTTTTTTTTTTTTTTTTTTTTTTTTTTTTTTTTTTTTTTTTTTTTTATCGAGAAGCAAAAGAGCAGAAGCCGAGCAGAGCAGTGCCAGAGAAGGAAAGGCCCTGGGGGCCCTGGCCCATGCTGGACCAGGAACCCCAAAACTGGCTCACAAAGGGGGACCAGGGCCTGTCGGATAGACCACAACCCCCAGAAACATCAGGAGGCCAAATGCTGGCCCTGGCCCAGAAACTTTCTCAGCCCAATGGCCCAGGCCAAACCCATGACAGAGGCTCTGCATTCCCGCAGGCCTGAACCCTGCTGCCAGCACAGTGGCAGCACGGGTAGTGAGATGCTTCCTTTCCCCAAAACCACTGAGGCATGCCAGCAGTGAGGAAATAGAAGCCTTCCCCAGCAATCCCATCTGGGGTCTGGAGATGTTTGTTTCCCACAGCAAACCAGCTATGGTCTCCTCCAGCTGTGCCATCTTCCCCTGCACTGCATCGGGTTTGTCTCTCATCTGCCCCGTGGCATCACCATCCCCATCCCCTCCGGGCTGGGGATCAGAGGCAGGGCTCTCGGGATGCACCTGCCCCCCCATGCCACTAGGACGCAGGAGAGGCGGCAGCCTCCATGGGACAGCAACCGAAACACCACCCCCCAAACCACCGAGCTTGAAAGCCGGCAGCCGGGCTGCCGCAAGAGTCAGCTGGCGGGCAGCCCCCGCTCCACCGAAGGAGAGACCCCCGGCCGGGGCAGCTGCTGGGGCAGCCGGTCCGGGACGGTCCGGGCTCGAACCAGCCGCCGGTGCCATGGCAGTCTCTGACGCCGACACGGAGGACAGAGCCTCCGACAACACCAGAGCCGCTGGAGCGGCCAGTCCGAGCGGCGAGGGGGGGGCCGGAACTGGGGAGGGAACCGCGCTGAGAGTGGGATCAGCCGCGGGCTGCTCGGAGGGTCCCGCAGGTTCAGCGCCGTTTTCAGCCCCATCCTGAACAGGAACTGTCTCGCCTTGAGGCGGCGGGGATGCGCGGGAACACGCTGTTGCTGCGTCCCTTGGCTCTGAAAGCGGCGGCAGGCACGGCACAGGCAGCAGCGGAGCCGGGAGAAGCGGCGGAGCATCGCTGTTGCTTAGCAACAGCTCAAGCACAGGAAGTGCTGTCTCTTCTGCCTTCTCCGACGCTGAGCCGGAAGCTGGAGACGCATCCTCGTCGTTGCCTAGCAACAGCTCAGGGGGCGGGGAGGCCGGTGAAACCGCGGGCGGGACAGCCTGGAGAGGCGGAGACGGGATCTCCTGGAGAGGCGGAGCTGGCAGGACCGGAGAAACCTCAGAGACCGGTGCCGCCCCCATGTCTGAAGGCGGAGTCTGAGAGGCCGGCGCTGGCTTGAGCGGCCACTCCCATCCCCCCGGAGAGAGAGAAGGGGGGGAAGGAGAAAACTCCATCTGAGCATGCTCCGGAGCAAGAGTGAAAAAAACTTCTTCGCCCAGCGAAGTTTCAGCCCCCCCCGCCGCGAAGCAGGGCGGGGGGAAAAGCCCAAATTCATCACCCACCGGGTCTTCTGCCAAGGAGGGGGGAAACGGTGCCTGGCCATAACAATTAGAAATCCATTGGAAACAAGCTGTTCTGCGTTTCAGAAGTGGGAAAAGCTGTATAAATGCTGGGTAGATAGAAGGCAGGACATGTCCCTGGCTCCAGACGAACTGGAAAATGGAGTCCATGCACTCCCAGACAAAAGCATCTAAAGCGTACAGGACATCAGTAAAGAACCCAAAAAGCTTTGCCCATCTAAAGAATTTATAGAGATCTGTTTCTGACAAAAAGCAACCATCTTCTCTAGACCAATGGTTCCAGAGGGCTATAAGTTTCTCCTCTGAAGGGGAGAATTGAATCTCTTCTGGCAAGGCATGTGTCTGCCATACAAACAGCCACAGACTACGAAGGGCTGGTTCATCAGGGATAGAAAAGCCCACAGTACCTTTTGAAAGAGTCCAGCTTGCTCTGGCCAGCTCCACAGGTCTGCTGCTCTTTTCCATCATCTTTCCTGAAGGTTTTCCAGAAGAAGGTTCTCTTTGTGGTCACTTCAAAGCAACCATCAAATGCTACACATACAGGATTTTTACCCAGTGCAGCAATTTTGCTCCTCTGGTCTTATCAAATTAATTTTTGCTCTGACGCGAGGGGTCACCAGATGTTACAGCGCCTGAGTGGGTCGCTGCTGGTGAGAGAGAGACGGTGAATCTTGTATCTTGATCAGAAGGCTGGATTTATTGATATATGATATAAAATACATTATAACTGTACTAAATAGAATAAAGAGAGAAGTTGCAGATGCTTGCTAAGCCAAGAATAGAAAAGAAAGAATCTAAAACAAAGTTGTGCCCAGGGACTCGGTCCCCTGGCTTGCTCTTGTGATTGGCCCTCAATTATAAACATACAAACATGAGCCAATCAAGGTGTCCCTGTTACATTCCACAGCAGCTGATAACAATTGTTTACATTCTTCTTCTGGGGCCCTCAGCTTCCCAGAAAATGCAGAAATCTGAAAGAAAGGATTTCTGTGAAAAAATGTCTGCGACACTTAGTGGACGGCTGGCTCATGAGATTCTGCACTGTGCAGGATGCCTCCCAGCCCCAAGCTGCTGCCTGTGCTGAGTTGAGCTTGTTTGAGAGTCCCAAGCCCCTGAAGCAATATGCCACCAGGAACCTGGGCTGCTGAGTTTTGCTTAACTGGGGAAAGGGTCAGCACTAGTGTTCAGGAGCCTGTGGCCCTGAGCGGCCAGCCGTCTGCCTGCTGAAATTATGCATTGCGTCCCGGACCCAAGCTCCCACCACCGCAGAGTCAGGCTGCTTTGAGGGTCCGAACTGTCCCCAGCAATCTGCCATCAGGAACCTGAGCTGGTGAGTTACACTTACCTGTGTCAAGGGAAGCATTTCTGTTCAGAGCCCAGGGGCCCTTCGAGGCCGGCTGCCTGCTGAAATTTTTCACTGCGCAGGAGGCCTCCCGGATCCAAGCTGCCGCCTCAGCCGAATCGAGCTCATTTGAGAGTCCTAGCGCCACCAGCAATCTGCAACAAGGAACCTGGGGCGCTGGGTTTTCCTCACCTGGGGAAAGGGTCAGCATTAATTTTCAGGAGCCTGTGGCCTGGAGTGGCTGTCTGTGTGCCTTCTGAAATTCCACATTGCACAGGATGCCTCCTGGACCCAAGCTGCCACCTCAGCCGAGTTGAGCTCGTTTGATAGTCTCAAGCACCTTGAGCAATATGCCACCAGGAACTTGGGCTGCTGAGATTTGCTTACCTCGGAAAAACGTCAGCCCTAATGTTCAGGGGCCTGCGGCCCGGAGCGGCCGGCCGTCTTCCTGCTGAAGGTCTCCGTTGCGCAGGATGCCTCCCGGACCCAAGCTGCCACCACTGCAAAGTCAGGCTGGTTTGAGGGTCCCAAAGGGCTCCAGCAATCTGCCATCAGGAACCTGGGGCTCCTGAGTTTTCTTCTTCTGGGAAAGGGCTGGCATTGGTGTTCAGGAGGCCTCGCCCGGACTGGCTGGCAGCCTGCTGATATTTCTGCATTGCCAAATGTGCCTCCCAGACCCAAGCTGGCACCAGTTCCCACTCCAGCTGCTTTTGCCTCACCACGTGTCTCCTGCTACCTGCCATCAGGAACCAGGCCGTCCGAGTTACGCTTTCTTGAGAAAAGGGCTGGCCTCCATGTTCAGGGGCCGGGGGCCCTTAGCGGACGGCTAGGTCCTGAAATTCCCCATTGCGCAGGATGCCTCTCACATCCAAGTTGCCATTTGTGCTGAGTCGAGCTGGTTTCAGACTCCCCAGCGCCTCCAGCAATTTGAAATCAGGAACCGGGGTTGCTGAGTTTTCTTTACCTGGGAAAAGGGTCAGCACTAGTGTTCAGGGGCCTGTGGCCCGGAGTGGCCAGTTGTTTGCCTTCTGAAATTCTGCATTTCCCAATCTGCCTCCCAGACCCAGTTGGCACCTATCCCAACTCCAGCTGCTTTGGCCTCGGCACGTGTCTCCTGCTATCTCCCATCAGGAACCTGGGCTGCTGAGTCAGGCTTACCTTAGAAAAGGGCTGGTGTTCACGTTCAGGGCCCAGGGGCCCTTCGTGGCCATCAGCCTGCAGAAATTCCGCATTGCGCAGGATGCCTCGCTGACCCAAGCTGCCACCACCGTAAAGTCAGGCTGGTTTCAGGGTCCCAAATGGCTCCAGAAATCGCAACAAGGAACATGGGAGGCTGAGTGTTGCTTACCTGGTCCGCC
Organism: Melozone crissalis; assembly: GCF_028551555.1. Lineage (NCBI taxonomy): Eukaryota > Metazoa > Chordata > Aves > Passeriformes > Passerellidae > Melozone > Melozone crissalis. The sequence goes on along the minus strand of NW_026535811.1, from coordinate 24,579 downwards.
CCCTCCTACGGGAAGCTCTTTTAATGGAAATAGACCAATTCCTTTATCCCATTCTTTCTTGATTTTTATCCTCTATAGCTTTTCTCCCGTATTTTTAGGAAGAAGCAGGAGAGGGCTTTCTTTTAACTGAACTTGCAGTGTTTCGATAAGGCGATTCCTTTAGAAAGTTCCCCTGAGCAGCCGGAGCTGTGGTTACCACGGGAACGGAGCTCAGGGCGGGACGGGGGAACTCGGCACAGCTCAGGGTCTGGGCGCTCCAAAGGCGGGATCTCCAGCCGGGATGGACCGAGGGGATCGGCACAGCTCAGGTTTCGGTCCTCCAGAGGCGGGATCTGCAGCCGGGATCGCCGGAGGGGCTGTTCCGGTGCAGACCGAGGTGGAGGGTGCACGGCTCCCGCACGGCTCACGGTGGCCGATCCGGCAGAGACAAAGCCGGGACTGACCCCGGCTGCAGCGGAGGGAGCCCAGCAGAGTGAGGACAGACGGGACCCCGCTCCGTGCGGTGACCACGGTGCACACGGCAGGCCCACCCCCCCGGCACGGCCAGCGGAGCGGCCGCGGGCCAGGTGGCCAGACCAAGACAGCCCTAACCTCAGCCTAACGAGCCCCCCTAAAAACAGCCTTTTCCCCCAACAGCAGCAGCCCAACACAGCAACCCTAACAGTGAGACCAGACAGCAACCTTCACACACCAGGTCAATGACAGAACCCTCAGAGAACAACAGACCCGCTGCAGAAAGGTAGGGGTGCCGACTGTGGGCTAGACAGCAAGAGGTGGAGTTCGGAGAAGGAGCACGTCTTTTTGAGTTTTTTTTCTAGGACTTTTAAAGGTATTTAGGAGATTTTGGAAGGGACTTTTCAGGGTATTGTTGGGGCTTTTTCAAAGCCATTCTATGATTCTTTAGCATATTTTGAAGATTATGGTCAGGGTCAGAGGAAACACCCTCTGAAAAGGCAGAGTTTTAGGACTGCAGCGGAATGCTTTAGAAAGGGGCCAGCGGTGGCACAGCGGGTCGGGTCCCACCCTGCCAGTCCAAAGGTTGTAAGTTTTAGATCCAGTTAAGTTGTTGTGGTTAGGGTTAGATGCTCTCAGGTTTGGTCTGGGAGACTTTCTGCACAGAAAACTCACCCCCTGAGTTTCCCGATGCCAGTTTGCACTAGAAGGTGCTTGGCACTGCCAGGGCAGCCCGAGTTCTCGGTGGGGGCCGCTTTGCTCCTGGATAAATCCTGTGGCGGCCCTGTACCCCGTAAAACCAAACTCACCCCTGCACCGTGTCGACGTCCATCCGCAGGAGGCACGCGGCACTGCAAGGGCAGCCAGAGTTCTTGGTGTCGGCAGCTGCGGGCTGTGAGAAATTGTTCTCTGCAGTTTTGGAGGCCGAATCACAGTTTCAGCCATGGGCACACAGAGAGGAAAAGCTGTTAATTTCCTTAGAAAGGCAAGTCTGGCACCCCATGGTTTAAGGGGCAGACGAAGGGCTGTGTAGGGGAAGGAGCTCCTGACAGGACCTTTCTTCACCTCAACCCCCAGTCCAAGGTCTAGCAGCGCCCCGTGCGACCAGCTGCTTTCAGAGGGTTACCCGGGCACACCCGCACAGGGAGCTGCTGGGCCAGAGGGGCTAACAGGGGTATCCCAAGCGTCCCTCCCGGAACTATGGTCGGAGCATCCAGCACAGACTAGGGAGCAGCCGGACCCACCCGGGCACGGAGCATCACTTTGAGAAAACGCCAAGGGAAGAGCCTTTTTTTGCCAAGGGGCAGCATCTGAGCAGGCCAGGCAGCATGTGGGGTTCCAGGAGCGGGCTTGCAACTTTCCCCTTTTACTGTGTCAGTCCCTCTCCAAAGCCCCAGACCCTCCAGAGCACTCCCAGAAAGGAGAAGGGTTATTAGGAGAAAAAGGGTTTAGAAAAAAAGGAAAAAGCTTTCTTTTCCATTACTTTTTGTGTTCAAACTGGTAGGGACTCAGATTCCACTGCAATTTTAACGGTCTCAGTTGAAAGAATCCCTGCCTTTTCTATGCTGTTAGGGGTGTTAATTGGCAGTGAGTCCTCATTCTGTATTATTTGGCAGTTTAAAAAGAAGGGGAAAATCTTGACAATGTTTCTTATGGGTTCGAATAAAGGGTAGCCACCCCCTTTTTGTTGTCCTAAGGCCCAAAGCGAGGGAGAAGCCCAGCTATCCCTCCATCCTAAGGGTTTGAACTGAGGGAAAAATCCTTCCTTTTTTCCTCACTGGAGAGATTTAAAGTGTGGAAAGCCCCTCTTTTCTCAATATTTAAGGAGAGCAAATTAAACAGCAGAAACTATTTATTTACCATTGCATTATCTTCAATAGAGGTAACTGCCCCATGTCCTCTTTTTACGGAGTTCACCGGAAGGAAGCTCTGCCTTTTTCAGCATTTTAAGAGTTTAAAACTACATTTCAGGGCACTTCTTTCTGTGCTGTAGGACCAAGTATCTCAGAGAAGGATGAGCCTGGCATGCACTTAATCCTTACACTGCCTGGGAGCCTTTTATTTTTCTTATTCTTACTTATAACGTAGCTAGCCAAAATTAGAGGTCCCAAGGAGACTTAGACTATTCATATCATTAGTATTCTTCTCTACCCAGCTTAGTCACATGGGAAGTAGTACTTAGCAGCTACTAAGGAATAATTACGTAACTTAACAGCAAATTACCCCATTTATCCAGTTAAGCTGCCTAAACAGAAAGTTTGATTTCTTACCAGTTTTCTTCACTTTTGCTGCCAGCAGTTGTTGTAAAAAAGAAAGCGCTGTTATTTTCCCGAGGAGTTTTATTCGATAACAAGCCCTTCACTCCCCTTGAATTCAAGTCAGAGAGGCCAAACAGCTCTAGCTGCTCTGAGGGCTTTTATACCCGGTGGGAGTTGCCCCCTCCCACTTCCCAGGTGCCGTGGGAACGAGAGGCGGGCACAATCAGGGGTATATTAACCCCAGCCTCGGCTGAAGGGCTTCATTCCCTCTCTGGGATGTGCTGGGGTAAGAGCTCTCCTCTCATTTCAGTGAAGAGGCTCTTTCAGCTTATCTCAGCTTCTTTTCAGCAGGTGTTTCTGGGCATCTAAAGTACAGAGGCTTTGAAGATTCTGTAAAGAAAACATCATGGAATACAGGGAGTATTTAGATTCATGATTTTGGGTTTTGTGTTTAGGGGTGGTAAAGTGCATTTATAATTGCTGGTTTTGTTCTTATTTTGTTTTGTGGTTTTTTTTTTTAGAAGGAGTGCAGCTTCCAGAGATTCCTGGTTGTCTCAAGTACAATGCTTTTTTCAGCAGATTTGTCATGTCAGCACAGGGATCTGCCCAGTGTCAAGGATGATGTTTGAGATTGAGGCTTCAGGTGTGTTGAGGATTGTGTTTAGGAGAGGGAGGGTGAGCAGGTATACAGTTAGGAATTATTGGGGGTGGGGGGAGGTTTGAAGGTAGCAGGGTGAAAAAGGATGTTTGTTTGAGGACACCCCCCTAAGGCTTTTCAGAAGCCTAGCAGAGGTTTTCCCATGTCCTATAGCACACAAGGTTATCTGCTGCACTCGTAGGAATGCCATTCAACTTTGCCTTTCTCTAACCCAGGTGCCACTCCTAATAAAGGCCACAGCCTTGTAATCAGGGTGAAGCTAGAGCCTGAGGGCGCCAGGCACACTCAGGAGAGGGCAAGTAGCCGCCTTGGTGGGATTTGGCCCACATAACTCTGGACTCACACTTTGGTTTTGGTTTTCTTTATTGTAGCTGACCGAGAGGCTCACAGGTGCTCCCAGAGCCCTCCAAGGCAGACTCATTTCAGGTGCAACGTGGATTCCCCTCACCGATCATCCAAAAGATAAGTCGGGGGCCACGGCCTGGAGTTGGGACAGTAGCGGGTTGGGAGTTCTTGGTGCAGATTTAAAAATGAGCAGAGGGAAAAGCAATCTTCTCCAAGGGCCTCTTAGGACAGCTAAAGGGAGAGGCTCTGCTTTTGATGGCAGCTTTCAGGCGGGCAGTGCAGAACAGCTCCGGTCTGTCTGACGTTGTCCGGTGTGCCGTGTTCCCTGGTGCGTCTTTGGGGTCCCTTTTGCCTTCCCCCCTCAAACCCCTCACCACAAGCACGACGCGTTGTGTTTCATGTCACCCTGTTTGTCACGTTCTGTGTCACGGGTGTCTGCACACATTTGTGCCGGAGCTGTTCTGCCCTGCCGCATGGCCTGCTGCAATGGGATAAGACCGGGGAGTTGGAGTTTGTAATTTGGGCTCTAGATGCTATTCCTAGGTTGGCATACGGTGTTTGCAGCTTTTGAGTTATCCTGGTGGTGTTTGACATATGTTCTAATTTTCTTTCAGGTGCAGATGCCTTGCATCCATGGCAGAGGGTCAGGGTTAGGAGTAGGAGGTGCTGGGCCTTCTAAGGAGCACTGTGAGTAGCAGACCGGTGGGGTTTTGGGTGATGCGGTGCCAAGATCAGGCACTGATGTTTGGTTTTCTCTTTAATACAGCTGTCTGAGAGACACCAACGCGGTGACAGCAGGACCTTCCCAGGTGACGAGGTGGCCTTTCTTTGCACCTGACAGGGACCAGCATCCCCCGATGTCTGAGAGATAAGTGGAGGGCCGTGACTCACAGAGGGGATGAAAGCAGAGTGCTGGTTTGGGAATTACTGGGAGGGGTTTTGGTGTCCGCTTTGGAGGTGGGGGGTGTTCATGATGTGGCCCCTTGGGCCCCATAAAAGCCAAGTCTCACTTTTGATCACAGGGCTGAGGTGTTCAGCAGGGCAGAGCAGTCCCGGTGTGTCTCGTGTCTCTTGTCTATTGTGCATTATGTGTTGTTTGTTTATCTCATGTCTTTTTCCTTAGCCCTTTGAGGGTCCAGTCAGAAACCTTGGCATCATTGTTAGCATCTGCGATCTCTGCATTGCTTGGCCTGGCACCCAGGCCATAGATGCGATTCTGATACCTGTCTGAGCTCCCCAGTCAAAAGTTCTCTGTTTGGAGGCATCCAGTCAGATGTCTTTTCAGGTCTTGTTCTCAGCTGTATGGACAGCTGTGCCCCACCTGGATCCATTATGGTGGATTAGGACTTGTAAAAATATGAGGTTAGGTAGAGGCTTCTGATTGTAGCATTCCTAGGTATCCATCTTTGCAGTTCTGGGAAAAAATCATTCAGTTTAGCATCTTCTTCCTCCAGGGCTCTCTGAGCCTCATCAGCTCACCATCGGTCTCAGCTCAGTCATCTCCTTTTGCATTCTCTCAGTCCTTGCAGCCATTTTTCTTGCTAAGAGATTTCTGTCTGTGTCTTGTGTCCTTTGTTTGTCACGTCTGGTCTGTCCTGTGTCACGGGTGTCTGCACACATTTGTGCCGGAGCTGCTCTGGCCTGCCGCATAGCCTGCTGCAGTAAGAGAAGTCCCAGGGACATGGAATTTGTAATGTGGGATGTAGCTGGACTCTAGATGGGATTTTTAGATGGACACAGAATTTCTGGAGCTCTTAAGTTATCCTGCAACCGTTTGACTGTTGTCCTAACTTTCTTTTCAGATTCAGATGGCTTAAATTTCTGCCAGAGGGCCCCATCCCGGGTGAGGGGATTGCCCCCCGAGCAGGTGAGGCCCCATTTGTCTCTGCGGCAGAAGTGTATATGGTGACTGTGCTACAGCTCTGGTTTTTTGTCTTTCTTTCTAGGAAGTAAATCTGGATGCCAGCAGCCAAGGTGAGCAGCGGAGAGAAGTGGTTGTTATTGCTCAGCTCTCAAGCAGAACAATTTTTCTGCAGGTTCATCATGTCATAAGAGGGATCTGCCCAGTGTCAAAGATGATATTTGAGGTTGAGGCTTCAGGTGAGTTGAGGATTGTGACTGGGAGAGGGAGGGTGAGCAGGTATCCAGTTAGCAGTTATTGGGAGGGGATGTGCTGGCAGCAGGATGAGAAAGGGTGTTTACTTGTTTATTTGAGGACCGCCCCCCACACAAAGGCTTCTCAGAAGCCTAGCAGAGGCATTGCCATGTCTTACAGCACACAAGGTCATCCACTGCACTCACAGCAATGCCATTTAGCTTTGTCCTTCTCTAACCCAGGTGCCACTCCTAATGAAGGTAACAGCCTTGGAATCAGGATGAAGCTGGAGGCTGAAGGAGCCAGGCACACTCAGGAGAGGGCAGGTACCTGACTTGCTGGGATTTGGCCCACATAATTCTGTACTCATACTTTGGTTTTGGTTTTCTTTATTGCAGCTAACCGAGAGGCTCATAGGCCATCACGGAGCCCTCCGAGGCAGAGTCATTTCAGGTGCAACGATGATTCCCCTCAGCGATCATCCAAAAGATAAGTCGGGAGCCATGGCCTCGAGATGGGATGATGGGAGAGTAGAGGGTTGGGAGTTCTTGGGCCAGATTTAAAAATGAGCAGAGGGAAAAGCAATCTTCTCCAAGGGCCTGCTAGGACAGCTAAAGGGAGAGGCTCTACTTTTGATGGCAGCTTTCAGGCAGGCAGTGCAGAACAGCTCTGGTCTGTCTGGTGTTGTCCGGTGTGCCGTGTTCCCTAGTGTGTCTTTGGGGTCCCTTTTGCCTTCCCCCCTCAAACCCCTCACCACAAGCATGATGCGTCGTTTTTCACGTCCCCCTGTTTGTCACGTTCTGTGTCACGGGTGTCTGCACGCATTTGTGCCGGAGCTGTTCTGCCCTGCTGCATGGCCTGCTGCAATGGGGACAGGCCTGGGGAGTTGGAATTAGTAATGTGGGCTGTACTTGGGCTCTAGATGCTGTTCCTAGATTGACATCAGGTGTTTGCAGCTTTTGAGTTGTCCCGGTGGTGTTGGACATATGTTCTCACTTTGTTTCAGGTGCAGATGCCTTGCATCCATGGCAGCGGGTCAGGGTTAGGAGGTGCCGGGCCTTCTCAGGAGTGCGGTGAGTAGCAGAGTGGTGGGGTTTTGGCCGATGCGGTGCCAAGCTCAGGCCGTGATGTTTGGTTCTCTTTAATACAGCTGTCTGAGAGACAACAGCCGGGTGCCAGCAGGACCTTCCCAGCTGACGAGGTGGCCTTTCTTTGCACCTGACGTGGACCAGCATCCCCTGATGTCTGAGAGATAAGTAGTGGGCCATGACCACCCACTGAGGGCATGGAGGCAGGGTGCTGGTTTGGGAATTACTGGGAGGGGTTTTTGACTCCAGTTTGGACGGTGTCCAAGAAGTGGCACCTTAGGCCCCATGAAAGCAAAGTCTCACTTTTGATGACAGTGCTGAGGTGTGCAGCAGGGCAGAGCAGTCCCGGTGTGTCTCGTGTCACTTGTCTGTTTTGCATTATGTGTTGTTTGTCTATCTCCTGGTCTTTGCTTAGCCCTTTGAGGGTCCGGTCAGAAACCCTGGCACCATTGTTAGCATCTGTGATGTCTGCATTCCTTGGCCTGGCACCCAGGCCATAGAACTTTTGACTCGGGAGCTCAGTCAGGTATCAGACTCTCTTCTCTCTTTGGGAGCATCAATTCAGATGTCTTGTCAGGTCTTGTTCTGAGCTGTATGGACCCCTATGGCCCACCTGGATCCATTGTGGTGGGTTAGGACTTGTAAGAATGTGAGGTTAGGTAGAGGCTTCTGACTGTAGGATTCCTGGGCATCCATCTTTGCAGTTCTTGGAATAAATCCTTCAGTTTAGCATCTTCTTCTTCCAGGGCTCTCTGAGCCTCATCAGCTCACCATCGGTCTCAACTCGGTCATCTCCTTTTGCATCCTCTCAGTCCTTGCAGCCGTTTTCCTTGCCAAGAGATTTCTGTCTGTGTCTTGTGCCCTTTGTTTGTCACGTCCTGTCCTGTGTCACGGGTGTCAGCACGCATTTGTGCCGGAGTTGCTCTGCCCTGCCGCTTAGCGTGCTGCAATAGGAGAAGTCCCAGGGACTTGGAATTTGTAATGCGGGGTGTAGCTGAACTCTAGATGGGATTTTTAGATGGACACAGAATTTCTGGAGCTCTTAAGTTATCCTGCAAGTGTTGGACTGTTGTCCTAACTTTCTTTTCAGATTCAGATGGCTTAAATTTCTGCCTGAGGGCCCCATCCCGGGTGTGGGGATTGCCCCCCGAGCAGGTGAGGCCCCATTTGTCTCTGCGGCAGAAGTGTATATGGTGACTGTGTTACAGCTCTGATCTTTGTCTTTCTTTTTAGGAAGTAAATGTGGATACCAGCAGCCAAGTTGAGCAGTGGAGAGAAGCGGTTGTTATTGCTCAGCTCTCAAGCAGAACAATTTTTCTGCAGTTTCATCATGTCACAAGAGGCATCTGCCCAGTGTCAAGGATTCTGTTTGAGGTTGAGGCTTCAGGTGAGTTGAGGATTTTAAGTGGGAGAGGGAGGGTGAGCAGGCATCCAGTTAGGAGTTATTGTGGGCAGGGGGAGGTTTTCAGGCAGCAGGGTGAGAAAGGGTGTTTATTTGTTTATTTGAGGGCTCCCCCACACAAGGCTTTTCCAAGCCTAGCAGAGGCATTGCCATGTCTTACAGCACACAAGGTTATCTACTGCCCTCACAGCAGTGCCATTTAGCTTTGTCATTCCCTAACCCAGGTGCCGCTCCTAATGAAGGCCACAGCCTTGGAATCGGGATGAAGCTGGAGGCTGAAGGAGCCAGGCACACTCAGGAGAGGGCAAGTAGCCGCCTTGGTGGGATTTGGCCCACATAACTCTGGACTCACACTTTGGTTTTGGTTTTCTTTATTGTAGCTGAACGAGAGGCTCACAGGCCATCACGGGGCCCTCCGATGCAGACTCATTTCAGGTGCAACGTGGATTCCCATCACCAATCACTGAAAAGATAAGTTGGGGGCCACGGCTTGGGGATGGGATGATGGGAGAGTAGGGAGTTGGGAGTTCTTGGGCCAGATTTAAAAATTAGCAAAGGGAAAAGCATTCTTCTCCAAGGGCTTCATAGGACAGCTGAAGGGAGAGGCTGTACTTTTGATGGCAGCTTTCAGGCAGGCAGTGCAGAACAGCTCCGGTCTGTCTGGTGTTGTCCGGTGTGCTGTGTTACCTAGTGCGTCTTTGGGGTCCCTTTTGCCTTCCCCACTCCAACCCCACACATCAAGCACGATGTGTCGTGTTTCACGTCCCCCTGTTTGTCACGTTCGGTGTCACGGGTGTCTGCACACATTTGTGCCGGAGCTGTTCTGCCCTGCCGCATGGCCAGCTGCAATGGGGACAGGCCTGGGGCGTTGAAATTTGTAATATGGGCTGTACTTGGGCTCTCGATTGTATTCCTTGACTGACATAAGCTGTTTGCAGCTTTTGAGTTGTCCTGGTCGTGTTTGACGTATGTTCTCACTTTCTTTCAGGTGCAGATGCATTGCATCCATGGCAGAGGGTCAGGGTTAGGAGGTGCTGGGCCTTCATAGGAGCACTGTAAGTAGCTGACTTGTGGGGTTTTGGGTGATGTGGTGCCAAGATCAGGCACTGATTTTTGGTTTTCTCTTTAATACAGCTGTCTGAGAGACAACTGCGCGGTGACGAGGTGACACCTTCCCAGGTGACGAGGTGGCCTTTCTTTGCACCTGACATGGACCAGCATCCCCCAATGTCTGAGAGATAAGTAGAGGGCCATGACCCACAGAGGGGATGGAGGCAGGGTGCTGGTTTGGGAATTACTGGGAGAGGTTTTTGAGTCCTCCTTGGAGGTGGTTGGTGTTCATGACGTGGCCCCTTAGGCCCCATGAAAGCAAGGTCTCACTTTTGATGACAGTGCTGAGGTGTGCAGCAGGGCCGAGCAGTCCCGGTGTGTCTCGTGTCTCTTGTCTATTGTGCGTTATACGTTATGTCTTTTACCTTAGCCCTTTCAGGGGCCTGTCGGAACCCTGGCATCAGCGTTAGCATCTGTGATGTCTGCATTCCTTGGCCTGGCACCCAGGCCATAGAACTTTTGACTCGGGAGCTCAGACAGGCATCAGACTCTCTTGTGCCTTGAGAAGCATCCAGTCAGATGTCTTGTCAGGTCTTATTCTGAGCTGTATGGACAGCTGTGCCCCACCTGGATCCATTATGGTGGATTAGGACTTGTAATAATGTGAGGTTAGGTAGAGGATTCTGATCGTAGGATTCCTAGGCATCCATCTTTGCTGTTCTTGGAATATATCCTTCAGTTTAGCATCTTCTTCCCCCAGGGTTCTCTGAGCCTCCTCAGCTCACCATCGTTCTCAGCTCAGTCATCTTTCTTTTGCATTCTCTCAGTCCTTGCAGCCGTTTTCCTTGCCAAGAGATATCTGTCTGTGTCTTGTGTGCTTTGTTTGTCACGTCCGGTGTGTCCTGTGTCACGGGTGTCTGCACACATTTGTGCCGGAGCTGCTCTGTCCTGCCGCATAGCCTGCTGCAATAGGAGAAGTCCCAGGGACTTGGAATTTGTAATGTGGGGTGTAGCTGAACTCTCGATGCTATTCCTAGATTGTCATAAGGCATTTGCAGCTTTTGAGTTATCGTGCGGGTGTTTGACGTATGTTCTAACTTTTTTTGTGGTGCAGATGCATTACATTCGTGGCAGAGTAGCTCATTCTGGATGAGGGTGTTCCCACAAGCAGGTGAGTCACTGTTTTCTTCGGTAGAGGAAGCATAAATGATTGCTGTCACAGCTCTGTTGCCTTTCCTTTTAGGAAGTCAAGGCAGGGAGCACCAGTCCAGGCCAGTGGGCAAGGTGAGTGTTGCGTAGCGTACACAAGCAATTTTATTGCCGAGGTCTCAGTTTCTGGTGCAGCTCTAATTATCTCCTCCTGGTTTTTTTTTTTTTTTATTATTTTAGGTGGTCCACTTGTGATCTATCGTGGCCGAGCATGCTCATGCCAGGTGGGTGCAAGCTTAAGGTATCGGTGTGCCATACTTGTCACGGTAGGGAGGTTGTGTTTTCACAGTATTTCAGCCTGCTTTTTTTGTTTTGTTTCTTTGCAGGTTCTGTCGCTGCCCTAAGCATGACCAAGGAACAGAGGAGGGCAGGTGAGTCGGTGTTTAGGCAGGCCGACTCATAGGCTAGCATTGTCCAGCAGCATGCTAAGCGTGTGCATTTTTTTTTTGCAGGTGTCTTCTGGGCAGCCTCCGGAGTCAAATGAAGTTTTGAGGTGAGCTGGGGCAGCAGTGCAGATGAGTCCCGGGGATTACCGTTTTTGAGGGCAATAGTCATGTTTTCTGTTTTGCCTTAGGTACCCTGAGAAGGCTTGTAGCCACAGCTTGCAAGCGGCAGCACCGAAGCACACACATTGAGAACATCTCAACGTGGACGTCCGACCGAGGATGGCTTTTGTCCGCTCGTCTTCTAAAAGCTAAGTGTCGGGGCCAGTGGTTGGGAGAAGGGGAAAAGCCTTTACTATCACAGGGGGCAGTTTCATGTCAGCTTAGCGGAGAGGTCTGTAGCGGGCCAGGCTCTCGGGAATTAAAGGGAGAGGGTTTGTCCTCAGCTTCACCAGACCCTTTGCCGGGCAGGGCAGTTCCGACCCATCTCCACGTTCTCGTGAACTTTGCGTCATCAGCCTTCCTCGCCTCGGCATCGTCACGGCTCTTTCCCCCGAGGGGCTCGCCTTCGGGTCCGGACCTATCGCCACGGTCATCCGGCCGTCCGCTTCCTTTTCTAGGCTTGCCGAGCGTCTTCATAACTGCTTTGACACTAATTTCTTTTCGTGAGCTTCATTTCATCATTGCGTGCCATCATCATAGGGCTTCCTTTCCTTTGGCATCATCAGCCTGTGGCTCATCTTGGGTTTGCAATCTCAGATCCCTAAGGGGAAAGTTCCCACTCGTCTTTGCGTTAGGTCATCCGCGTCCGCGTTACGTTGTCCGTGTCTGTGTTACGTAGTCCGTGTCCATTGTCTTTCACGTCACAGGCCTTTCTTACATCTCGACCCTTTGTCGGCACTATTCTGTGCCATTTTGCTTAAATTGTGCTCATGTTCCTTCCTAGATCTTCCTTATTCTGCCCTCTTTATTTTTTTAGTCTTTGAGCCAGGTAGGATTACAGAAGATGTTCTCATCCGTCTTCCTTCTCACTACCAGCTTTGGTAGTGCCTTTTTTCCCACGACATTTTCTTGGACTTGTAGAGCGGTGTCTTATACCCTCTTCATGTGACTGCAGTAGTTCTATAGGTTCCTTCTTCTGAAAGGGTATAGGTCTTAGGAATTCATATTCCAGAGTTATCTTAAGTCCCATTTTAGATTGTATCTATCTACCTATATTGTGTGTACCTGTGTTGGCTTATACTGTATGTACTTACATTGCCTGTCCCTGTGTCGGCTTATACTGTATGTACTTACATTGCCTGTCCCTGTGTCGGCTTATATTGTATGTACTTATATTGTACGTACCTGTGTTGGCTTACATTGTATGTACTTGTGTCGGCTTATACTGTATGTACTTACATTGCATGTACCTGTGTTGGCTTACATTGTATGTACTTGTGTCAGCTTTTACTGTATGTACTTAGGTTGCATGCGCCTGTGTTGGCTTATACTGTATGTACTTATGTTGCATGTACCTATGTTGGCTTATACTGTGCGTTATTCCATTGCATGTATTTGTGTTGCCTTATATTGTATGTACCTGTGTCGGCTTATACTGTATGTGCTTATGTTGCATGTACCTATGTTGGCTTATATTGTCTGTACCTGTGTCAGCTTATACTGTATGTGCTTATGTTGCATGTACCTATGTTGGGTTATACTGTATGTACTTACCTTGCATGTACCTGTGTTGGCTTATATTCTATGTACCTGTGTTGCCTTATACTGTATGTACTTATAATGTATGTAAGCGCATTGCCTTATGTCGTCTGTAATTGCACCGTACGCAGCGGCTTATAGCGTGCGTACTTACGTCGTATCACTTACGGTCGGAGCTGCCCTGCCCTGGCAGGTAGTCACAGTTAGGCAGAAGTGTTATAGAAATTTTCCTGTTCATCTGTCTTTTGTGGGATTTTGGGTAGAAAATGTATCAATTCAGAGCGGGGACAAGTCTCGGGTGAACAAGGCACTCGTTGACTACTTCCTGTCGTCTCACAGGTCGCCGAGGCTCCCGATTTTCCCAATCTACCCTTTGATGTCAGAGAGGGGCAGCCAGAAGATGTCTCGAAGCACAATCTTCAGCGTCTCAGGTAAGGGCCGCAGCGAGCGTGTAAGCGGGAAGAGCGCGTGAGCATGTGTGACAGCTTGTGGTTGTGTCTGTCTGTGTCTGCTTGTGTCTGACTGTGTGAGCACATGGTGAGTGGCTTTAACCTTGTGTGTGTGGCTTTTGCTTTTCAGGTTTTTTAACTCATTTTTAAATTTAGAATAAAAAATCCCCAGCCGGGGGGTTTTTTTTTTTCCCCCCGGATGGGTTTTTTTTCCCTCGGTCCCGGTCGGTCCGCAAGGCGACGTTCATCGCCAAAGTTTGGGCGCGGGCCGTCCAGGGACCGGGGTTTTTGTCAGGCAGGAGAATTTTTTGGGGGCTCCCGGGAACCACGTTCCCGAGGAGCGGCGTGAACGTGTGCCGGGGGTTAGCAGAGCGGTCGAGGTGCGAATTGGTGTGGGTTTGTGTGTAAGCTGAAGGAAGTGTGTGCATGTTGAAGGGCTGTAGGGCTGTAACCTTGTATGAGTTTTGCTTTTCAGGTTTTTCAACTCATTTTTAAATTTAGAATAAAAAATCCCCAGCCGGGGGGTTTTTTTTTTTTTCCCCCCGGCTGGGTTTTTTTTTCCTCGGTCCCGGTCGGTCCGCGAGGCGATGTTCATCGCCAAAGTTTGGGCACGGACCGTCCAGGGACCGGGGTTTTCGTCAGGCAGGAGTATTTTTTTGAGGGCTCCCGGGAACCACGTTCCCGAGGAGCGGCGTGAACGCGTGCTGAGCATTAGCAGAGCGGTTGAGGTGTGAATCGGTGTGGGTTTGTGTGTAAGCTGAATGAAGTGTGTGTGTGTGTGTGTTGAAGGGCTGTAGGGTTGTAACCTTGTATGAGTTTTGCTTTTCAGGTTTTTCAATTCATTTTTAAATTTAGAATAAAAAATCCCCAGCCGGGGGGTTTTTTTTTTTTTCCCCCCGGCTGGGTTTTTTTTTCCTCGGTCCCGGTCGGTCAGCGAGGCGACGTTCATCGCCAAAGTTTGGGCGCAGACCGCCCAGGGACCGGGGTTTTCGTCAGGCAGGAGGATTTTTCTGGAGGGTCCCGGGAACCACGTTCCCGAGGACCAATGCTTGCTGGGGTGTAATTTAGTAGTTGTGATGAGAGGGCCGGTGGGTTTGTGTGCTATTTGAAGGGAGTGTTCTGTGGTAGGTGAGTGTTGTTTTCTCTGTGGTTTTGTTGTTTTGGGTTTCCTGTAACCATAAATTTAAAATGTCCTGGAAATAGCAAAAGGTTATCAGTTTGTGTTAATCTTTGTATTGCTTTGTATTGCTTTGTATTGCTTTGTATTGCTTTGTATTCCTTTGTATTGCTTTGTATTGCTTTGTATTGCTTTGTATGTAGATTTTATCAGTGTGTCTATGGATTGTATTTGTGCTTGCATTTTTGTACACTGTTTCTATGTCTTTTGCTGATGTGTAAATAAGAACATTCATGTAATAAAGTTGAATCACCCCTAATAAAGATACCACTGCCCTTCCCTAATCCCACCCACCCAACCCCCCCCCCCCTCTGCCCCGTGGCTCCTGTCTTTTTTTGTAATTTCTTTCTGCTCTATTTCTTCCTTTTGCTCCTCACTTTGCTTTCTATTTCTAACTTAACTTCCATCTGTCCCAAACCTTTTGTTTCTGCTTCTGTAACTCTGTTTTATTTTTCTCTCTATTGCTTTGCACCTTATTTCTTTTCCTTTATAACTTTCACCCTTGCTCTTCTTGCTTCTTTTTCTCTCTGTGTTCTTTGCCTCAGTTTCTCTTTTTTTGCTCTTAGTCTTTTCCTTTTTCACTCTCCCCTGAGTTTTCACTTTAACTCTAACCCTAACCCCTTTTTTTCCCTGTAACTCTTTTTCTTTTCTGTCTCTGTCTTGGTTTCTCTGTCTGTGTTTTCTTCTCCTTTGTCTCTGTCTTCTTTTTTTTCTCTCTTTTTTCTTCTGTGTCTCTTTTTCTTTCTCTCTCTGTCTTCTCTTCTGTCTCTCTCTTCTCTCTCTTACTTTTCTCTTTGTCCTTTTTCTTTTCTCTTTCTCTGTCTTTCTTTTCTCTCTCTTGTGTCTATTTTTCTTTTCTCTCTTTCTTTTCTGTCTTCTCTCTCATTTCTGTCTCTCTTCTGTGTTTTTTCTGTCTCTTCTGTTTCTTTTCTCTCTCTTTCTCTCTCTTCTCTCTCATCTGTCTTTTTCTTGTCTCTCTCTTTTTCTTTTCTGTCTCTGTCTTTTCTCTCTCCTCCTTCTCTCTCTTCTCTCTCTTTCTCTCTCCCTCTTCTCTCTCTCTCTTTCCTTTCTCTCTTCTGTCTCTCTCTCCTCTGTCTTATTTTCTGTCTCTTCTCTTTTTTTTTCCTGTCTTCTCTCTCTATTCTCTTTTTTTCTTTTCTGTCTCTCTTTCTTTTCTCTCTCTTCTCTCTCTTCTCTGTCTTCTCTCTCTCTCTCTCTCTCCTCTTCTCTCTCTCTTTTCTCTCTTCTCTCTTTTTCTAACTTTGCTTTCCTTTCTAGCTTTAGTTTAAAAAAGCAGCAGTAGAAACTTTCAGGCTCCCTGGGAGTAAAGAAAAAAAAAATAAATTATAAAGCAAAGCATTTACTCCCCGGGAGCCTGAAATTTTCTACTGCTGCACCAGACATATAGTTTTTCTTCTTTTTAGTATATACAGTATATAGAAACCCCACCCCCTCCTAATTAGTACCCCCACCCAGGTGCTGCCACTCAAGCCTCCCACCCAGGTGCTGCCACTCAAGCCTCATGAGTCACCCATACAGACCACCCCCAGTACCCAAGCACCCACCCCCCAGTTGTCCCCCCGCCCCTAGCTGCAACCCCCCTGTTGCCACTCCCCCTGCACGCCACTCCCCCGTACCCAAGCACCCACCCCGAGGCATTGCCCTCCGTCGCTGATCCCCCCCCGGCGCGTGTTGCCCCCCGCCCCGCTGTTTGAGCGCCCCCTGCTGTTGCACCCCCGGTATTGCAATTATTACAGCGCCCCCTGCTGTTGTGCTCCTGGTACTGCAATTGCAGCGCCCCCCGCAATACAGCGCCCCCTGCCGTCCACCGCACCGCATTGCACTACACAGCGCCCCCGCGTGACGTCACGAAAGCGACCCACGCCCACGAAGGACCCCTCCGAGCATAGCCGCCCTTGCCAGTGCCTGACCGAAAACCACACAACCCTCCCCGCGCCCCGGAAGCCCCTCCCCGCGCCGCCGCCGGCCGCCCCCGCACCGGAACAGCATTCCGGCCCCCGCCGACCCCCGGAAACCCCCGAAAAACCCCCCAAACCCCGAAAAAAAAACCCCGGTCACGGCCGGCCGCCATTTTACCGGAAGTGACGTAATTCCTCCTGGGCGCCGCCATCTTGTCCCCGGAAACCACGTGCTTCCCTGGGCGCCGCCATGTTGTTGTTACCGGAAGCAACCTTCCGGGCGCGGCCATGTTGTTGCCGGAAGCAACACCAAGGCGCCGCCATCTTGCCACCGGAAACCACGTGGTCGCCTGGGCGCCGCCATGTTGTTGCCGGAAACCAGACCCGGGCGCGGCCATCTTGTAACCGGAACCCACGTGACTACATGGGCGCAGCCATGTTGCTCCTTGTCACGTGACCGCCGCCATCTTAGAAAACCGTCACGTGACGACATGGGGGCCGCCATCTTGGATCGGGGTTACTTTTACCGATTAACTTTAACAATTAGGGTTGCGTTTACCTAGGGGGTGGACCCCACCCCCTAACTAATTAGGGGGAGGACCTAATTAGTTAGGGGGTGGGGTCCACCCCCTAGTTAATTCCATCCCCAACCCCATTTCCCTTACCTAACCCTAATTAGTACTCAGAGTAGCTATCCCCATCCCCCATTCCCTATCCTAACCCTAATTAGGACCCCACCTTGATGCCACCCCCCCTGCCCATTTCCCTACCCTAACCCTAATTAGTACCCTAACCCCATCCCCAATCCCCTACCCTAACCCTAGCCCCAATCCCTAACCCTAGCCCTAGCCCCAACCCTAACCCTAAGTACTAGGGTTTTCAAGAGTACCATTTTTTGCAGAGTACCCCTTTTCCTGGAGTACCATTTTTCCAGGAGTACCATTTGCTCCAGAGTACCTTTTTTTCAGGAGTACCTTTTTCTCAGGAGTACCCTTTTTTTCAGGAGTACTAGTTTTCCAGGAGTACCTTTTTTTTCCAGAGTACTGCTTTTTTCAGGAGTATTAATTTTTTGGGGAGTATTAATTTTTTCAGGAGTACTAGGGCTAGGGTTGGGGTACCGGGTTAGGGTTGGGGTACCGGGTTAGGGTTAGGGTTAGGGTACCGGGTTAGGGTTAGGGTTAGGGTTAGGGTTGGGGTACCGGGTTAGGGTTAGGGTTAGGGTTAGGGTTAGGGTTAGGGTTAGGGTTAGGGTTAGGGTTAGGGTTAGGGTTAGGGTTAGGGTTAGGGTTAGGGTTAGGGTTAGGGTTAGGGTTAGGGTTAGGGTTAGGGTTAGGGTTAGGGTTAGGGTTAGGGTTAGGGTTAGGGTTAGGGTTAGGGTTAGGGTTAGGGTTAGGGTTAGGGTTAGGGTTAGGGTTAGGGTTAGGGTTAGGGTTAGGGTTAGGGTTAGGGTTAGGGTTAGGGTTAGGGTTAGGGTTAGGGTTAGGGTTAGGGTTAGGGTTAGGGTTAGGGTTAGGGTTAGGGTTAGGGTTAGGGTTAGGGTTAGGGTTAGGGTTAGGGTTAGGGTTAGGGTTAGGGTTAGGGTTAGGGTTAGGGTTAGGGTTAGGGTTAGGGTTAGGGTTAGGGTTAGGGTTAGGGTTAGGGTTAGGGTTAGGGTTAGGGTTAGGGTTAGGGTTAGGGTTAGGGTTAGGGTTAGGGTTAGGGTTAGGGTTAGGGTTAGGGTTAGGGTTAGGGTTAGGGTTAGGGTTAGGGTTAGGGTTAGGGTTAGGGTTAGGGTTAGGGTTAGGGTTAGGGTTAGGGTTAGGGTTAGGGTTAGGGTTAGGGTTAGGGTTAGGGTTAGGGTTAGGGTTAGGGTTAGGGTTAGGGTTAGGGTTAGGGTTAGGGTTAGGGTTAGGGTTAGGGTTAGGGTTAGGGTTAGGGTTAGGGTTAGGGTTAGGGTTAGGGTTAGGGTTAGGGTTAGGGTTAGGGTTAGGGTTAGGGTTAGGGTTAGGGTTAGGGTTAGGGTTAGGGTTAGGGTTAGGGTTAGGGTTAGGGTTAGGGTTAGGGTTAGGGTTAGGGTTAGGGTTAGGGTTAGGGTTAGGGTTAGGGTTAGGGTTAGGGTTAGGGTTAGGGTTAGGGTTAGGGTTAGGGTTAGGGTTAGGGTTAGGGTTAGGGTTAGGGTTAGGGTTAGGGTTAGGGTTAGGGTTAGGGTTAGGGTTAGGGTTAGGGTTAGGGTTAGGGTTAGGGTTAGGGTTAGGGTTAGGGTTAGGGTTAGGGTTAGGGTTAGGGTTAGGGTTAGGGTTAGGGTTAGGGTTAGGGTTAGGGTTAGGGTTAGGGTTAGGGTTAGGGTTAGGGTTAGGGTTAGGGTTAGGGTTAGGGTTAGGGTTAGGGTTAGGGTTAGGGTTAGGGTTAGGGTTAGGGTTAGGGTTAGGGTTAGGGTTAGGGTTAGGGTTAGGGTTAGGGTTAGGGTTAGGGTTAGGGTTAGGGTTAGGGTTAGGGTTAGGGTTAGGGTTAGGGTTAGGGTTAGGGTTAGGGTTAGGGTTAGGGTTAGGGTTAGGGTTAGGGTTAGGGTTAGGGTTAGGGTTAGGGTTAGGGTTAGGGTTAGGGTTAGGGTTAGGGTTAGGGTTAGGGTTAGGGTTAGGGTTAGGGTTAGGGTTAGGGTTAGGGTTAGGGTTAGGGTTAGGGTTAGGGTTAGGGTTAGGGTTAGGGTTAGGGTTAGGGTTAGGGTTAGGGTTAGGGTTAGGGTTAGGGTTAGGGTTAGGGTTAGGGTTAGGGTTAGGGTTAGGGTTAGGGTTAGGGTTAGGGTTAGGGTTAGGGTTAGGGTTAGGGTTAGGGTTAGGGTTAGGGTTAGGGTTAGGGTTAGGGTTAGGGTTAGGGTTAGGGTTAGGGTTAGGGTTAGGGTTAGGGTTAGGGTTAGGGTTAGGGTTAGGGTTAGGGTTAGGGTTAGGGTTAGGGTTAGGGTTAGGGTTAGGGTTAGGGTTAGGGTTAGGGTTAGGGTTAGGGTTAGGGTTAGGGTTAGGGTTAGGGTTAGGGTTAGGGTTAGGGTTAGGGTTAGGGTTAGGGTTAGGGTTAGGGTTAGGGTTAGGGTTAGGGTTAGGGTTAGGGTTAGGGTTAGGGTTAGGGTTAGGGTTAGGGTTAGGGTTAGGGTTAGGGTTAGGGTTAGGGTTAGGGTTAGGGTTAGGGTTAGGGTTAGGGTTAGGGTTAGGGTTAGGGTTAGGGTTAGGGTTAGGGTTAGGGTTAGGGTTAGGGTTAGGGTTAGGGTTAGGGTTAGGGTTAGGGTTAGGGTTAGGGTTAGGGTTAGGGTTAGGGTTAGGGTTAGGGTTAGGGTTAGGGTTAGGGTTAGGGTTAGGGTTAGGGTTAGGGTTAGGGTTAGGGTTAGGGTTAGGGTTAGGGTTAGGGTTAGGGTTAGGGTTAGGGTTAGGGTTAGGGTTAGGGTTAGGGTTAGGGTTAGGGTTAGGGTTAGGGTTAGGGTTAGGGTTAGGGTTAGGGTTAGGGTTAGGGTTAGGGTTAGGGTTAGGGTTAGGGTTAGGGTTAGGGTTAGGGTTAGGGTTAGGGTTAGGGTTAGGGTTAGGGTTAGGGTTAGGGTTAGGGTTAGGGTTAGGGTTAGGGTTAGGGTTAGGGTTAGGGTTAGGGTTAGGGTTAGGGTTAGGGTTAGGGTTAGGGTTAGGGTTAGGGTTAGGGTTAGGGTTAGGGTTAGGGTTAGGGTTAGGGTTAGGGTTAGGGTTAGGGTTAGGGTTAGGGTTAGGGTTAGGGTTAGGGTTAGGGTTAGGGTTAGGGTTAGGGTTAGGGTTAGGGTTAGGGTTAGGGTTAGGGTTAGGGTTAGGGTTAGGGTTAGGGTTAGGGTTAGGGTTAGGGTTAGGGTTAGGGTTAGGGTTAGGGTTAGGGTTAGGGTTAGGGTTAGGGTTAGGGTTAGGGTTAGGGTTAGGGTTAGGGTTAGGGTTAGGGTTAGGGTTAGGGTTAGGGTTAGGGTTAGGGTTAGGGTTAGGGTTAGGGTTAGGGTTAGGGTTAGGGTTAGGGTTAGGGTTAGGGTTAGGGTTAGGGTTAGGGTTAGGGTTAGGGTTAGGGTTAGGGTTAGGGTTAGGGTTAGGGTTAGGGTTAGGGTTAGGGTTAGGGTTAGGGTTAGGGTTAGGGTTAGGGTTAGGGTTAGGGTTAGGGTTAGGGTTAGGGTTAGGGTTAGGGTTAGGGTTAGGGTTAGGGTTAGGGTTAGGGTTAGGGTTAGGGTTAGGGTTAGGGTTAGGGTTAGGGTTAGGGTTAGGGTTAGGGTTAGGGTTAGGGTTAGGGTTAGGGTTAGGGTTAGGGTTAGGGTTAGGGTTAGGGTTAGGGTTAGGGTTAGGGTTAGGGTTAGGGTTAGGGTTAGGGTTAGGGTTAGGGTTAGGGTTAGGGTTAGGGTTAGGGTTAGGGTTAGGGTTAGGGTTAGGGTTAGGGTTAGGGTTAGGGTTAGGGTTAGGGTTAGGGTTAGGGTTAGGGTTAGGGTTAGGGTTAGGGTTAGGGTTAGGGTTAGGGTTAGGGTTAGGGTTAGGGTTAGGGTTAGGGTTAGGGTTAGGGTTAGGGTTAGGGTTAGGGTTAGGGTTAGGGTTAGGGTTAGGGTTAGGGTTAGGGTTAGGGTTAGGGTTAGGGTTAGGGTTAGGGTTAGGGTTAGGGTTAGGGTTAGGGTTAGGGTTAGGGTTAGGGTTAGGGTTAGGGTTAGGGTTAGGGTTAGGGTTAGGGTTAGGGTTAGGGTTAGGGTTAGGGTTAGGGTTAGGGTTAGGGTTAGGGTTAGGGTTAGGGTTAGGGTTAGGGTTAGGGTTAGGGTTAGGGTTAGGGTTAGGGTTAGGGTTAGGGTTAGGGTTAGGGTTAGGGTTAGGGTTAGGGTTAGGGTTAGGGTTAGGGTTAGGGTTAGGGTTAGGGTTAGGGTTAGGGTTAGGGTTAGGGTTAGGGTTAGGGTTAGGGTTAGGGTTAGGGTTAGGGTTAGGGTTAGGGTTAGGGTTAGGGTTAGGGTTAGGGTTAGGGTTAGGGTTAGGGTTAGGGTTAGGGTTAGGGTTAGGGTTAGGGTTAGGGTTAGGGTTAGGGTTAGGGTTAGGGTTAGGGTTAGGGTTAGGGTTAGGGTTAGGGTTAGGGTTAGGGTTAGGGTTAGGGTTAGGGTTAGGGTTAGGGTTAGGGTTAGGGTTAGGGTTAGGGTTAGGGTTAGGGTTAGGGTTAGGGTTAGGGTTAGGGTTAGGGTTAGGGTTAGGGTTAGGGTTAGGGTTAGGGTTAGGGTTAGGGTTAGGGTTAGGGTTAGGGTTAGGGTTAGGGTTAGGGTTAGGGTTAGGGTTAGGGTTAGGGTTAGGGTTAGGGTTAGGGTTAGGGTTAGGGTTAGGGTTAGGGTTAGGGTTAGGGTTAGGGTTAGGGTTAGGGTTAGGGTTAGGGTTAGGGTTAGGGTTAGGGTTAGGGTTAGGGTTAGGGTTAGGGTTAGGGTTAGGGTTAGGGTTAGGGTTAGGGTTAGGGTTAGGGTTAGGGTTAGGGTTAGGGTTAGGGTTAGGGTTAGGGTTAGGGTTAGGGTTAGGGTTAGGGTTAGGGTTAGGGTTAGGGTTAGGGTTAGGGTTAGGGTTAGGGTTAGGGTTAGGGTTAGGGTTAGGGTTAGGGTTAGGGTTAGGGTTAGGGTTAGGGTTAGGGTTAGGGTTAGGGTTAGGGTTAGGGTTAGGGTTAGGGTTAGGGTTAGGGTTAGGGTTAGGGTTAGGGTTAGGGTTAGGGTTAGGGTTAGGGTTAGGGTTAGGGTTAGGGTTAGGGTTAGGGTTAGGGTTAGGGTTAGGGTTAGGGTTAGGGTTAGGGTTAGGGTTAGGGTTAGGGTTAGGGTTAGGGTTAGGGTTAGGGTTAGGGTTAGGGTTAGGGTTAGGGTTAGGGTTAGGGTTAGGGTTAGGGTTAGGGTTAGGGTTAGGGTTAGGGTTAGGGTTAGGGTTAGGGTTAGGGTTAGGGTTAGGGTTAGGGTTAGGGTTAGGGTTAGGGTTAGGGTTAGGGTTAGGGTTAGGGTTAGGGTTAGGGTTAGGGTTAGGGTTAGGGTTAGGGTTAGGGTTAGGGTTAGGGTTAGGGTTAGGGTTAGGGTTAGGGTTAGGGTTAGGGTTAGGGTTAGGGTTAGGGTTAGGGTTAGGGTTAGGGTTAGGGTTAGGGTTAGGGTTAGGGTTAGGGTTAGGGTTAGGGTTAGGGTTAGGGTTAGGGTTAGGGTTAGGGTTAGGGTTAGGGTTAGGGTTAGGGTTAGGGTTAGGGTTAGGGTTAGGGTTAGGGTTAGGGTTAGGGTTAGGGTTAGGGTTAGGGTTAGGGTTAGGGTTAGGGTTAGGGTTAGGGTTAGGGTTAGGGTTAGGGTTAGGGTTAGGGTTAGGGTTAGGGTTAGGGTTAGGGTTAGGGTTAGGGTTAGGGTTAGGGTTAGGGTTAGGGTTAGGGTTAGGGTTAGGGTTAGGGTTAGGGTTAGGGTTAGGGTTAGGGTTAGGGTTAGGGTTAGGGTTAGGGTTAGGGTTAGGGTTAGGGTTAGGGTTAGGGTTAGGGTTAGGGTTAGGGTTAGGGTTAGGGTTAGGGTTAGGGTTAGGGTTAGGGTTAGGGTTAGGGTTAGGGTTAGGGTTAGGGTTAGGGTTAGGGTTAGGGTTAGGGTTAGGGTTAGGGTTAGGGTTAGGGTTAGGGTTAGGGTTAGGGTTAGGGTTAGGGTTAGGGTTAGGGTTAGGGTTAGGGTTAGGGTTAGGGTTAGGGTTAGGGTTAGGGTTAGGGTTAGGGTTAGGGTTAGGGTTAGGGTTAGGGTTAGGGTTAGGGTTAGGGTTAGGGTTAGGGTTAGGGTTAGGGTTAGGGTTAGGGTTAGGGTTAGGGTTAGGGTTAGGGTTAGGGTTAGGGTTAGGGTTAGGGTTAGGGTTAGGGTTAGGGTTAGGGTTAGGGTTAGGGTTAGGGTTAGGGTTAGGGTTAGGGTTAGGGTTAGGGTTAGGGTTAGGGTTAGGGTTAGGGTTAGGGTTAGGGTTAGGGTTAGGGTTAGGGTTAGGGTTAGGGTTAGGGTTAGGGTTAGGGTTAGGGTTAGGGTTAGGGTTAGGGTTAGGGTTAGGGTTAGGGTTAGGGTTAGGGTTAGGGTTAGGGTTAGGGTTAGGGTTAGGGTTAGGGTTAGGGTTAGGGTTAGGGTTAGGGTTAGGGTTAGGGTTAGGGTTAGGGTTAGGGTTAGGGTTAGGGTTAGGGTTAGGGTTAGGGTTAGGGTTAGGGTTAGGGTTAGGGTTAGGGTTAGGGTTAGGGTTAGGGTTAGGGTTAGGGTTAGGGTTAGGGTTAGGGTTAGGGTTAGGGTTAGGGTTAGGGTTAGGGTTAGGGTTAGGGTTAGGGTTAGGGTTAGGGTTAGGGTTAGGGTTAGGGTTAGGGTTAGGGTTAGGGTTAGGGTTAGGGTTAGGGTTAGGGTTAGGGTTAGGGTTAGGGTTAGGGTTAGGGTTAGGGTTAGGGTTAGGGTTAGGGTTAGGGTTAGGGTTAGGGTTAGGGTTAGGGTTAGGGTTAGGGTTAGGGTTAGGGTTAGGGTTAGGGTTAGGGTTAGGGTTAGGGTTAGGGTTAGGGTTAGGGTTAGGGTTAGGGTTAGGGTTAGGGTTAGGGTTAGGGTTAGGGTTAGGGTTAGGGTTAGGGTTAGGGTTAGGGTTAGGGTTAGGGTTAGGGTTAGGGTTAGGGTTAGGGTTAGGGTTAGGGTTAGGGTTAGGGTTAGGGTTAGGGTTAGGGTTAGGGTTAGGGTTAGGGTTAGGGTTAGGGTTAGGGTTAGGGTTAGGGTTAGGGTTAGGGTTAGGGTTAGGGTTAGGGTTAGGGTTAGGGTTAGGGTTAGGGTTAGGGTTAGGGTTAGGGTTAGGGTTAGGGTTAGGGTTAGGGTTAGGGTTAGGGTTAGGGTTAGGGTTAGGGTTAGGGTTAGGGTTAGGGTTAGGGTTAGGGTTAGGGTTAGGGTTAGGGTTAGGGTTAGGGTTAGGGTTAGGGTTAGGAGGTTAGGGTTAGGGTTAGGGTTAGGGTTAGGGTTAGGGTTAGGGTTAGGGTTAGGGTTAGGGTTAGGGTTAGGGTTAGGGTTAGGGTTAGGGTTAGGGTTAGGGTTAGGGTTAGGGTTAGGGTTAGGGTTAGGGTTAGGGTTAGGGTTAGGGTTAGGGTTAGGGTTAGGGTTAGGGTTAGGGTTAGGGTTAGGGTTAGGGTTAGGGTTAGGGTTAGGGTTAGGGTTAGGGTTAGGGTTAGGGTTAGGGTTAGGGTTAGGGTTAGGGTTAGGGTTAGGGTTAGGGTTAGGGTTAGGGTTAGGGTTAGGGTTAGGGTTAGGGTTAGGGTTAGGGTTAGGGTTAGGGTTAGGGTTAGGGTTAGGGTTAGGGTTAGGGTTAGGGTTAGGGTTAGGGTTAGGGTTAGGGTTAGGGTTAGGGTTAGGGTTAGGGTTAGGGTTAGGGTTAGGGTTAGGGTTAGGGTTAGGGTTAGGGTTAGGGTTAGGGTTAGG